>NC_091017.1:17934176-18561676 GCF_041296385.1 Aphelocoma coerulescens
CCCTGACGATGATGTGGCCAGCAGTGTTTTGGCAGTGCATGTGAAGTGAAGGGATTGCAGTTATCCAAGGAACGCTGCTGGCTATGTTGTGTCTGTGATAGTTTTGCTGCTGATGAAATAGGGTTCCTGGTCTGATAAGGAAGAGGTGGGGCACGTAATTAAGCAACCAAGTAGCTGGGAGCAAGTCTTGGGGTATCTGTGTAATGGTTCCTTGGGTGGACTGTACCTGTTTGGGAGAAACAATTTCTGCTCTTTATTAAAACAACAGTAAAGATAATTTACGTGTCAACACCGTTAACTATTTCAGCAGTAGGGAGGAGATAAAGTCACAGACCTGCCCAATTAACTGTGAGCAATGTCTCATTTTGGTGCCACAGTTCAATAATATTTGGAGTTACCTTGATTTCTGTGCCTCTGAAGGAAAAAGTTCAATGGAACTCAAAACATATTCAAGCCAAATCAAGATGCCCAAGCAAGCAAAGCAGCAACTCAGCTTACGGCCTTTTCATGACCCATGTGAATAGGGTTCAGTTTAGAATCAGGTCTTAAAATAGAGTGATCAACTCATCTGTGGGCTCCATTGCTGCCAGAACAACTTTGCTTTATTAAACCTTCCAAAAATGTTCAATGGAAATGAAGCTCACAGCTCACCACTGCTGGTCACCTGGTCTCCCCACTCTTCTCGCAGCAGCCTGATCAGCCTCCTTACCTGCTGTGCTCCTCTGAGCTTGTCAGACCCGTTTCCCAGGCCAGTTCAAATCAAGGAGAAAACCAATCAAGGAGAAAAGGGATCCAAGTAAAAAAAGGAGGTGCCTAGACTTTTTCTGGGCAAGTAGTCTGAACAAAGAGTGTAACAGCATGCAACATATATCAGAAGTGATTCAAAAGTGGGGGCACAACACACATTTGAGGGCCATGGAAGGCAGAGTTAGTTTCCAATAATTATCTTTCTACTGTGAAGAGCCCATTAAGATTCCCCCTTCTCTTTTTATCACCTGTCCCAAACTAGTCAAGTTTTGTCTTCAGTGAAATGATAGAGTGGTTATTTTGTTGCTTATTGATGAGTGAACTCTAACACAGCCTTAATTTCAGATACTGACAAGGCAAATTTCATTAGCATGGTCATGGGATTAGATAATTAGACTGAAGCTAGCTAACATGTTCTCAAAAATTAATATTTTATCCAAGCCTAGACAAGCACATCTAAAGAGTGAGGGATTCTTTGCATCCTCACACAGGCACAGTCGAGAAAGATGGTATTAGAAAGTGATCAGTGAAGGTGAGAAAAGCAATTTGCAAATTCAAAAGAAACTGATGCCAGTAAAAGGGAAGAATTCTGAGGAACTTGCAGATATTCTACCATAGCCACTGTAGTATAGTAATTTAGGATCCTAAATGATACAGATTCCAGAACTATGTGGATTTTGCAGAAACACTGGCATTAAGTTTTCCTCTGCTCCTGCCACTGACTGTTGCTCCCACACCACAGTAGCCCACTGAGGCAGCTGGGAGGGATATTTGATCTCTTTTAAGTAACACAAATGCAGGTCTTGTCAGGTATTCCAAAAAGCTGCATTTGTTCACTGAGCTGCCTCACAAGAAGGGGGGTGTATTTCCTAACCACTTCATATCACAAAAAGACAACCTTGCAATCAAGACAAAGCCATTGCTAATACTGGGCAGAAGGACACATTGCTTACATGAAAGGTTTTATGTCAAAGTACTTAAAATGACCAGACATAATTTCTGGAGAAGCAAAGACACAGGAAATTCTTCCATCCCTAGCTAGCCAGAGATATATTCCACTTTCCAGTTAAGGTAACTGTGGACCGCTGGTTTCTTTACCACCGACCTTGCTTCCCAAAACAATCTTCACAAGCTGCTAAATTAAAGCAAGAGAAAAAAAGTTCAAGGGTTGATACAACCTTTAAGTAACAACCAGTTCAGCTTTGGGAAGTTTTCCAACTCCTATTTGTTTTTTAAAAGTATTGTTCACATTTTCAGCCCTTTTGTCATCCTTCTTTGTTCCATTCCTGTTTATTCCTATCTCCCCTTCCTTGCCTGTCCCAACCCAGGTGCCCCAGTTCTTCAAGTGGAACAGTGCCCACCTTCTGTTCTCCCTGCCTCAAGTCTTTGCATGAAAAAATACATAGCAGTGTTATGTGCAGGCTTCATCCAGGCAATCCTGCTGCCCATGTTACAGCAGGAGCCCCCAGCACCTCTAGCTGGTTCTCTGCACTCCTCAGAGCCTCATCAAAGCACTGCCTCCGGGCCCTTCCCTTCATTTCCCTAATACCTGCATCTTCTGCTTGCTAAGGCACCTCCTGAGACAACCACCTCTTGCCCTACAGCCTTGCCCTTCAGAGCTGCCTTCCACAGCTGCCGTGCCCAAACTGGTGAGCCTGGGCTCCGGCAGGAAAGGAAGAACCACCAGGCTGCCATGGCAGCAGCGTGGCTCACCCTGGGCCAGGAGAGGGAAGGGCACAGAGGAGGAGAAGGAGGCAGTGTTTTGGATGCTCTTGAAAGCAAAGGCTTTTTCTGTGAGCCATGTTATTCCAGTTTCAACTTCCTATGCTATCTACTGCCATACGCTCTCCAGTCAGCTGCTTTTCTCTCTTCTCTCTTCCCACTTCTCTCCCAGGATATGCATATTATTTTCTCTCCCTCTTTAAAACTTCTTCAAATACTAGGCAGACCTCCCTGGAGAGGTGATACCTTGGCCCAAAAGAAGTGCAAGACTGAAATACACATAAAATCAATGTCCTGCTGGGAATATGCATTGTTACCCTTAGCCAGACAATGGCCTGGCACTATATCTATGAGATTTGTATCACTTTGTTACAATCATTTCCCTTTTCTTAGCAGAAGAATATCCTTTTAAAAAGGTTCCAGTCAGAATCTGAAAAACAAAATGGGAATATTACTTTCAGTTACTATAGAGTTTTCACTAAGCCAGCAAAATAGTAATTCTGTGCTGGGTGAGTGAAATGGAAATCACCCACCTGGAAAATGCAATTGCTTCTGAAAACTCAAGAGAAACACTGCTTTTAGCAAAACATGCTATCTACAGAACACATCTTTGTTACAAACTCACTAAATATACGGGAGTCAGACCCCTATATTTCTTCATGGGTTAGAGGAGAGATGCTACCACAAGATTTGAGACCATAAAGGTGAATGCCAGGAAATGTATCAGTAATTAATCTTCCTTCTTTTCTCCCACATTACAATCTCCCCTAGTTCTTCTGTGTCAGCTATCTTTGTGATGCTCACAACAAACTTCTCCCTTGGTTATATTTATATGTTCCTGTAGAACATTAACAAAATGTCACACTTTTCCTGAGAACACTCTTAACAGTTAATTACTCATGGTAATTACTAACCGGCTGAAGTGTTTGCTTTACTAGACTCTACAAAGATACATTTTAAATGCCTCAGGATAAGCTAGTTGCAAAGAGAAGTTTGTTGTTTGTTTGGGGGCACTTTTTTATCAATTCTACAGTTTGGATGCTGTGGTATGCAATTAGGCAGATAGGTTTAGCCTGGTGAACATGGAAAACCTGACTATTCCCAATTCCCCTACAAATCTATTTTTTAAAGCAAAGAACTATGGAATGTTATCTCTTGTTAGAAATAATGGGTATTAACTTAAAAAAAAAAATCTTTTAAGTAAAAATGAATAGTATATGCTCCTATTTTTCCAGCCCTATGGCAATATTTTTCACCCATAACTGCCACTAGTGTTGCTAGAAATCACAGAATTCTTTTGCATCCTGCAGAAAGTTACTCTCATAGGGCAACACTTCACAACTCTTACTCTGCAAGTCACCAGTCCCATCCTACATCAGTCACACTGATATCAAAAGTGTGAGTAAGATGAGCTTGGCTCTCCTACTAAAGACAAAAAATCCCACAGGAAACTTGTCAACTCCTCACTGTTCTAGCTCAGAATGTATTCCCAAGTCTCAGTCCACTGACATCCAAAAATGTTCTCATATATAATGATATTGCCTGTAATATCTATGGATGAATTTTAACCATTTTTTAACATAAGGAATATTCTTACATGAATCAAAACTCACACACAACCTCATCAGATGTTATTCCTGGGGTGAGATGCTATAAATACAGCAACTGAAACAGAAAGACCAAATTATTCAATTAAATTATTTTATTCATTAAATCAGTTGCAGAGCTGGTATTGGAAAATAAGATCTTCCTGGGTCCCAAAAATGTGTCTTAATTGCAAGTCATGATGACCTGCCCATGTTTGTCATGTATGAATGATATAACCATGCAGGTGTAGGAAGTGACTTTAATATGACTGCAAAAGAAATGGAAGCCAAACTTTCTCCAGGGAGTTTTCAAATCACAGAAGTTTTCTGGAAACCTAGTAATGTCTTTTATATATATATGTATATATAAAAGCAAAAGAAAAAGCAAATAAAACACAGTGTATTGCTGTACTATATCAAGGTAAAATTAACACAAACTGCATTTTCAATGCAACAGAAATACAGTTAACACAAACCTCAGTCTGGTCACCAGGCTATAAACTGGTGCAATGAAACTAGATCAGATTTATTTTCTTTCTGCTTTTTAAAAAATATTATTATTATTTTATTTTTTTTATACGTCTGCCAAGTATTTGGCTCCCTCTCTAAAAACGTTCTGATCTTTTTGGTGTATCATTCGAAAATCTCTCCAAAATAACCTCTTGAATTTCATCTATTTCTGCTATGCTGTGCAATATAATAAACCAAGGTTTGCAGGAAGAGGTAATGTCTCTTATTAGAGCAAGTGTTAGGGATGGGAAAATCATCCAAGTTTCACATATAAGACAGGATGTCTTTTTGATGTAGACAGTATTAAAATTGAGCAAAGGCTCCCGGCTGAGTATCAATGAGTTAAAGAAGGAATTAAAATATGTTTGTTTATTGAGAAGCCTTGAATTATGTTTTATTTTAGAAAGTTTGTGTTTAAGCAAGTCTTCACCAAAGAATTAAGTAGTGTGAACTTTACCAACACTTTTTGTTAAACGCTTAATCCACACCCACATCAAAACAAAGACAGATGGCTGAGCTCTTTACATATGAGAAGGTGACTTTTCACACATAGCCTGAACAGTAAACCTTTTGCCTTTTTTTCACGGAAATACAAAGCTCCGAGATAATAAAGTTGCCTTAATTTGCATTTCTCCCAAGAAGTGGAAATTACAAAACTACAGACAACAAACGTTGGCTAATCAGTCTAGGGAAAAAGGTCCAAAGGGAAAACTCAGAAATGGGTTTGTTTAAAAGCTACAACAGTCAGCAAGGACCTTGAGCTATGAATGCTTTTGTTTTGCTAATCTACCTAATGTTCTATTGAAAAAAAAAGAAATCCTTGAATGAATGATTCTGACTTTGTTCTAGTGTGAATTGAGTAGCAGCTTCTTTTAAAAATTCCAATAGTTTGTATTTAAACAATTCTTCCTGAAGACCTTTTCTCAAACAGGTCTTTATATGGGAAAAACAACTGTTGATTTTGTAGTCATCATGTGAGTAACTTTAATAAAAGTCAGCAGGGCCTTGCCTACTGTGAGATTTTTTTTGAACCTGTAACCCTTAATCAGGATTGCTGTCAGCTCTAGAGCCTGAGGAAGGTGTCATACAGACAATATTCAAATGGAGCTGTGTTTTTCCCACAGCGCTGTTGGAAGGAAACCCTTTTTTGTTAGCAAAGCCTGAGAGACATTGGGATCCTGAACTGGAAGCTGAGTGAAGAAGAGTCTCCAAGACCGATAAACACTTTCCAAGTGCAGTGTGTCCCCAGAGCTGGAGCTGCACACCACCAACGACTGTTAAATATCTTTCCCAAATATAGGTTAGAAGTGTTAAGAATTTGTGGGAAAGTTTTCCTTCGGAGTAGACCACGGCTTAATGTTTATTCATACGCTGTAGTAAGCAAATGAGAAACTAAGCACTTTGTAAATGCTGCATCATTTTGACTGCTTGATCCACTCCACTGACAGAACAGTTTGGCGTAATTGCTGGCATACATAATATTTTCAAATGACAATTCTCCAAACAAGTCAGGGCCTGAGCTAACACCAGTGAAAGGTGAGGAGATGCTGCCTACATATTGGGCTGAATTCTAGACTATTAAATGCCACAGACAATTAAGATTTATAGTTGATGTTGTCCACAACATAAATGTATTCCCCTGCCTTCAGTACTTTCAGTTCCACAGCAGTTACTGGTATCTGTCTTCAGCTGTAGTTTTAGACATGAAAGCTAATTTCTCTGCTCAACCCTTTCCCTGCCATTTGACCACAACTGTTTTGAAACAGGCCCCAAACACCAACAGTGCTGCCTCTACCTGCAGTTTTGATTTAACATTGGTAGTACCACTCATGCTGTTGCTTCTGAGTCATGCCAGGAGTGGAGCAGCTTCAGCTCCATGCTGCTGAGTATCTTCTCATGTAAATCAGGCAGGATTACACATACGGTTGCCTTGCTAATGAGAAAAACACTTCATCAAGAATGAGTGGCAGGAAGCAATGGACAGCACTTTGAAGAAATTCAAGAGACAACAAAGTATGGCCAATAATAAAGGTCTAGGGCTTTCAGCAACCTTTCAGTACTAAACTGATGCTAGGACACTGTTATAGGATTAGGATGGAGACCTTACATTTTCAAACATAGACTATTTTGTTTTGGCATCTCAGTGTTTGGCTATCAAATTTCCAACAGTTAGCTGCCATCACAATTAAAGGACATCTTTTGTAGAAGCCGTCAGAGAAGCAAAGATACAGTGACAGCAACAATACTGATGGCAAGAGGGATCCACAGAGAATTAATGGTCAATACAGCTGTAGTGCCTGCAGATAGTCTGGCTCAGGAAAAAAAAAAAAACTACAGCTGAGTATCAGCTGTGAGCAGCCTGTAGCTGCATGAGCAGCAATGTGGAACTGTTCAGAGTCCCTGCAGGGATGAGTTGCACAGACACAGGGGAAAGATATCTGTCTGTAAAATGAGCCTGTACAGCAAAAATGATGAGCTGTTCTTAATGTGTCTGCTTATACCTGGTTTCAGAATAAAAGCTTGGTACTGAAAGTATTTTCCCTATTGCCAGAAAGAAGCACTTTTCATTTTCATCCTAAATCTTCCAAAGGTGTACTGCCTACAAAATTTGCCAATACATAACACAGGTTCTGAAACCTTAATTTTTTTCCATAGTAGGAGAAGATCCAGCTGTCCTGTAATGCTGTTTGGAATAAGGAAACCTTGTAACTGATGATACCATAACACCATAATGCAACACAGGATGTGATTTTAGGTCCTTTGAATGTTTGACCTATATTACATAGGCCAGCCAGGTAGTTACTGTCAGTGCTTTCTGCTCCACCTGGTCAAACTGCACCTTGTGTTATACAGAGATTATCCTTCCTGATACCTATTAGGGAGTTTGCCACAGCCTCCTGCTCTAGTTGATAGCATCACAGATTGCCTTCCCAGCAAACCCTGTGGCATACAGCTATGTTTTTCTCTCCAGATCTAAGTTTCTGACAGAGAACCACAAATAACCTATTAAGTCTCAGAAATAATCTGTGACCTGTCTTCCACCTGAGTGATTTTTTTTTTTTTTTAAGTCATGCTACATTTTCAAGGCACTCTTCATAAGGAGAAAGACCAGAAGTATTTTAAAATCTCTTTCATCTTCCAGGCCTCACAAACTGGAGAGGATAGGCAGTCACAGGCTTTGGGAATCTACAAAATGCTAGTCTTTACTTCCAGCTGATAATTTATCTTCCTACTTTGACTACTAGCAAAGGTAATAGCAGTGATGCTAGTTGTAATGATTTTGCTGTCAGATGAAAAAAGCTTCCACAGCAGCACATCCAGTTTGAAGACCAATATGATCTAATCAATAATACATGAAAAAGATACCAATATGGCTAAAAAAAGACTAGGATTGACAGCTTTCTAGAGATGTCTTCCAGACTGTATTTTTTTTTCCCAAATTACAATTTAAGATCACGTTACACAGCCATTTCTCTTAAATAAACAGCCACTGATGGTGACACCTTGAAAGGCACTACCAGCACCCCTATATAGAACTCACAGCATGCACACACCCTCTTTGTTAACTGCACACCCACTGTGACTCTTAGGATTTAAGTCCAACAGAAGAATCAATCGGATGCACATGGAGCGAGCGACTCCAGATGAGCAGCTGCTTGCTGGAATCCTGATACCTCCCACCTCAGCAATAACACATCTCTCCCCTCCCTGTGGTTACTAAGCTAAAAGGCACAGCCTGAGAATGGGAGCTTTTTGTTTTACCACAGTGATGGAATTCTGGTTTCAGGCTGAACCACCCTCCTCATGTAAGCTGCGATTATTTTGTGACAAGGCCCATTTTGGAGAAGGTAAAGGACAGGGCTGTTGCACTAATACGTAAGAGATTTTCCCTTTATCAGTAAGAGTTTTGGAAAGCTGAAGGGTTACTGAATTCCTTAAGAATAACTAATAAAATTTCTCTTTATTTTTTGTCCTAATGGAAACAAAATCATTATGATCCCAGTGTCTCTCTGCATATCTTTCTCTCAACCTGAATACCTTTCACATCCATGCAGCTGGATTTGATAAAGCATAGAGGTCTCAAGGCAATTAGATTCCTACAAAGTTTTATGCAGAAAGGGAATGCACAAAGGACAAAGACTCTGAGAGTATTTCTCTATATATGCCTATCAGGTATGTGTCAGGGAAAGGCAGAAGCATAAAATTATTAAAAGTCTTGGAATACACAGGGTCCTCCTTTGTGGACATTGTCCTGAGACTATGAGAAAAACAAAACTCAGTCAGACCTTGCACATTCTTGGACACTCTGTCAAACAACAAGATGCAAACCGACCGGAAAACTGAATACAACCCTAGACCAGCCCATCTCATTCTAGCACTTGGCCTAAATAACAGAGTCCTTGTTTTCCTGGGTTTCGACCTTGAACAGTCAGGTTTATCTTACCGGGTTCCGTTTGGCCTTGGCACACCAGCTGTCTGAAAGAATTTCCAAATCCAGTATGCGATGACTCTGTTTGTCCTGGCACATCATACCCTGACCTAACATCTGAATGGGGCAACCTGGGTGAACTGTTTAGAATGCTCTAGTACACTGCTGCAAGGGTCACCTGAATTTCCAGCTCATTTTGAACGTGGTGGCACAAAAGCTCAGAGAATTAACAGGCAGGTAGTACTGTGTGTTGGCTTATTTTCTTTATCGTAAGCATTTCTGACTGGCCACTCCTGCTCCAAAATGGAAGTTGGGCTACACGGATTTGCCTGTCTTCACGTGAGCAGTTCTTATGTTCAGGTATTCTAAGTGTGTTCTAAATTACTTCCTAGCTCTTCATCAACCTCTAGTTGTAGCAACACTGTCCAGAGTCTGTGTCATAAGTTGTGTCCAACTCTGGGTCCCCCAACATCAGAAGGACATGGACCTCTTGGAGTGAGTCCAGAAGATGGTGATGAAGATGATCAAAGGGCTGGAGAACCTCTCCTGTGAAGACAGGCAGAGAGAGCTGCAGTTGTTCAGCCTGAAGAAGGCTCCAGGGTGACCTCATTGCAGCCTTCCAGTATCTAAAAGGGGGCTTATAAAACAGATAGAGAGCAACTTTTACATGAGCAGATAGTGATAGGACAAGGGGGAATAGTTTTAAACTAAAAGAGCTGAGACTGGACGTAGGAGGAAATTCTTTACTCAGAGGGTGCTGTGTCACTGGAACAGGTTGCCCAGAGAACTGTGGATGCACCACCCTTGGAAGTGTTCAGGTGTTGGATGGGGGCCCTGAGAAACCTAATCTAGTGGGTGGCATCCCTGGCCATGGCAGGGGTGGGTAGAACTAGAAAATCTTTAAGGTCTCTTCTCCCCAAACCATTCAATACATAATTGATACATGCTTGATAAAAAATAGTGTCACTGTATGTGATGGCGGAGGTTAGGAGAGAAGCACCCTTCCAGAATGTTACTGTTTTTAAATGACCTAGGCTTTGAGCTAATATTTGTTGCTAGCATAAAGAGATTGGGAGTTTCCATTAATATCTCTTTTCCTTTTAAAATCTACTTTATACAAACAAGTAGAAGCTTTTAATCAGGCAAGGCAATAAAATGTGGGCAAAACATGGACAACACTGCAAGACTGCATGGGAAAAGTGAATAGTGCAGCTATTCTGGAATGGTGGTGTCAGCCTGGAATGACTCCCTACTGAGACATTTTTATTCCACAAAATCATTGATTTATTTTGGATGACAGTACACATATGCACAATTATTCTGAAGAGCTATTCTGGCCAACAACACTAGGCAAGCAAGCATGAAGCATGATTTTCAGAGCCATAGGCAATTTTATTGCTGTCTGGATCCCTTCAAAGTATGTGGGAAAATCATGGTTTCAGCCTGTCAAATCCCAGCACAAGCTAGAGCAGCATGAAGTATTTTCATTTATGTTTGCAGAATTTTATTTCAGCTTCTTTAAAAACATAAAAGCCCTTCTTAAAACCTATTGGTTTTTAATGCAGATTAAAACTGAGAAAATACAAGATGGAAAACATTCATAGATTTTCCTCTTCATATTTTAACCAGCTAAAGAATTAATAGAACTTTGATAAACTTCCGTTAACACTTTATACTGAAAATAAAAGTGATTGTGTCTGTGCATGTGTGAAAGAGTACAGACTTTCAAGATAACTTAATCTTTCTGACAGTTTTTTAAGCAGATCTCTGAATAGGCCTAGAACCTTGAACAATTTTCAGCTGCTGAGCCACAAAAATGCAGGAACTTGTGGAATTCAAGATGTCTCTGGGTGGCTTCCAGAGGGTCACAGAAAGATAAGGAATGAAATGAAAGTGTGCTGGTCAGATAGCTGCACAGCCATAAGGAATGTTTTGTGAATCTGCAAGTAGGGAGGCTGATCTAGACTGTTATCAACAATTAAAGAGGAACCATCTGTGCCTGTACAAGGTCCATGTACAGAAATATCTGGAGAAGTTTGTGAAGTCATTGTTGTGTGTTGGCCTTGAATCCTATCAGTATCGATTAAAATATCAATATTGTTAAAGACCTTATCACTACTACAGTTATCAGTTTTAGTTGGGACATAACAAAAATTTTTACTGCTTATTCAGGAAAGTGAACATGAGTGTAGGTTAAGTGACTTTAACCTATAGGGTTTCTTCTTTCTAAGTTCTAACACCATATAAACGATGAGTTTTAAAAGCGACATGATTTAGTTAAGGCTTCGAGAGATAAACTAAACAGAAAAATACCTGTCATAAAGAACCTATATGCTCATGTTGTTTTATATATATATATATATATATATATATATATATATATATATTCTTCTCAGAGGCCACAGCTGTATTTATACCAGAATTTCTGTGACTAACAAACAAGTTTCACCTCTTTCATAAATATTTGTCGTCATTAATTTTGAAAAAATGAAATCAAGAGAAAAAGTAGTAGCAGATGCCAATGCTACAGCTAGGTGTAAACTCCTACTGTACTTGGGAACATATTCAAAGGTACTAAGCTTTAAAACACTAGAATGGTTATATTGTTTCCATTACCTGTGACACATAACCAAACCTCAGCAGTAAGGTTAAACCTGTGATAGCCAACCAGATATTCCAATATTTTTAGATGCACAAATGACTTAAAAATAACCTTTAAAAGCTCTCACAAACAAGCAAAAAAAAAAAAAAAAAGGCGCTATCAAGAGTGTGAAAGTGGATTTTGCACAGGATTAACTGCTTAGAAAGGCTCAGAGTGAAAGGCATATTAATTGTAATGTAGCTGAGAACTCTGTCTCCTATTGAGCAAATAATTTTAAAAACCTCTCTGAGATTTACTGCAGCTAATGACATTAGATTTAAAATGCTTAACTTTATAGTCAGATTCATATTGTTTCCTGAATTGGCATCATTGATAGCGAGGGAATTTGTTCAAAAAGGAGAGAAACAAACCCTACAATCTTCATGGATGTAAATCCTGTCTGCAGCTTACCTTTCACTTGAACTGAATAAATTGCAGAATAATCCAAATGCCATTTGTGCAACTATTGAAAGTGAGCAGCAGTATCAGAAACACACATCTAGAGACAGAAATAGCTGTCATTTAGCTGTGTCATGCAGAACTCATATACATATTATATATATTTATATACACACACATAAATATCTTTTTCATACTGATAAACATTCTTTGAAACTGCTTGTTTGCAGGGCAAGAGGAGACCTTGGCCCTTCTGATTCCAAACAATTTAAAAAGCTGCTAGACTTTGTTTCTAGTTTCATGCAGGCACAGGAATAACAATTGCTAATAACCTATTATACTAAAATCTCTCTTGCAGCCACTTTGTGGTATTTCAGTCTCTACAGGACTTAGATACTGTTTTAAGAAAATTCTTAGCTATTCTAGTTTAAAGAAAATAACCACAATATGAAACAGAAGTCTGTATTTTTGGTTGTTTCCAGACTTGTCAATGCAGCTCTCTCCTCAGCGTAGTTCTTTTTGTAATAAACACTTTAGATCTTTATTCTATGGCAAGTATATTGTTATTCTTAAGCAATTATGTAAAAATTAACATTAATAAAGGATACTGATAACTGAGAAGCGTACCCAAGGAACTGTGTACTACTGCCTAAAGCCACCATAGGCTGAGTATTGGCTCTAAGTCCCAAAAATTACATTACCAGTGTTTGTATTTTTACAAAATTTGTTATCCGTTGATTATCTGGATAGAGCTGGAAGCCACTAAAAGAGGTGCTAGAAAGAAATGTTATTACATCTTGTGCAACTCATCAACCTCCACTTATCCCTGTATCTCTTGACATGCAGATCACTGGAAAAGGCAGTCCCATGGAAGACAACTGAGATTATGTACATGGCATGTATAGAGCAGATAAGCTGAAGAATGATATACTACTCTATTCAGAAGGGAAAAAACCCCAAAACATTGTAGTACCTAGACAAGGTAAGTTTTACAACCACAGATAACATACACCCAGATCTATGATACACCTGAACATTTGTTGCAGGTGCAACAAACATTATGTTTGCAAGATAGAGAAGCTCCATGGAAAATTCAGTTTCTAAGTGACATAGAATAAGCACAAAAAAAGAAAAAAAGAGATAGAAAAAGTGTAGTTGTATGGAAAAGGTGGTACTGCTAGCCAAAATGTGTGGGGCTTGTGGCCTTTCTAAGACTTGACACAGCAACAGTGGTGTTAAGTAGGGGGCTGAGCAAGTGCTCCCCATCATGTACAGCTTACACTCACACTGTCACCAACGTGACCCAATCAGAGCTCTGGCTCTCCAGTGACACCAACTAGGGTCTGGGTACCTAACACAGGTATCCTGATGGGATAACCACCTGCTTTCTAGGTGTTGTAAAGGTTGAGCTAGGCCTTCATGGCTAAGTAGACATCCTTTAGTACACAAGAGACTGTTTGATATCAGTTAAAAGAAAGGAAGTGTATGGATTCATCTTTTCTGAGTGACTCGTATATACAGCAAATTCTGGCTTAGCAGAAGTGCTCCTTCTGTTATGAATTCCAGTTATTTGTCTCATTCACTAAAGTAAGCTCTTCCTGTTAGCCAAGACTGATTTGCAAGATAGTTCCTTATATCACAGAATTCCTTAAAGATGTATTTTTACAGTCTTTTTTCAGAGTAGCAAAATATAATAAGGAATCAGAGAATGCCAGAATCAATTGTTTGGAAAAGACCTCTGAGATCATCGAGTCCAGCCTTTGAATACCACCATGCTAACCAGACCATGGCACTTTCCTTAAACAGCTCCAGCGGTGGTGATTGCACCACCTCCCTGGGCAGTTCATTCGAATGCTTCACCACCCTTTCTGTGAAGAAATTCCTCCTAATGTTCAACCTGAATCTCCCCTGGTGCAGCTTGAGACTATGTCCTCTCATCCTGAATGAAGTAACCCACACTGGTGTATTTAGTTTGCCAGGTGTGTTACAAGCAACAATAACATACTTGCCAGTTAGCTCAAATACTGTCATTCTCTCAAAGGATTATCTGCTCCAAGCACATGATAAACTTCATCTCTAGCCATGTTCAAATCTCAGTAATTATCACACAAGAAGGGAAATCAAGGAAATAGTCTGTTTTGTTAAGGACACCTGGAAAATCTGTCATAAACAAAAAATCAAAAAGAAAAACATTAGACTGATATCCTTAAGGGAGGCACATTTAGTAAGCAGCACTACCACTCTCTCCTTTCTCCTAACCAGTAGGCCTCAATTATAAAGATGAAAGCACTTAGCACTCTCCCAGACTCCAGTTATATCTCTCTTCTAACAAAGACTGTCCTCTGATGCTAGAAAAAAAAAAAAGTACCTTGTTTTCATGTGTAAAAAGGCTCAACTTTCTTAAAACTTAAGCTTAAAGAGACTTTATAGAGAACTTTATAGAGATAAGAGATTGTTTCAGAGATACTTACTGGGCTTCCCTCACAGCACCAGCTCTGTCGTTCCACCCTCAACTACAAAAACTGCTGAGAGTTGTGTCCTGATCACTGCTCTGAAAGTAAGGCCAATAAATAGCCCCTAGTATTGGGTTCCTGATGAGGTAAACTGCTGACACACAGCAGCCCGCCTCTCCTCACACTGCTGGGACGCACACAGACGGTGAGGCAAAGTGCTTTCAAATAGAAGCTTTACGCTCACGGACTCCCTGTTTTCCAGAATCTATTTTCCCTCAAGAATAAGAATTTTTTAAAATACTTGCAGCTCTTCTACTTTAAGGAGAGCATCAAGAAAGTCTGTCAGCAATTTACTGCAAGGACAGAGGGGACAGGAATTTGGTGTTTCATAATAGATTATCACCAGCTATCACATACTTTATGTGCCAGCAGGTATCAGGCTGGAAACAAATTTGTGTTACTTTATCACAGACCTCAAACTCAATTCCTTAACAATATGGCCACACTGATGTAGCTGCTGAATAGAAGACCATGATTTAGACTGTGCTTATTAGACTTTTATATTGAAGTAATTCAGGAGAATAGGATCAAAAACCTGCTTTCTGTACAGTTACTTGGTATTAGCAGCATCTATGCTTACAGAAGAGAAAGTTGGCAGAGCAGTAAAAGCATATCTGTGTACATTATTCATGCACATTTATCTGTCAGCAGATACAGTCAAAATCCTCTCGATAACTGCTTTCAATATTGATTAAAATAGTGTGCATGTTTTACCATTACTGGAGACACTATTTTATGCATTCGATAAGCAACGCTTGATAACTCAGTGAATTAGTCAAGTTTATTTAAAAGACAGAGAAAAATTTTGGCTTCCTTGAAGTTTCTTTATGAGCATCATAGGAATTTTACTTCTAAACTGTAACTGCCAAGGTGCTGCAACTCTATATTGACAAGTCTCCTAATTCAAATCCACTAGACTGTATTTACTTGGTGTGCTAAAGGAGACTAATGGTTAAAGCACTTACGTCTCTTTGTGGCTGAGGAAAAGCATCAGAGCTCTATACTTCACAGATTTCTGGGAAGCTAATAAGATGTGTGGCTGAGGCTGTAAGCCAAGAAGTGGGCAAATGGCAGCAGAAAATAATTTCAAGTTATGTCAGGATCTCTGCTGAGTCATATCAGTTTCAGTGTCTGTGTGAGCAAGTCTGTGTGGATTCCACATCACACTCAAAACTACCAGAAGGGATTTTTTCCTGCCTTTAATATTTTTATAGCTAATTTACAACATCTGCCTGAAAAAACACCACAACAGATTGAAAAATATAGACTCAGATGGCGTGTTTGAACATCTCATGTAGCCATGATTTGACAGATCTAAATCCAATTACCTTGCACCACTACTGAAAAGAAATGTTCTCCTACCAGTCTGTCTGGTAGATGGTGAAATTATCATCAATACAGACAGAACCACTGTAATATAAAAATTCTACAAATTCCTTTTCATTTTTTTGACATAGTATCTGATGAGTCTGTTATTCTCATCCATGCCTCACCTCTTTTAGGCCCAGAGAGTGGTGCAAGGCACTTCCCTTCTACAAGGTGGGTGGGCAGAGTACAAACTGATTTATTTATCAGACGAAGCACTGAGAGGCACTTTCACACAGAGAAATGAGTTCTGGATCCCATTTTTCCTCCCTGCTCTCTTCACTGCTCCATGAAAGGAAAAGAGACCATACCTACCAAGCAGCAAATTATAATGACCATGCTCAGCTCAACAGTGTTTTATCATGGATTTGGTGGATAGATTTGGTCAAAAGGTCAAACTATTCCCATGGAGAACAAAAGTGGCAGCTCTGTATCACCTGTAACAGACACAGACACAATTCTCACCTTAGCTTTGCCTGCTTCCCATGGGCCAGCATCGCCCCAGACTTATCTGTAGGTAGCTCTCACCTGTACTCACTTTAACCAGACAAACTTTTCCATGGTGTGAATTGGAGAGGGATAAGCCTTGACTTCACTGGCATATCAAAGCAGACCTGCAACCTCTTTTGCAGCAACCTTTTCAATAAATTCCAGTTTATGCAGTCAGTGGAGGGACAGAACCAGCTCTGTCATTTTTATGGCAGAGATGTGTTATGTGGTCATTTACAATTCCAGTTCTGTAGGACTTTTTCTTTTGCCACGAGTTTTTCTTTTAAAAACAGTATATTGAAAATTTATACTTGGAATATAAACCACTTTATGTGATCGTAATTTTAACAGACCTCCAAAATAAAGTTTTGCTGATGGAAAAGAGCAAGTCTGTCAGGGAGAAATAAACATATTCTCATGCTCACTGCTACCATTTGTATTGTCAGGGAGCTTCCTGTTTCCCTAGATCATAAAGACTTAGAACAGTATAGCCTAGGAGTTAGTGGTAAAAAGATTTACTATGTCATCCTACTTACTACAACAGTGTGCTTTGCTCAGTCTGGATGCTTCTTCCATTTCACTCAGAATATCATGTGAACTAAAATAACTCAGAGTCAAGAAAAAACACAAGACTGTATGCTGCAGTTTATCCCATCTGTTTCTAATTTAATCATACTAATTAGCTGAGCTATCATAAATACATTCTCCTTCTGTCATCGCTGTTCACATTCTCCATATTTATCTGCAGATGCCAGGAGCACTTATTTGTTCCTGCTACACGGTAAACATTGTCATGTCAGGAACCCTGCTGTGATAAAACTTCCCTAACAAACTGCCACCCTCAGGGAAAAAACCAGTGCCCAGCTAGGTAACAAGTGGTAACAGGCTATCAGGTGTTGACAAACACTCCAAGATTTTACATCTAACAGTTTGTCACACTTCAGCAGTTCAAAGCAAAGATTTTCAGGAGCCCAGGACTAATCTTAACTATTTTTTAAAATCTTCATTATCATATTAACCACGTGGTTTAACTCTGTTATCTATTATGTGTAGGGAAAGAGCAAATGTAAGAAGGAATGTGATTACATACGGTACTATTTTGCAGCCAGGTAGAGAGAAACAGTGCCCCTAAACTCTTGGGATCACAGACAGGAGGGGCAGCCAGTCAAAAAAAAAAAAAAAAAAAAAGAAAGGAAGAACAAGAGTACTCTTAAAATTCTGACACTTTTTAAAGTATTGGGGAGTTTGTTTAAAATCACAATTCAGTGCCATTCAGTTTCTATGCAACATCGCTTAAACATGATTTGTTTGGGTACGGCAGTCACAAAATTTAGCTTGAGAAACTTTGCAGGAAAACATTTAACTTCTATTTCCTGTTTCTCTGTTGATATTTCATAAACTATAATTAGGTTGTGCTTTTTAAGGGTGCCTGTTGTTATAAATATAAATAAATAATTGAAATCAAATGTTCAATGTCAGATTTCAAGGTTTTATGCAATCCAACTGTAATCCAGGTCATGGATTTAGAAGATACACTTTCCTTACAAAGAAGTAGATTCTGCATAATTCAGAAGAGTTTTACACAGAACTGTATTCTCAGATGGATAAAGATGTGTAAATTCCTCAAAATCAAAGAGAACTGATACCCAGGAGGGCAAAGCAGACAAAACAGCCCATCAGCAACTCAACCACATGAAAGACCACAAAGAAACTCCAAAGCCACCCACGCAGCTGCCTGAGGAGGCTGTCAAGGAATGAGAGGCTCTTGTTCAGCTCATGTTGCTGCTGGAAATGTGTTTGATGAGCTTGGCAATACATCTGGATTTTACAAGTGGCACACAAAGATGAGAAAAATGAAATCAGATTGAATTATGTGCTGCAGTACCCTGGTGGTGTCACATCTCAGCTAACTAGAATGTAATTTAATTTACAAGATAATGGAACGATCTCCTGCATTTGTTACTTTCAGAGGGGCAGCTGACAAACACCCACAGTGTAAGCACAAACTTAACTAGACAAACTTAACTAGACAGACACCTTAAAGGCAAAGAAGATAGGATCATTTTTCTAGTATATTAAACTGTACTTATTTTTAAATAATATCTATTCTAGATACCTAGAAAGCCTCCATTTCTGAAAAATTAGTATCAGGCTTTGAAAATCAGAGCTCTATAAAATCAGAATAGGAATGGTGAAGAATCAATCCCTTTTTTCCTGCATGCTTCACAAACTACCAGTACGTACTGGTAAAGTAACAGAATAATACAGCTATTGTATCATTTGCTATTGATTTCTACCTCTTTGGCCTATATAAAGCTGACAGAAATGCCCCATCTTACTGTCTTTCCACTTACAAACCTGAAGATATCCCTTCTAAAAATTCTGCTTTCCTCAGTAAGGAAGAAAGAGAGAAGACAAGAGACTTACATTTTCAAAGTATTTGTCAATAAGCATTCCGAACAACACATCTTAAATTTTGTTCTCTACTACACCAACATAGCTAGCCGCACTGAAATATGAAGAGAGTTTTTGATGAGAAAACACTTATTTTAAACAAATTGTTTTAGATGCCTTCGGTTTGCTGCAGGGAGCAGAAGGGAGAATGAGACCAAACCTGGAACACTGAAGGCGTTTGTCTTCAACGCTTGTTAAATGCTCCCTTGTTTTGTTCATGTTGTCAATCTGTAGTAAAATGAACAGAATCTTAAATACACATGCAGAAGACTGCAAACTCCTTATTCAGCCTCTGTTTAATCTTCCACAACACTTTTTGTTTAAATTTGTGAGTGACTCATAGCAGTGGCTTCAGCCAAGCTTAGCACAGACAGACTTTGTGCATGCCCACACAAATACTGATGAGTCTATTCCCACTGTTGGCTTGTAGGATTCCCACTATCACTATCTTGAGCTTTTTTGAGGAGAGATTATTCTTTGCATAGGCCTCTGCCAAAGTGTCTCATATTCTGGTGTTGGGAATAGTTGGAGACAAAAGTTTCTTTATGTTCATTTTCATTTATGGCCTAATATTGCAGGTTACTTTCTACATTAACTCAAATGAAATACTTGTCATGTGAATTATGCTTTTATAGACTCCTGCATAATTTTCTTTTATTTACAGTGCCTTTCAAAACAAATTTATGTTGCAACAACATTCTCAAAATAAGAATCTATTCACATGCTATTGCTCATTGTTCCACACAGTTAGGAGACTTCTGTTACTTCCCTCCTCATCAGACCTCTGCTCCAGACCCTTCCCCAGCTCCACTGCCCTTCTCTGGACACACTCCAGCACCTCAATGTCTTTCTTTAGTGAGAGATCAGAACTCAACGTGGCACTCGAGGTGTGGCCTCACCAGTGCCCAGTACAGAAGGACAATCACTGCCCTGGTCCCGCTGACCACGTTATTGCTGATGCCGTTGGCCTTCTTGGCCACCTGGGCATGCAGTGGATCATGGTCAGGGGCTGTTGAGTACCCACAGGTCCTTTTCTGCTGGGAAATTTCCCAGCCTGCTGCTTAAAAAGCCCAAATGATCATTTTATGATCCAAGAAAGGGTTCTACTCCACCTCACTTTTCTGTGATGGATTCTTTTCTTCTTATGACATGGTTTCAAGCCACATCAATTTTGTCATTTGGCCTGTTTCCTGGCTGCTCAAATGCCTATGTCAAGCTTTAAGGAGGCTGTGGAAATGCACACCTTGGGGCAGAATAGGATCTTTCCTTTTGGCAACACCCCTGAGTTTAGGTTAGTGCAAGTGATCTTGGCACCACACTTGAGGATTCTGGTGGCCTATTATTAAGTGCACCAGCAGTAGTGAAGTGTAACAGGGTTTAGTTGTGCTTGAAGTTTCACAGAAGTTTAGTAGAGTGCTCTGAAACACTCTTGTATATTTAAAGGTCTAAGAGCCAACCAATTCTTAATCCTGACTTTTAAGTCTTTAAATATGCAAGACTGTGTCATATACGATGTACACTTTACTGAGGCACCATAGGAAAGCATACACAGTTTAGGATTGGGATAGGGTTGAATTAATGAAATTTGACATCAAAATTGAGATGGGGAGTTGGCTATATTGGAATGTCATCCTAAAAGCTTTTGCATTAGTTTTGATGCAAACCCTGTGCCTCTTTTACTGGCTTTCTTTTGCATTGAGCTGCATCTGATAACAGGATAATTTTAGCTCAAGATCTGCCCCACAGTGAAAAGCAGACTTGTTGAGCTTGTATTCAGGGAATGAATTGAAGGCAGGTGTTTTCATGAAGAAACTTGGTGGTGACAGCTCTGATTTCAAGTTACACATTTCAGGACTTTTTCTAGGCATTTATGCAGGTAGACTGGGGCTTTCCTTGTCTGTAAGGAGACTACTATTACCTATGGGTCCTACAGTGGACTTGGAGAGCTGAAAATCATGTGTTTAGATGCAAGATCTAAGGTAGGTAAATTCTGAATTGGTAAACCCTAAACTCTGGTCCTCACTTCACCTTATTTTTAAAGAAGGCATTTGTTTCTCAGACTTCACATAGGACTACTATAATTTTCTCTGTATCTACAAAGTCTTGTTTTTAAAATCCAAGTCATTCTAGTTAACCTTTAGTTACAATTCTTACTTAAAAATCCTGCCCTTTGATTTCATAACTAAATTAGGCTGATCTAATCCTTTTGTGTGCACAGCTGAAAGACTCCACATGTACCAAGAGATGCATTTTACAATTGACCACCTAATTAAGATCTTTGAGTGTACAGTGTCAATAGGTCAGCCTAGACCTCAGGGCAGCAAATATGCCTCATTTCTCTTCTGATTATATCATACTTTTTCCTGTTCTCAGATCTATTTCTACAGCAATCTCATTGACAAATTGATTAAAATTTGGGGGGACTTGGCATTACGTAAGTAAGTTTAAATACTACATAATGTACCATAATTTACAGGCAGTGACAGGAAGAGAAGTATCTAGAAAATCTGCTTAGTTCCTCCCATTTATCGTAATCTATAATACAGTATCAACTTGTAAAATGAGAGGTGGAAGATACTGCTGCCCAAGGATGGAAATAATTCTTCTGTTCGTATTCTGGTATAACCCATCAAACACCAGGATAGAACTACAATTTAGATGCCTTTCACTGCCAGCTGTGTTTGATGATGGTAGCCAAAGTGGTTAATAATTATCCAGTTCCTTTCCTATATGTTTTTGAAATAAATTATCTTACGGATACTTATATCTATCCATTTATCTAAACTTTTGATGAAATTTGACAGCTTCCGCATTCAAGCATCCTTCAAGCTTCTGAGAAGACTGGAAGAAGCTCACAAAACTGTTTGCTGCTAATGCTGTAACATGAAATAATCTGGGCTTCACATCAGCTGTGATGTCTCATCACAACAATGGGGCCTAGTGAACGAAGAAAGAAGTAGTTTCAAATAATATTTGGGTTCACATGATCTGAATGGCTACCAGATGAGGCTCTGAGCTGCCTGGGGATCTGCCTACGGGGGTGGGAGTTGCCCATGCACGGTGCAGAGGGATGAATGGGCTCTCTGTGTCCCCAGTGCCCTGAGTGGGAAATCTGGCTGATCACATCTGGTGAGAGCCCTGAGGTGGGCCACTGGAGTAGACATCAATAGGGAACCCATGGGCAGAGGGGCTGACAGTGCTTCCTAAGCTGTCAAGTTGTTACTCAACTGTCTGTTTTACATGATTTATTAATTCTCTGGTGTTGCTGTGACCCAGGGACAGTGTTACTCTGGCATTAGGCAGCAAGGTTTGAAGCTGGAGAGAGGAGAACATTTTCAGTAGTTGCATGGATTTTAGTGCTGTTGGCTTCAAAAATCCTCTCTCAGCCAGAAGTTAAGAGTTACAATGAAGGGAACATAAAATGAAAAAGAATTACTGAAATGTATATATTTAAATTTCCAATTATCAGAATATGTCATATAGATAGGAAAGCACACCAGATTATTTATCTGTAATACAAGGAATTTTAACAGTAGTTACAATATTTGTATTTTTGTCATATTGGGTTTAGCTGTGTATCACACAGCTAAAAATACAGGTAATTTTCTGATACTTCAAATATTTGTTCTCACAGATGGCAAATGGATGTTTGTAATGAATTTAAGAATCAAATACAAATTTATACATCACACTAAATAAAATCTATAAAACTTCCTCTCTACAATTCATACATTAGTCATGAATCTCAATGCACTTGAAAAAGTATAACTCAAAGCTAATATTCACTCACAGCTTTTGTGTGTGAAACCAGCTGTTCTAATAAGCTACTTCATTTGGAAATTAAATCTACTTCTCTATTATTGCACAATTAAAAAAATATATTGAAGTTAGAAATGTGATAATCTTTAGCTTGTAAAACAGTATTTAGTGGGTTGTTTTGTTGTTGTGAAATATCTCATTAGGTGTTTGCTATTTTGCTTCTTAGAATGTATCTTATTGTATATTCATATTAGTGACATTGGTCAAGAAGTCCATATAGTACAGAGAAAACATGGTGGGATGATTTGCAATGATTCTTAGGTGCCCTAGAGAGATGGCTGAGAAAATTGTTTCTTTCTCTGATGAGTTTTAATTTCCTTATGGTGAATACCATTGCATGACTGAGCTGGACACTGTATCCCTTGTGTCCTAGCCCAGTGGATTCCATGCATGTAAGCAGGATACAACTGGTTCCACACCAGGAAAAGAGACAGCCTGTAGCACTCTGTGATTGAAATGGAAGATGAAGAGGGAAAATCTGGCCTGGATAACTGTATTCCATTGAGCTGAACTTCACATCTCTCGTAGCTGTCCCACAGTTTTGGTCTGCACTGATAACCAGTAACCATGATTAAGCCCAGAAGTAGCTGCCTTTTAACATTAACTGTGAAGACACTTCATGTGTAAGTACTGATTTATCCTGAGTACTGCAAGCACTGAAACATGAACACAAAAGTGTCTGACTCTTGTGGTATGTCGAACCCAAATGAAACAAGAAAGCACTCAAGTCATGCAAGATGTTGAAGTTTTCAATCTGATTTTCAAACAAAACCATTTAGATTTACTTCAGAAACTAATTTAAGATGGATCCTGACTGGAAAAAAAAAAAAAAGCTGAACTCATAATTTTTATGCTTGAAAGAACTTGTCCTCTTTTTATAGCAACATCAGAATTCCAGTGACTTACCTTCTTATTTGGACTGTCTTTTACTATATACCATAAGAGGCAGTAAGCAATCTTCTAAACAGACAAATTACTCCAGATTGCATGTCAGATACTTCAGTGTCAGATGCTCCTAAGGAAGCATGTTCTCATCACATGGTTCTTGCAAGTCATTCACCAGTTTATTAAGCATTGACTCAAAAATTTCAAATCAAGAAGGAAAAAAATCCCTTTCAAGGATTGCTGCAGAAAATTCAGCTTTGAGAGAGGAAATGAGGCATGGTAGTAAATGCTGAAGCGTGAGTGAAGGGTACAAAAGCAGCCTGACCAGTGTCTCTGAACACTCTACTTCTACCCTTTTACTGTTTACTTTACAGTAAATACTTTTCTTTGTATTTTGCATGCAATTCACTCTTCTCGGGTCTGATTTTTTAGTGAAACTAAGAAAATCTAGGAAACAAGTGCTTTTTGTAAAAGATGTGGAAACATCATCCCTTTTCAACAAAGAGATTTTATGTGTTTTTCTTACCTGCTGCGCTATGGGAAAACAAACTTCCATTCACTTTGTGCAAACTGTAATCATCTGTACTCTTGTTTTACTGTGCCCATTGCCTGCAATTACAGAAATTTCACATTCCCTGAAGAAATATGTTGTAGTTAAAAAAATACACATACATACATACATACTTCTGGACATTTTTCAGGCTGAGAGAGAGGAAAATTACTCACTGGCTTGTCCGTGTAGGGGATGCTTTCACTTGGTGTTGCACTGCACAGAATAAAACTGACCTGTTCTAGAATTTATAGAAATATGCCTACACAAGTAAAGATGAGACACAAACACTGAGAAAAAAAACCAAACTTGGACAACTGAAATTATTAGGAGGAACCAAATATATTTTCCTCTATTCTATCTCATACTATGGAATGGAAATGTTTATTTTGTTGGCTGATGTTTATCCACTAAAAATAGCAACAGGGAGAAATTTTATAAGATGTGATATATTTGTATGAAGGTTGAGAGTGAGCTGAATAAATCAATGACTAATATAGTGATGAGGGACATAATGGCTTATTTCTACCCATACTTGACATCATGCATTAATTTTGTAGAATTATTCAGGTCTTGAAACAGGGCAGAGGAACAATCTTGATGCCTCTCAAAGGAAATGGTGAGGAGACAGCTAGGAGAAAGAGAGCTAATAGAAACAGAACATAAAAAATGTTTATGAAATGTGTCAAGGCAAGCATTGTAGGCTCCAATTAGCAAATCAAGAAGAAACATTCATATCCCAAAAATTAAATTTTAAAATGTTTTGTGATGGAAGTGATAGAAGAAAGATGTCCAGTTAAGCATAAGAGAGGAAGACATCATGTCACTGCATTGCAATGAGTCCAGTTCAAATTTTAGTAAGCAAAAGAGAATCTCTACACGTAAGATCACAGAATCACAGAATTGATAATGTTGGAAAAGACCTCTAAGGCCATCAAGTCCCACTGTTAACCCAGCACTGCCAAGTCCATCACTAAAAGTGTCCCTAAGTGGCACATCTGTATATTTTTTGAACACTTCCAGGGACACTTCCACTACTTTCCTGGGTAGCCTGTTCCACTGCCTGGAACCACTGCCACCACCCTTTTGGGGAAGAATTTTTTCCTAATGTCCAACCTCAGCCTCCTCTGACACAACCTGAGGCTGTTTCCTCTTGTCCTGTTGTTTGTTCCTTGGGAGAAGAGGCCAACCCCCACCTAGCTCCAAACTCCTCTCAGGCAGTTGTAGAGAGTCCTAAGGTCATCCCCTGAGCCTCCTTTTCTCCAGGCTAAACACCCCCAGCTCCCTCAGTTGTTCTTCATCAGACCTGTGCTCCAGACCCTCCACCAGCTCTCTTGCCCTTCTGTGGACTCACTCCAGCTCCTCAATGTCTTTCTCACAGTGAGTGGCCCAGCTTCCACTAATGCCAGTTGTTGGTGCTTCATTCCCACAGATAACTCCAGGGATAGATGACAGTCCTCAAGGAGCTGTGGTACCTCCTAGGCTGAATCCAAACTGGGAACTTTTCTGTTAGCACATTCCAGCCGGGCAAGTCCCGAGGCTGGTGCAGACCTCAGCACAAATGTGACAAGCTGCTCCAGTTTCCAGCAGGAGGCACCTGGGAAGAACTCTCCCCAGAGCTGCATATCTGGGCCACAGATCAGGGCAGAAACTCCCCCACTTCATCTGCACACACAGAGACAGCACTGGCTCATTCTGTGAGGGGACACGGGGAGCCAGAATGCTATGGAAAAGTCAAGGTGGGCCGGGAGCTGGGTCAGTGACTGTGGGGATGGGGACACCAGTGTCAGCGTGGGAGAGCCTGAGGGGGCCATCACCACCCCTGGAGACAAACTTCTCCAATCTGAAACGGTGTAACTACTGCTTACACAAGGGTTTGCCTGTGTACATGGGGGCACACATATATAAGTCTAGTTTGGGATTTGTGATGACAGGTTGTTTAACTAAGAGGGAAGATCCCAGTGTTTGGACCATATTTGGAAGAGGAATGGTTTTGAAGTTTCTTTTGCAATCCTTGACATATTTTTAGTTCAAAAATTCTTATGAAAATTGACTTCTCTAACTGGTTTTATGAGTACAGAGACAAAACACTGAAATGAGAAAACTTTATTCCTACTTAAATGAGAAATTTACAGTTATCCATAGAAACACTGCTCCCACAGACACACAGTGCCACCACAGAAAGGGAATCTGGTCTGCTATGTTCAGCTCCTAGTACTGCACTCAGCAAAACACATAAAAACACGTGTCATTTTAAGCACATGCTTAACCCTTTCCTGAATCACAGCCTAAAATGTTCCCAGTATGCCTTCCAGCCCAGTAAAGTTATCGGATTAGATGCATGGAGAGAAGAGTGTAAGGGAATGTGCCTATTCTATGGGAGAGACTACATATTTTAGACTTTCTACACACACTATATTCTTCCTTGTCCATTCCCGCTTCATTAATATTAATAAAAGCTTGTGTATTCAAGACATTTGTAATACTGAATTACATTACTCAGTGGCTCTAATTATGTTATTTCTTGAGTTCCAAATTGACTCCCAGCCGTACTTATATTACCAGGTATAAATAAGAATATGATTCATCATTTACAGAAAGCACATTACATAAGTCAGTTACACAGTTGCACAACTGGGCACACAGACTGTCTGCATTGAAGGTACAAATAGGAACAGGAATGGAAACAGAGAAGATTTTCTATCCTTAGTTTGAAATCAAACTTAGACTACTATACTAATCATGTGAGCTCTGGCTGAAATAAGAACAGAAAACATTCATCACATGTTTTAGCTGTTTCAAACTAATAATAGTCTGGGACCGGTTTTCAAAGAAAGACATAGCTGTGCTTAGGAAGTGTGTGAATCCCAAGTACAACTGCTGTGAATAAAAGCTTTGTTTCTTTGATTCTGTCGGATTCCTCATGAGAAAAATTTACTCCATATGCAGTACATATAATGGTTTTGCAATTCCAATGAAAAGTGTTAGCTACAGGCAGATTATACAGCATCCAAACTCTGCTACATTCAGCAGTGTGCTGTGGCCTACAGATGTGGCTCCAATAATAGTAAGTGAGCTCATCCTTATTGTGGAAGATTATTCATTAGGGAGAGAATAATGTAAGTGATACCATCATTACATCACCTTTTCCTGTACATTATTCTCACTACAGCTGACAGGGACAACATTTCTCAGTCTAAAGTTACATTATTTTCAAATTTTGCAGAGTCTAGATAAAAGTGGTGTTTGAAAGTATATGTAAAGATTTATTTGATAGCAAAGAAGAGCTAGTGCTGCAGGGATGAATTGCTTGTTCATTATTTCTCTCTCTTTTCTTCATACAAAATAGTTATTCCATAGTGTTACATCCCATATCTATCAGCACTAGCTATTTTAATTTGTAAAAGATTTTAAAGAAAATTTTTAAGAAAAATATTTTAAAATCTATATAATCACAGAATGAGGGCTTTCAGTTGAAATAAAGGATCAATCTGATTAGTGTGTAAAAGAGGTCTTGATATTAAACTCAAAATTGCCAGAAGTTACAGTCTCAGGGAGAATTATGTTCAGATTACAGCAATAACATATTTTGATGAGGATAGACTCAGTGAAGAAATATGAAGAGATTTCCTAGCTTTTTCTGTGCTTTTGATAATAATGGTTTATATAGATATAGTCAAGAATGAGGAGAAAACCACATTCACTAGGATTGAGATGGAATTTATCATGATAGTGTGCTTACTGATACTACTGCATAAAGAAGGGTAACAAGGTAAACCAAGAGCAGAAGCCTTCCTAATTTTGAAATTATGCATATTTTGGTCTTATTTTTCCAAATCATACTGTTGTTCCACAAAGTTCTCAGCAGCTGCCATCAGAATGAGAATTACTATCAATAGTTTGTAAAAGCCTCAGCCTAGCCGATATTAGTACAGAGATGTGCATTTGTATGTCATGGCCTAGTTTTTCAAGTTTCCACTAAATACGGACATTGTGAGGACTTAGAATGCTCCCATGCAAAACTTACCGAGCATTTCTAGAACTGAACTGATGTAGCAAAAAAATACCAGTTTCAAAATGCAAACAGTTGTCCTATTTGTGCAGCAGACATTCTTCAGACAACTAATAAACTTTTAAAAGGAAACTCATTCTCTCCATTTAGTGTATTTGATTGAATATTGAGGTGAGAAACAGGAACAGACTTTTCATTCAGTTCCGCTGCTTTCCCTGGTGAGGAACTTTTTGCATAACCACTTGCCACTGACAGTGTTCATAGAGAAGAAACATGTTGTTGGCTTAAACACAGGAGAGTGCAACTGATCCAAGTATCTTGTGTAAGGAAATCAGCACAAAATATTTACCCTGGTTTTGGCTTCTTTGCTATGGTATCTACCTCGTGCACTTGTTGCATTCAGAAGGATTTCCTGCTGTTGTGTGCACCAAGCTGGTTTAGTGCATGTGTTTCTGCTTCTGTACTATATTGTTTTTCCTGTCCAAACAGTTACCAAGCAATGCAGTATCAGTAACTGTGCAGTGTAAGTGCTACAACACCAACAGACGAGTCTCCCAAATGCAATTAAATTAAATTCTGGAAACCTGCTCACAGAGAGAAAATTCTGTATTTCTCTCATTCCTCTCATTCCCAGATGTGAACAGAATGGAAAATGTTTTCTCATTTTTTAAACTTGGGTATTTCACACTTGATAACTATGATTTACAAGTTGTCTTTAAATGGAAGATCTTCCTGAGACAAAGCATTTAAAGATTATTACAGTGTACAACCAGTAACAGTCTGACTGCAAAGGGCTCACTTCCATAGTAAAATGGAACAAAATAGCAATAGGTATTATCTATATAATCAGGATGCTTTACCATCAACTCTCAGAAAACCTGTTAGATATGCTCCCCCATATAAAAAATGACTTTGAAAAAATGCTTGCCGTGAGCAGGGGCAGGAGCTCCTGGATGCCACTGCTGCTATGTCATGAACAGAGTGGTTGGTGGCTGAGGGCTGCTGTGGTATGGGAAATTTCACCCACAGCAAGGGTTATGTTTTGCCAGCTTAAAAACTCATGTGGGTACACAAGGCAGCTTTGCTTGGAAAACTCTGTAGTGCAGATGAGGCCTGAGGAAATGAGGCTCGCTGGTTCCAAAGCAGCTTCTCACACTGGCAGAGCTAAGCGCTTCCAGCCCCCTTTCCTCATCCCTGATCACTTGCACGCCTGTGCCCACGCCCTGTTTGTTCTTCTGCGATTGTCTGTGGAGCTGAATAATAAACCAGAGCAGAGAGCTGATCCAACTTAAAAGGCACTCCTCCTCCCCTCCCCGTTTTTTTCTGGTTTTGAGGACATGCTGTTGAGAGAAACATCCACAGAACCAAGACCTGAAAAGCTAGGAACCAGATCCTTATAACATCACTAAGAAGCCCAAAGGAAATTAGATACCTAATTAAATCTGTGAATCCGACCTTATATGACCTGTTTAGAACGGTGAGAATCCAGCTCTTCGGATTCTGGCAGGTTCTTCAGATTCTTCCCTGGCACCCTAAAACTCAGTTAATCTTCTTTGTCATTTACTTCATAAATGGTATTTTAATCTGTTGTTTTCTAGATCCTGAAGTTGCATTTTGCAAATATTTCACTAATTTAATTTCAGTGGATGCTGAAAAATGCACAAAAAATGTTGACTTAAGTCCTAGCTGAGGGATATGCAAATGTAACTGTATTCCAGAGATATTTGCATTAAAGATCTAATTGAATTAACTGTTCACACAGCTTCTACAGTCAGCTTGTCATGGCCTCCTTTCAAGCTTGACTACATCCATTTTTGATAGAGAGATTTAAAAGGTTTTCTCCTTTCCCCTGGGATTAAAGATAGGGATGAGCACTAATTAGCCACCTGCACCCACAGCACAGTGCTACAGCTTGTTTACCTTACAGAATCTGCTGCACCCCTGGGGGAAAATCAGTGTGGTGGGTTTTTTCTTTTAAACATTTCAAGTTCAGCTTTTTCAAGAGAGGTTTAACAGTTTCCACAATTGTTAGCATTACTAAGAGAAGCAAGAGTCCCTGTTTCTCACAGTGCTACCTGGATTCTGTAGAAGAAATAATAAATACTGGGTTTTTTTCTTATATTTTTAATTTTTCTTGTTCGACACGCGAGTCACACGTTTGGTGTTAGCTGCAGCACTTTGCTGCCCATAACATATAAAACAAGACTTTGAAAAGAAAGGTAACATTTAGCAATCACAAGAGCTTTACTCATATTAGCATGATGTAGAATCCACTAAATAGGCAATTAAAATACAAGAAAAAAGCCCAGAAATAAATAAAAGAAATGGCTTTATAAATCCTTTAATGTAGCAATGCTTAAGTAGTTTTTTTATTGGTTTCTTATTGAATGAAGCACTATTTAGGACTAGCAGCTGAAAGAGTTGCAATTCAAACTACAGTCTGATTCTTTTTTGCTGTTTTTCCTTTCCTTGGCATTTTCTGACTAAGAATGGTAAAAAAGTGTTCTGCTTTTTTTGTCTTTTATAAGTTCTGACTCAGTGGCAGGCAAGTACTACTTATGGGCCTGATGTAAAGTCTAGTGAAGTCAACTGGAATGTTTCCAATGACTTAATTAGACTTTGGATTGAGTCTGAAGTGCAGCAATTTACTCAACTCTGGAGCATAAATTACAGACATAAAAAACAAATTATTTGTGTGTTGCAGGATTACTGACAGCAAAATGTATGATGTCAGAAAAATAATAGGCAGAGATAGCCTGCACAAGTTGGAAAAGCCTAAAATACAGCCAAAGATAGGGGAATACTCTTTGGCAGCAATAGAGACAGTCTCAGTTCCAGTGCCAGTGCTGGAAAGTTGAATAATTTGACAGACAATTATGTCATTAATCTAGCAGGAGAAGACACACTCTGTCTCCCTCAATCACCATTCTGCTGCCTGAGCATTGGACTAATATCTGGATGAGATGATGGTCTGCTGGTCAGCAGGAAGGGCTCTGAGTCTGTAACCCCTGGAAACCCCTTTGGAAATGGTAAAAATTCCAGTGGCCAAGACTCAGAGCAAAAGTGAACAGTGCCAGCCAAACACATCAGCTGAGTTTGTTGCTAGAGTAAATAAGATAATGTTGAAGAGAATGGAATGTGAATGTTACCTAACAAGAAGTCAAGCAATCTCCACCTGAAACATAAATTTTGTTGTAGAGAAATATCTCCCAATTATTGTTCTCCTGAATTTCCATACTGCATGTCATTATGAGTTACGAGTGACACAACGAGCTAGGTAGGTACTTGTTTCAGTCAAAATTTATTTAATTTCCCCTTGTTTGAAAACCTTGGGATGCCAACATCTTACCTAAGCTGCCTCAGAGAAACTAATGAAAATATTTGTTAGAAAGGAAAATATTTGTTATTTACTTGAACCACCTGTTCTCAGGTGAGTATTTTATTTCAGCACACAATAACCCAATCAGCAAAGAGTAGTTCTACTTTGGAAAAATATTTATTATTTTGGAGTAAACCCACTTTTTGTTCTGGAAGAGCCTATCCAAGCAAGAATCATTATCCTGGAATAGTTGATTATGCAACAGCTATGTCAATCCACTAGCTTGGAGTACATATCTTTAGCTTCCCCTTATTAGCAAATCAGGAAAGATTTTTATTTAGAGAAGTATTTACATAAAACAGTTTCTATTTTAAGAAAGTTAAAAGAAATATGAAGAAATGTCAGTAAAATACCTTTACATCAGTAGCTAATACTACATTGTAAGCCACATAACTGGAAGACATATATTTTATTTAAAAAGTTGGTATGCAAAATAAAATGGTATTTTTAAAAAGACACAAAGATGTGAGTTCTTTAAACTTTAAACTGAGGTGTGTGTTTTCAGTTAACAGGTTTTGTCTTACACAAATTTATATGTACAATTTATCTATGCTGTAGCATTTCCTCATTTGTTTTTAAGTAATGTTTTGCTATTAGAAGTCATCTCCCTCTCCCAAAAGCAAACAAAATCCTCTGTCAATAAGTAAAAAAAAAGTTTTAGCATTCTCTTTCTAGTCAACTTTCTCCATATTTTGTCCCCATTTGTTTTCACCATTTGTTTTCAGAGTTGAAAACAGAGAATTGACAGAGAAATTGGACAGAGAAATGGAAAATAAAAGTCAAGGTTTGGGGTTTTTTTCCTATTATTACACCAGATGACACAGTAACAAACACAGATAAGGTACTGAACAAACAAACCTTTCCTCAGATCACACCTGTGCCTTAAAGTATGGTCATTTTTTACCACTCTATCAGTCTAAAACCAGATTATCCTCACAAACCTTTCCTCACTTACTGCTTCAAATTGTCATGGTCATCACAACAGTTTCCAAAGTGCAACAGAAAGAATGGGAAAGGGAGAAGCATAGAGACAAGAAAACCTTTGAATAATAGCTGGAAAGAAAAATTTTGAGTAACTGGAAATGCTTGTCTTTTAAAAATCATTATACAAGAAAAGATGCCTTTCTGAGAGAATTCTTTCCCTTTCTTTTTATACTGGCAGAAACTGTTGTCCTTTTCTTGGACAGCCTCTGTTTTCGGCTGGATACATCAATACAACATCACCTCACACACTCCTGCTTTGGTCCAGTAAAACATGCTCTACTTTTCATACGTATACTCTGTGTGAATTACTGTCAACAGATAGTAAATTATTTGATGCAAAAAGCTTTGTTTAACATTATTAAAACAATTTCAGTAGCATTCCCAGGCAGGATTTTATAGTAATTTTCCCACATAAGAATGGCAATTAGACGGTATGAAAAGTGACTTCCAGTTCCCAAAGTTTCATTTCATTTGGGAACCAATATGATTTAGTGGCTAGACAAGTTTAAAAGACAAGGAGCCAGAAGAGTTTAACATTTTCAGGGAGGCTGATCAGTTCACTGAATCACCTTGGGCTACTCAGTTAACTGTTACGTTCTTTAGTGAAACCATCTGTAACACTGGGTGAAAACACCCCCACATCCCCCCAAAAAATACCTGCCCTCATTGAGAAACAGATGCTTAAGTCTGGTTCTGTTCTCTAAAGCAAATAAATTACAAAAAAAAAAAAAAAAAAAAAAAAAAAAAAAAAAAAAAAGAGCAAGACAAATATGGCACAAGAACAAGACATTCCTTTAGCAACCTTACAAGTCAAGCTGAGACATAGCTGCAATGAAAGCCTTCTCAACTGCAGTGCTGCATATCATTGAGTTAAAAGCCAGCACAAAATACACTCTGATGTCTACTTGATTATTAAATGCCTACTTTGAAAGTAGAAGGCAAAACTCAAACTTCACTTATATAGCTGCAGCCTTACTGACTTCAGAAAAAACAGTGGAAATCCATGGACTAGCATCCTGTGAAGTCTGAACTCCATGCTCACAAAAGAAACTTTTAAGTCAAGGAACAGGCATTGCATTCTTTGCTCACACATGTGCTTACTTGAAAGCACTGTGCATTTTTATGGTACTTTATCAAAGGGAAAACAGTTGTCATGGCTATTGTTCTAATCTGGACACCAGCTCAGACTGTCTTGTGAAAAACAGCAACCCCACTATTACCAAATAAAGCTGTACAGCAAATGGAAAAATCAATGTGGCAGTGAAGGCATGAGAACAGAGATCAAGAACCCACCCAGGCTCCATTTCCAGATGTATCAGGCACTTCCTGGATGATCACATACATACTATCAAATTTTGTTGTTCCACTTTCCTCATCTACAAAATGGATAGTAAAGCTCTTGTTCAAGAAGTTCTGTGCTTTGAGACTGAGATGAAAAAAGGCTTAAAAGGTCTGCAGTTAAGGAGGAACTGCACACTGTTAACTATGGCAGCCTTCCTCAGTTGTTTTCCTTTTCAGTTAATGCATTATTCAGGTAATTTGGCTTATCACTGAAAACATTCTGCAGTAGAGGCATACACAGTTTAAATGCCCCAATGTGTCATCATCAGCTGAATTAATTCTCTTACACAAAACGCACATGAACGTTGCACTTGAAAACATGCAGAAGGCCTGTATCCTACTGAAAAGCAACACAGCATGTGGGAAATCTATCGTTTCAAAGAGCATTACTTGCAGTGACTGACAAAACCTAGGAACACAGTGGTATTTTCAGCAAAGCAGTGTGCTATCAGTGGCACTCCTTTGCATAATCTTAATCACAAGTAGATAACTGCAATTCTGTCCCTGCACACATCAACAGTAGGACTTGACCTTGCCACAGCACAGGGAGCCACTAATGCATACAAAGAGCCTCTCGTGGCATCAAGCCAACAAAACACCACATTTCTGTGCCTGTACACAGCTGGCAGAGGCAGAATAGGTGGGAGAACAACCTGACAACCCCCTGCTGCTTAATTTACACCTCAGAGTTGTTGCACTACAGTGGCTGGGGACAGACTGAGCTCAGAGAACTGGACATTATTCAGCCCTGTGTTCTGGAGCTGGGATGCATCCTTCATTTTCAGTCAAAAATCTCTTTTTCTGTTGTGGTGTGGTTTTGGGGTGTTGTTTTTTTGGTTTTTGGTTGGGTTTTTTTTTGGTGTGTGGCGGGGGGTGTTTGGGGTTTTTTGGAGTGGGACAGCATGCATCGAGTGTACTGCCTGTGTTCCCCTACCCAAACACCAGTCCGAAATCCCTATGCTGTGCTCTCTCAGCTCATAATTGAACACGTCAGAAAACCCAGAGCCCAAAATGCCCGGGGAGCTACCGTCATCTAACGACCAAAAGCTGAACTACAACCCCCGGCCCCCGCCTTATCAGCGAGAGGAAAACCGCTGCCCCTAAACGCCACAGATTTTCACTTGTTCTGGGGCTCAAAACAGCAGAGGCAACAGAAGTCTAGAGCTGTAATGCCAAAAAACCAAAAAATATTACTCAACAAGACTGGCTCCTACAAAGTCCACCTCTGTATTTTTTTCTATTTACCACTAGAGCTCTATTAGTAACATGATTTATCCTGATTTTATTAATGAATATAATTTCATGCACTTGCACTTAGTTTAAACAAAGCTGATAGTGCTACAAACTGCTGGTCCTTCCAAAACACATTAAAGAACAAATATTCTGCAGCAATATTAGAGATTTATGTATTTAAATGGTATTTTTTTCCTGCCTTGTTAAAAGACAGGCTCCTCCAATCACATACAGCCTCTTTACACATGAAGAAAAGTACCTGGTTTCTGGAAGATTCTGATTTTGTGCTTGATTTAAATGTAAGGCAAAAAAATTGTTCTTCCCTGGTAACTTCTCTGGGTCTCTAAAATAAAACAATAAAAATAAAATCAATCCGGTTGGTTGATTTAAAATTTAATTTTAAATATTTTTGCTTTGAAAAACAAAATAATAATACTAATACTACAAAAGTAGCATTATTAAACAGTGTGGACTTTCTGTTCAAGCTGCTGAAGGATTAATCTTGGTCTGCTGAAGTGTTGAGCCAGTTTTTGACAAGCATCTTTTTCTGCAAGCAAGGGGGCAGTATTTCCTTCATTTCTGATCATTCAACCGGCTCACGTAAATGGATTACCTCTGCTGATTTTTTTTCATTATTTCCATCCATAAATAAAAAAGAGGTGGAGATGACCGGATGATCTCTACTAGTTCTACACAGTTGAAAGACTGAGTGATCAAACCAATCACCTTCTCTTCCTGCAAGTGTACTTCAATTTTTTAAAGAAAACCTTTTTCAATGCAAAAGATACTTAGGCAATCTCCTTAAAAAGAAGGATCAAATAAATTTATAGTAATCTTATTCAACTAAAAGCAGCTATAAAAAGGGATTCTTCCCTCATTATTTTCTTTCAATTTCCATATTTATCCACTAGGTGTTTGGTATGAACCACAAGTAAAAGTGTAATAATTACCTAGAAAAAAAAATTAACAGTCCTTATCTTCCAAAATAGTGAAATGTATGTAAAAATTGAGATGTTATCTTAAAGTCTGAAATGTCTCACTAACTACACCACACCCTCTTTGCTAGCAAAAAGAAATGGTAAATTATGCATGAAGGCCATAATCAGCACATTTTAATGGTTACCAAACAGTGAAAAATCAGCCTTTAAGACACAATATAACTGTAATTTAATATAAACAATCATTTAAATAAAAGTTTTCTTTCACTGACCTAAGATTAATTTTCATGACGACTGATTCAAACCAATCCTCCAAAGTGTTACTGTTTACTCATTCCAAGCCACAGGAAATATTTTTTTCTGCAAATATTGCTGCCAGACTCCTGGATTTTTCTAGCTGCAGTCACACAGTTACTTCTGTAAACAAGATTATGGCATTGGTTCCCTTGGACGTGTGGGAAGCTTCTGGCAGCCTCTCATATAAGCCACCCCTGCGGCCCTCCTCTGCCAAAACCTTGGCACACAAACCCTACACAAAGCTCTGGTAGCCTAAAGAAACTGTGAAAAGAGCACATTTTTAGTACAATGTAACTACCTGTTCACCTTACCTAAAGTGATAGCCCCCAATTCACAGCCAATTACTCGCGTTCTATCTTTATACCACTAGAAACGCTATTTTAAATGGATACAGCTCTGCCATCTTCCTTCTGTGCCTAGAATACAACGATTCATGAGTTCTGAAAGCTTTAAAAAGACTCGATTTACCTCAAATACCTTCTTGCCTCAACTCTCAGCATTTCTTGACTATACAAATCTTCAGACCAACATCTTCAAGACAGTTTATGAAATGTTCCTCAGGGTGGAAGGAACAGCTTTTAGCACAACATGCTTTTTGTCATTTGTGTTGTACTGACTGGTAACCGTTTGTCTAAAAAAAAAAAAACAAAAAAACAACCAAGAAAAATATTCTTCCCCAAAATTAGGGACTGCGATGGGATATTCTGGCCAGAATTTGAGGATACACCTTCCACAGCTGCATAAAAAATACTTCTGGTATAACCAAGAACTGTGACCATCATGTCTCATGCAGCCCTTTTCTCCTGTCTTTCTCATTCTATGTGGGACAGCGTTAATTAGTTGCTCCCACAGGAATTCATTCCACAAACTCAAATCAGTCCTTCCTTTGCTTGCTCTGTTGTGCTGATATATTAACCTGCTGCCTGTGCCATCAGTCCATCATATTTTGGGTGCTGCCCACCTGAATGTTGAGCACCTGATGTGGCATTAAATGGAAGGAAAGCCATTAAAGTAGTTAAAATTCTAGCCTTGACCAAAGCTCTCCAGAAGGCAAAATGTTACATGAGGAATAATTATTTCAAACTCAAGCAGACTGCATTTTTGTAGTTCCCAGAGATGTAATGAAGGAATGCAGGTCCTCGGAGTGTACTATCTTTGGCTCATGCATAAAGCACAAAGATGCAGTCAGCTAGAGATAGCATGCAGGAATAATGCCACCATTACTATATTCTGCTATAACTACACCACTATTCTGCATGAGGGACATGAAATCCAGGTCTATTCTTCATCAGCAGAATTAAATCCAAGCTTGTCCACACACACACATCCATAAAAAAAATGGTATCATGGAGGAATTAAACTAAAACTTTTAACAGGCTGTTCAGATTTGGTTCATAAGGGGTTGGGACAAGTCAAACTCTAACATCCTCAGTCTCTCAGACTGGAGTTTGACAGGACACAAATCTCATCATGGACTACTAAGCAAATAGGCAACTCAAAATATTTTTTTCTAGCCAGATCACCCTCTCTTTTTTTTTTTTTTTTAATTGTGTTCCCTTAAGCATCAGGCTTTATCACCACTATTAATATTCATGGTAGCTAGCTTGAAGTATTTATTTATTAATGCCCCCTAAACTCTTTGGCTTGATCATGTGAGTGATGATCAGGGAAACACAGAATCATGGAATGATTTGGGTTGAAAGTGACCTTGAAGAGCATCTAGTTCCAACCCCTCTGCCATGATGTCCTGGTTTTGGCTGGGATAGAGGGGTTTTTTTTTAGTAATTGGTACAGTGCTCTGTTTTGGATACAGTATGAGAAAAATACTCTGATGTTTTGGTTGTTGCTAAGTAGTGCTTACCCTTAGTCAAGGACTTTTCAGTGTCTCATGCTCTGCCAGTGAGGAAGTGCACAAAAAGCTGGGAGGGAGCATGGCCAGGATAGCTGACTCACAGAATCATAGAACAGTTTGGGTTGGAAGAGGTTCTAGTTCCAACACCTCTGCCACTGGCAAGGGACACCTTGCACTAGGATAGGTTGCTCAGAGCCCCATCAAATGTGGCCTTGAACAATTCCAGGGATGGGGCACCTACAACTTCTCTGGAGAACCTGTGCCAGTGCCTCACCACCCCCAGAGTAAAGAATTTCTTCCTAGTATCTAATATAAACCTACTCTCTTTCAGTTTAAAGCCATGCGCCCTTCTCCTATTGTGACAGGCAATAAAAAAATCGCTCTGCAGCTCTCTTGTAGCCCCTTTTAGGTACTGAATGGTTGCAGTAAGGTTTCCCCAGAACCTTCTCCAGGCTGAACAACCCCAGCTCCCTCAGCCTGTCTTCATAGGAGAGGTGCCCCAACCCTCTGACCATGTCCATGACACTCCTCTGGACTCGCTCCAACATTTCCACATCCTTTTAATCCTGGGGACCCCAGAGCTGGATGCAGCACTGCAGGTGGGGTCTCACCAGAGCAGAGCAAAAGGGCAGAATCCCCACCCTTGCCCTGCTGGCCATGCTGCTTTTGAGTTCCCAGCCTGAATAAGCTTTTTAGCCAGGGGAAAAAAAAATCGAATTTGAATTTGCTACGCACTTGCTTACTCTTCTCACAATATTCCCACTACTGCTTTACAAACATTTCATAGGTTTCTTCATGTCTGCTAGAGCATTTCTGAGGAAGAGCAATGGGATATGAGAATACACTCTGTGTTTATGGTTATATTTCGGAAATATACACAATTACTATGGCAGCACGCACGTACCGAGGGCACGTTTCAACAACTTCTCCTTCTGGCAGCGCAACCGGCTGTGGGGTGTCCCCTCCGACCTGTGTGGCTGTGGGATGATCCCTTGAACCTTTGTGGCTGCGGGGTGATACCTCGAACCTGGGTGGCTGTGGGATGATCCCTTGAATCTGTGTGGCTGCGGGATGATCCCTCCAACCTGTGTGGCTGTGGGATGATCCCTCGAACCTGTGTGGCTGTGGCGTGATCCCTGCGGCAAGCGTGACGCGGGGTGTCCCCTGTTCTATTCCACACTTGTTTCTCCAGCTGTTACCTCACTAAGAGAAAAATGACCCGTCAGAAAAACGCTTAGAAACGCTTCCCATTGTACTCCACAGCTGGAGCGGGGTACTCCCGCCGGGCCGAACAGCTGATGTAGGCGCTAACACATGGCAGCGCCCGCCCCTCGCCGGGACCTGCTGGGTGAGGGGAAGGAGAGGTTCCTCGGCTATACCACTGCGAGCCTTGCGGGTGAGGACGACATGAGGCGACTGCCGCTCGCCTCGGCACCATCCGGCTCCTCCGAGCCGATCGGGGCCGGATCCCAGCGCAGCATCCCAGCGCTACATCCCGCTCGCTGCCCCGGCGCCCGGGCGCCCTCCCCGCCAGACTCTTCCCCCCCCTTGGCGCCCCCCCGCGCGGCGAATGGTGCGAGCCGCAGGTGTGGCCGGCGGGACAAACCAACAGCGGGCGGGGGGGGATCGGCGCGGCGGGAGGGCGGGACGGGACGGGGCTGGCAGCGGGCGCATCACCGGGAGCGACGCGGGCGGAGCGGCCGCCGCGGGAGATTGAAGTGCCGGGGCCGCGGCGGGGCGAGGAGCGTGGGGCGGGGCCGCCGCTGCCAGCGTCGCCCGTGGGGGGCACAGCAGGAGGAGGGGGCCGGTAAGTGCCATGGGCCGGCGGCAGCGGGAGCGCGGCCCCGGCGGCGGTGCCGGGGGGGTGGCCAGGCGGGCAGGGCATCGCGGGGCTGCGGGCGCGGCTCCGGGAGGCCGGGGGGCCGCCCCCGCCCGGGTGCCTGTCCCCGGCCTGCCCCGCCGAGCCGCCCGTGCCCGACCTGCGGGTGGGAGGAGGCGCGTGGCGAACCGGGAAAGGGCGCGCGCGAGGCGGGGGAACACCGGGCTGCTCTCCTCAAGGTTGCTGGCCCAGGTGTTGGGACAGGCAGGCCGTGAGCTGGATCACAAAGCCAATCTTGGTTTAAAGATAAAGTTAGATTTTTTTTTTTTTTTTTTTTGAAAAAAGTGTTTTCAGCTTGAGTCAGCTTCCTGGGCTGATTCAGGGTATGGGCAGTGAGAGGAGAAACTCGTGGCTGGAGCTGCTGCACGTGGTACAAGTGCTGGTTGAAAGTGTTAATAAAGCTACTTGCTAATTAGAACATCTGTATGAACTCTAATTAGAGCATCTGTAGGAACTCTAATCAGAACATCTGTAATAACTCGTGAGTTATAACTTGGTCATTCTTATCTTGATGGAGCATTTATTTTAATGCTGAGGTGTTTCAGGTGCCTTTGGGTGGGTCCATTTCTCCTTGAGCCTTAGCAAATATGCGTATGGAGTAGATTTCTTCATTGAGAACTAAACCTCTTTAGAAATGGATTGATTCTTGTATAGCAGCACTTGGAAAAAAACTCTGTGGGTCACCATCACTTGATCAGCTTCAGGGGTTGATTGCAGGAAGAGCAGGATTTTAGAAGACTGTTTTATGCAACTAGACGACTTTAATATTCTAATTTTCTGTGTATTCACTTATGAGAACCACATTTACATCCTGTCACATACTGAGTGGCCTGGTGTGTATAGGCATTCTTGAGTCTAACAGATGTGATGAAAGGCATTTGCCCTTCCCCTCACCAGCCTTTAGAATCACAATGACAAAAGGCTGAAATATATGAGAAGACAGATTTGTTAAATATGAGAGCATAGCTCTGCCTCTAAACATGGCAAATAGGGTGAGAAAAAATAGGATATTCCTAAGAAACTCTGTAACTGGACACTAGTTTGAAAGGTTTCAAAAGCATCTTTCCAAATCACTTTTATCTCGGGAGGAAGCAGCTCTCACATGCAGGACTCTGCTAGCCTGAATTCCTTGAGTGAATGTGGGAGCTGAGTCAGTGGCAGCAACTGTTTATAGTTTAGTCTATAGATGACCTTTCCCATCTTCTGGGGAGAAGTTGGAACTTTCCCTCAGCCCCTCGCTGGTATTTTTACCCCCTTCCTTGTCTCAAACATCCATCCCCTCGATGCCTCACTAGCTGACTATGTCTTGGAGGTTCGGCCTGCAGATAGAGCTTTGCTTTTACTTCTTTCACTTTCTGTTCTCCTTGTCTACGGAGATCCCAGGAACTGGCATTTGTTTCCTATTCCTTTCTGGCAAACCTGAGCTTCTCTTAGGAAAGATGGTTTGATGCTGCTTGTAAGGAGCTGGTAGAGCACTAGACTTGGCCTGGCTTGTAACTTGTGCTTATAAAATAAATTATTTGTTATTATTACTTAGAGGATCTCAACTCAAATCACCCCTCTCCCTGGTCTTACTACTATCAGCTGAAAGTAAAAATCATGGTTTCCATTCTTTTTGTCTTCACTTCTCTTTCCTGCATCTGATTTTGTTCATTTAGGCTAAGAAGTAACTGATAGCATCTTATTTGTTGCTAGTGCTACTGAGAGCTTTGTAGCTCTTCCTTCCAGATAGGTTGCACAACCACAGTAAAAAATAAACGCCTTACAAGTTTGAAGAGCGTCCTTTCTTGTCACATTTTGTGCATCAAAAATCCTGTTTACAATGCCAAGCAAAATTTAACCATGCAATTACAATATAAATGTTTGGGCTTCTTACAACTAGGAGTGGCATACAAAAAAAGTAATACATTAAAAGTATTGAATTGCTGTGGCTTTTTAAAATCCCTTTATAAAGTAAGCCCCTTTTTACTATCTCTGTTTTATTTCCATCTTCTTTCCTGCAAGTGGATGGAGTTAAAAAGTAATCTCACAATCTCATCTGTTGGGGGGGAAAGCCCAGACCAAACAAAGCCTAACTAAATGCACACATTCCACATACTGTGGATTAGGTTTCAGACAAAATCATAGAATGTGAAGGGGTTGGAATGGACCTTAAAGATCATCTAGTCCCAACCCCACTGCCCTGTGCGGGGACACCTCCCACTAGACCAGGTTGCTCAAGGCCTTATCCAGCCTGGCCTTGAACACTGCCAGGGATGGGACATCCACAACCTCCCTGAGCAAGCTGTGTCAGTGCCTCACCACCCTCACAGTGGAGAATTTCTTCCAAATATCTAACCTAAATTTCCACTCTGAGCTTGAACCAGTTATTTCTTGTCCTGTCACTACAGTTCCTGGTCCCTCTTCTGCTTCCTTTTAGGCCTCCTTCAGATACTGGAAGTTCGTTGTGTGATTTCCACGCAGCCTTCTCTTCTCCAAGCTGAACAGCCCAAACTTTCTCAGCCTGTCTTTGTAGGGGAGGTGCCCCAGTCCCCTTATCAACCTTGTGGCCTCCTCTGGGCTTGCTCCAACAGTTCCGCGTCCTCCTTGTGCTGGGAGCACCAGAGCTGGACACAGTATTCCATGTGGGGTCTCAGCGAAGCGCAGTAGAGGGGGAGAGAATCCTCCCCCTCGCCCTGCTGCCTTATGCTGCTTTGGATGCAGCCCACGCTGCTTTGGATGCAGCCCAGGATACATCTGGCTTTGTGGGCTGCGAGCGCACACTACCGAGTTACGTAGAGTTTTTCACCAACCATTCCCCCCCCCGTGCTGGTTCTAAAACTTAGAAGCTATGGAATGATCCTAACCGGGAGCAAGGCTGACAGCACGGCCCCGGGCGCTGTGTCCGCCTCCCGCCGCTTCCTCCTCCTCCGGGACTACGGCTCCCAGCAGCGCCCGGGCTGAAAGTGAAAATAAGCGCCAGGTTACGCTCCTGTTTGCGCCCTCCCCTTCTTCCCTCCCGGCGGGCTGCACGTGTCCTTCCTTTCCCTTTTGTTTTCCGCCCGCAGGCCGGCTACGCGCCCGGGACGCGCCCGTTCCACCCGGCACCGGGACCCGCCGGAGCTGCCCCCGGCCCTCCGCGGCAGCGACGGAGCTGCGAGTCCGGGCTGCGCAGGGAAACTTTGCCGCTTCTCTCCGCGCTCCCCACATGCGAGTGGACAACGTGAAGCCGGCTGCTGCTCTTCCTGCCGCTCCTGTTCCTGCTCCTGCTGCTCCTGCGGCTGCCGGCGGGCCAGCGCTGCCCCCCGCTCCGGCTGCTGCACCTGCGCCCGGCCCCGGAGCTGCGCCGCCGCTTCTCCTCGCCATGTGGGACTAGGAGGGGTGCGGCGTTCTCCTCGGTGAACATGGATGCGGCGGGCAGGGCCGGCGGAGGGGAGCAGAGCCATCCCGGCAGCGGCGGGGACGCCCCCGGGGACACGTCCATGGACCGCTACCTGCGATCTCAGGGCTTGTACAGGAAGAAAGTGGCCAAGGATGGGTCCTGCCTTTTCAGGGCTGTGGCCGAGCAGGTAACTGGTTACATAAACAAAGCTCCTTCTCACGAAGGCATGGGAAGTAGATCTCATTAGTGGGTGGTAATTAGTGTTAAAACGCGGACAGGTATAGGCTAAGGTTATGCAGTCATGTGCCAGTGAAAAACATGACTTTACTAAAATAATTTCCACCTTGCAAGGTGAGAGAAGTTCTGTGTGTACCGCTGCCTCCTGCCACCAAGAAATCCTTATCTGTTTTGACCTTCTACCGCCTCCTCAGAGCTTTTTGTCAGTGTAAGATCTCAACATTGGAATACAGCTGCTCGGTATGAGACTGGGAAACAGAATTTAGTGGAAAGAGCTGAAAAAGCCATGTTCTTAGTTTTGTTAATTAGTTTACTATAAAATTAGAGAAAATGAGTAATTTATTTTGTTCTTCCTGTTGGATTCCCCTCCCCCATTTCAGTGTTAGTGTTAAAGGAAAAAAGCAACAGCGTCATCTTGTCTTAAGTACAGGCAAACAGCAGTGGGAGCTCTGGTGCTTCTGATTGTGGGAAACCAGATTCCTGTGCTAATTATACACAGATCACTTTTTAAAAAAAAATTCCTTTCCCTGCTGAGTTGATAAGTTCAGGCAAGTAAACGCTATTGATTGGAAGTGGGTGGGGTTTTTTATCTCAAGGGAATATGTATGTGTAATATATATTGCTATTCTGACTTTTTAATTAATACATAGAAGGTTTCTCTCACACTCCAGTGTTGATAGAACTTTTTGTCAGCTATTACATTTTTAATATCCCAGTCTTATTTTAGAATCATGTCGGTTGGAAGTGACCTCTAAGAAAGTAAAGTCTTTAATTCAGAGTTATTAAGTGTTTATGTGCAAATGTGGTATAATTTGTGTACTCTTCATTCAGAAATACTGAACTGAAATTGGAAGTAATTTATGTTGAGGGTTGTCTGTAAGGACTGCAAGAGACATTGTGACTTAAATTGTCTGGAACTTCCCTATGTTGTAGTGAGGTAACTTGGAACCTGTGATGAAAGTAAGTTTTCCAGTAGAGATTTGAACAGAAGGTAGATGCAGGTGTCATGTTGGGAACTGAATTCGTGGCTTCCAAGAGAGTGTTTGGGCAACAGGTCTCTTAAAATGAAAAGAAGGTAAACGTGCACTGTGAAACTTGGTTGGATTTCATTTGAATGAATGCATGTTGGTAGTTGCCATCCTCATCCACTCCTGCTATAACTTACTTCAGTTAACTGAAGTCCTTTACGAAGCAGGCAGTTAAAGATTAACAATAAATGCTATTCATTTGCTTAGTAAATCCTCTTGAAATTGAAGGTTTGAATTTAGCAAACCTGTGAATTCTGCAGTTACTTAATTTTTTATTAAGTAATTGAGGTTTGACTTGCCTGAAGAGGTTGCTAGTGAATGAGTATGCATATTAAATATTCTTAAAAATAAAGCTAGATTATTTCCAAGCCTGTATTTAGACAGCAGTCATTAATTATTTGTGGCCTGTCATCAAAACTCCTGAGATCCAATGTCACCTTGTTCTCTTTCTCCCTTTGTAGGTGTTGCACTCTCAGTCTCGGCACACTGATGTTAGGATGGCTTGTGTAGACTATCTTCGGAAAAATAGGGAGAAATTTGAAGCAGTAAGTATTTTTGTTTTCTTTGTCAGCATTTAAAAAAAGTGACTTTATTCCTTTGACTTCATTGTATTCTGTGCCTCCCTATGTTTGTGGCAATATTCATCATAGCTAAATACCAGTTGATGCGCTTTAAATTAATTAGCTCATATGTGGTGGTTGCTCATTTTCATGAGCCTGGAGAAACCTGTGTACTCCTTGGACTGGAGTGATGTGGGGTGTGAGAAGTTTTTAGTGCTCATGAAGAAAGAAAAGGAAACTTACTTAAACTTTAATAGTCTATAGTGAAGCTACTAAAATTTGGGTTTTAGTTTAGTATTATGCCTACTTTAATAAAAGTCATAAAATGTTCTTGTTCTGCTAATTAATTGCTTTTCCAATATATAAGGGATTTGACTGATGAGATTAGTGAAATTTGTTTCAGGGTCTGCAGTTTATTCTGCATTGGCACTGTAGGATTTTTTCCCTAAATATCTGTAACTAAGCTTGATATTGATCTATATTTGGTCAATGCCATCAGTGTTAACATCATAAAATCCTTTTTTTCCCCTTCCTTTTAAAAGAGCATTAATCAATAATGGTGCTTCTGTTTGTATTTGTATGGGTTCTAGTGTATATACTGTTACCTGATTTCCACGATAGACGAAAGGGGAAGTGAGTATGTGTAAGGATTTGCTGCTAGAAGATTGTTACTCAGCTCTCTTTTTCTGTTCTGAATTTACCCAGATCCAAAATAAAGGCTGTTATAGATATGCACTGCTGTAGGGAAGAGAAGGAAAGCAGGAATAAGGGTGTGTCTCTGTGCTATAATTTCTGACATAGTACCCTGGGCTCAAATGTGAGTGATCACATGAGTGTGGAAGTTACCAGGAATTAAAGATACAAAATACAGCAGATCTCTCTGGGACAATGCTGCTCTGACTTGACTCCTTCCAATTGTTTCCAGTCCATCCAGGACTTACCAACTCCTGGGTGTCTCTCTTGATTTTTTCACTGCTGACTTTTTAATCCCTTTCTTCCCAGAGTTACCCCACTCACTCCAATATCTGCTTCTCTACTTCTGTTCTCTTGTTCCATTGTGTAGTGTTTTGAAATTCCATGCCCTTTTTGACTCTTAAGTCACAATTTGAGAGTCAAGTATAAAAATATGTTGTTTCCCATCCCTACTTTGTTAGCCTGAGCTGGTTTTAGTATGGGGTTAGTATTGTCTCTCCTCCAAACTCCTGGTCCCAGTGTTCTTTTTTTCCTTCAGACATTATCCCAAGGTATGACTTCTTGTCTGTTCATCTTTGCTGTCCTTCTGAAAAGTCTCCTTTTTAAAAAGTTTCTTGTGAGAGGAGGTGTTTGATGTTTGTTGTCATTTCCCAGTGTTCTTCCTCCCTCGGGTACCTCGCTTCAGCTCTGCTGTTCTCCTTTGCTGCCTCTGACTCTCACTATGCTTTGTGTTTTCTGTCAGGAATACAGCATTGTTATCTCTCTTTGAAAAACCCAAACACACAACCAGCATAAACAACAAATGCCTCTTTCCCATATCTCCTAGTTCAGCTGTTCACTTGCTGCCTCCTCAGTAGTTATGCTCTATTGACATGTACTGGTGGTGCTTACTGAACTTCCTCTTCTCTGTCTATTGTAATCTCTTCAGCTTGAATTTGTGTCTTTCTTTCCACTGATACTGTTATAACCAAAATTTCAGGAGTGTAACCACCATCTTAATTTCCATCCTCAGCCTTTCTTGAAGTGTTATCTTGAATTGCTGCTGTGTTACATTCATTCTCTAACTCTTCAGTTTCCTATGAGAACTTCCTGGTGCCCTTCCTTTCTTCCTTTGTGCAATATCTTCAGGTCATTTAATTTTGACACAAAAAGCAACTGCTGTCTGTGATCATGTCTTACTGATGCACCTTTTCTAACTTCACACCCGACTGCTTCTATCTAAGCTAGAAATTTGGGCCAGGCTTGTTGGTTCTTCTCACTTCAGAATGGCTAAAGAAGAACTTTTAATCTCACTACTCCACTCAGTTCTCCTTATTATCTTGTTTCTTAATCTCTCTGGGTAAAGAGGCCATCCAGCTTGCAGCTTAAGTTCATAAAGGGATTTCCGTCTTGGCTTGGACATCTGTGGATCTTTATTTCAAGTAAATCAAGCAGATTGTGACTAAAGAGTAATTTTTAAATTTAGCGCCTCTGTGGCCAGTGTGGCTGAAATACTTTGAAGTTAAGATACCTCAATTACTGCAGCATCTTTCTCTGCTCTTGGCAAATGTGAATTTGGCCTCTTCATTTGTGTTAATGAGTCCAGCTGAAGGATCACTTTCTTGAGCTGGCACTTGAAGTGTAGCCTGATTGTTTGCATCCTTTGCTGAAAGTAAAAGCAGTTTGAAGTGATACAGAACAGAGGAAAAAGTGCTTTATGAGTTGGCTGTACTAGATCTTACCACTGCTTCCCTACTGCAGAAGTGTGATGCCTGTTCCTGATTGTCCATTGCTGTTTATTTAACAAGATATTTGAATTCAAGTCCCCATGTCCTCTCTTCAGTGATGCTCTGCGTGCCTGGGATGAATTGCCTATAAACATCTACATTACATCATCTTTGCTTTCTTCCAGATTCCCCATTTGGCTGCTGAATTTCTTTTTGGGGCTTTTTCTTTGGTTTATTTTGGCTTGTCTGATGACTTTGAAAGCTGTTGATGTGGTTATTTTCTGCAAGGCAAACCAATGTGTTTGACTGTTCATTCCTTCATCTCGACATCACTTTATACTTAGGTTGTAAGCTTTTTAGGGCAGGGGAGTCTTCAATTTCCAGTGGTACATTCCCATTGGTACAGTGAGTCACAGACTGGGGATTCCATATGCTACGCTATTAAAAATGACTAATTACTGCTGTTTTGGTTTTTTTAATCCAGTTTATAGAGGGGCCATTTGAAGATTATTTAAAAAGTTTGGAAAATCCACAGGTATGTTAAACTTGATTCATAATAGAAAACAGTACTTTCCTTGAAGTTGATGGCTAATTGGATTTTTTTTTTCCTCAGAAGTAATTTTAATTGAGCTTAGAAGGTCTTTGAATTATGTGAATATATAGTTTTATGTATGTACTCTGTACTGTAAAATGATTTGGGGAATTGTATTTTTATGTCTTGCTGAACTCCAGATTCAGTGTTCATATATTTATTTTCAACAATGATTTCTTGCATCTCTTGATCATCTTATGAGAAGGTATAATTGTGTGTTTGTTTGAACTAAGTTTTCTTTTGTTTTCAATACAGGAATGGGTTGGACAAGTAGAAATAAGTGCCCTTTCTCTTATGTACAAGTAAGAAAATCTTTCAATATGTTTTACTGAGATAATTTCTGTTGTTTTTTTAGTAAATCAGTTGGAATAATAAAGATGGAATTATGTTATGCCATACCATAGTACTCTGTCAAATTATAAATATGCTTTGAAAATTGCAGCTGTCAAGGGATTAAATAAAAATAGAAAAATGAGTTTAGAAAATGACATTTAATCCGGGATGTGAGTACAGGTTTGCAGTAATGCCATGTATCTCACCTGACCAGCCAGTTGTGGGTAATCTCATACAGTTTGTATTTCGTTAATTTTAATATCCTAGTTTTTCTGTTAAAATTGCTTTTCTTCCTGTTTCTCACTGAGGCTTTAGTACTAGCCCTCTTGCTAAGGGTTGTGGGCTGTACTCATTTCCTATATACTAAATCTTTCTTCACAAAGTAGTGAGAAACAATGTGCTGAATATTTATATCTGCTTTCTAGTTATTGCACAAGGGAGTGAGTAATCCGCAGCACCTTCGCTGTCTGCTGTTTGTAAAGCCATTAAAAATTCAGTGCTTCAAAATGTTTACTGTAAATTAATGGCTTTGTCTATTAGTGAGACAGCTGATAAGAGGAAAGAATCAAACTAGTTGAATATTACCTTTAGGCACTTTGAGTGCTATGTGTGGGAAATTGCATGGAATTCTCTTTGCATTTTGTGAGGTCAGTGGGACAGCTTGGAGTTGCATGGCTGCAGGGATGGGGGAGGACTGAGCTGAAAGTCAGAGCAAGGTTTGGCTCAAGAGGCTTGGTGAGAAGGTCTGATGGTTACACTGAGCCAGGTTGTAGAGGGATATAACTCAATTAAAGTCAGCAGAATTGGATGCTTAATCACATCAGAAACTGGATGGTCATGATCTGTTGTATTTCTGGCCACGAGAAATGTATTCTCATAAATAGGAGTAGTTTATTTTGCAGTCATGCCACATTGGTATCCAGGGCTGATAAATGAATAGAGACAAATCCTGGTTGATAATAGTGGGTTTTTTAATTTCCACTGAAAGCATCAGGAGGGTTTTGTGGCACAGATGCAACTCTTTTGTAGTATTTCACTGCAGAGGTGAACACACAAGAGTAGTTACTGCCGTGCTTATTTTGGGAAGACAGGCTTCTATTGAAAAGGCAATTTAGGGTCTCAGGGAAGGTAGGAATGGTGGTGGAGGTAAAGGGCAACAGTTGCTTTCTTTCCTGCATGCTGGCAGACTTAATGGAAGCAGAAGTACAAATCTCCTCTTCTGTTCCAAGTGAGTAAGTAAGCAAGTTTCAGACTTTCCAGGCATAGGATAGAAATTCAGTACGAATAGGTGTGATTTCACTTTCACTCTTCAGACCTCTCACGAATATAATTTGGTTATCTAGTAAATTTTTCTTTGCTCCCTGAAGTACGTGGGTCTTCTTTTCCTCTCAGAATTGCTTTTTCTGGCTAGCTGTAAAAAGTTTCTTTTTTTTTTTTTTCTTAATCCAGAAACTGTGAATATACTCAATATTTTGCAAGACTGATAACACTTTTGCCTGTGTGAGAAAGAAGTTGAAGGAAGTGACAGGTTGTTAAGCAAAGAAATGAAAGAGAACATTATGGATGAAAGGGAGAGAGAGAAAATGTTTAAGTTTCACACCATGGTAGAGATTGATGGTAGCAGAGGAACCCCTAGGTGTTTTCTGTGGTTATGTATGTTCCTTGAATTTGACTTCAATAGTCAAATTTTTATTGATACTACTTTTAAAATAAATTCTTAACTACCTTTTTTTTTTCCAGGAAAGATTTCATAATATACCAGGAGCCAAATGCTTCTCCTTCACGTGTAACTGAAAATGGCTTTTCTGATAAGGTAAAAAAAATAAAGTTATGGCGATTGTGACAGGCTGAAGTAAAACTACTTTATAAACAGCAAGTAGTTGCATGTGAGTTTTATTATTCAACACAATGAAATGTCCTGAGAATTCAATTTTAGCAGTTTGTTTTGTGCTTATTTAAGGCAGCTATGCTGTTAATACATGTAACACTTCTTTTTTAAATAGATGGGATGCATTTAGGGTGTGGCATGTCTTCCTACTAATATAAAATTCTGTAAAAATAAATTTTCAGGCACTAACCTGTCTTAAATTCTTTTTGACTTTTGTTCAAATTCTGTTTGGTTTAAAGGACATCCCCAAACATTTTGATTGTTTATTGCTACATTGAGATGCTGAGAGACAACAAAGCACATGGGTGCCTTAAATTGAATTTAAAAGGTAGTGCTTATGAAAAATCAAGTGAGATGCAAAGCCTAAAATATCTGTTTGGTTTTTTTGATAGGTATTGCTGTGCTTCTCAAATGGAAACCACTATGATATTGTGTATCCTATAGAGTATGCAGAAAAGGCTGCTCTGTGCCAGTGTAAGTATTAAGCCATTAGTTAAAAGCATATTTTTACCAAAAATCTTAAAGCTGTCAGTGTTAGGTTTCAGGAAAAGGCTCTGTGTGAAAGTTTGTTGTAGTTGTTTTTAGTAGCTTGGTTTTCAGTTTGAGTTGTCAGTGACTGTATGATTGCCATCTGTAATGGTGGAACAAAAACTGATTCAGCTGGTAATTGATTTTCCTCTTCTACTTTCTCCTCCTCTTCCCCAGCTCTGCTGTATGAGTTGCTCTATGAGAAGGTGTTTGATATGGATGTAAAGAAAATCATGGCAGAACTTAGTGCTGTTGGTGTGACAGAGGAAAGTAATGGGAGCAGTGAAGTGTCTGCTTCAGATTCAGAAGATGACAACTACAGGTAAATGAGATTGAAAAGGTGACACAAGATGCCTGTGAACACAAGTTAAATGAGTTTTCTGAATTTCTGATGGGTAGTAGAATCCAAAGTTAGGGTTGAAAACATTTGCAAATGACTAAGAGAAGAAGCACAAAGCAGTAGGGTTAGAAGTGTGAAAGAATGCAGTGTGTAATCTTCACTTACCTAAGGACAGGCTTCTGGCTCCTCAGTTTTTCATGCAGTCTAGCCTTGAGTCTCTTTACATAATGGATTATTGCTATTGCAACATGTACCTCTTCCTGTTCAGAATAACAGAATTCCCTGGGAGACCTGTCAGTGTGCCAGTCCGCCATGGTAAACTCTGTGAGAATGACTTGGCTTACTCTGCAGCTGAGTAGAGTTACAGGAGCGTAATCCAACTTGTGTGGCTTCCATATTTGGGGGCTGGAATGCCTGCTTGAGGTGAAGCTAACGGAGACATAGAGATGTAGCTTGCACCATTTTGATCTTTATGAAGTGGGTTTATGTTCTTTTTGCTGGATGCTCTAACAAGCTTTGAGATTTTGACCTGACTCCTTTTGCACAGGCAGTCTTTCACAGTGCCATTTTTGCACTTACGTGTTGGTGGGTTTTCTTCTGCTTAGTAGGATTCTTAGCTCTGGCTTGTATGAAATTCTACTGAAACTGTGGAGGTGATGCTGCATTAGTGGATCATGTCCCCCCTTCCCACTGATTGTTACAGTCCTTCCTTAGGGCTCTGCTGTGTGGCATGTGGCAGAAGAAATTCTTTGAGCTGTTGGGAGCTGGTTTCTCCCACAGGTTGAAAACAAGAGAAAGGAAGATGATGGAAAACATCACAGAAAAAAAAAAAGAAGTTCTGGGAAAGGGATTAGCTTATTTTTGTGTTTGGAAAAAAAAAATACTAGGGAATTTTGCCAGTTAAAATACAAAGTATTTCTGCTTCAGGAAACAATTACTGTAGCTAAATGTCAGCGAGTGGAAATCTTTATTCCTTTCTGTTCTTGGAGCTTTTCTGGGATTCAAAAGCAGTAGCCTTACCCTGTATCTTTGGGATTCCTAAGAAAATATCCTGCTAACCTCCTCAGCACCTTTGGAAATAAGGTCATATTCTCACTGGAGACTGTGGAACTCAATGTTTTTGATTTAAACCATATGTCCTATAACGCAAGGGCTGGTGTGTGTATGTGACTCTTGACCCAGTTAACACAAATTACAAACCCTTTACTGTGTTTATGAAGTCCTAAATCTTTTGCTTGTCTTAAAGTTGACTTCAGCTTGTTTCATTAGCTAGTTTTCCAGAAGATTCTTTTCATTTTATAAATACAAACTTTCCAGTTATGTTGTTATTAAGTGTAATAGTTTTGGGAGAATTTCATGCTGAGAGTTGCCTACAACTGCTGTAGGGAAAAATACTTGGGACTTTCTCCATGGAAAGTATTTTTCCAGTGATGTCAGGTATAGAAAATAAGAGTAAATTAGAGTGCCTGATGCAAGTTAACTAACAGAGTAGGTTTTGAGGGGTTTTTTATGTCTGCTTTTGCATTGTGGTTGCAAAAATTTCGAGAGGACTTTTGTTTCCCGTGCCTTCCACCCCTTGCTTTTTTTTTTCCAAAGTGACAACAAAGTCAGCGCACATAAAATAGACTTCCTAAAACTTGTACTTAAACCCAAGATCTTATTTCTATGTCATAGAAAGTTAAAAACATAGTTTTTATTTTAGACAGCTTTTTCACTTCAAGAGGTGAAGATGTTCTGTGGGATGCTTATTGTCAGGAAAACATGTAGAGAATGGTAGTTTCAGTATTTTTGTCCCCTTCTAGATGTGTCTTACCTGATTTTCATGCCTTAGTAATACTGCAATTCATTATAAAAACATAACTTGTCTCTGTCCTATTACAGAAGTAAAGCTACAACAGTTAGTGATATGAATGGAATGAAGTCTCTTTCTGGTAACAAGGTATTTTTCTGTTGAGATTTATTTTCTTTCTAATAACTTGTATTCTGCTGTATTTTTTAGTATTTAATGTTCCTGAGAGACTCTTTTGAGTTAATAGCTTTCCTAACATGTAATATCCTAAAAACTATTTTTGAAAAGTAATGTATATTTTTGATGTGCTCAGAGGTGGACAGTGTCCTTTCTAGTGCTGCTTAGTTCTTAATTATGTTCTGGTATGGTTAAAAGAACACCATTTAATTATTTTTTTTTCAAAGCTCTTTATGCTCTAGGTACCTTCAGCTTCTCTATATTTCAGTACAAGGCTTGAGCACTTGATTGAAAAATGCAAAACTTGACAGGTCTATGTAGTTGACCATTTAGCACTTTGTTCTGTTCTGTGCAGCACCTTGAGAGCAATGGGAATCCCAACTTGTTGGCGTTGCCTAAAAAGGTTCTGAAATCGCTCGATCCCTTGGTTTACAGAAACGTTGAATACGATGTTTGGCTCCGATCCAAATGGGGTGAGTAACAGAATACTTCAAAGTTGCAGCTTTTGCAAGCTGTGTGAAGTGAAGCCCTCCCGAAGAACAGATGCAAGTGGCAGTTTGAGTCTAGTTTGATTTTCCTCACGTGGATCACTGGGCAGATTTAGGGCCTGAACACCTGCTTTGCATTTTTACTGCATCAAGAAAATAACTTTTGTTATATTTAGACTAACAGTATATTTCTGGTTCTGTTTTTACAGATCAGCAAAAGCAAGATTTCTCTATTGCTGCTGGCATGCAATACTCCATTGGAGATAAATGTAAAGTAAGTAGTGTCGAATTGTAGTTTATAGCCACATTAACATTTTGCCCAAGATGTTAATTTTCCCTTTTTATTAACTATTTTGATATTGCTGCTTTCTAAATACGCTTGGGTTATGTCTTCAGCTGAGGGTATAGTTGTTCTTTAATTGTTGGCAGTGTTTGTGACTTGCAGCATACGTACTACTCATCAGTGCAAATTTGCTACATTAAAAAGCCACAAGGTTAACTGCAAGAGTACATGTAATAAGAGGTCTGGTGGCCTCAACGTTAAGCATGGAATTGTAGATCCATGTATTTCTGTTTGACACTGGAGACAGCGATTACTGTTTGTAAATTGGCTTTGATGAAATCTCAATACTTCCAAGTAGTGAAGTAGAGCTTGCAGATCCTGAAGTCTTGGGCAATTCTTCTGCTTAGGGTGTTGCAAGTGTGTTACAGAGGTGGTCTTTAAATTCTATTAAGATTTATATTAAGTGTTGCTGCTTAAGAAGAAGCAAGGTTTGCCATTAAATTCTCACATTGTAGATTAGTCGCCTTAAGTGTGTTAATTAAACTGATGGTACTTGGCTAAGCATGTTTCTTTCTAGGACACTGATCATCTATTAAAATGATCAATATTAATGAGAAAATATTCAGTTTGGGTAATCATGCAGCACAGGGGCTTTTTCAATTTGTACTTTTTTATTTGTGGAATGGAATCAACCATAGTGACTAAACTCCAGGGAAAACACATCTCTAAACCTAAAAAAACCCCACCACAAAGTACCCCAAAAAGCCCTCAAACCCCTTCCTCCCTAAACCAAACCAACTTGATGCTGAGTTGACTATTGTTCAATAGCACAGGCTTAAAATTTGCATTTTAGACCCTAAGGTTGTATTGTGTAGTATTTATTGAAGGGTACAGGTATTATTAGGAGAAAACACTGGTAATTAACATACACTCTCTCTCAGATTTCATATGTATGTGGCAAGACAGTAAATCTATGGGATAAAAACATGGGAAGAAAACATGAAGTAAATAGTGAAAATTAGAGTTGATCAAATTAATACAACTGTAAAGCCAAATACTGTAGTGGAACATTAAGAATTTTTTTTTATTCAACAGAAGAATTTTAAGAACATAGAATGTCAGTCAGACAAGTAACATGATGATCATGTCTGAAGAACTTTTTTTAGTTGTTTTATAAATTAAAAAGACCTTCTGAAGAATAACTCCCAAAGTAATTGGTGTTCATTATGTTCCTGATGGGACTAAATTTCACTGAAGTGAAGTGGATTTTAATATGGAAAAGCTTTGAGTTTTATTATGAGAGAGAGTGTTTTCAGAAAAGCTGAAAAGCCTGGCTGCACTGGTTGCTTGTAACTTTCTCATGTGTTTTTGAAAAGCATAGTTTGTTAAGTAATGTTCCTGAGCAAGCTGCTTGTTTAGTGTTGTGTGTGTGTGTGTTTTAATAGTATTTTTATTTCTTTTTGAAGAAGCAATAGGGATTGAAGATTGGCTTTTGATTCATTTACTGAACTGTGATGTGTATTTCTCAGGTCTTCTGCTGCCCGGAGGAAAAGTTCTGTTTCTAACAATGTTGATATTTTGAAGAGTTACCTCCTCTCACTGTCATCTTTGGAGCTAATTCACTTTCTTTTTCTTTTTCCTTACAGGTGCGCTTAGACCATAATGGGAAATTTTATAATGCCCATATTCAAGAAGTTTTTTCAGAGAATGGGCCAGTTGTTGTATTTGTAGAAGAGCTTGGAGCAAAGTAAGTGCTTAATCTCTTTTGGAAGGAAGCACCAAACTGAACAAAGCATTACTTTGGTTCAGAATTAACTTCAGCCCTTGAAATGTATCTTTTTCTTTACTTGAAGCAGTAGTACCACAAATTTGTTAAGAAAACAACATACTAATAAAAAAAGGGAAAAATTGATTATCACTTCATACTTTTTTCTGTAGTGCTAAATAGTCCAGGTATTACTTGGAGAGTAGAACAGTAACTACATTAATAGTATTTTAATTTTATTCTTTTTGCACAAGATTCAAACCTAAACAGATTGACACCAGGCTAATAAGGTGTTGCTTGTACTTAATAATTAGATGCTGGATTTGTGACAAGCTTTTGATATTGAAAGGTCCATTAAAGCACCGAGCTCCTCTGTTGGTTGAGTAGCTCTGCCTGATTTCATCCAGAGAGTGCCAAGTTGCTGTTTAGATCAGCATCATCTTTGCCCTACCTGAGACAAAAAATCATTTAAAGTTGTTGTTGTGGGTTGCAGATGTGATGGTTTTGGTCGTGTGGGGTGGGATTTTTTGTTTGATGGGGTTTTTTGGTGGGGAGGGGGCAGGGAGAGAGCAGTTTGAGATATCCCGAGCTCTGCTGTAAGTCCTGTGACTTCTGGGTCAAAAAACCCCACATTGATTGTAGTTTGGGAAGAGGAAACACTTTCAATCAAGGTAAATGAGAAAGACGTCCATTAATCTCATTTGATCTCCATTAGAAAGAGAAAATATTGCGAGATCCTAAGATTATCTTGCAGTTTGAACCCTTTTAAAATTGGAATTTAACCTGTTTGAATGTCTGCCTTTCAAATGATATAAACAATTGCTTGGACCATCCTTACAGCATCCTCATTTAAAAAGGCAGTAATTGTTCTGGGATATACACCATCAGCGTAATGTCTTTCTATCTTGGCACCTATTGCAGTGTTGGTAATAAATTTATCTAAGTGTATTGCTTTTATCTAAGTATATTGCTTTTTGTGATCATTTTTTTTTTCTGTCTGCCCTGGAGACATTACAATAGGCACTTCACAAATGGCTGATCATTCTTTACCAGATAAGTTTGTTTCAACTTACCAGTTTTATGTAAAAAGGAAAAAAAAAAAGGGTTTGCTGTTCTACGCATTGCTTGAGTGTAATCATAAAGGCAAAGGAGTTTGAATGCAGTGTTCTCAAAAATGGAATGATCTGTCACTGTTAGTGAACATGTGGTATTAATTTCTACAAGCCACAGTCTGGTCTTTTAAGATATTATTCCCTCCGTAATTCCTTGTTTTGTAGGCATGCTGTCTCACTGAAGAGCCTTAAACCTCTTCCACAGAACTCTCCTATGGAGGGCTGGAACACTGTGCCAGGGAAGAAGATAAAAAAGTTTTACCCAACATGGGGGCAGAATGCTCAGCCTGGTAGGACTGTACCTGTCTTTGTGTGGCAGAATCTTTGTCAGATGTCTTGTCCCAAAGAGCTTAAAAAATGATTAAAACAGAAGTCTTACCTGTTTTCACGTTGTTACCACAGATGCAGAGTGCAAAGGGCCAAAGAATCAGAGCAAGTCAATCAAACCCCAGTCAGCACTACCTCCTCGACTTCAGCATACTGTGGGAACCAGGCAGCACCAGTTCTTGTGTTCTGGGCCCCAACCTCATCAGACCTCAACTGAGCAAAAAGCTCCAGGCAGGAATCCTTCCCAGTCTGTAAGGTAAAACTGCAAACAGCATCTTCCTTGGCTTGGACTCTGACTGAGCTCCTGGAAGCCCAGGTGCCTACTTCAGATGCTTCCAGCATACTCTTTAGAAAGATGTTGCCATTGAATTCTTAAGAAGTGTCCCAAGTCCTTAAGAATACACACAAATACAGGAAAAATAATTATTTCTTTTTTTGCATGGCAGCAACTGCGTACAGAGCCTCATTTTTTTCTTGGAAAGTGGATGTTGGTGTGGGTTTTTGTTGCAGTTGTTTTTCTTTTTGGCTGGGGCTGAAATAATGTTGCAAGTGCTTCTTGGGCACGGCTAAGATCTTCCCTCAGCTTTTGCTAAACCTGTCATAGGGGACTGCTTCATGTTCTGACTTACCACTTGAAAGGAGTATGAGAACAGCGTTTTGCCTGCATTTGTTGGTAGTGATTTTTTGATTCCTTTGGAATTAATTTCCATCATTGCATCTGCTTTCTTCCTCCTTAACCCATGAGTTTGTATTGTGTTTGATCCTGAATTTCGTAGTCCAGGTGATCCCGCTTCCTTTTTTCCTGTGCAGAAAAGCGGAGCGTGAGCGAAGCGAGGAGCTGAGCCATGGCAGCAGGGACTGTAACTACTTCGGGCTGTCTCCGGAGGAGCGCAGGGAGAAGCAGGCCATAGAGGAGTCTCGCTCCCTTTATGAGATCCAGCAGCGGGATGAGCAAGCTTTTCCTGCCCTTTGCAATGTATGCTGTATTCATTGTAATTAATAGTGCACTTTCCATGCTTGTCTGTGAACCTTTCATTAGCGATTTATTTGCAGGCCTTGAATCATGCTGCAGTTCAAAAATTAGGGATGTTAATTTTGCACTCACCTGTGTTTCTAATTACAAAGTATCTTCAACACTTTACAGGTTAAAGATAAGAAAATACACATAGTAGTTTATCCTGGGAATAATGGAACATCCACCACACATGGTGCTTTAGGCGTGTAAATATGGGAGACACATGAGCATCTGTAGCTGTAGGATTTTGGAGAGATCATTCTATTGGTGCAGTTTTAATGGAAGTGAGTGAGAATCTCAGTACACCCAGGGAAGTGAGCAGATCCTGTGGGTAAAGAGCTAGTCTCCACATAGGTTTGTTCTAAAGGTGTGGAGCTTTTTGGGTTTAAATCCTAGGGCAAACAGAAACAAAAATAAGGCTGGAAAGAATGAATAGGTGCAAGACGGAAGACTAAAGGACGGAGGTTGCTCTCTCCCTCTGAGCAGTAACAGTTTGCTGTTATTTGCTCACCTACAGGAGGAGGATGTGATTTATTGTCTGAGTGAAGCAGATTTTGTCATGTCAGCTAGTGACATGAATGCTCTTAAAGGGCACTTGGCAAGATGTAGCAATGAATGAGAAAGAGTGGATGAATCTGCCAGTGGGTGATACTGAGCCAGACCTCACCCCCACTCCCACCCCCCCCATTTCTGCCTATCACAGACATAAACATTACTTGTCATGAAGGCATAATAGTGTCATAGCAGATGATGGCAAAGTGTCACTGGAGTGGTTACATAAAGTGGTATTTCTGCTTTTGTCAACATCTTTAGAATCAGTCAGTCAGTCAGGCTGCTACACAGACTGTGGATAATGTAAACCAGAAAAAGTTCTCAAATAATGAAAGAAGAAACAGCAAGTGGACAGCAGAAGTGGAAGAGCAGAAGGAGAAAGGTAAAACTAAATGGGTTTAGATCATGGCTGTTTTTTTGTTTGCTTGGTTTTGTTACCAGCCCCAGAATTTATTCAAAATGGGGTATCTGTTTAGGCAATGAGGGGAAAGTTATCCTGAGTAGCAGTACCAAAGTAAGCTGGGCTGGAGGTAGCAAGGGTGTGGTTTGTCAAGAAAGTACATTTTCCTGCTTTGTGAATATGGCTGAGAGAGCAGACTCCTGGCTGGGATTTTTGTAGTAAATGGGAAGAGGAATGGGAGAAATTAAAATATTTACCAGAGCTACTCTAAATTAGATCCTTTTGAAATTCTAGAGTGTGTGGCAGAAAGTGCCAGTGGGAGGAGCATTAAGAGTCATTTATGAGAAAAACAGGTAAAAGTATTCAGTGTGGCATGGTTAAGAATTAGCATATGATGGTACAGGAAGGGGCGAGGATGGTGTACAGAAGAGTTGGAAAAACAAACCTGTTTACAGTAGAAAGATCTGTCACGTGGTCAGAATTCTGTTTGGGTTTTCCCCTCCCCCCAGTCAGTTACAGCATTCTTTAGCTTCTCTTGAGGGACTCAAAGCTTTTCCTCTTCTGTGACGAAGTGGAACATGGCAGTAATAGATGGAAGCTGTACGTGTCAGGAGGTAGTTAGTAAATCTTTGCTAATTGCAATTGACAGTGGTTGGTAGGATTTTTTAATTAGCATTTTTAAAACTTTTTGTCCTGTTGGCTTTGCCGTAACTAAAACCCAAATTTTTTCTTGGCCTCTTCCACTTTTTTTTTTCCCTGACTAAATAAAACTCAGATGCTTTAGTCTCCTCATAGAAGCTGCTCCTTCCCTCAATTTTTTAAAAACTTTTTTTTTTTGTTTTGTTCCCTTATCTCTGGCAACAGCAGAGACATTGCTGTTGTCTGTTTATGGTATGTGTGCTCCATAGTCCCTCTTACAAGATGGAATCCTTTCTTGAGTGGTCTCACAAGGGCCCACCTTGTGAGTTAGCTATTTTTAATTCTCCAAATGTCTAAAAAGTTGTTTCCTTTGCAAACCTGTTTCATAAGCAATGCCAAAGGAACATTCATGTAGAGAAATCTGGAGAGAAAGTAAAGACTCCAGTGTCATGATGGATTTGGCTGAGGGGCATGGCATGTCCAGCTTTCTCTGCTTTTTGTGACGCTCTGGATTGTGTTGCCTCTTGTGAAACTAGGTTAACAATCCCATGGGAATCACGTGTACTTCCTTCTGAGTGTTTAGGGATACCTATTGCTGCTTGGGGAATTGGCAGTAATTCTCAAAATCAATACTGTTTCCATTTATACTGTTGTCTAGTTGTGACAGAGTATATAACAAGCTTTTAAAAAGGTGGTATCTACTATTGATAATCTTCTGGGCATGAGTTTGATTGACAAGCAGTGGTAGCCAGGTCTGAATATAAGCCAGAACGTGAAGAACTTGTTCAGATCTTTTTATATCATGACTGTTTTTTAACACTTCCCCACCAAAGTGTTTGCTGGTGGTTGAGAAACGAAACTTTGTGCAGCAGTCTGAAAACTTTTTTAGATCTTTTTATCCACTGAAACATTCTAACCTGGTTTTTTATGCAGTCAAAAGTAGACAAGACTTTGAGCTTCTGTTATCTTAACACTTGAAAATGAAAATGCAGATCAGAATACTTTCACTTTAAGCAAAGTACAAACTTCTGTTTCATTAGGAGCAATTTAGGATGAATATGTGTAAAGGGACAGCTGCATTTCATTCCTGCTTTCCCCGAGCATCACTGAAATGGTTACCAAACATCACTAAAGAACTCCTGTAGAGCTTGGAGAACCCAGGTTGAAGTAGCTGCTCTGTTACTGCCTGAACAACTGTTTGTTTTAGGATGCTTTGATCTTTGGTAAAAATAGAAATTTAAGTTTTCTGAAGTAATATATACTGAGGTATAGGTTTGGTTTTGAAAGTTTAATTTTGGAAAGACAAATTAACTGGCTTAAGTTGTGATAGCCATAAGTGGTGTAATGGTTCATTTACTAGGTTATGTCTTGGTGTTGCAGAGTCAAATTCCAGGCAGATCCACTTAAGTCAGAAGCTTGAGCCAAATTCATCTGAGGTAATCTTAAAGAAAAGACCAAATTTTTTTTTAATGTTATTGCTTCTCTGATACATGATTAGCAGAGCAATAGCTGCCTTTAGAGCTGTGATTGCTGCTGCTGCTATACAGCTTTTAGTGAAATACTCCTAAGGCTGGAGGCTTGTATTTCTGTCAGCTTTCCTCAGCCCTGTAACCCATACTTGTAGTCTTTCTCTGCAATGGGAGTCCTCAAACCTGGGCTATCGAGAGCACTTACGAATCTGGATTTGTAATTGCTTAGTACAGTCTGTACTTTCAGTTTAATGGGACCACAGAAGATTTGATGTTTCCTAATAGCTACTGTGCTAACAGACCCTGAGCTCTGAAGTTCAGTGAAGATTTGTGGCCTCTTGTTGGCTTTTAACCTTTGCTGTCCTTTCAATGAGCAAAATGTTACACTAGTATAATAGTGATGGGTACTTAGCCCACTTTGTATGGAGTGTGGTTTACTGTTTTTGAATAACTCTTTGTAAAGTTAATCTTACTATTAGACTAGCTGTGTCTGTTGTTTCTAACTTTGCTTTAGAAGAATAGTCAAGATGAGAGTTATCCAAAAGCTTCATCTCCTTTGGAACAAGTAAAAACAGATTCTCCGATTCTTGCTGAGCAAGTAAGAAATGTTTGTTTGATTTCAAAGTTTTCCAGTCAGGAGACTTCAGACAAAGGGGAGCTTCATCACAGCCACGTATGTATTACAGTACTGGCTTTTAATTACACAGGCATTTCTATGGTGATAATGCTAAAACTGCATATTTACAGTTAGGAATCTTTATGTTATGTCCAGCATAAAGAGAGTGAAAGGACAACCCTTGGTAGAAAAGTAGAAGTATGTCTACTCTTTTCTGAGAGAGGGCTTATTTCATATCTTGCTACCAAGGTAACTGGTGCTTTTTCCTTTAAATTCTTTAGCTTTGCCTTTTCAGGTTTCTCCAAGGTTATGGGTAATTGCTTGTGAGGGTGGCTTTTCTTTTGGGTTGGAGATACTTAAGTATAAAGCTTGTGGGGGTGGTTCCAGCACTGATGGCTCTGTGGTACAGGCATGGCTGGATAGAGCTCAGAGCAGAGCTCTCCACACAGTGCTGTAGCTCAGGTCTCTTTGGATATGTTCCTAGTTAGTACTTCCCTGTGGGGCTGGTGGTAGTCTGAGTAAGATGGAGTCATCAGGGTCACCAAGCATGGTGGGGTTTAGGTTTGTTTGTTTTTACAGAACCTGACGGAATGCGTGCCGAGTGTAACTCCGACACCCTCTCCAGTCTTCTCTGAGGTGCATTTACCTCCAGCAGTGCCTTCTGTACCAGCCATTGTGCCAGCTTGGCCAAGTGAGCCAGCAACCTACGGACCAGCAGGTTTGCAGAAATACTAATGTTAATCAGAAGTTACTAACCCTGGAAAATACTTTAACTCTCTTACTAAGTTGAAGATTCCCTCAGGATACGCTGTCTCATGTAATTTCACATTCCAAAGGCAGGCATTCATAGGAATATAGCATCTCACTGCTGAAAGCTAGTGAGAGTTCTAACAGATCTTTGATTGCCTGTATGTACAGATTGCTTTAAGGTGTAGAGCAACCTGAAGGTATGAGAGGGTCGTGTACTCAATTTGCCATTTTTCCTCTTGACTGGGATAGCATTGAGTTTTGAGGATCTGTTTAAGGTAGAACACATTGTCAGCATGTTGAAACCTGATACGTATTTGTGCTCTGTGTCCCATGTAATAATAAGCTCCTTGGCTGACTGAGGACTCAGCTTGGGGCTTGTATGTCTGGAACTAATGAGATCCATTTGGACCTTAGCTGCAAAGCCAGTGTAGTGGGATTTTGTGTGCTGTGCGTATCTTCTGGTCTGTGGAGTTGGCTTGGAATCAATATTGCTCATTAGATCAGGTGCTGCATTTTCTCACACTGCTGTTTCTCTACAAGAACCAGCTTTCAGATCAGTCTGCTTTGTTCACATGAGACAGTCACAGTCTTGTCACGCTTGACTGTGTCTGTGACAGAAGATGTGTAGCCCAGTTGATCTGAGCTCAGATTCAGAGTTGACTGTAAATGACTTGTCAGAATAAGAACTTCAAGGATTCACATAAAAGTTTCAGTTCCTCCATTTTTTCTCCTTCCTACTTCCTTCTGGCATTCATAATTTTAAAAAGAAATACAGGATCAGTTTAGCTGTTTCTGGAAAGCTTCGCTTACCTGCTTAATTCTTTCTGAAAACTATTCTTTGCATTTTGAATCCTGCTTTTCTGATGTCTTTTGGTTTGTGATATCTGTATATACATATATATATATATATATGTGCATTGATATCTGTTATATTTTTATGTATGTATGTATGTTGGGGTTTTTTCCCTCTAGGTATTCCAACCCAAATACCTGCTTCTTCACTGATGCCAGGACCAGCAACAGGACCTGACTCTATTGTATCACAGGCTCAGGTAACATCTGCTTCAGTTGCTGGAGTTCCTGTGTGGCTACAAGCAGTTAACCAGCCTTTAATGCCTTTGCCTCAGACTCTGAATCCCTACCAGGATCCGCTATACCCTGGATTCCCTTTTAATGAAAAGGGAGAAAGAGCCGTTGCACCTCCTTACTCCCTGTGCAGTACTGGGGAAGATTTACCTAAAGGTGAGAAGTCTGGATTTTACACCATTTTCCCTGATAGGTCTTCTTTTCTTAAAATGCAGATAAACACAACTTTTTGTGGTCCTGTAGTCATTCTCTGTCAGAAGATCCAATAGTTGTCATTCTGTGATTTAAGATGTGGGAGAGAATATTGAATAGAGTTGTAACTCTGTAGTTTGCACTGCCAACATTGTGACTGTTTCAAGTGGTCACACCTGGAAATTGTGGTTCTTAGCTTGCCCTACCATAACTTGAGGTGTTGTGCGTGTAAAGAATTATTCTTGGAGAACTGCTTCCTGTCAGAATAATAGGTTTGCTTGTGTCATTTAAAAGCTTGGAAGCTGTTGAGCGTTTCCTTACTGGCCTGAGAAAATACAGGTTTTGGCATACTATGAATGCAAGGTATGCCCATAAAGAACATTTCATGTCTGACTGCACAATGGTGTTTGTTTAATGAACTGTTTCTTTAAAAACTAGAAGTTTACAGACTTGTAACTGAAATTTAAACTGCTGTTGTGTTCTAAATATCTTACTGTGGCAAAAAAAACCCCAACTAATCAATTGAAGACATGCAAGCAGTAACTTAATACCAGTGTTCTCTACTGAAATAGAACTTTATGCAGTTTTTGTATCAAATGAAATATTTTTGGTTTTCATAAATATTTTTGTTCTTTTTTTTTCTAGACAAGAATATTCTTAGATTTTTCTTCAATCTTGGTGTGAAGGTAACTCTTCAAACTTACGTTTTCATGTTTATTACAAAAATCACTTGTAAATAGTTGTTGGAACTTGGAGTGTGGAAGTTTTGTTGCTGCAGCTGTGCATTTCAAGTCCATCTTTCAGTTTGAAATACTTTCTTATTTTGTGTGCTGTTAACTGGGATTCCAGCAGTTGTCCACAGTGCAGTTCAAGTCAGCAGAAATCAAATTCATGTCAACACCATAGTGAGAACTATTGGCTTCCAACTGTGGCTGCACAGTCAGCAAATTGTGCTTTACCAAGTCACAGATAAATTTTGAGTGTGAAGATGCTTCTTTTGAATGCAGTGCATAGGGAATGAGAAAATGTCCTCAGACTTCAACCCTGGCTGTGTATTGGCAAAGCCACTGCAGTACAGATCCCAAAATCTTTCCCTGGGGACACTCCCTTAAAAGTAACCTGGGTGTCTTTTCTTTCTGCTCAGGTTAATGACAACAGCTTTCTACTTTTTCAGTAATTATAGTTGTGTGTATGTGTAAATGTGGTGCAAATCTGTGTGTTTGGTTGGGGAAGAGGCTTAGCCAAATCCCAGCGTTTTCTATTGCTTGGGAAGGACTAGTGGTTTGCTTTCTTTCTCCCTTCTGCACGTTCCTTTTTTACCTTCTTACCTCTTCTGTCAGGCAAACGATTTTGGGCAAGGTGCTGAGAGCTCTTGGGTTTATTTCATGGGACTTTGGCTACAGCAACGATATTGTGTCTGGGCATGCAAAGAGGGAATATTCAGCAGTTTCCAATGTAAATTTGATACCTCTGTCTAATATAAGTCTCTTTGCTTAATAGAAAATCCATAAGTCATTCATTAGCAAGTGTCACCACAATGTATTTAAACAGCGTGAGGTTCATAAGCTGACATGTTTGGGACTCTCCTTACTGGTACTTTGGATTAGTTAGGATCTAGCCTGTCGTTCTGGCGCTTCAGCACCATCTGCTGGTCCCAGCCCACGTTCTAGTGGCTGTGCTCCTCCGGTGGTGTCACAGGGTACAGCAGGCCCGGGAAAATACCTTCTGCATTGTCTGCTGCTCTGCCCTCACCCTTCCAGCTGCACACTGAGAGGGAAGGGCCTCCTGGAGAGGAGGTCTGGCTAGGCTTTTCAGGATGGTTTGCTCCAGGGCCTGTTCCTACAGAGTCCAGTTCATTAACGTGGAGGTAGAGAAAAGGGAAGGGGGTTGCCACCTGAGGTGGACAACTTCAGTGTTGTGGTCTGTGCAAAGTGAGCTCTAGTAGAACAAATGGCTAATTAGTCAGTAAGTGTGATTCTGGAAAATGAGTTTGAAATGTTTCTCTTCAAACACATAGCTAGAGCTTAATGGCATTGCATGTTTAACTGTATAGAAACTACTACTGTGTTTTCTTGCTGGTCATAACTGTTGCCCATTTCAACTGTATTTGGAAGGAAAACAAAAAACAAGAACACCATCCTAGAGTCGTAGGATTTAGAATTGAGGGCAGTCACTATAAAGAAAATTAACTTTTATCTCCTATAATTTAACTGTTTCAAAATGGTAAACGACTAGTGTGCTTTTATGTCTCTCTGAACGTTCCAAAGACCAAATAACTGATTTTTACATTTTCTTTTCCCCGCTGTCTTGCAGGCATACAGTTGTCCCATGTGGGCACCCCATTCTTACCTGTACCCCCTGCACCAGGCCTATTTAGCTGCTTGTAGAATGTACCCAAACGTGTCCCTTCCTGTGTATCCACACAACCCCTGGTTCCAGGAGGCTGCTCCGACTCAGAACGAAAATGAAACTGCACGACCAAACAGGCACTTTGCTGTTCAGACCGAGGCCAGGTCCAATGGTCAGATTCCACAGGTTGACAGATCTCCATCACTGCCTCTGATCATCCCTTCAGCTCAGGTGTCAGAAAGTCAAGGGCAGGTCTGTGTTGAACCGGAGAATCCAGCGCAAGCTCTTCATGCGAACTACGAGGAGTCCCTAAGAGGGAAAAATATGTTCCCGCAGCCACCCTTTGGACACAATCACTTTCTAGGAGCTGTTCCAATAGCACCTCCTTTCTTTCCTCACTTTTGGTATGGGTACCCAGTTCAGGGTTTCATTGAGAATTCAGTAGCAAGACCTAATGTTGTCTTGTCACCTGAGGACAAAGAGGCAGCAGCTGGCACCTCTGCCAACATGTATGTGGGCAAAGAATGCAGCCCTCCAGTTCCTGGAGTGAACTGTGCAGAGCAGCTCCAGAAGACCAACAGCAGCAGCAGCTCCAACACCGTCCCATTCCCAGTGGCTGCTGCAGGGACCCCGAAGGACGCTTCAGCAAGAGCACCCCAGCTGGAGCAAACCTGTCCTGCAGCTGCTCCTAAGCAGAAAACAGCTGGGCAGCAACATCGCCCTCCACAGACACAGGGCCTGGAGAGGCCAACAGCAGGGCCCAGCATGCAGCCACTGCTGGCAGAACCTCCCAAAACTGAACTGAAACCCAGCACTCCCAGCCGGAAGGAGAAGCCTGCTAAAGGAAAGGAGTCCAAGGGCACTGGGAACGTGCAGACAGAAAGCAGGGCCCAGAGAACGAGGGAAGAGAGCTCTGAAGATGACAGTGAGGTTTCTGACATGCTGAGGAGTGGCAGATCCAAGCAGTTCTATAACCAGACTTACGGAGGAGGCAGAAGGCCTAGACCTGACAGGGGGTATTCCAGCAGGGGAGGGTACCAGTTCCAAAGAAACGAGGAGGCCTGGAAAGGACCACCCAGCAGAAGCAGAGATGATGGCTACCAGTATCAGAGAAACTTTAGAGGGCAGCCATATAGGAATGACAGGAGAAGGGCAACACTGGGAGATAATCAGAGGGGACAGCAAGCATAGTTAGTGGATAATTGGAAAATTTAAGAAGCAAAAACTAATTTGAAGTAGCAGTTTAAAATCTTAATTTCTTTTTAGTGAAGTTCAATATGTTTAATTTTTGGCAAGTAAAGACTAGGAGGATGTCAAGTCCTACCACAGGGTTTTTGGGGGGATTCTAGAGTTTGTTTGGCGTAGCAGTTTTTCCTCAATGTCAAATTAGAAAAAAAAATAGGTTTAGTGTTTGATAAATTTTTTTCCCCACAAAGGTTTGCGTTTGTGATAGAAGATGGGTATGTGCGTTTACTAGAGTGACAAATGACAGCATTTGATGTGATCTAGATTCTAAAATTGACAGTAACATTGCACCAAATATAATGTATATTTTATCATACAATGCCTTAGTTCTGAACTGAGCTAAAGGAATTCTCAGCCTACTGCACTGTTGTCTCTGATATGCTTCCAACCCAAAGGCCTTTCATCTCAAAAAGAAAAAAATATCTGTCAAACTTGAATGTTTTCTCTTGTGTGTTACACGTATGGCAGCCAGCTAACCCTGTGTCTTAGGTATGTTGTATATAGTTCTTTTCATAATCATAGGGTATATTTTTGAATTTTAAAAAGCATTTATTTGTTGAAATTAAAATCAAGACAAGCAGTCAAGAATACCTGTGTATGAACTGATAAGAATGGCTGTTTCCACCATGAATTCTTAATGCTGGTGTGACTAGAATGGTGCCTATGCCAACTGAATAATTACAAAGACAATAAAAATGTAGATGCTATGCATTTCCAAAATAATTCTGCATCTGTTATAATAGCAGAAGTTTTTTTAATGCCACTTTAACACTAATGCACTGACAAATCCTAGATATTTTGTGAGGAGATGCATAAAGTACGTGTTACGTTTTTTTAAGTTTGTACGATTGAGCTACTGTTCAGTATTCTTTTGTTGTTGCACTGTTGATGTTTTGCATGTACAACTCCTTGCTGGAACTACTTTTAAAAGCAAGAATGGAGAGTCTCAGTGTGCTCTGCTCTTCCCTACAATTCAGAAGAAAGTGGCTTCTGCCTTATATTTTTACACTGTGTCAGAGTTCTGATGCTGTTTCTTCTGAGCCCAGTTACGATCTCCGCAGTGTTCCTGTTGCCTTTGCAGCCTGGATGTTCAGCTGTCCAGACTCGGAGAGTGCAGTGTGCACAGTATTCACTCAGCTCTGTTGCTCTGTAAAATTGAACTGTTGTGTATATTTTTATATCTCTGTATACAGTAGTGTAGGTGATGGTACCCATTCATTGTGTCTGAGATTGTACACCCTTGGTGCAGAAACCAGATGATAGTTACATGATAAATAATTTGTTTTCAGATGCATGCCATGTATAAAACCCTAATTAAAATAAATGTTTTGTCTTTTCACTTGCTTTCTAAATTATATTTATGTATTTAAACCTGTTGCAATGACGTTAAATGATTGTTGTTCGTACAGAGCCAGCTGTAGTCAGCAGCAGAATGATGAACAGGATGTGGCAAGCAGTGAACAAAAAGGGGCCATAAACTGAATTTGCAGTTTTTGTTTGTAAGGGTAGGGGTTATGCTGAAGGCTTTTTGCTTTTTCTTTTTTTAATCTTAAATACTTTTTCATTCAGAAATGTATTCAGGATTTCAAAGAGGCAATCTTCACCTTTTCAGGTTAAGAATGAAGCAAGCACTGAGGGATTTAACTGTTGTTACAATTGTGGTTCTCAGTTTATCTCAACTCCTTTCAAAAACATAAAGAGGGCTTCTTGTTGAGTTTCCTGGTGAATTTTAAACTTGTAACTCCAGTTGTACCCCAATAATCATTCTGTCCTCGACCAGGCTCTTCATCACAAGCTTTGTTGCAAGAATGAAGGCAGTAACACTTCTACAGAAGTTTGTTGGGAAACACTGGGGAAGAGAGGCATGGCATTAACGAGGAGGGATGTGCTTTTAGAATTTACTTTTAAAAACCAGCTTTCAGCTGGGTCTACACTGCCTTGCTACTCTAGGACAGTGAAGGACTGGAAGGTGTAGATGTATTTTCTCCATTGCTGATCAAGTAAGTCTGGTTTCCTCTCTTGCTGAAAGAGCTGTAGATTGATTGGCCCAACCTTTGGCCTGGGGCATGATGTTTTAGACTGCAGGATCTTCCTGTTAATATATGTAATATTCAGCATATAATGAGCTGTGATACACAGCTTCAGGTATTTGCTGAACCACATATTTACCTAGCCCTTATTACAACTGATTAAGAGAAAATGCACAACTCCAAGGGGAGTTAAGCTGTGAGAGGAGAACAAGCTTTAGTCAGCCTTTGGAAGTTTTTGTCTGACCAGGTGGTGGTGTAAAGATGTATTCAATACTTGCACTTCCATAGGGAGTTCCTCTGCTGGTGTAGTACAGGTGGATTGCTGTTACAAGACAAGAGGGAGGTAATGTGTATATAATGCTCAGTACTGCCAAGGTTATGAAATAACCACATTACTAACACACAGAATGCCTTAGAAAACAAAACCACTCCTTTCTGTAGCTTCTGAGGCAAAAATGTAAACAAAGAACAAAGCCATGTTTTCTCACAATGTTTTTCACATGCCAGTGAAGGCAGAGAACTGTTGAATGGAAAACACCCTTCCTTTTAAGATACATAGCTGAAAGTTGTTTTTACATGTCTGCTTAAGTAAGGAAGGAACCTTTAAATTTCCTTTTTGGTTCCCTCAGGGACCTTACTGTATATGGAAGTAAGGTTTTAGCAAGATATTTCTTACTTTCATTTTTGGCTGTAGTAAGGATCAAGGCTTTATTTCTTAAAGTAATTCCTGCATCTTAACCTTATAAAAACTTCATGGAAGAGGAAGTTGGAAAGATGGAAAGGATGTTAGTATTTCCTTAAGATGGTTTCACAAATTATTTTTGTCTCACTAGGTCTGAGAAGATGCACAGGGGCAGATGATCAAAAAAAGATGTTGCTACCTTCTTTTACATTCTTTGTGCTGCATCTTCTGTGTGCACTACAGTGTGAGAAAAGGGGTGTGTGACATCATATACACACTTCTGAATTAGTTATTGAAGAAATTCTGCAGTGTCACAGAGGAGTTGTAAGTTAGGTGGATATTTTATTTTTGAAACCCTCATCCAGAGAGATTCAACCTTTTAGAAAGAGGAGTCGGTCCTGTAGCGTGACATTCTTAGTAAACTTCCCTCTTAGACAGAAAACAGCCTCAAAGATTTATTTTAAAATGAGGAAGTTCAGTCAGCACTTGGTACATGAGTAGGATATATTGAATTGAAAACCTCCCTTAAATTTTGAAAAATCAGAAGACCCGTTTGCACAATTTCAAGGTGGTCTATTTTGAAATTTTTACACTGAAAATAGGGCTGTGTCACCAAAATATAGAAAGTGGCAGTTTTACTCAGACTAGGATGTTTACTGCTACTGTCTTGGATGTTAAATGCAGCAAGAGATTTTAAGCTCCAAAAGATTAATTTTTCTAAAATCTGATCTGAGCCATCTCATCACAGCTGTTTAGGTGATGCCAGTTAAAAAGATGCTGGGATTCAATATTTAGTCATCCAGGAAGAAGTAGTTTCCACTCTTCTTTTGTTCCACATCCTTGGGAAGAGAAAAAAGGTCACAGTTACTTGAAGTAGTCTTTGGCAGACTTGAACATAACTGAAATAAAAGACACTTATCTAAACTCCTTTCTGCTTCCCTTATTACTCTTACTAGTTTCACATGCTGTTTTTCCAGCACAGCAGAACTCCCATGTCAATCTTCATTTTGGTCCTTATTTTAAAACCTGGCTTCATATTAAACAATCACAGCTCCTTTACTGTAAAGGTGCTCCTCTCTTACCTTGATGGAATTGAGTTTGTTTATTCTTGGTCTGTAATTGTTGGGGTCTCTTCTAAAAGTGATTTCAAGCTGAGATAAAAACTTATTCATTCCAGCCAAAAGAGTCTGTGGACTGTTAAAAGAGAAGAATATTTTAGCTACATTTTCAGAAGTACTATACTGTACAATTACAGGCAACTTTGAGTTCCATCCTGAGTTCACTCAGAGCTGGAAATGCAAATGTGAGTTGCATTTGATGTACTGGGCTGTGCTACATTTTTAGTCAAACCTTGTCTGAGAGGCTGCTGAAAGATGAGAGTAGTACCTCAGTGTGGCTTCCAGCCATGACCTTTACATTATTTTTATTTTGTATCTACATGTGTGTGCTGGCACACTTGCTTATATTCAAAGAAAAAAACCCCAACCCTTGCACCATAAGCGAAATCTGACAAAGATCATAACTTTCTCAGCATCAGGGTATAATTGTGATTTTTGAATTCCAACACATGTGTTCTTGGAAGGAACATCATCAAAACCAGGAGAGCAGGGGGTTGCAGACACATGGCAGACCAATGTGTTTACTTCATCTGGCTTGTGCCAAGTACTCACTGTTCTAAGAGCCTGGTTTCTGATAAGGCTGCTCATCAAAAAGTCTCTGTAATCTACATGAAATTATTTACAAAAGTAGACATATCAAATGGGACAGCTTTGAAAGAGTAAAACAATGTACACTGCATGTCGCTGTCAAGACTTGCCCTTCACTACATCTGCATACAAGTACCATTAATACACTGCTTTCTTTTAATACATCTGAGAGTTATTTTCAATGAGCCACACTTAACAGATGGTACTTTTTTGTTTCCTTATTATTGATGCTACTTATTTGATCTCTTCTGATTGAAATTTAGCCATTGTGCAGTTGGCTTAAGGCTGGTCTAAAGCCAGGAGGTGGTCTAGTTCTTGAGGGTTTGGTTAGGTTCTCCAACCCTACCCCAGCTTTTGTCTAGCCAGCCTGTGAGAATCAATCCCATTTTCTGTTCCATGATTCAAAACCAAAGTCAGAATGCTCAGGACAGCCTTGGATGCAGCTTAAATTTCCCTAAGCAGGGATGACAATCTTGCTTATTAATCCCAACAACTCTCTTACCTGTTTGCCAGTGTGTTCTTTGAAGGAATGCCATCAAAAACAATCACACGATCAGCAAGATATGTAGCCATGATAAAATCATGTTCTACCACAAAAGCTGTTTTTTTAGCATGGAGAATGAAACTGAAATGAGGGAGAAAAAGAAAAGAAGAGAGAGTAATGTGATCTCATTGTAATACTACTGCCAATTTCAGTTCATTCCCCACCATGTGTACTCACCGTTTAATGACTCTGGCAGCCATCAGACGCTGTTCAGAGTCCAAATACGCTGAGGGCTCATCAATCAGATAAACATCTGCAGGTTTACCCAGACAAAGAGCTAACGCCACACGCTGCAACTCACCACCAGACAGTGTCTGAACCTGGTGGTGTGGGAAGAAACAAGGCCATGCTTAGTTCAGGTACAGGTTAAGAGTTAAGACAATTGGGATGTTGATTCAAGCAATTAATACCTCCTGGTCAATGATGTTTTCTATCTGAAGAGGTTTCATCACGTCAGTTACAAACTGGGGGTGTGTATAGGCATCTCTGATCTTCTCGTGCAGCAGCTGACGGACACTTCCCTAGCAAAAGGAAAATGTTGCTATTCAGTTTTATGCACCACAAGAAAACAAGCATAAATAGAATAAAAAAATTCTATCTAAATAGATAATAGATATAAAATAAGAATAAAAAAAATTCTGTCTCTGCATTTTGTAGCAAACACAATACTTAGTAAATAAGGCTGAAATGTACCGTAGATTTAGGGCTGATTTTCTGTGGTTTGTAGCTGACATTTAGGACCGGGACCTCACCTATAAAAAGACAAAATTAATATTGTAAACAAGAGCCTTTCCAGTATCTTTAAAATAGGTTTCAGCTAAGGTATTACACATTACCTCCTTCATCAGGTGTAAGTCTTCCTGCAAGCATTCGGATAAATGTTGTTTTGCCAGTTCCTAAGTTAAAATACAAGTTCCAGATTAATCACTTTTTAGTAATTTAGACCTCTAACAATTAAGTCACTGATACAACAACAACAAAGACTATTTACTAAAGAATACATTTTAAAATTAGACTGCTTTGAGAACTCCTATATTAACTTCCAGCACTTACTACTCGCTTTTTCAAATGGAAGAGACATCTTAAAATGGTAACTTTTTAAAATGGGGTAACAGACAAACAATGGCATTGTTAACACACGGTAACTTCACCTTCTCTCTAGTCAGGGGATTCATGGTGTGATATCTTCCCCAGGTAACAAGCAGCTCAACCCGACTCAAACTCAGTAATTCTGAAGCCTGGCTCCCAAAGTGAAGAAGGGCTTTAGGAGCATAGTCACTCACCATTTTCCCCTAACATCACCATAATTTCAGAATCAGTGAATTCTCCAGCTACTATGGATAGTTCAAATTCTCCCATCTTTTTTTTCATTCCTGGATATTTGTACATACACATCTTTTTAACCTCTTCTTCGTTAGCTGTCTCAGCTACTTTAAATACCAGAGATGCATCTCGAAACCTTAGATTTTCTGTTGGAACATAGCCATCTAGGAAAATGTTTATGCCTATGATGGGAGGAAAAAAGATCATTAAAAAAGGTCTGTAACAAAGTAAAACAAGATGAATTTCAATTCCTGGCGATAAATTCCATTCAGGTAAGGAGAATGCTGGAATTTAAATGGCATGGTAAAAGAAGCAACAAGACCTCCCCTTTTTAAAAGTGTGCACATTATGCAAATTGAATGAAGAAAACCCTTACTAAATTACAGAATGGCTGTAGCAGCTCTTCCTGAACACCCACAGTTAGAGATATGTGTGGGGCTTAAAGGAACTACTGCCGTTGGGCCCATTCTCCCAAAACCAGTTTTTACTGAGCTCAGAACTACAAGTGGGGTCAATTCAGATGAACAATATGTACCTCTGCACTGTGCAAACTGTCTCCTGACCTTTCTCTACTAATAAGGTCTTTTGTGTAACTCCACTGTTTACAGAACGCCTACAAGTATCAAAATGATGTCCATAGCAAGAGAAAAAGGGCATTTCATAATTAAGGCTTTTGGGCTGAGTTACAAATTTAGAATCATGTAACACAGAAATTCTGCAGAAAATCAGTAAATTTTCATTGCTGAACTGTAACAGGAAGAAGACAAGTTTATACAACAGACAATTGGCATTTTGCTGTCTTTTTTGGTTATGCTTAAAAGGAGAAATATGGCAAGAATTACCTTCTCTTACGCTGAAAGGCATGGTAACAACACCATAAGCACTTGGCACACCATACAGGCAGCAGATAAAGTCAGAGAGATAATCTAACACACTTAGATCATGCTCTACAACAATAATGTACCTGAAAAAGAGCCAGAGAGATGCTTTTTTACTTCAGTGCAAAACATTTTTTCCTTTTTTCTTACTCTATTCTTGCATAAACAAGAGCTATCAACACGATTTTTAGTTAACATGGTTTCTTCACTTTATACTAAAAAAGGAGAGAGTTCAAATCTCTAACAAGCATTTTTTAAACTGTCCAATAAACTTGTAAATGACAAATTGAAAGCCCATCTTCAGTGTAAACTGGCAGCTTCTTTATGTAGGTAAGTGGAAGGATATTGACTGATTTGAGTGAAAAATACTTAGCACATTTTAAGAAAATAAAAATCTTTGTGAGAAAGGGATGAAACAGCAATATTCAGGTGGAAAGTAACCACCAATGTTTTCCCATCCTTATTACAAAATTCTGAATCGAGACAAGAAACTACAGGAAGTAAGTTTCCAAAATGCAAAAGAATAGAATATGACTGACTTAGAATATTTTAAACATCTGTTAGTATACCATACTGAGAAGTGAGCACTTCTTCTAAGGAGATGGACTGGATGTTTCTTCCCTCTGTGAACAGGCATGCATTATTACAGTCTAGCAAAATATTTGAAGCTTGTATTTACCTGTCAGGGTTTATCAGGGACCGAATAGTAATGGCAGCCTTCAATCGCTGCTTGACATCCAAGTAGCTGGAAGGTTCATCAAACATGAAGCTAATCCCAAAAGGAAGAGTGAAGTCTTAGTGAATGCAAGCTTTCTACTTATTCAAACATAATATTAACATTTCAACTATTAAATACATGGAAATAAAAAATTATCATTATTTATACTGAGAAAGAGAGACAAAAAATGAGAATTGTGCACACCTGCCCTCATTCTCTGTAGACTGTTATCTGAAAGTGAGTTAAGTATTACTTTGTCATGAGGTCTGACAAAGTTACCAAAAGTTACAAGAAATCAGCAGTTAGGAGTCCCATGCACTCATTCTGAGTTACCTTAACATGAAATGAAAAGTGTAGAAATACTTTAGAAGAATGGAAGAAGGACATCTTCCAAAAAGAGAAAACTGAACAAGGAAACTCACTTGAAACTCACACCAACCAACCAAAAAACAGCAGCCCAAGCAGAACAAAACCAACCAACCAAAAATTCATCAAAGCAAAAAACCCAAAACCTTGTAACTCTTCTGATTTTGCTTTCTTGGTCCCAAGGAGTCAGGAAACAGCATAGATTAGACACTGATTTCCTGCTTGCAAGACAGGAGAGGAGGGACACAAGTTCCAAGAGGTGGGGAAGCAGCTGTACCTTTCTCATTCAGAGAGGCTGAGACAGGTGTGCTGTCCAACAGGATATATTTAGGTGGGATTAGGCAGAGGTTATGAATTTGTGATGCTGAAATTTAACACTAGCTTCTGAAATCAGCTATTTCCACTCAGGTAAATAAAAGTATGCAAAATCCAGAGATTATACATGAACTAAATATGGCTTTCAGCTGATGAGTTGGCAAAAGTTTTGGTTTTTTTAAAAATCCTTTTAAAACTTAATTTAATAATTAATAAATACTTTTCAATGTTTCAAACAGAAGTATTATGGTTAAGTGTAAATTCGAGGACCATATTCTGAGACAGATTATTAGAAGCAATGTGTAACAGAAGTAAATTAAACATACATATCAGCCTTCTGAATGCAAACAACTGCACAAGCAAATCTCTGAAGTTCTCCTCCTGAAAGGTCCTCAACATTTCTTTCTTTCAGGTGTGTTAAGTCTGCAAATAAGTGGTTAATTTTAGGTATGTTATAACCAACACAACAATCCATATTTTTATTACCTACAGAAAAATGTATAAAGATAGCAAGCATTCTACACAGAGGAAAAGAAAACAAAGGAGAATAAGCATTCAGTTTATACAGTATCAGTATCATACTGCTAATACTACGTCACAGCAAGCTATGGCTTCTCTGCAGCACTAGCTGCATGGCCCCTTCTTATCATGCAGAAGGATTACATTTCTAGTTCTTCTTCCACCACATATTTGGTAAAGACTTCTGGCCCTATAAAGAAACTTTACCAGGTTTGAAAGTGTTTGTTGTCAGACTTGGCTGAAGATTCCTGGTTTTCAGGAAAATCAAGTCCCTCAAACCTTACAGCAGAAGGGTGAAGCCAGTATTTTCTAGGCAGTTTAATGAACACTGCATTTCAAGAATAGATTGTGTCACTAATAAATTGAGACTCAAAGCCCATGTTCTTGGTGGCACAATGGCAGCCCCACTTTTACCACCCAGTTCTACCAAAGAGAATCCTATTGTGAATTTAGCAACAACTAAATTCAGTAACAACCAAACATAAAACACATACAAAACATCACCAGGGCTGAACTATGCAGATGTTCTTATTAGTAATATTAATCTCAGAAGTCAGTGTTACTCCTACTATAATTAGATGTATACAGGCTTTGGGGGGAGTGTGGTACACTAGGATAATACTTTCTACATGCAGTGGTTCTCCCAAGGGGGATGCTAAGATTTTGCCACACTTGTGAGCAAGCAAGAGCAGCAGATATTAACTGGAATTTTTCCATATTTAAAAATAAGCACTTTCTACTATGAAACAGAAACTGCATTACATTCTGTTAACTAGCATGTATCAATTAGTTTGCCTTTGCCACCAGGAAGTATTATTTGTGTTATTTAGCCCGAGGCGTTACGCTAAAGCACCTTTACTTTTTCTCTGCTTTTTTTTTAGTATAATTTACGTGTATAGTTTTTTTTGGTATAATTTACATGTTCTATCACATTCTGGTAACTTGATTGTTTCAGTAAATACAAGCTTCTCAACTGCTTTAAAATTTGACTGTACAAAATTACTTACCAAGCTGCTGACATACAACAGTTTGTGTCTTAGTTTCATCCTTCCTATCCAGAATTGATCCCACTGTTCCCTGCATGATAGATAATAAAAAACAAAACAAACAACATAAAAAATTTCAGACAGTTCTGAATTATGCTGCTAAATAAAACCTTTAATCACAAGAGAAGTACTACAGAAGAAGCTCCCAGCGTTCTATTAACTCATGAAAGGTCTCACCTTTGCAGCTTTAGGGATCTGGTCCACGTACTGAGGTTTAATGATAGCTTTAAGGTCATCTTCCAGGATCTTGGTAAAATAATTTTGTAATTCAGATCCTCGGAAGTAAGTCAAAATTTCTTGCCAGTCAGGTGGATCCTGTGACAAAATTAAAGCCTGGGTTTACTTATACCATTAAAAGCATAATAAGAAACCCTAATTTTAAATCCCAACCAATAAGGCAAAATAGAATATGCTTGTAAGTTAACAAACAAAAAAACCCTCCAAAAACATTCTAAAAACGAAGTTTAGAGATTTTTTCCAGGTATCACTAGCCTTAAAAAAAAAAAAATTAAATTTGCACAGTTAAGAATCTACTGAACTGAAACAACTTCCTGGGGAAAATGACAGCATGGATTAGCGTAACTACACTACAGCTACTCCAAAGGAAAAGGATTGGAACAATAAAAGCACAAACTTGCACAGAAGATGCAATAAAATTTGGTAATTTTCTCTGCTTCTAGCAAAGATTTCCAAGGAAAAAGAATGAGAAGACAAAGGAAAAAGGACAAGCTGAAAAAGAAAGGGACTATTCAGAGCACTCACCCAGGAAAAGCTTCCCCTTGCACAGTGTATTACTCTGAGGGGTGCTGAGTTAATGACTTTGATGATAAACAGTATGGAATCAGACTGACACAGTCATACTTCCAAACCAAGCAAATACACAGAGGAAATGCTCCATCAGTTTTAGAGCAGAAGCAACATGGAAGATTCAATTCATACCACATGTTTCTGTGGTCATACTGATATGGCTCCTTCACAGCAAAGTCTGATTTTGGAAGCATGGTAATTCAATTAAGTACACATTCAGAAAGTCAAAAGTTTTGCTATTTCTGCAATACTACCACCTGAAACAAGAAGCCCACAAAATAATAAAAACCAAACTTGAAAGAGAATGTATCTGGGAAATGATTATTTCTTTGCAGCTTTAGGTGGCAGCCATGAAATAAATAGTTTATCAAAACATTATTCTTTCAGGTAAAGAAACTGCTGAAGAAATTTGAACACACTTGTTCTTACAAGTGCTTCTTGAAGGACAAAAGTGTCCATCAGAATTCAATTGTCCCTGTGCAATTTGAAGGTAAGAAACTGATATCTGAAATACTGATAAGAGGAGTACTGATAGTAGTTATTTATGCCTTTTCTCTAACAGTATTTACTCTTTGGAGTAGTGCTAGGTAAAGAAGCCCTCGTAAAGTATTTTGCTCACTGGCTGCAGTTTGACTTGGAGTACATACATAGGAAAATGGATTATGAATTCCCATGAATCCCAGCAGTTACAGTTGTTGTAAGTCTGGTTCTCAAAAAATCTTATCTCTAAGTAACTAGCAACATGAAGAAACTAAGGATTTTCAGAGCTCAGTATTAAACTGTACACTGGAAAATATCTTCAATCACAACTTACATACTAACAACATACTTGACGAGAAATCCTCCTCAAAAGAATCAAAGATAAAAATGCCTAAGAAATCACAAGTGTACATGGCAAGTGCTCAAAGACCCTAGAGCTATTCAGATAAAAACAAAGTTAACTTAGAAGAAACTCCAAAACTTGAGCTATGGAAATCCCTCCCAGGAACAGGTAAATTGTGCAGGGAGAAAAACTTGACAATTTTTAAAGACTGGTATTAAAAAAACTCCAAGCCCTTAAGTGTGACTTCAAGACAGAAACCTACCTCTGATACTTATCTTCTGCGAGTTACAGTTATAATTAGTATCCTGATCTTTCTTGAGAGATGTACACAATTTGCAAGAAAGCCTTTGTTAACAATAACCTTCTGCTACTGTTCCTGTGTGGAATAGGTCACTGGCTGTTAACAGGGAAAGTGCCAAGATCCACACAAATACAAAAACTCAGTCCAAATATATAAACACAGCTATCTAGAATGCCAACTCTATTGCTGATACATACATCATATTTTCCAAGATTTGGCTTCTGTTTTCCTGCTAAAATTTTCAAGGCAGTTGATTTTCCAATACCATTGGTTCCAACCAATCCCAGTACTTCACCTGGACGAGGGATAGGCAACCTGTACACAACATTGATAACTTTGTGTTATATTAATGTCATCAGACACCAATATTAAGTGGTCAAGTAAATGTTACAAGTCATTTTCAGATTTCTCATTATTACAGCCTACTTTGTTAACTTGCAGATATCTAACTCAAATAATATCAAATTCCTTACAAATAGAAGATCATAAGAAATATTTAAGGGTAGTCTGTTTTTAAATAGGGGCTCTGTAAAATAATCCCTTACACTTTATTTCATTATAATACTTATTACTAAGAAAAACATAATTAACATTCTAAAAGGAAGCTACTGGAAATAAGAAACAAGAACGCTTGGATGTGCACTATGTTGGATTTTTTGTCTCTGTTATATTGATATTTGAAAAATAAAATACCTGTGAAGTTTGAAGGCATTGGCACAGTATCTATGCGTTGTTTCTTTCTCCAGGTTGCTAGGTAAGTTAACAATTGACAAGGCTGCAAAAGGGCATTTCTGGAATTGAAATAAAATAGAGATTATTAGTGCACGCAACAATTTATTAACAAAAGACTATGTTTCATACTGCACCCAGCTGTGCATTTGCAGTTTTACATGGACTTGTACCAAATTTCCTTTACATGATCAACCTGCCAAGGAAGTTCTATACCACATTTTTCAAATTAATAGTCAGCAATTTAGACTGTTGGTCTACAATACAAATAAGGCACACCGCACATATTCTCCACCTCTTTCAAAAAAACATAATTCTGCTGCTGTCTACAGACACAAACAAGAAACCCAAACAAAGCTAAAGAAAAACAAAGCCACAACAAAACCCACACCCTGCAACCCAACCAGTTCAGTCAAGTGACACAGTTCTTCACTTTCTATGAACAGTAACAGTTAACTTGGTCTGATCAGTCCAGGAAAGAAAACTGCTTTTTCAAGTTAACAGCATGCATTACTAAATGTAATAGCAAAATAAGGAACATTTAGCACTTTAAAAAAAGCAGTTTAACATTTACCTTGATGCAAATACCACAACCAATACAAAGTGTTTCTGAAATCCATGCTATTTTGCTCTGTGATGTGACTTCTATGCAAAGTTTTCCTGGTGAAAAAAATTAAGATAAGGTCAATAAAGTTTCTGGTGAATCAAAACTCCTGCCTACTAAATTTCACAGAGGAACATGTAGCTGATGAATGTTCACTGCAGCTTTAGATCATCTAAGGGGTTGAAAAGTGTCATTATTACTAAGAATTGTTCATGCTTTCAGTGATATTTCTAAAGGCTTTATGAAACAAAACCTTGAACAGTACAGAAAAATCTAGCAATTATAAAAAGCTCATTCCTCCTAGTAGAAATTGATTTGAATGGTCTCCAATTGCTTAAATACTTTGTTACATTGTATCTTACCCATTCGAACCACAGGACAACTCTTCTTGCATTCCTGACGACATTTCTTTGGCTTACACTTGTCATGGTTGACTATAGCAATTCTTGTTAATTTGTCTGCCATAATGCACAATTTAGGGTTAAACACATACACCAGTTATGACAAGGAGTAGTGGGAGTCTTCCAGACCTTACGGAAAAAAAAAAGAGAAAAAGCCCCCATGTTACTGACAGTACAGAGAACAGACATGTCCTCAGTTATTACTAGTGGAGTGCAGAGATGAAAAACACAAAATTAATTGATTTTTTCCTCCTTTAAGCAACGTGGCAAACAGAGCAAAGTCAGAGATACAAATAAAAAGGATACTGATGCGTAGATAACTGCACAAATTTTTAACATCAACTTTCCATCCCATTACTATTTTTCCAGTATAAAAATAAAATTGTGATTATATCTGAAAATGGATTTGTTTCCAAAAAAAGCATATTGTAGTAAGAACATAAGTAAGAATCTATACAGCTGTAAATTCTAGTTTCACAAGCTGCCTTGTGTAAAGCACCCTTGTTCACACTGTCAAACTGTGACTACAACTATTACTCCAAGAATATCATTAGAATTTACATTTACAAACTGTATGCCAATATTCTGTATTAAAGGATTAAAACAGTGTAAAATGTAAACCAGTTTCCAAAGTGAAAATTGTAATTGCATATAAAAAGTAAAGCAGGCAATGTGAGCAGACATACATGATGATGTTTGATTCTGTAATCTCCAGTTTCATTAGTATTTAAATAACTACAGTTACATTCTTCACTTCCTAATATGGTATCAATGCCTATAATAGATTTCAATAAAAATAAATAAAATTCTTTATAAAGAACATCGAAAGGGTCTGCAAAAGGATGTGGCCAAGCTGGATGCATAGGGAGAGGATCAGTAAGGCCAAACGCTGGGTCCTGCCCTTGGGTCACAACAACCCCAGGCAGTGCTACAGGCTGGGGCAGCCTGGTGGAAAAGGACCTGGAGGTGCTGGTCAACAGTGACTGAACATGAGCCAGCTGTGCCCAGGGGGCCAAGAAGGCCAATGGCACCTGGCTTGCATCAGCAACAGTGTGGCCAGCAGGACCAGGGCAGTGACTGTCCCCCTGTACTCAGCACTGGTGAGGCCCCACCTCGAGCGCTGTGTCCCGTTCTGGGCCCCTCAGTGCAAGAAAGACACTGAGGTGCTGGAGGGAATCTGGAGAAGGGCAATGGAGCTGGGGAAGGGGCTGGAGCACAGGTCTGAGGAACGGCTGAGGGAGCTGGGGGTGTTTAGAAAGGGAGGCTCAGGAGAGCCCTTATCACTGGCTACAACTGCCTGAAAGGAGGGTGTACCAAGGTGGGGGATTGGGCTCTACTCCAAAATAACAAGAGACAACAAGAGACAGGACAAGAGGAAACAGCCTCAGATTTAACCAGGGGAGACTTAGATAGGATATTAGGAAAAATACCTTCGCTGAAAGGTGGATAAGCATTGCAACAGGCAGCTCAGGGAAGTGGTGGTGTCACCATCCCTGGAGGCATTTAAAAGACATGTAGATGTGGCACTCAGGGACACAGGTTAGGGGGCAGTGCTGTGTTAATGGTGGGACTCAATTACCTTGGAGATCTTTTCCAACCTCAAAAATTCTACAATTCTGTGGAGTACAAGATGATTAAATATTCCTGAAATAACAAATAAATGCATGCAAAGATGTGAAATTACAACTTGTATCCTACAACCCTCTCTTTCCTTGCTTAGCTTTTTGTAATGTATATTGACAAGCACGGGATAGTACTGGGACTTTGTACAGCTGCAGCAAATGAAGGGAAAGGCAGAGAATTTTACATTTAAGTCTTGATAGGTAAAAAAGGTGCAATGTGTTTTAAAGTACATGCATATTTCCATTACTATATTCACTCACGGTACTGAAAATAACAATAACTTTTGTGTTCCTATGAACAAGGCATGCCTAAGGACAACTCCCTTCAGCTCCAGAACAACAAAGACAACTGAATTATGAGGGTCTTGGAAGATTTTAAGATATTACAGATGACATACAGGGTTTTTTTGGTCAAAAAATGCCATAAAGTACAAAGCATTTCCATCTCACCACCACTAAATAAAGGGATGGCAGCCCTACAGATGGTGCGTGTTCAAAACCATTTCAATGCAGTATCAGTAGTTCAAGGATATAATTGGGAAAAAGTCTTTAAATACTTCAGGTTTCCACACAATCCAAAGGTGCAGTTGCATCCAAAGGACTCCAACATTTCTAATTAAAGAAAGTATTTTCTGTTGGATGTCCAGTTCACCTTTGCTTCACCAAATCAAAGTATCCTGGAGTGGTTTACAGACTGTATTTATTTCATAAGGCTACTGGATGAAGAAAGGTTGTGACTTGCAAACTCCTGAAGGAAGCAAGAATCAAATAGGTGTATGGCACATTTATCATGTTAAACTCTACTCTTCCATAAGCTTCAGCTGGAAGGAATCCTCCAGATATTACTGCAATATGAATGAAAAGATGATGGACATCTAACACTCAGCAATGGTCAGAAAAGCAGATGTTATTGTATCCTTAAATCCATTACTCCCATAGTTATGAGTATTTTAAGCAGTTCCTTTTAAAAGTGGTAGTCTTATTCCTTTATTAAATTTCCAAAGTATTTTAAAACTAATGTCAAAAATATTCTTTATCAGCTGTAAATGAATGTAACTACTAGTCACGCTGCCAACCTTATTGTGCTAGTTTCGACTTGTATTTCATTTTCTTACTTTACTATTTTAAATTTCCTAAGGCAGAAAGTCCTATTAACACAGCTGATGTTTTCAAACAAATGACTGAATATTAAAAAAAATAATTAAATGTTATTTAACAGTTCTGTACGGTCAGACCAGACTGACAAAGTAGGGCTGAACATTGAAATGACATCCGCAGGCCAGGCCAACAGGCGTGGAATAATGAGTCTGCAGTTCTCACTTTAATACACGAGAAAACAAGAAACTGAAAGCCTCCTTTTTAAGGACTATAAAGCTGTCTGGTCAGGGTAATTTTCTTGGGGACAGATACCGGTTATTGTCATTATTTCAAATAAAGATACATTCTCTGGGAAGACATCCCAGTGCTTTTCATTAAAATCCTGCAGTTTACAGTGCAAAGAGTATTTGGGGGTGAATCACTCCCTCTCTGTTTTCCCAGGGGAAGTGCCTAACCTGGGTCAGCCCTTTCTCCAAGGCCTGAGCAGACAGACAGACCACTGGCTCTAAGCAGCAGTGAACCAGTTCTGTGGGTTCCACAGGCGAGCTCCAGAAGACAAACCTGCTGTGGCTCAGCAGGCTGCCCTCCCCAGCCCCCCAAAGCCTGCTCGAGGTACCTGCTGAGCAGGGCCGAGAGCAGCCCAGACATCTCCCCTCAGCCACGCCCCCTTCCAGCTCGGGTTTAGCCTGAAGTTGCAAAGCAGAGGAGTGGGACGGGGCTGCTCTCAAACACCAAGGCAAGTATGGCTTAAAACAAGCAATTCTTGCCAACTTTCTCAGCAAGCCTTGCACAGTCTTGGCAGGTTAATCAGACTGAAGTTTACACTCACTGCTGAATCAGACTGTGGTTGGTAAGCAATGAAACAGCCCAAGTTTGGGATTTTTTTCTAATTCTAACTTACATGGGAAAATGCCCATCTGTGCTGAATAGTTTTGAAGGGGTCACAGACTTAAGTATGTGCACTAAGCATTTATTAGAGTACTTGGTGGGGGGAATAGAAGCAACGAAGCAGCAGGGAGACACACACTCCTCCCACTTTGCTCCCATTTGCCTGACGGAAGCGTCAGATTATCCAAAACTCTCTGGTGGTCTTAACCATTTTCAGAAAAAAAAGTATTTGTGACTCCTGTAACTTCTGTAATATTTCCAGGACTGTGCTGATGTCTACAATGACAACTGTCCACGACAGAAAATAATAATTTCTACTTAGAACTCAGAAACAAATAAACAAACTGTCCAAAACCAGGCTGAACTCAAGTTACATATTCACATCCAGTTAGCTGAGTGGCATTTAAATTATAGGATGGTCTGATTCCAAAGAGCAGAAGTAGAACTCTCAGGACATTGAACACAGACTAGCAATGTTACAGAATAGCACACCTGCAACTGTGTCGTGCAGTCAGCAGTTTAGGGGCAGGAGAAACTGCTCCTCAGAAGCATTTGACTTCATGACTGTACTCCTCCTTTCCATTTCAAGAACAGAATAAACAACAGAGTATGAAAATATTAATTTACTACTAACTACTAGACTAAAGAGTTGCTTTGAATTAGTCAATGATGATGGAGTAGCAGCAGAAAATCTTCCCAGAAAGGACTGACAACACAGGTGAAACAATGAGAGAATGACTAAAACTTCTGGCTAGAGAAAAAAAGATGGTCTAAAAACCTTGGCAGTACCACTTGTTGAAGCCAAAAGCTGTATATTATGTTCAATTATGTAATTTAATACAAAAAAATCAAACATGTCTAAAAATAAGACACAAAACATGTTATCACAAGCATTCTGAGTCAGCATTCTTAGGCTGTCTGACACAGCTGCTGCACACCCTGACACACCAGATTACAAAAAAAACCAAACAGCACATGTGCAGATCTTGCTATCTGTCACAGAAGGCAACAGCCATGTACGATCTGTAGAACAAGTGCAATGTGCTTGCATTTATAATATTTATTTCTTTCACAGGCATTAGAGCTAAATTAGAATCCACTAAATCAAGGCAATTATGAGTGAGAAGGATTTGAAATTGCAATGAATTATTCAGACTTAAAACAAAGAAAAATTAAAACATTAAAAGTAAACGAAGCCTGAAACAGAACCAGACTATTCAATGAAAGATGTGAAGGCAAGGTCTGGGTTCAGAATTGTGTCATACTTTAGTTGCTTTGCACAAAAACAGTGAACATTTTATAAAATTACACTGCATCAGACCTCAGAGAGAAATGCTGTGGAAAGAAGAGAAGATGAGCAGCATTTCCAGCTGCCATTGAAAACAAGCTCAAGAATTGCCTATTAATTCCATTGCTGATGGACTGACTACATTCAGTCGATCATAACAAGAACAAGAAAGTTAAGAACTAGAATACCCAAAGAAAATTTAAATGAAAGATAAAACAGATTTTCAAGCTGCATATGGGAAATCACTACATCTATAAGATTCAAAGCAGAAACAATAGTAAATGATACAAGAACAAATAAAATCTGCCAAGAATTAAGAACTAGTGCATGCTTAAGGTTTTGACATTAGTTTTAGAAACTGAGGCAATGTAAAAAAAGTTTAGACATGCCTAAATTTCCCTACTGTATTAAATCATTATGTTACTCATAAGACACGACATGAATAAGAAAATAAGATGCTAACATGAAAGCATATGGTCAAATAATACTGACGCTGCACAACGAGTGGGTGTGTTTAGCTTGTGCTGAGCAGTATTAATTATCACTCAATCTTTAACATTTCCCCTTAACGTGAAGTGAAATGTGTGAGAATGAAACCATAAATTAGCAATCTAATGAAACTAATGAAAGAATTTCACGACCACTGGTTTAGGACTGCAGTTTAGGGAAGGAACCACAACAGGGAAACTTAAATTAGGGCGTGAAAACTGTCACAGGGACGTGCAGGTGAAACATCCATGTGCATTCCAGGGAGGAAACGCCACCATGGTCCTTGAGAAAAGCCCTGCCGACTTCTTCTTTTGTTTTTACACATACCTCGTAGAAAATGGCCTTACCCTACTATCTTATCGCACCTGCAAGAAGGCTTGATCTCCTCACCGCCCCACAAGCACCCACGTGGATATCAGGTTCTCCCAAAAGAAGGCAAAATACGGCTTTCCCCCCCACCCGAGGAGGAAGTTCCCCGTTTCCACAGGAGCAAAATGCCGGCGTTCCCTTTCCCAGAGCCAGGCCGCCACCACCGCAAGCAGGCGAGGATCCCGCGCTGTATCCACAGGGAAGCCATTCCCGCGGCCGGGAGCAGCAGCAGCAGGGACGGCGCTCGCTGACCCCGGCTGGCACAAAACCCGAGGCGTCTGGGATGACGTACCGCGTGTGCAGGCAGTGCCGGCCCGGGCCGTGCCCACGCCGGCAGCGAGCCCCGATTCCCGGGAGCCTCCGGCCCTAAGGCCCGGGCGGGGCGCGGTCGAGCCGACCCTTCTCCCACGGTGGATCGGGCGAGGCCGCCACCCAGGCCAAGCCCAGCGGCGGCGGCCAGGCCAGCAGCACGGTATGAGGAGAGGGGCCCCATCCCTACCGCCTCCATTCCCGTGCGGGAAGGTCGGAATTCCCCCCGGCGTTACTTACCGGGAGCTGTGAGGGGGGAGAGGCGGGGCGGGGGGAGGAGGGGTGGGAGCGCGCGCGGCGCCGTCGAGCCGCGGCGGGGGAACGGCGTCCGGTGCTCCCGCGCGCGGGCCCGCGCGCGCAACGTGCTCGCGCCGCCGCCGCCACCCGGCCAAGATGGCCGTCGGGCCTGGGAGGCGGGGTCTGGGCGCGCGCCACGGAGAGGAGGGGAGGGAAGGGAAGGAAGGGCGGCCCTCGCCATGGAGAGCTCGAGCGCGGCCGTGCGGAGGGAGCGCAGCCTGTCGGGACCCGGTGCGGGAGGCACCGGCCGTCCCGGTTCCCCAAGCCTGCCCTGCGAGGGTCGGCCCCGCTCCGAGGGGAGCCCCCGGTTCGACACGGCGCGTTCTCAGGACAGAAAGGTCTTGCTGGCTTCTATCTCCACTGGGTAGATGATCACGGGCAGCAGCAGCAGTTAGAACGGCTGCTTCTTTCCTCAAGAATAGGTGTTGCCATTCCCTTTCACGACCGCAGATTCGGCATTAGGAACCAAGCTCCAAAATCGGATCCGCCCGGGGATTGATACAACGCGAAAGGTACCAAGATAGAATGGTCTTGCTGGCCTTTACCTGCCCTGGGCAGCTGTCATCTGCACTTGGAATACTGGGGCTTTCACTCCCATCGGGAAGAACTGTCACTCTCTTTCAGAAGCCCATCACCTCAATAAGGGTACCACTCCCAGTAATATTTATGTCCAAGGATTTGCTCCCTCACAAGGGATGCCACGACACCAAGGTCTTGCTGGCCTTTACCTGCCCTGAGCAGCGTGTCATCTGCATCTGAAACTCTAGGACTACTTTCCTTCCCGTGGGGAAGCACTTCCAAGAGACCACCTCGGGAACTCGGGTTCCGTAGCCAACACCGACTGCATCCCAGGATCACTCCCACGCCGGAGGAGCCGGGCCGGGGCGCTCCCGCCGGTCCCGCCCCGCCCAGCCCCGCCCCGCCCAGCGCGTCGTGTGAGGGGCGGCCCCGGCGCCTGAGGGGGAGCGGGCGGGGCGGCGCGCGCGCACTGCGGCTCCTCCGCCCTGCGCTGCGGCGGGATCAGGTGGGAAAGGTGGGTGCTGAGGCTCTACCGGGGGCATGAGGGAAAGAGGAGAAGGAGTAGGAAGAAGAAAAAGAAGAAGAAGGTCCAGCTCGGGCAGGAGCTCGGCTGGCTGGGGCAGCACGTTCGTGCTGGGTCCGGGGGCTGCCCAGCCTGGTCCCTCCCGCGGAGCGTGTGGGGTCTCGCATCGCCCCCGCGGCCAGAGAGCGGAGCCCTGGCTGGGGATCCGGCGAGGCCGGTGCGTGCCGTGAGTAGGTGCTTGCTGCTGCTTTATTTCCGATACTGAAGCGGTTTGTAGGCCTGGGGGACACGGCCGCAATATAGTGTTGTAAACCTGGTTAATTTTAATTATATTTATTTATAATTGTTATAATTAATATTAATTGAAAACCCCACAAACAAGTCGTGGGGGGACGGCTACCAGCTGGTTTTTCAAAGCGGCTTCATCCTCTGCTTGCTCTGGGTTTTCACGAGAGCTTCCACCTAACATTTACACTTTACACTCCTTGTAAAGATGTGCTCGCCTCCTTTAAGGAATAGCTTGTAGCCTTACCAGGTACCTTTGGGAGTCTGGGCTTTCACAAAAATATATTTTGAAGGGAGTGTATGTTTAAGTTGATTAGGAATACATGTAGAAAATTGCTTATATAATTATTTTAATTATCTTTGTTTTTAATATAATATATTTGTGACAACGAAAGACTAGTAATTTTTGCTAATAGACTTAAAGCAATGCACTGGAGGCAGGGTAAAAATAATAAGTTTATTAAAGTTGTATTGAGAGAATAATCTGAGGGATCAAATGTACAGGTGAGCAAATTGAAATTGGGTGCTGCTGAATGCTTACTATCATTATTAAATATTAGTTAAACATCAGTAATTTGAATGTTTACTGTTTAGTCTTCTATCTGAGTAAAAAATAGGAAGCATAGTGAGAGTCTGGTTTTCAGATATATCTTGAGATCTCTAAAGGCCTTAGACCAGCAAGGGTCCAGCCAAAGAAAATGAGAGCAGGGACAAGAACTTGTGAGGTAAAATGAGTAGTGCAGTTAAGAAAATCAGGGAATCTGAGGTATGAAATTCCCTTCTTTTAAGAATGGGAAAAACAGTCTTATGGATGTTGCAAAAATGCTGAGGTAGTCAGTGGAGCCTTTGTTCAGTTTTCCTGGAAAGGCTGTAGTCAGATATTTGCTAAAATGGAATAAAATTACATTATTGGAATGCAATCAGAGTAATACTTCTTAAAAAAAAAAAAAAAGAGAGAAAAGCCAGATGAGCTCTGATCCCCTGAAGGATTCTGAGGAGGTGGTTTGGGAAGGGAATCTGTCAGTAAGTAGAGAACAATTAAAATCAGTGTGTGCACAGGAAATACTCTAGTGTGGTTTGTTAAGAGTAGTCTAGATCAAACTTTTTTTTGCAGTAGTCAATACACTTAATAAGGAAGGAATATGAGGAGTCTTTCTTGAGTTTTACGGGATTTCTGCCATTGTTCAAGCTACTGAAGTGTGCTCTAAAAATAATTCTTTTTAAAGATCTTTTTTTAAGAGCTTTTGAAGCTGACTTTTAAATAACTCACTTTTAGACAGGGGTGTCATGAAACATGCTCCTGGAGAGTTCAGTTTTGAGTGTATTTTCACTATTTCCTGTAATGTCGAACACAAAACTGAAAGGATTGCAAGCACTGTACAGCTAAGGGTTCAAATTAAAAACCATCTTGGGAAGATTTGTAGCAGGTTGGAAATCAGTGTAACTTGGCTTGGTTAACAAGAACTGAGGGAGGAAGAGAACACAGGAATAAAAAAATCAAAGGCCTGATTAGTGGAAAGAGTGTCAGTGAACAGCAAACAGTATCCCAAAAAATACTGGATATTTGTACTGCATTTGAGCACTGTAGTGCATAGTAAAACAGCTATTAATTGAGAATTATTTTCTTTCACCTAACCAGATGTTGTTTTGTCACGTTAACTAGTGTGAGTAAAAATAAAGACAAGGGAAGTGGTTACTCTGCTGAAAAGGGCCTTAGCTAAAACGGTCTGGTTATAAACAATAGTACTAGATACCTAGAATCTGCAAGAATATTTGGTTTATAAAACCTTGTGAGGGGAGCTTGAAAGGCATAGACACTCTAGAAAGGAAGAAACTAAGAGCAAATTTGATGAGTGCCCTCACATCAATAAAAGGGTTGCTACGTAAAGGCCAGTGATTAACAAGTCTTTGAGTTCTCTGTAGAGCAAGAGATGCTTGTTTTTAGGTGATACTTGATTTGGATGCTAAAGGAAAACATTTAGCTTTTAGGCTGATGAAACCTGAAGCTGGCTGTCCACAGATCTCTTGCTGGAGAAGTAAATGGACAGACATCTCTTGGACACAGTCTGGTCTCTCAAAGGCCTTTACAGGTGTGTGTTTAAACAGTTCTATGCATACTGGGTGGTGGAATTAGAAGCTTTAATAGGGGAAAACTGCTTTGGAATCTGCAAGTTTCCTTGAGCCTGGATTTTTATGGCGCTTTAGTAGGAAAGGCCCATGAGGTATCATTCAGTGTCTCCTCTTGGGTGTGTTATGTGCTTACAGATGGGTTTGCTTGCAGGTGTGCACCTTTTAAAGGTGTCTTCTGCTGGCACACTGAGAACAGCCTAGCTGGTTTGGTTGGGAAAGGCAGGCTGTCCAACCATTTAAATCCATTTCACTCTGTTCACAAACTGTTCTTGCTAAAACATCTTCAGCTGGCTGTTGCCTCACAGGGATGGGATGTTTTTCAGAAAAGAGCAAACTTCTCTGAGGAAGATGAGGGATAAAGAGTTCAAGGAGAGGGGGAAAAAGCCGCTGCTTTGTCTTGATCAAAGGATGTGCAAACCACAGAGTGGAAAATGGCAAAATGAAAGTGTGGCCTTGATCATGTCATTAAGACATTCATATAGTCACACTGTTAATATGGAAACAGCAGCCTGTTAATGATCTTTTGGAATAACTGTATTGGAAAATCAGAGATGTTTCCAGCCAATGCTTCTAAAGATACAGTGTGTCTTTCCATTTTTCAGCACATGTCAAGAAGGGCTTCTGGAAAAATCAGTTGTTTTTACACAGCCTGAAAAAGCAAAGAAAAATTTTATTAGGTGGCTGAAATTCCTTTCAGAGCTAAGTATTTGTGTCTCATTTAAAATACGGTACTTTTACTTCTGCTAGTAAAATGTCCAGAAGTGTTACTTGAGTGAGCTGGCTTGTTGCTGCGCTGTTTTTCCTTAGTACTTCTATCAGCTTTCAGGTTTTAAAGTTCTGAGAGTATTTCAGAGCTTCAGCAAAGCTACCCAGAATGTGTTGTTCTTGAGCAAGAGTTCTGTCATAAAAGTCTGGTTCATTTAGTTCAACCATTGAAAATTTTCAGTGTTTCTCATCACTAGCACACAATATGTGGATGATTTATTTGCCAGCAGTGGCTTGGAGTTGAAATTTTGGGGTTTGAGTAGCTTTGCCTGTTAGATAGAAAGAAACAAGCTCTGTTTAAAACAGTAGGAAACTTAAATGGAGTTTCTTGCTGTATGTTTCAGACCCCCAAAATGTAATGCCTCAAACTTTTGAGAGCCAGTGCAATGCAAGTCTTGCATTAAGTTATTTAGAGCTCTGCTGTGTGTGCTGAAGCTTGTAAGAAATCTCAACATCATTGTCTTAAGGGATTCTGCAGTAATTTTTTGCTAAATGCACGTGTAATCAACTTTGTGATGTAATCTGAGTGAAAAATGTAATTCCTCTGATTTACCTTTGGTGGGTTTCGATGGGTTGATTGCATACTCGTTTGCATCTTAAGGGTGGGATTTGGAGTTTTTCATTCATTTTCTCTTGAAGTCAAAAAGAATGTCAAGACTTGCTGGTGATAATATTTGAAAGTTGTTTTTTATTGTTTTGAGATGTGATCACTTGAATTACAAGTGAACAATTTAGCTTTACTTTGTGAAGTTGAATTTTCTATGTATATTTTTAGAGGTTGGAAGAACAGCATTTTTGATGTCTATATAAATCTGAGAATTAAAGTGAATGCTACTCAACCTCTCTTAGTTCATTGTCACAAAAGTAAAAAAAAACCAAAACTGCACAGAGTTTGGACTAGTCATTTGAGCTTTAAAATTTACAAGTCCAGGAAAGTAGTCTCCCCAATGCTTAATAAACATACTTTGAATTTTGGTGCAGCATGGGGGTTGGACTAGGTGATTTTTGAAAGTCTCTTCCACCAGTCCAAACCATTCTCTGAAAAATGTTTGTCTTTTCAAGTAGCTGTGAAGTAGATATTTTGTAATTTTTTTTTTTATTTAGATGGCATTAGGATTAATATATCTGTCAATATATATGGGATATCTCTAGGATTTGCTGTGTAGTGTCCAACTTCTCTTCTGAGAGGACGGTGTTTGAACAAGGTTTTTGTCTGCAGCCTTTTGTTTTGTGTCACTCACTGTTGTCAGTATTTAGATTTTTCTACATGTGCAATTATTTCTTCATGTTTTCTTTATGGTGGTTAGGACTGCAGTCTTGTACATGAGAAAGCAGGTAAAATACCTGGGTCAAGTCTTACGTTTGCAAAATTAAAAAAAAAAAACATAGCCAAGGGACAGTAGAAAGTGTTTGGTGCACTACAGAATGCAGATTTCCTGTGTCCCACAAAGAATTTTTAGCTGCAGAGTCTTTGGTACATAGAAAATGTTGTCTCTGCCTTGTGTCAGTTCTGTAGTGGGTAAGGCCTGGATCCTGGGGGTACCAGCCTGACTCAGTCCCTTATTTGCTGTCTGGGAGAGGCACTGGAAGACTTTCTCCAAGATTAGCGGAGCATGACATGATGTCATGCATGTAAGCAAAGGATGAGAGGTCAGCTCTAATTCCCTGACTCTTTAGTGCTCTAGGTTTAATTTCAAGCTTTAATATAGCTCTTTTCATGGAACTTATGTTTCTTTGGAATATTTTTTTTTTAGTATTTTAAGCTACTTCCTAGGAAATAGTAATGTGCTCTGTACTATACAAAACCCAACTTAATGAAGTTGTCGTGTATGTGGTGATAATCTGGGCGTTGAGACTGGGTGTGATTACTTGAACAATGCAAGTCACAAGTTAATGATTCCAGATGAAGTTGTGAAGTTAAGGATGTGGTCCATGAATAAATGTGGCTATAACCAATTGCTACAAATTATACAATTTGTTTAAATTCCCATTTCCTATTTTAGGGAGAAGTATCTCTTGCTCTAGTTTCTGAATTTGCAGGTTAAGAGAACTTTTAAGTGTGACTGCTGGAGAAAATGAAGTTGTATTGCTAGCCTTTAAACCAACATTTTTAATTTCTTAAAAACCAAACAGAACTGTAAAAACCAAATTCTGAAACCCTAACTCTGTGTGCATAAATTAGAATGATACAAATAAAATATGTCTTTAGAATGTTCCAAGTATAAGTTGAATTATTAAGGACACAAAATTTACATATATGTGGAACCTCTTAGATATATTACACATATATATTCTATATATTTATACATATTGCTTTATATATATATAAAAATAAAAGGTTCTACAGGCATGCAAAAATGTATGCTTATGTGTGTATATGTATAAACCACATATTTGGTGGGCTATTATAATAAATGTGAGGCCAAAGAATTAAACTGTCTGTGTGAACAAACAAAATCCTTTAATTTTCCCATCAAGCTAAAAATATGTCAACTAACTCACTTCTTTTCTCTCACTAGAAATGACTACCCCAAACAAGACCCCACCTGGTGCTGATCCAAAGCAGTTAGAGAGGACTGGTACTGTTAGAGAAATAGGCTCACAAGCAGTTTGGTCTCTTTCATCCTGTAAGCCAGGTAAAATCACAACAACGATGTAAAAAGTTGCATTTATGTTTTGGGAGGAAGACATCCACAGCAGTAAAACTGCTGTAGTGTAGGCTGTAGTCACTACAAATAATTTTGGCCTTCTCTATGTGTGATACAGTGTGAAAGTTATAACTGTATCAGAAATCCTACTATGAGGAGCTATCTCACGTGAACTAAACAGAACTCTTGCCTATTTTATATTAATTTTTTTCTTTTTTCCTTGCACAGTGAACAAACTAAACCACGTGAGCAGAATCACAGCTGGCACTCTGTAATTTGTTTCTATGCTTTGGCATTTTGTCTGGCTCTCTTCCATTTTTAACTAAGGACGACCACGCAGCTGGGTGACGCATGTTCTGCCTGAACTTTGTGTGGGCTTAGCCATTACAGGGTGGCCCTAAAACCCTGCAAGTGAAATGAACCCATGGTCCTGAGGTGTAGTCAGTGATACCTGCTCAAAATACCTGAAAATCTGTATTCTTTCCCTTTGGAGTGGTTGAGTTGCTATTTCAGAAATATCTGTTGGGAATTGATCTGCTATCATGCTGCAGCCTAGGGTCAATGATCCCTTTATGCCACAATATCATGCCCAGGCTAAATGACTTTGGTCTGATATCCTGGGATATTGTAGAAAAATACCATATGGTTTTGTTGCTTAAACAGGCTGAAGGAAATTTTTTATTGCAGATTAAACTTCAACTGCTGTATTAGAACTGCAACTAGTGTGGACAATCAATAAAAGGATGTGCTTAGTAAAAGGACGGATAATGGGGCAGTGGCAAATACAGATTTGGAGTTGCTTCTTTAAATGGGATGGCATTAACTTTTAGGACTACTGTTTCTGCCACTTGCTGCTTGTTCTAGCTAGTAACTTGAAAAAAAAAATCAGACTACTTGAAAAGGAAATGTCACATTTGGCTAAGATTTATAATAAATGAATGGTCTCTGCTAATGATTTTTCTTTAGTTCAGCAGTTAAGTTACAGAATAGGTGGAAAAGTCTAAATATTAATTGTTCTGGCAATCAATATTAATTACTACTTAACCACTTGAAATTCCAGGACATGTTGACATGGTTTCACACCCCACAGACCTCAACAGTATTGAGCTTTTGCAGACTCCGCTATTTCAGTTTTCTGTTAGAAAAGCATTGGTGCAACTTGGATGTCTAGAAATATTTCCTAATATGTTTTAACTTGGGGGACATTAATTTGTAACAGTTGAAGAAAAGCTACATTTGCATCACAGAAATGGGATACTCAAGATTATCACATTTTCTTTTTCTTAGGGTTTGGAGTGGATCAGTTACGAGATGATAATCTAGAAACTTACTGGCAGTCAGATGGATCACAGCCTCATTTGGTGAACATCCAATTTAGGTATTAAAATATACTCCCTATGGGTTAGGGTGCTTTGTGTAACTTTATATTGATTACTGTTCACCAAGGTAGGAATTCTGGAAGTGCAAGAATTCCTGGGTTAGTTCTATTACCCAGCTGGTAACAAGTCAGATAGCATTTATAAAAATGAGATTTTCAAATGTTATGATCACTAAATGCCTAAACAAGCAACAAAAAGGAATGCTTAATGGTATGTCAGTTGTGACACCATCACATTTACTCATGTAAAGTGACTTATGTCCCGATTTTGTGTCTTTGAGTGTCATTTGGAGGGTAGATGACTGCTGTTAAAGTAGTCCTGTATAACCTTACAGCTGAGTTTGAGAAAACATTTTTTATTCTGTCCTGTGTAAGGATGCTTTCAGTACTTTTTCTTTAACCAAACTTGAGATGAGATGTTTGTCACCTTTTTTTGCTTACTTTCTTGAGAAGGCCTTGGTCTAATAAGAGAGCCCATATTTGAAAAGCTAAACTTAAGCTTTGTTACGTGTGTACAAGTGCTTATTTGGCATCTGTTTCTTGGTATACTGACATTTCTGAAGGCAGGCAAAGGAGAATGGTGAAAATCAACTGTGTGCATAATGTAGTGTGGAAAATCACCTAGTTCTTTAACAGCAAGTTTCTTATGAATCACTAGGCACACTTATATTCATTTTCATTTAAATCCTTAGTTATTGCAAGCTAGCAACAAATTCATCCTGAATATTTTTCTTTATGATGCTTACATAGCTTGTTTTGCTTCTTGGCAGAAGAAAAACAACAGTGAAGACCTTATGTATTTATGCAGACTACAAATCAGATGAAAGTTACACTCCAAGCAAAATCTCTGTCAGAGTAGGAAATAATTTTCATAATCTCCAGGAAATCCGGGTAGGTCAATGACGCTTTGCTTTCTGTTTTAAGGCAGTTCTCTTTTGTTAGGACATCTGATGTAGTCAAGTGGTTTTTGGAGGTAAAATGTGGCATTGTGCTTGAAGGGGAAAGATGGCTGGGTTTATTTGGTGTTTGCTTTTAGTTTTTGTCTTGTAAATTTAGTAGACTGGTTTCTGTTTTTTTTTTTTCTTTTTATCAGGCTCTTTTACCAAACATCATTATAATTGAATATGTGCATAAATTAAGTTTTACTTTTGAGTATAGCTTTTAATCTTTTTAATACTGGACAGTCACTGAGATGTAAAAATTTTGGATGGGATGCAGTTTTTTAACAATATGAAGCAAAATCCAGTTTTTGTTTCCACAGATATGCCTAAGACTTTGAATGAGACGGAGTTGGAGTGTTTTGTTAGTGTTATTATTTATAAAATAATAAAATCCAGTATTTTTTTATGGTGGTGCTTCTAGCCAGAACTCTAATAAGATTTGAGGTGCTTTAAGTGCTTAGTTTTGCTTGCCTTTTGGTAAATGGTAAAAGCAGATTTGAAATTTTCGATGATCTTGGTAGAAGTCCATCTTGGAAACTGATCAGGTTACTCATAAGCAGGTATTTTGCTCATTCTGAGTCAGGGTAGCCTCATGTTTCAAATTCCTCTTCTCTGGAGCTCAGCAGTTACTGGCTGGTATTTTGGAAATGTTTAACTTACCAGCCTTATATGGCAGGTATTACAATAACAGAAGGATTGGGATAATGAGAAAAGGGTGGTGCTAAATGGTGGCTTGAATTTTTACTTTTGGGATTTTTATTGTTTTTGCTTTGGTTTTCAGTCCCAGCAATTCAAAGTCCCAATAGTAAGTTGCAAGTAGAAGGTTGTAGATGGTGTGGGAGTAAAAAAAGTGTAGTAGAGATGTCTGTTAGCATTATGTATCTGTCTACATCCTTTTAATGATTTGTGATGTTCTCTCAGCATAGATGTTTTTGACTCACACTTTTATCCTAAATTTTAAATTGAAGGGTCTTGAGGTGTTCTACTTTAATTTAATTAATTAAATATTCTTTTGGAAGAAATCAGTCACCACATTATTTTGACTTTCATCAGCTGCAAATTCTGCTTTTCAATCTTCCTAATTGTATCGTAGCAATTTGGGAATTGCACAGTATATGAAGAATGGCAGCTGGATCTTTTTCCTGCTAGGCTGCGGGTCTGTTTCCCGAGTGTCCACTAGATGTCATTGTTGTCCTTAATGATCAGTTTGATTTTTGCACTTTTATTTGCCCTTTCAATAACTGAGTGAATATTGTCCTTTTTGTAATCATGCTTAGTACAGCACTATACATATAGCTGCCTAAGTTTCTCATACACTGGTAGACTCCCACTCTCGAGGGTATGTGTGTTATTAATTTATTAAAGAACTGTAAAGCAATTAAATGTATAACAAGTGTATTAGTTTTCTCCAGTGTCTCAGGCAGTATTTCTTTAGCTCTTTTCTTGTTAAACACGGGATTCTATGCATAAATTTATGTAGTTAAAAATGGTACTTCTAAATGAAACAAGTTACTAGGTTTTTTTTTATGGTATGTGAGTGTGACTATAATATGATGCATGACAGTAATTCTTATGCATACCACATGCTCATGTGCCTTTTTTACTTCCAAATTTAGGAGAAAATACGGTCACACTTCTTAATAATGAGATACAATACTTGGATGCTGTAAAATGCTTGTGACTGTCATCACCATGATGTTACATGTTGCTATCAATTTTCATATTTCCTAAACTGCTTGATACTGTTACATTTTCCTTCAGTCCTGAAACTGTCTCCTTTCTTCAGCTTCTCTGACACATGGGGAGGTTATTAAAGCAGTGTGAACTGTTATGAGCTCTTTACAGAAATCTGCTTAATTATACAATGATTCCATTGGCTTCAGTACTGATTAACTGGGTGGAAAATCAGGCTAAAGCATTTTATATTTTTCCATGGATGCTTGCCCAACTCATAGTGTCTAATGAATGTGTTTTCTTTTCTAATGGTCTAATTTTCAACACAATGCAATATGCTGTTAGGCTAAATTTTGTCACAAATATAAGATTAGTATTAGTCTGTATTCTTGTATGTAGGCGTATCTTTTTTGGAACCTAAGATGAAATTATTTTCCGAATAATTCTTCCCCCTCGTTTGTACCCCATTGTACGGGATTGTGATGGGAACAGCCATCACAATCTGGCAGGACTATTCCCTTGTTCACTGCAGTTAAGGTGTGTGCAGTCAGCCTTCTCCTATGACTTAAGTGCCTTTGTATCACAGCTGCCAGGCTTGGAGAGCAAATGTTTTCTCATTTCCAGTCACAGAGTTTTCTCACATGGTGGTACAAACAGTCTGGATGGACAAGATAGTCTGTAGAGGCATTTTTGGAACAGCTTCCAGACTCCTCAGGATTTAAGTTATTACACTTTTTCATGATATGAAAATAACCCACTGCAAAGGGTATGAGTGAAGTACTGTCTGTGAGAGATCTCTGCTCTCTTCAAGTGATGCTCACCTGCTTATTACATTTGTACTTCCCTGAGACATTTAGATCTTCAGCAGTTCATCTTGCTGTGAGAATATTAAGTGTTTTGATGCTAAGTGCACATAGTATTTCAGGGTACAGTCTCTATCCATATATAATATATATATATACACACACCTTGTAGTTGCAGGGGTTTCTGCTGTCAGCCTATCATGTAGACTCAGGTGAAAGCCCTGTAATCTTAATACACCTTTGATGGCAACAGTGAGAAGTCTTTGGTTTAGGTTTTTGTTGGGATTTTTTGTTTGTTTGCTTTTCCTTTGGATTGCTGTCTGGTTTGTTTTCAGTTTGTTTTCTGTCCCTCTTGGCCTTGCCTGGTGTTTTGTAACCAGGTGCAAGCACAGCAGCCTCCCTGATGGTGTGGGGTTGTGACTGAGCACCACGGACAGGGCTCCTTCTTCACTGAAGAGATTCTGCACTAGAGGGACGAATTACCAACTGGAGGAATGCCCAAGCTGGGAAGCTTTTCCAAGAGATAGTTAAGGAAGAGTGACCCTACTGTAATGCCTTTACTCCTGCAGTGTCCAGTGACTGTAGTGAAGAGGTTGGACTTAGCCAGATGTTTTCTGGAACCCAGCAGTGAGCAATCTTCACCTATTTCCTGTATGTGGAGTAAACTTAGATGCTGAGGAGTGAGGACATAGCTTGTCATAAAGCTCTTGCAAGGTACTCAATCAAGGAAATCAAATCTCTAAGGTGCATTTTTAAACTGCTTGCCACTGAAGGTGGAGTACTGAGTTGTTATTCCTTTAGATTCCTGACTAGGCTTCAGGTACTTCAGTTAGAAAGCATTCCTCTGTATTCTTTCTTCCATTCAAGAAAAGAGACATTTCTGACCACTAATTATTCTTTGGGTTTAGAATGTCAATTAAAAATAGTCTGCTTTCTGCAAACTACTCTTGATGCTAAGAAAAGACTGAGTAAACTTTAGTTTTATAGAATTTCAATCTGTAGTCTTTCCTGTCTGTCTCTAAGATGCTCCACAGACACAATCATCACACAAGTTGTTAGTTTTGATGGTTATCTTCCTGTTAATGCTGGCTGAGTATGGATTGGTTTCATCAGGATGCCCACAGGACCTGTTCCTTACATCTAAAATGCACTGGTATTGGAAATCTGCAAAGCAGGGGAGTAGAATGCTCCACTGGTATTGGTTAGTTATCAAGCCTTGTGATTGATGTCAAAGGTAGGAATCAAATTTTGGAAGCAGGATTATTTCCATTTGATGCAGTTGGTACTCTGTACATACTTCCACCTTCCAGCAGTGGATATTTTGTGAATCCCCAACTGGGATGTTTACATGAACTCATCTTTACAAAAAGAAGGCAAATTAAATTACATAACGTCACCGTTCCCTGCCAATATCATCATCACTGTAGGTGATATGACCTTTTCATCATTCCTATGCTTATGGAAATAACTAATGTATTAGTTATTTCAGTGCTTCAAACTGTGGAAATTATGAACAGGATTGCAATTCTCTGCCCTTTTATACTATGGAATGGTAATACATTAGAGCAGAGCTTACTGTGCAGTCATGAGAAATGCAGTTATTGAAATAGCCTGTTATGCATATGAGGTGTGTCTATACAAATAGGGAGGTCCACATTGGAGCTAGTAGAACAGTGGAAGATTATTTTGGCCTACTCACTTTAAAATTGTTAAGCATTTTTATCTTACCTTGCTATGAAATGGTATATTAAGAGAAATAAGCATCTCTTTTGTAGAGGAAAACTAAACATGGTTTTTATGCTGTGGTATGTGTTACATGTAAAAAATATTTTTTCTTTTGTTTCTGAGCAGTCAGAAACAAATCTATGAAGGAACCTTTTCTTGCCACAGAAGGGCTCAATTAGGGAAGGGTACCTTAAAGAGGCCCTGTATTTTTAATACTGTCAGTTTGACTTGACTTTCTGAAGCAGAGGAAAAGCCATGTGAAACAATATGGCAACAGCTTCTGTGGAGGGCAGCAAGTTGATGAAGTACAGAGCTTTCCTCGAGGGAACTCAAGTACAGAGAGCCTAGGAACTGACTGAAGCACTGAGTGTTACATATGTGTGAAAGCCCCTCCTGCAGTTACAACCTTCTTCGTGATGGTTCTTTTAAGTTCCACCGTGAAAAAGAAATTGGAAAATCACCACCCTCACAGTAAAGAACTTCTTAGTAAGATCTAATCTAAACTTTAGTTTAAAACTGTTCCTCCTTGTCCTATCACTACATGTCCTTGTAAAATGTCTCCCTTTCTTATAGGCTCCCTTAGGTACTGGAAGGCCCCAATTAGGTCACACTGCCACCTTCTCTTCCTATAGCGAGTATTTTATTACATTGTTTCATCTCTTTTCTGTGCATGAAGTTCTAGTAGGAGGGTTTGAAGAGATTTCCCCAAAATCTTTGTTTGTTAAATATTTTACTTATGTAAAAGTCTTTTTGGTACCAGTGGCTTAAAAATTCAAATTTTTAAAACTATATGTTATCAATGCAGTTAAACTGTCCTCCAGCATGATGGGGGAATCTTTAATTGGCTTTAATGCAGCATTCACTACTGTATTCTAATTACAATACTGCAAACACATTCCAGTCCTTTCTCTGCTGGACCGTGAGCAGGTTGCACACAGCGCTCTGTGTGTGAGGGCGAGAGTCAGATGTTTGAACTTTTTATATTAGTATTTTTTTTAAAAGGCAGATATAGAATGCTATAGAGCATATTAGGTGAGCATAATCTCTGGCACTCTTTTGAAGTTTGTAGGATAATACTACTGATGTAGAATAGTAATCATATAATAGTTGTGATAGTTATCATATGCTACTGTTATAGTATAGTAATCATCTTGTAGGAAAGTGAAGTGGTTTGTTTGTAGTCTATGCAGGTTATCTCTGCTATTGAACCAGTATCTCAAGTCAAAGTTTATACCTGACTGAAACTTGGAATTGTGTTGTTCATTTTGGTACCAGATTATAGCTGCTTGACATATTTTGTTCAAGTGAATTAGTTCTGTGTAGGATTGCCTGGCTTGAACTGGTATCATTTACTTAAAAGCTCCCCAGAAAAAGCACCATACACACTTAAGTATAAAGTTCCTTCCCATTAAGAACAGTCCTTAAAACCTATTGTTCCCATTTGTTCATCAGTTTGTTATACTGAGTCAGCTTTTCTTGGTGACACTTTTCAGAAAAGTATGGTTTTAGTGGTGCTTTAATATTGATTAGGTAGATGTTAGAGATTTAATATACTGTGTATACTTCTGTGTTGTTCACCAAGTTTATTGCTTTATGGAGTCTATATTTCATTATTGATTATCTCTGTGATTGTCTACTGTACTACAGACTTCCCAGATTGTTTCAGTAGGCTTTTCAATCTTTGTAGAACCTCTAGAATACCCAAAGCAGTTGAAGGGAGCTGTGAAAAACTGCTGGTTTTCCTTGATAGTTTCTTACCTTCTCTATATCTCTAAAAGTTTTATTCAGGGAAGACTTCAGTAGTGAAGATCAGTGTACCAATAGACCAACCCCCTTAGCATTCCTAATTAGTAAAAATGAAGAATCTCTTCTTCACAAGAAGATACTGTTATGAAGGGAGTACATGTATGGTGAAGGGAGCACATGTATGTCTTAATAAAAGTTCTGTGAGAGTAGGGTCTGTCACTTTTCTCCTCTGCAGATGTTGCCAGTGGCATGGCCATGCTGCTCATGTACAAAAATTCTAGCTAGAGCTGTGGAATAGTCTTGGGGTTTTGTCCTAATTTTATTTTTAACTCTACCAACTCCTGCACCTGATTTGCACAGACACACACACGCACCTACACATACTGTGCTTTTGGCTTTTGTGAAAGCATTTTATGTAGCCTTCAGGCCTTAGAGCTACATATAGCTTTGTTTCTTTTAAACCATGGCTTTTTCTTTCTAATGCCTGGATAGAGCAGAGATGCTGATCTGTCTTCCTTTGATAGCATTACCAAATTTTTGGAGCTCTTAGAGAGATCAAATGTCTGTGTTCTTTAGCTCCTAGGAATTGGTCCAAATATGTATATTGATGTACAGTAGATCATATCTATCTAAAACAGTAGCCCCCATGCCCTTCGCTCCCTGAAATTTCCAAGTTGTAATCAAACTTATGTGCTATCAGGCTGAGGGAAGAAAAGCATGTTTTTCTTTTACATGCTCAAAATGTAGTGAAAATCCCTGTGGACAGTTGTGTTTACAAGGGTAACTGTCTGCATTCAATTGTGGGTTATAAAAGTGCTTGCTTGAATAAATACACAGAGCTATCAGACAGAACAACCAATAGTTCGTTGGACTAATTGACCTTGTCAGTAGAATAGAAACACTTGCAAATAAAATTCCTGTTGCCAGCAAAGCTGCAACTGAAAACCCCTGAAGAAACTGTGTATATCCTCTAACTATCTTGGAATGCAATGATTCAGGCAGCAGACATGTGCAGTGGGAGGGGGCAGGAGGGGGGGAATCATTAACCAAGAAAGTTGTACGTACCAGCAGTTTTCAGTGGGCTCTTTTTGCAGCATGAGGCTGTATGCATACCTCAAACCATTAAGTAGTTCTCTTTCCATATTCAGAGTTATGTGTTCTACCAATTGTTACTACTTTTGCCATCCCTTGGGTCCCCTTGTATGATTTGTTTTGCTGGTCTGCTTTTATTATAATGTAGCCTTTTCAGAAAAGGCGAAGGTGTTTGGCTGGTAATCATAGCATGTTGTAATGAGGGTGGAGTGTGTTTGTCATTCTGCAGTAATGGTTGACTTTCATGAATGCCAGTGTCTATAACCACACAGGCTGTGGCAGTTTATCTTTTTGAATATATTCGGATTGCATAACAGTGGAAAAGAACCACAGTAAATATCAGAATATCTGGTCTTCCAATCAAAACCATGGAACCATTTTTTTACTTTACCCAGTGATGAGTCATGTATCTTCCCATTAAAAAAAGGGAAAATATTTCACTCCAGAAATAAGTCTTCACAAGTGAATTAGTCATATATCAGACATTTCCTTTTAAAAGTTTGGATAATGTCACACAGGTGGAAGTAGTATTTAAAAAAAAAGGAACAGTGAAAGGCACAACAGGCTTCACTGTGTACTATAAAAACATGATTTTATTTTGGTTAGAAAACAAAACAGGAAAAATGGCATTTGGAAAATAAAGTCTGAAAAATGGTCTAGTTAGCTGCTAAATAAACTTCAGAGATGAAGGTTTAAAAAACCCCACCAAGATCTGTAAAAGGAGGAGGGGGGAATAGTGTATTTCACCTTAAGTAAGGGACAATGTGTAATAAGGGATTTTGTGGTTTTACAGCTCGGTGCATGTGTTTGAAAGCTGTTCTCTCAGCAACGTGGGTGGCAGGTTATGCTACCATATAATGTATTGTAGTTGGCTCTCCACACTTGTCAGGGTTAGCGTTCAACCATTCGGAAAATTTTCCCATTGTTCTATCATGTGAACCAAGGCTAGTGTTGAATTCCCAATAACCTTCTGCAGGAAAAAGAGGTTTAATTAGAAAGTTTGAAATTTGATTACTTCTGTTATTGTCTTAATGCACTTCTCTCTAATTTAGGTGCTTATCTGCAAATGCAATCAATTTTTGCTCAGAAAGATGAAAAGCAAACTTAACTCTGTACTGCAGTTGCTTCCACACTTTAAAAAGAAAACTTGTATACTCAATTCTGTCTTTCTTCAGCATTAACACTCTATTTCCATCTTAAACATGTTTGCTTTAGATGGATCATAGCTTTTGGCAGCTACTGCATTTTTAGCAAATAATACTGTTTCTAGTAAGAGTTGCAAAAAAAAAAACTTTGTGTGAGGTCCTTGTAAACTGAACCTTGGGAACGTTATGTTATTTCTGTATTTTCCCTTCTTTTGTGCTTCTTCTCTATTTGTGTCATGGTTATAAATTACATCGTTTGAACTAGAGAATTAAAAACATTTCATTTTGTGATTCCTGTAATTTAAAAAAAGAGAATGTTTGTTTTATATGTATTTTTTTTTTTTCTTTTTACCTGTTATTTCAGTAGCTGGCACACAGAGAAATAAGCAATTATGGTATTGAAATTTCATTGTGCCAGCACCTCCAGGGCATAATCCAAAAAAACCAGAAAAATCGCCTGCTGGGTTGTATGCAGTAAGCTTGTGTGAACATCAGTGTCTGCTGTTCACACATAATTTTTTACTGGAAGTTCCTGTTGGAATAAAGGTTCTGTGTTTGGAGAGTGTACTGGGATACTTGTTGGTCAATGGTTTTCCAAAGTTTGTAGGGATTTCTAATTACAGTTTACCAGTGTAGGCTCACTAGCTACTTCTTGCAGATAATCATTAATGTTTCAGAAGTAAGAGAAGCAAGCAGGGATTTGGCAACATAAAAACTGTAACAAGAAAGATCTTGGTGCTTGCTCTTCTCTTCATTTAAGCATTCTCTTGAAGACTGAGCTGGGAGTGAGGAATAAGGTGGGTGGATGGAGGGGGAGGTGACAGCATGACAGAAGACACTCACATACTTAGTTTCTCTACTTCAATATTTAACCCCTTCCCTTCCTTCCCTCTCCTTTTTTAATGCAAGTGTGGTGTCTAGCTGACATTTTAAAACATATGAGTGCCTCCAACATTACAGCTTATAGTGGGTGTCAGTGTGATGCTCACCCAGAACACCTTCATGGTGCTCAGTCAGGCGAACCCCCTCAGCTGATAGGAATTCATTTGAACTGTGGTTTACGAAACATGATCCTGTTCACTTTCAAACTGGAGCATGTAGCAACATCTATTTTATCTCTTGTGTTTGATCTCTCTGCACTTGGACAGAAGGATGCAGACCCTGGTAGGCAAACTGTTTAATGCATTTTTTTACTTGGGTGTTTGAAGGGGTTCCTGGTCACATAAGACTTCAAGGTTTGAACTAAGGAAAATGAATATCTTTGTCTTCGTTGGCTGGCTGTATCATTTATTGGCTTTTGAGGAAGTGGATTCTAGACAGCTGACTTCACAGTTATTTAGCAGAGCAAAGAGGTAGGTACCATGGAAGAAACTGTCTGGAACAAGGGACACTTCTTTGATCTCAAGAAGGCAGCATGTTAGGAAGGAGGTCTTGGAAAAGTGCAGCAGGCCTGTATTTGGAAGGGAAATTCTATTCTTCTGTAGTAAAGGGCCCTGCATAGTGCATGGAAATTGTTAAATAAAGGGTTGTTTCTCTATCCCATCTTTCTTCTTCTTCTTCTACCCTACCACATTCTATAGTCATGCTCTTTCCCATTCTATAAGTTCCAAAGGCTTGAGTAATCCAAAATTATCTCCTCTGGTTTTGGATTCCAAATGTGAAAACATCATGGGAGTCACACCACCATCTTTTGCTTGAAGGATGTTAAACAGACTTGTGCCAAAACTGACAGTAAGATGCTGCTCACTCACTCCTGCTTTCCTCTTTCTAGAGAGGTTGCTCACCTTTGGGAAGCTTCTTGCCTTTAAGCTACTTTTTTCTACACTGTGAAATAGGATTGGGAGGGATAAAGTCAGTGACTTATAAACAATCATCTTTGATTTACCTGATTGCCTTCATGGACTTAATTGTGGAGAGTAACTAGAGGGAGCAGTAGATATTTTCAAACATTAAGAAGTGCCAAATACATGCAGCAAGGTCAAGTCCAAGATTTGATTCTGATCCCTCTGGGTGCTGCTTCTAGCATAGTATCAAAATCCTCCAAAAGTAAAGCCAGCCGTCAACATTTAATTTGGTTTAAGCATAAGAAAAGATATGAAAGGAATGGGAATTTTCTTGGATACCTAACAAAGTTTTAAGCTGTCATCTCAACTGGTGCTGGTCAGCTGGCACAGCACACCTTATTTTCTGTTTCACTTAAACATCTTGTAGGCACCAGCAGCTGGAAACATCCTGTGACTGTGTTCACCACCCTTTGCCAAACCAACAGTTTGGCAGTGGGATGGAGGGAGGAAGTGGCCCCAATTTAGAAGAAATTAGGAGCCAATTGGCCCACCACTTATTATTCTCTGTATGTGTGGCTTCCATGTTATAATACTTTTATTTGCATCTGTACAAATGCAGTCACACTTGGCTGTTTGCAGTACATACTGCCTTGTGGCAAAGTTATCAGGTGTTGCTATTAATTAGGATTAAAAAAATCCTGAAACAAATCCATTAAATGCACTGGATGTGCCATGCTTTGTCAAGTCAGCACCAAAAAAATCCAATCAAAAATTTCCATAAATTCAGGAAGACATAAAGGAACAAGGGTATTTTATGTAGGCATATGGGGGGGATTTTATAATTACAATTTTATAATTACAATCAGCCATTTTTGTCATTCCTGAAGCCTAACATTCTAGTGGAAAGCTGAGATTATTCATGGTGTCACTAGGAAAGTAGTTCCAGAAAGGAATTCTCTTGATGTAGTAAATTGAAGCAATCCTCAGTGTTCAGAAGAAAATGCTACCTGGCAGGTGGTAGAGATATAGAACAAATCCAGGGTTCTTGAGCAAGAGGCTCAGTTGCTTCAGAGCTGCCATCATGGCTGTTCTTTCCAGAGTGAGGTCTTGCTCCTGTGATTACTGAAATGTTGTTTTGGTCGGAGATCACGTGTCTGTGTGTAGCTTTGATGAGAACACTGCTACACAGGGTATAAATTCAGTTCTTTGCTAAGTTTTATTGGGTGGGAAGGGATTGAATGTGGTGTTACCCTGTTCCTTATCTCAAGTAGTGCATGGAAATGTTTCTATAGATATGAAGTATAAATTTATTTCTTTCTGAGGGCTGTTCTCTGCCTTCATCTGTCATAAGATAACTGAGATCGTGTGTTTGAGTCGGAAAAACCTTTCCCAGGATTTTTCCATTTTCAGTGCGAACACACAGGAGAGGGTGGAGTGAGAATAATAATGTAGCATATGTGTCTGGCTTGAGGGCCTGTGCTCTCTAGCTCCTTTCATCCAGTTCCTAAAGAAGGTTTATCTAACAGTCCTATTTTATTTCAGAATGAATTCTGTAGTGTTTTAGGTCTCATGTTAAAGAAATGTTAACAAATACAGTTTTTTATTGAAGCTTTTTATGAATGCTGTTCTCAGTCACAGTTTTTGAGTGAATCATGAGGCCTAGCCCCTAATACTTACTTTTTAATTATTATCCCCCCCCCCCCCGTATCTGTCAGAGATCAAATTCAACTGTAGGTATGAAGGATTTTTTTGGATTATTTCTACTAGCAAATGCAGAAAATCCTAATTTGTTTCTCTTAGCTGAGATTAATTTGTTATTTCTTAGTAAGATGGTGTTGCTGAGCATAATTAGTAAGGTAAAAATCAAATCATGTTTTTGTTTTTTTTTTTTGTTTCAAAAAGAGTTGTGATTCCATATCAGGAGAAACGATGTAGTAAAATTTTGAAGTAGACTTCCCTCTGCTTTAACAGGTCTCTGTTGTGATTATGATGGTCACCATGTTTAAAAGAGGTTTTCATAAATCAGCTTTCGGTAAATCCAGCACTGCTGGAGTAGGAACTTCTGTTGTGGAATTATTGGACTTTTCTTCTTTTTCTTTATGTTGTCATAAGGAGTTAGACATTTACTTGCATAGCAGAAATAAATTAAGCAGAGGAGCATATGTAGCCACAGGACTTGTAGATATACAGTAAATCACTTAGATTTGCCATCCAATTCCATCTGCTTGTTGTTGACTGCACTTTGTTAAGCAGTAAGATGACACCCCACAGTAGCTCTAGACTTAGGACATAGCAGGCCTGCTGGTAAACAAGTTTTTAATTATCTCATTCTCGTGCTTTGTTTTTTTTCCCCTGCCCCCTCATTTTTCAGGAGCATACTTTGGATGTCATTTTATTTTGATTCTTACACAGTTCATGCTGAAAAGCTCATGTTCTTGGTCTGTAGGATGTAGCACTAAGGCTATTCCAGATGCTGTTGGTAGCAGAAGTGTTGTTGCAGTGATGGGGTCGTTAACCCAGCAGTGTACAGCACCACTGAATACCTTTTTAAACTGTACATTCTTTGAGTAAATGATGACTTGAGGAACCTTTGAGTCCCAGAAAGAAGTCAAGAAATAAAATTCATCTAGATTGAAAGAAGCAGAGTCTAGAGTCTGACCTCCACATAAAACAATGGAAAAAAGCCTTGCATTTTTTTTCGGACATGCTTTCTTATTGATTTGTAAGAAAACACAAGCAAAAGGTAAAAACTCCACTGCATTTGTTACAGCACATTAAAGAAATTCTGTTTAGATGTAAAATTAAATGCTTCCATTGGGCAACAGACCTGATTCCAGCTTTGCAAATTTATGGAAGTGTATTCTGGCTCACATAAAACTACCCAGCTGAACCTCTGACAGATATACTCATATAAAGTTCATTCCTATGAAAATATATCTCCAGTGAGACATGTTTATGAATTTGGGATCTTTCTTAGATGAGACTCTGCATTGCATTTTAAATTTGCACAAATAGTTTTCACAACAGTCTTTTGCATTTGTTTCCAAAGAGTAAATATTCCTTGAGCTGAGCATTACACTCTGGATCCTGTGAAATGTTACTCTACATTTGCTTGTTGAAACCTGGCGTGCTACAGCACACTTGAGTAATCTTGAAGTTTATCAGGTTTTGCCCTGCTCGCTTTTACTGAGCATACACGGAGTCCTTATTCAGACACAGAAATGTTATATTTGTTTGCATACTGTACTTCTGCAGGATTTGGAGATTACTTACATAAGTTTAGGGTCTTTAAATTCCTTGATTTTTGCAAGAGGCAACCCTCTTCAATTCTCAGAAACAAGCCACTCCTGTGAAACCAGGAAAAATGTTTTCCCTTCACCCCAGTGCTTTTTGTGTCTTAAAGCAACAACTTTTCCTCTCTCTGGTAAAGAATGAGTAGGGTTTTTTTAATTTGGTAGCACTCAGGTATAATTTGTTCCTGTCTTTTCCTGAGAAATAAAGTCACTCAGGAGCTGCAATCTTGTGTAACAGATAAAAAGTTACAGCCATGCAGTTTTGTGGGCCTGTCGTATGGTAGAAGACCAGGAATCTAGTTCTCTTCAAGGTGTGGTAATAGCCCTTTTCAGTGAGGGGAATGTTGCTCTTTTTTTTGGTTTAGATGTACTTTCTTCCCCTCACTTATAAAAAATTCTTGAGAGCTAGCAGCTGGCTGCTACTACTTCTATGGACTAATTTTTAAATATCATGATATTCCCATTTTTTTACATTTGTTCATTTCCCATATTAATTTTCTGTATTCTCTGGGATGCAAAGTGCATGGCATGAAATGTGGTCACTAGGTTATTGCTGCTAAGTTATTTGAAATAGTTTGATAGACAATTAACTCAGTGTGGCCAGTTTTCAGACACTTAAATCTTTAATATTCCTCGCATAATTTTTTTTTTTTCCAAATACTTTCTTTGTATAATTTAACTGTAGCTATGTCTAGACATATTTCCTGGATATGGCTAAACAATTTTGAAGGTAAATTATGACCTGGGTTTTTTTGCACTTTCTCGCAAACAGAGTATCATTCCATTATATATGTTAGGAGAAATGGGAACTGCAGACATCTGCAGTACAGTTTTCATCCAATTTGCAAACTTCTGCCCCTTTGTAAAATTAGTTACTTCCCAGAAATGTTTTCCAGCCTTTGCTTCCATTTACAGTCAGTGTGTGCAGTGCACCCATAGAATACATTTGTATTGTTCCTACTTGTACCCAGCAGTTCTAGCTCAAAAAGAATTCATAGGACTTCTCCCTTTATGCTTTGCCATCTTCTGGGTTTTACTGTGCTCATTCTATTTGCCTTAAGGTCCTCTTGTATAAGGCCATTGTTCAAAGCACTTGTTTCTTGCTTAAAGAATATTCTATCTATACTCTCCTTGAAGATTCTGTGGTGTTAATCATAGAATCATTTAGGTTGGAAAAGACCTCTAAGACCATCAAGTCCAGCCTGTTCTGTTACTTTTCATAAAAGGCAGCTGCCTTGTCCCGTTCTGCAGTTCCATTTATAATGCAAATTCACCTGAACTTCAGAATGGTTTTTTAAATATATATTCAGGCTTCTTTGCAGTAGCCCTTGTTCAGTCTGTTTCTGTTCTCTCTGTGTAGCTGTCTGCTGTTTCATTACCGGTTTCCCCTGCCTCTCTTCAGTAGATGAAGTGCTACTCTCTTCCCTGAGAGCAGCCTGACTCACCTGGAAGTTGTAAGAGATGATGTTTTTATATTGGGTGGGTGCTGCTCTGAAGAGGGACTAAGATTTTGGTATCTCAGTACAGGAGAATCTTAGGGCTTTTTGGTGCTTGGGCAGGGAGAACTCAAATTTATGACTAAGATACAAACTTAAGTAAAAGGGCTAGTAATGTGTTTTATTAAGTAATTCTTAAGAACTCTTTGCCCTATTTCCTTTGTTATGAAAACCTTAGTCCACATACTTAACCAGATGGGGTTTTTCTGATACTTTTGTCACTATTTTTTATTTTGTGTTATGACAAAAAACTTTGAATGCAGATGGTACTATTTGTTTGAGTGAACATGGAAAGCTGTAGTGGCTTTTGTTATGTTTGACAGTTGTTTTTTTCCAATCTTCTGATCATGTAAAATTTACTGAGGGTTTTCAAAAGCACTGCAAAAGTTACTGTATCAGTTGGTCATCATTTTCAGATTCCTGCTTAGCAGCATCCTTACACAGTTACCTTGTGCATATGGAGCCTCCTCCTTAGCTACTTACTTGTCCATGAAATGAAGAAACATTGCAATAAGATAAACTTTGATTTGAAGTGCTTCCCTAAAGGTGTAGAACATTTGTTTTCATTGAATGAGATTTGCACTTCTTTCTAAATGTGCTATGTGCAGTGTTTGCTATATATTTTACAGTAATTTTTTTGTGGTTTGTTTGTTTCGTTTTGGGGCTTTTTTTTGGTTTTTGGTTTGTTTTATAAATGTACAGTTTCTTTTCTCACATCTGCATCTATAATACTGAGTCACCGAGAATTTGAGTTGCCAAGTACCCTGGTTTAAGAAAAAAAAAAAATCCCTCATTCCTCTTTCAGAATGCTGGAATTTTGAAAAGACTTGCAGCAAACCATGGATTTTCTACCATTCATTTTTAAGGCCAGACTGTCCAGATGCAGTCTGTTCCAGTATGTCTGCAACTAAAACTTTACACAACTTAGGTTACACAAAATAGGCAAACTGCAGCCTAAGGCTTGTTTTGGGCTGCATTACCTATTTTTTGACGCTCTCAGCCAGGCCACCGCTCCAGAGCCTAAGCTTAAGAATTTTTTTGTAGCTTTTTCATCTTCAGTGTGCTGTCTGCCAAGCTCAGGGACAGTAACAGGTTCACATTGGAGCCGAGTCCCTGTAGATCTGAAGGATTCCCCCTGATACAGGAATCTTCTCAGAGTTGTAGTGCCCTTGCAAAGGCAGTGCTATGGCATTCCTGTGGCTGTGACAGCTGTGGAGTGAGACTAGGTCCCTGCAGGAGATTGCTGCTGCACTTAGGATGTATTTGTCTTCCCTTCCTCCATTCTTGACTATACTTAAATGAGTTATGAAACCCATTTTTTTAAAATCAGAGATTCAAAATTTCACAGCTGTTACGGCTGATTTCAGTTGGAGATAGTATTCCTTCTGGAGCAACAGATTCCTGTTAAGATGGAATCTCTTTTAGCTGATACCAAACTAAACTTAGATGACTTCCTGCTATGGGTAGGTTTGCTTTGGGGTTTTAGGCCTTATTTCCATTCTCCATATGGAACTCCATTCTAGACTGCATTGTCATTCTGTATTTGCTGGCTTGATCATTCTGCTTTTCAAAGGGACAGGGAGAAGGTCTTTGTATTTTTTTTCTGAAGTTCCAGTGGATAGGATGGTTGCCACTTAAGGCATACACAGCCTGGCAATCCTTCCCGAACAATATTTTATTTATGGATGTGTCCAGCATAAACTGTTATGTGAAAGTTCAAATGACCTCACTTTACAATAGGATTTCAAAAATGTGGGACTGAAAAGAAAACTGTCCAAGCCTGTTCAACATTTTTGTCCTTCTCTGAAGCATTATGTACCTCTTGAGGTATGTATTTTTGTAATAAATGTTGAGTTCCCTATGCATTGCTCCTCACAGAACATACTGAAAAAAAGTGCATATGGCACAGCAAATGGGAAAACAGTGTTTCTTTCTTTCCAGAGAGACTTTCCTAGCAAACAGTCTGTGACAAATTCCTGATGGTTTCTGCAGGTAAATTTTCTAGAATGAAGAGTTGTTTTCAGCCACATTCTAGAGAATGAAGTATTCAAAGACTGTTGTCAATTCTTTTTTTACTTTTTTTCCTTTCCTTTTGCTTTTTTTCCTGCCACCCAGAGTTAAGCAGGTAATTGAGTCAGACAGTTCTGGCTGACAATTTCACAGTAGTTGAGCATTTGGCAGGTTATTTATTTGCCTCTCAGGCTGGATGTACCTGACTGTGCGAGTGCTGTGAGCAGATGCAGTGGTGGGAGTGTGATGGGCAGGGTGGAGGTTGCTTAAGTACCACGGACAGGGGCCCCTCCACACGTGTCCAGACCATCCATGACTCCATCTGTCAGGAGTTTTGTATGTGGGCAGTTCAGCACAGCCATGACCCTTTTGCAGGCATCATTACGTGGGATTCTTCATCACTTGGTGCTTTTGAAAGAGCTGCTTTTCCTGTGAATCCATGTTCTAAAACTCTTGGTATTCCACAGTGTGTGCCGTTGTACCCCATTTCCTCCATTTGACAGTAGGTTCATGTACATACTTACCAGAGGCTGCCCATTGTGTCTAAGACTTAACTGTTGTCCTCTTATATGTTCTTTGTCTGACTACAGAAGATTTCAAAGACAGATTATGAGGGCATCCATAATGAAAAAACTGACTTTCCATGTTTACCATTCCATGGGTTAAATTTCAACTCTTCCTAACTTTATTCCTGTTGTAATATTGAAATTCTTTCTGAATCAACTATACATCTTGGAAGGTATTGCACTGGTTTCTCAGCAGAATCAAAAGGGTTCCTTTTTAGCTGTATGGAGAAATTACAATCAGGACACCCAATTCTGAAGAACATTAAAGAGGACCAGTCACTGAGACCATATCATGGGTTGGCTGGTGAGTCATTCTGCCAAATGAAGTTTAGGTTGCATCATACATGGCTCAATTGGCATCATCTGCTCCCCTCAGAAAGTGGCACTGTGACACAACCCACTGACATTGTCCAACGTGTGTTGTGCTGCTTAAGTCATCCAAATAGGAAATTTGGAAAGGCAGTGTAAGAATCTGTATTTGAGCATTCTGAATACTAATCCACAAAGAATTAGCTTTTCTAGATTACTTTTCTTCCTTTTCTACATATTCTTCCTAGCTTGGTTTGAGTGTTTAGTTGTGGTTTGAGTCTTTAGTTGTCTTTATTTTAATTGAATGCAACTTTCTAACACCTGGGCATTGATTAATTTTTACTGTTTTAATCTGGAGCAGAATAGTCTGAAGGCGGTTCTACAAAACTCCTTGCAAGGATCTTTTGAACCTTTTTCAACCTTCCCAGTCTTCCCAAAAGTTATTTCTTTCACTTCATTTGAACAAAGAGCTTATAGGATACTTTAGTGTATAGGATACTAAAAGATAGGAACTTTTAGTGTTTGCAGGTTTCACTCTCTAATATAGCTTATTCTGCATCAGTCCCCTGTCTACCCAAATCCACAGCGGACTCTTCCTGAGGGATGGACTGTCTCCTCTAGACTCTTCAGGAACTGCTGTTTAAAAGAATGGAAAACTTCTCTTGCCTAATGGACTGAAATGAGATTTCTTGACCGTTTAAGGAGGTGGCTGATTAAGACCACAGAGGCACCTCCTTAGGTGGTCGTTGCTTCATCCGAGCACAGGAGTGTGCTGTTCACAGTGGGTCCTTTGAGCCTGTTCCTATGTTCCCTGTTAAGCTGCTAATGTGGTGTCCCTCCTTTGGCTCACTTGGAACTCGCCAAGTTTCTTTTGGACATGCTTCATTTTTTCTGCTGGAACTGGTGCATCAGTGCTATTAACTGGTTCTCTTCCTTCCTAAGTGAAGTGATGGCTGAAGCCCAAGCTCTGCTACTTCATATGTTGACAGTTCCAATACTTGGAATTATGCAGAGGCACACAGATTCTCAGTCCTGGTAACTACATGGTAGGACACAGCAGTTATGGAAACAGAAGTTTGGAATTCAAGCCAGCCTTCTTTCTTCTTGCCAGTTGTTGTGAAAACATATTTGCATAGCTGTAAAAAACAATGGCTAAACAGGAAAAAGCCTTTCCCTACATGAGAAAATTTGTGTATCGATAAATATTTAATTTCTGAACATAGCATTTCTTTTCCCTGAAACTTAGTTTTATAATCTGCTGCTTGAAAGAATACATTATTTATTGAGAACACCTGTTTGAAAAGCTTAGGTTTTTATAATAAGTGTATTGTAAGAACTAGCTAAGCACATAGACAAAATTGTATGTGTGAAGAAGAGTCTAGCCACTACTTTTAATTTCATAGTTGGCTGAGTCACTAAAGCAAAAAGCAGCTTTAACAGTTTTATGAGAAAAGTAGAAGGAGTAAAATCAAATGCTGTTTGATTTCACAGCCATTTGAATCTAGTAGTAAAGTTGATGAAATAGAAATTTGATGAGGTACCAACATCTCAGAACCATGTTGTCATGCTGAAGCTGTGATGGCAGCAAGAATTCTCAGCTTTCTGTCAGTACATAGGTCCTCTTCTGCACACTCTTCCCAGAGCAAAAAATGGGCTTCTTTTTCTTCCTATGTATATATTTCTTCCCCTGAGCTGGGAGGCCTGTCTAGCATACATCTGGGATGTGTTTGTAATTACCCTGAATGTGAAAGTACTTACAGGGAGTTTTTTCCTTTCTGTATCTTCACAAAAGATACCCTTAAAGGGCAAGAAAAATCATGTCTTATTTCAAGGATGTTAGCTTGCTGTAAATGTTGCCAAAAACTTGGGTTGCATTTGTAACCCTAGTAGAAGTAGCAATTAGAGTTAAGTGCCATGTGGAGACACTACAGAATGTAAACAAAATATCTCTGATTATGGAAAAGAGATCAATATTCAATTTAAGTAGGATTAATACAATAGAAAAGTATTCTTTGGGTAAATAACTTCCTAGCCTGTAAGGAGGCTACTGATTGTAGAACAAGCTTCCTCCTAAAAATCTTGTGTTCAGTCATTTCTCTGAAGTGTAGCCTCAAGTTGCTTTGGTCTTTTTTTCTTTTTTAAATTTTCATTTTGTTGTGTGGTTTGCATCTTCTATGATAGGACACCCATTAGTTGCAGTAGTAGCCTTGCCAAATATGTATGGAATTGTGTAGAACCTCTGGACTGTACAATAAAATGAAGAAACAGGGCCGTTAAATAGGCTGGGGAGGAGACTTCCATTGGGAACGTTAATTCTGCTTTGGTTTTCCAAATAATGCGGATTCCTGGAGTTGGGAGTATATGTCCGTAGGTAAAGCTGTAGCACGCAGAGGACAGGAAAAGTAAGAAAGCAATGGAGAGAAAGCAGGAGAAGAGCTAGAGTATAACAGCAGCAAGGACAAGTGAGTGATTTTTCCATTTCAATTTTTATCCCTTTGTTCTTTTATTTTGACTTTCACGGTCTTCTTGTTTTCCAATTGTCATCAAATTTATAGTATTAAAAGCAAATTTTAAAAAGCCACAAACCCTGGTCTTTTAGTATATTGTACAGTAAGATTAGTCTAGAGCTGCAGGAACTGTTCTGAGTTACCAATACTGAACTTGCACTTATTCATTCCTATGTTTTCCTTTTTTTTAAAAAAACTTTTTCCTGAAAAACACAGAAAGAAATTTTGAATTTTTAATTTCACTTAGGTGATTAGTAATAAAGCTGATTTTTTAAAAATTTCTTGGAAGACAGTTAATTGTGACTAAGTCTTAATGATCTACATAAGATTAAAAATACAGGAGGAAACTTAATCTGGTATTTGCTCATAGTGGACTGATGCTACAGAATTGAGGTGAAATATATGTGTGTGTTTGTCTGTATGTATATGCAGAAGTCTGTGCTTTTAAAGAACAGGCTTGACTTTGAGCAAAGTTGACTGAAATGGATTTCAATTATAGTATTTACTGTAGGTGGAGCTGCCAGTGCCACCTGTACATAAGGTTATGTGATCCTTTCCATTTTAAGGCTTAACTCTTAGGTACTTTAACTTTTGGCAAAGTTCAGACAGATTTTTCCATGCCAGATATCTGCTTTGGGTTCAATTTTTTGAAAGTTTCAGCCAAAGCAGTTCTGTTCCAAGAATAAGGCTAGTGAAAAGTATGCTGTTTTGCTTGTGTGAGAATATTCTGGTGTCCTTCTTTGATGCTCCAGTGCCCCCAAGCTCTAAAGCAAGGATTTGAAATTTGGCAATAGTTCAGCCTTTGTGTTGAGGATGTGCCTTTTGCCTCCCTGTAAAAATCCACCCAAATTTCCAGACCGGTTTACAAGGCTTTGAAAGATTGCCATTTGCATGGGCTTAATAGGAATTTCTTAAAACTTCACAGTAAGCTTCCTTTAGATTCTGTTCACACTGGGAATGCTCCAGGCAGAGTAGAGCTGCATATTTCATCCCACTTCTGCTAGGAGTTGTGACGGTTGGGTCTGGGTGCTGACATTGAGCTAGGAGTGGGCAGCATTGTGTCTTGTATCACCCCTGCCTATTCCCATGTCCTGTTCCTTCTCCCTGGTGACAGACCTGTGCCCTCTGGAAAAAGAAACTGTCTCACTCATCTGAAAGAGCATGACAGATGTGGAGAGAAGAATTTGGGAGAGTGTGTGTCTGGTTTATACCATTCCTTTGGTCACAGAAAATGTGTGTATCATACTGGCAAAACAATACTTCCTTTTCTATGGAATGTTCTGTTTGGTTTTGTTGCATTTAAACCTCCATAGCTGAGTGGGTATCAAGGTTTTCATGAACTATGTGAGCATCAATTAAAAAAAAAGGTTAGACTCAAATGTCAGTACAGGAATGTTATTTAGAGGGCAGAAAGCTAGAGCTCACTCAGACATCTAAGAGCTCACTCAAACATCTAAGTCTAACTCTGACTTCTTGCACTTAGTACACTGTAGCCTCCATCTTCATCACAAGTGTCGTGTGCTTTGTCCAAGAGGCAACCGTTTGACTGGAATGGGGAAAGGGGCCTATTCTGAGGATGAGTCCAGAATTTGTACAAGTAAAGGTTGTGTATTCATCTGTTGGGGAAGTTTAAAAATGTGGAGTGAGTGAAGCTGAGACATGGGGAATTAAGAAAAAGACTTGGTGGCTAAGACAGTTCAGTGGTGCTTGATGAATTGAGCTCTGTCTGTGCTCACTCGTGGTATTTCTGCGAGAGGCACTCAGGTGACTGTTCCTAGGTGGCTGCTCAGACTCTGTGTTCGAGTGGCTGTGTTGAGAACTTGGATCTACTTGCAGAAATGCAGAACTGCAAGTGAACTCAGTGGGAGCTAAACCTCACCTCCTGTAAAATCCTGTGTTTCACTTAAGACAGTAAAAACCGGCTCAGAGTACGTGAAATTTGACATCTGGAGCCAGGGAACCTTTTAGTCTGATTAACCTAATGCCTCAGTTGCCAATTTTACAGGTGAAGGAATGACTTGTCCCACCTCTGTAGAAAGGCTTGAGAAGAAATTGGTTGCCTTTGTAGCAGGACTGGAAAACAACATGCTATAAATAGAGTGTGTAACCACCTCCCTTGATCAGGGAGGAAACAAAGCATTGAGAAATATGCTATACTTCTATTTTTGGTACTTTAAAAAAAAATTTTATTAACTGATCAATTTCGTATTGATCCAAGCATAAAAATCTCAGTATCGTAGCTCTTGAACTCAAATTTTCCACTTTGAATTAGCAGTCAAAATTTGTAGACGCTGAGAATAATATTAAAATGCAAGTTTAATTTACAATAGCCTTTTAATTCTCTTCAAAATCACAGTCAGTTGACCTCAGTAGTAGTTGAATAAAATGTTAGGAGGATCCTCCTCCTCTGCTTATTATGAAAATGGAAAGCATCCTTGCTCAAGCTGTTTACTGCCACCTCACCATGATAAATTTCCCCTTTGTCAAGCTGCTTCAACAAGACATCTTTTTTTTTATCCCTTTGTAAAGCCAGCCATTACCTGAAGTTTCCTATGCAAAAAAAAAAAAAAGATTTTTAAGGTTTTTGAAAGGGACAGCGCTACAACAAATAAGTGACTGTGTGTTTGTGGAAATGTCTAGCTCCCAGAGTAAAATGATTTGCTGCTGAGATTTAGTGAATTTAATGCTTTGGAAATAATTTGTTGGAGAGTCTGCAGCAGTGGAGAGTTTTGGGTTGTGGTTTTTTGTTGTTTTTTTTTTTCTTGTTATTCCTTTTAAGGTGGAGGTGAAAAAGAATTTTTGTTTGCTACTTTAAGCTGAAGTAGCCATCAAACTTTTTTACTTGTTTCTTGAGTAATTGTCTCAGGGTGTTTGCCTCTGAACCAGTAGCTCTCAGATGGGTCTTTTGAAAGCTTCAGCATAAACAAGGCATTTGAACAGGATGTGCCATGCAGTATTTTCAGGAGAACGATGGGAATTTTGTGCTGCTCAAAGCACAGACATCTTCCTTAGGGGAACTCAGCTGCTAAGAACAGCACTCTTATTTGCTTAGCTGTGTGAAATCCGCTTGCTAGTGGACAATTGTTTTGTGTTTTGCTTTCTTTCCCCCCAAGACTTCTGTTTACTTGTGTGCTCTTCCATGTGTGTTTTGAGCTGTGCTTTGAAGTTGGGCAGCTAGCTTTAAACAAAAGCTGTTACCATGCTCTGCCTAGCATCCAGCTTGATTTCAGCAATCTGATGTGTCAGTGATGTGGTTTAGAGTTAACAAAATGCTGTTCTTTGCTTGCCTTGACATTGGTTTGTGTAGGATTAAAATTAAAAAGGAAAAAAACAATCATATCACACTGGGTATGTTGTAAAAAATGCAAGTCAAAGTGTGATTAGAATGTGATTAAATGGCTGTGCAGCAATTATTAATTGGCCAGGCATCTGTCTTGATACATGAGATATTTTATCCTCTGTCACCTTCCTTTTCCTCCTCCCCAACCCCCCTAATAATCTAAAGAATTTCTGAAAATCCAGACTTTGTGTGCACCTAATTTCCTACATAAGTAATTTTAGTATATTGTAGTTCAGAGCGCCTAGATAAAGCAATTTAAAATGCATCCTTTCTGTCATCTTTGAGCATTGCTCTTCAGTGAGAAGGTCCAAATACTACTGCTTTTTCTTTCTTGAGTTTACAGTGGATTCTATGTTCTTCTATATTGATTTTTATTTTAAGGTTAGGGCACAAAATGAGGAGTAGATTCTGAAAGGCAAAAGCAAACACAACTGCAGACAACCAAATTAATTTGTATTCAATTACGTGACCAGTAAATTAGCTATGAGTATTCAACTCTGTTATTTCAAATTAATTTGAAAAAGTAACTAAAATCTGATTAACAAGACTGCTTTATTAAATGGGTATAATATGTGATCATTTATATGAAGTATGTGAACTGTTTCTGAGTGTTTTGCTCTCCTGTCTTGTTTTTGGCAGCAACTGGAATTAGTGGAACCGAGTGGCTGGATCCATGTTCCTCTGACAGATACTCACAAGAAGCCCATTCGCACCTTTATGATCCAGATTGCTGTTCTAGCGAATCACCAAAATGGAAGAGACACTCACATGAGGCAAATCAAAGTGTACACCCCTGTGGAGGAGAGCTCCATTGGTAAATTTCCCAGATGTACAACAATTGATTTCATGATGTATCGCTCCATCAGATAAAAGTTCCTAAAGAGAAATAGTAAAGGTATTTTCTCATGACCATATCATTGCTAAAGTATTCAGATACTTAAAGAGCAGGGTTTACTTCAGTGTAATTATATCTTTATGTTTATACTTTGTACAATTTTGAAATAAAGATAATCTTGTGTTACAGTATGTTGTAGTCTGTAATTTTGTTTCTTTTTCTAGGAGTCTGAGTGCTCTTTTACTCTCTGGGAGGGGAAAAACAATCCAGGCACTCTTAAAAGAATGTTATTTGACTGGGTGGGAATCAATAATTAATTTGATGTCATACAGGTATTTTGGGCTGGTGATTTCTTCCCCTGACGATCATGCATGGAAATAGCTTGTTCCTCTACCAAAAACTGCTCTTTAAAAAGTTGCTCTTCTTCTTGAACAGAGAGGATTTAAAGACATTATCAGTAGTATTTTCCCACCATTACTTATGCTAATGTGTTGTACCCTTTTCTCTAGAGGGTTGTTTCTGCTTAGTGGCCATGTGCGTGGATTTAGCCTTCTTTGTAATTGCAAAGTAATCATAGAATTATAGAACATCTCCAGTTGGAAGCGTCCTGGAAGGATCATCAAGTCCAATTTGCAGCTTCTTGCATGACTACCTAAGACTAATCCATATGACTAAGTGTTGTCCAGATGCTCCTTGAACTGTGACAGGCTTGGTGCCGTAACCATTCTCCTGGGGAGCCTGTTCTAGTGACTGATAATGCAGTGAAGATGACAATGACATGAAGAAAACCAAACCTTTCCAAGTTATTCCATATAGTATATACATTAATATAGATACACTGTGTGTAGGTCACCTAGCATGATAGCTGTTGAAAACAGGAGAGTTAGGAATGCTGTGGCATCCTGCAGCAATGTAGGAATAAATGTGGTGGTCCAATGCACCTTCTAAAGTACTGAGAACTCAAGTGTATAACACAAGTAATCTCAGGTTCAGAGCACAGAATTCTTTTAATGTGTGTTTTAAAGTAAAGAGCATTGCGAGGAAAATGTGTGCTTTGTCTGCTTGCTGTGAGTAGGAATATTCAACACCTCTACTAATGTCTCATAATCTAGTCATTAGTTATTTAATCTTTTAAAAAATGGAGTAGATTTTAGAAAGAGAGGTTGTTGAAGTTCAAAGGTTTCTTTTAAAATGTTCAGTACTGATCAAACCCATTCTCCCTCATAGCGCCATGAAAGCTGATGGTCAATCCAGACTGATCTCAGCCAAGGAAAACTTTGGTGAGCAAGGAAAGGCTGACAATAGTGGAGGCTCATCAAACAATGATACATAATCTTGCAGAGGAGAAAGGAGGTGAAATAGAGGAAAATAGGAAGGTTGTCAAAGAAGGAGGAAGATTTAACTGTTGAAGTTTGTTTTATATACTTGATGAAGCTGTTGTTTACTGGAAAGTTTTATCTGTGACTGAATTCCACAGTCTTTAGGAGGGTCATTAAACAGGGCATTTGCTGATAATGAACCTTGTAGAGAAGTGCATGACTAATTTGGGGTTTCTATTTAAATGTGGATTCAATCATTTTGGGAGGACCTTAATGGTATTTTACCTTTCCATGTAGAGGGGGGATCAACTGCAGAATTCCTGCTTAGCAGAAGCTGGCTGAACTTGTGCCTTTCACCAAGTCTGTCTCCTCAGTGGATTTTCTTACATAGTGTCAGGGAATTGTACATTCCCATTCACTTAATTGAAGCAAATTATGTACTTTTGATGTCCACATCATAGTCTGCTGTTAAAAAACAATAAAAAACCTCTCCTGGATTTATCTAGTTATTTTTGATAAGTTATGGATGGTTTTTAAGAAAGGAGATTATTAGGCATGGAATTTTCCTGTTTTTCTCCCAGAAGATAAGATGGCAGTTTTCCATCCTAGCCTTGCATCATCAAGCCACTGTTTCCTACTTAAGGATTCTACCACAGATAATTCTGTGGTCATTTTGTGCTTTGGTCAGTAACATTTATCTTTTCATACATGTCACTCTGCAAGTAATGTCTAGAGTAATACTGCTCTGTGCCAAACATTATCCAGTAAACTAGGAACAAGCCTGTCAGCACAGTCTTGTTCTTATTTCTGTCTTGCCTTCCGTAGGCATCATTTTTGCATCTTTAGAGAAGTGTTCCTGCTTTTATTGATTTTTTTCAGGGCATCAGTGCTCGTATGGGATAGGGGGCAGCATTTGTGTCAAAAATTTGGATTTGTTATTTCTGGCAGTGTAGTTGAATAAGCTGAAATGTAGCTTGAGTATGTATCCTATTCTGAAATTATGGATTGTGTTCAAGTGGTTTTAAGAACCCATGATACCCATGGTAAACTGGGTTATGTTAAGCTTCACTTTTGGGGAAGGAATCTGTACTTACCTAAAAACAAGTGCAGTGGCCATTCTAAATCCATAAGAAATCTTTTCTGTGTTGTTTTGTAACAATTGTAGATACTTTGCATTGCATTGGTATTTAACATCTGTGGAAGTATGCTTGGTTTTTAACATTTTTGGCACTTGGTCACATAAGGCTGCTGATTTTTAAGTGATGAGATCCTAGATGAGTGTGTCTGAAAATAAAGCAAGTTGCTGCCTTTGTGTATGAATATAGTACTTAGTACTTGAATTGAGATAAACAAACTGGGCTGCCAAGTCATTCAGGAAGTTACTTACATGTATGTTATGTTTAGCTGCTGCTTCTTTTCCTTGCTCATTGTTTTCAGACATGCAGTTGTCTGGGATCTTATCACTTTCTCTTTTACTCTTGTATAAGAAGCACCTGATAAATATCAAGTAGTACAAGTAATATTGGAATAAATGACCGACAAAATGGAAGATGTGTTTGTACTAAAAAAATCATGATTTGGCAGTGATCTGACTCATCACTTCAAATAGTGGTAATTTAGGGGGTTTAAAACTTTTTGTTGGAAGATACCACACTAGGCCTTTCTGCCTCACAGAACAGAAATTTGATTCCCAGTGTAAGTATAAAACCCTTCCTTTTAATTAAAGTTTAGCTTATTTCCTTTGCAGACATGTAGAAGAGGGAGGTATCTGAATGACCAGGATCTTGAGGAACTGTTGAAGGAGAGTACCTGTGTTTTGACTAAGTCATGTCTGTGTGTCTTCTTAGCACCACAGTGTAAATAAAAAAAGGCAGATGGCAGGACAGGGAGAAAAGAGGTATTTGCTGCTCCTGGTTTCTAAAATGGAGAAGAGCAAAACATTTATGTTTTGTTTAAGTTCACATAGGGAATCTCTGGCAGAGTTGGAAGTTCAAGCCATATCATCACTGTCTATCTTCACTGTGAAGCTGATTTTCAGATAATGATCCTGTTTCAAAGACAAATTTTTCAGTAATGCAATTTCTGTATGTAATTCCATTTTAAAGTTTAAACTGTATTTTGGGTTCTGCTGTTCTAGTTTAGTCTGTAGGGGAGATGCCAGCACCCTGACTATAGATGCACCACTGAAACTCTTCAGCTGCGCCTTGGTGCTTGTTCTACCTCCCTGAAGCAAGTCTTACTGTTGGCACTTGATTTCTTCACCTGTGTTAAAACAGTTCAAGGGAAGTAATTGAAACATTATTTAGGCTTGAAATCTGTTTATACGTTAGAGAGAGCCAGATGTTGAGATTGCCAGTACTGACTAGTAAAAACTCAGGAACTTGGGCATAATGAACGAAGGGATGGAAGAGACTGAAGGACCATGGAGAGCTACCAGATATTGGGAAGGCAAATTGTTGCCTCACGTAATAGGGCAAGCCACGGCTCTAGGCAGTAGGTCATTGCTTGAAAAATCCCCACCTTTCACACAGCAGTAGCCAGCAATAATTGTAATTGCCTGGACTGAAGAACTGCAAGTGAAACAGGTGCTCAGGCAATTTGTGCTGCCTGGAGTGAGTCAGGGTCATAAGACTGAACCTATTAATTAGGGCTGAATTGCACTATACCTTGTAAAGAAAGAATGAGAGCCAGAAGCTACTCTACTAGTAAACTTCTCAGGAAATCCTGAAGACGTTAACAGTTTGTCAACCATAAATATGTGTCTTTGTTTCAAAATGGTCAGTGGGTTTTTCTATAACCTGTATTTTCAGGATGTGTCTGCTTGGTGAAATACAAAAGAAGAGTTCATTGCTCTGCCAGGCCTAAATGAAAGAATAAGTGGTCATCATAGTGTTACCATGTTTTGCTGTGTAAATGAATTATGGACATAATTTTTAGTGGATATTTTTCTTGAATTTACCACTAAACTCTGCAGCTTTAGGAGAATGCATCTGAATTCTTTGGGATTATTGGATGACCCAGACTGACCTCAGCACATGCTTGCCTGCATGGGGGAAGTAGAGGTTTGAGGCTCTGAAGAGCCCATGGTTATAACATGCAGTGCAGTGCTTTGAGGGCCTGACTTGTTTAATTCCTGGTAACCTTTGCGCTCTTATTCCTAAATTTTGTCATTCTGTGTTAACGGTTAATTAACACTGATGCATTGATCACAAGAATGCTTTGCATTCTTTTTCATGTATACAAAAATATTATTTAATATTTAACTACCACATTACTTTACTTCTTTAATTAAATGCAATAGTTTTTTGCCGGAGCATGAGATAAGAATCTAAATGCAATTAAAATGTTCATAATATTAAAGAGTATGTCCCTCTAAAGATGGGATTGCTGAGGCTTCCAGGCAAAGGTATTGGGTGGTCTGCTGTTGGTTTGGAATACTTAAGTGTTCTGGTTTAGATCAGAAAGGTGTTAAGGTGCTTTTATAAAGCTGCATAAAGCATCATTAAACATTGTTCATGGAGGCAAATTTAAAGTCATCCTTCACGTGACATATTTGCTGTAGCTCCAGGTTGACATTTCAAAGAGCTGTTTTATGTCAGCCTAACAATTGCCTGTGACAGTTTCTCCATTTGCACCAAGGGATAAACCTCTCCTGCAGCAGTCAACAGTATTAGCATGGTTTAGTTTAATGGAAGAATGAAAAAAAACACCAACCCAACCCCAAGGCCCAGGTAATGAAAATTATGCTAATACTTGATGCTGCTAGAGGATATAATCCAGACATAATTATATATGAAGTGAGAAAGTAAGTTTGGGATCACTGGAAACATTAAATACCTGAACTCTGATCCCACTGAAGTGAATTACTGCTGTTAATTATAAATAACTATATAATTATAATAATAATTATAAATAACTGTAGGGGAACAGTTTAGCCAATATTTAATGATCTAATTTAAGGAAATTAAATGGGATCGGTGACTTCCCCATTATATAGATAAAAAGAGGCAAACCTAGAGCAGTTTTGGAAGTTTCTTTCTCAAATGCTTTTAATATGCAAAATTAGGAATAAATTCCATACACATGCAATGTAGTATTGAACATGCAATTTGTTGAAATCTTTTAAAATGAGAAGGTAAAAATTCCTTGCATAAGATGAGAGCATCAGAGCTCTGCAACACTTCACTTTTTGGATGTTTAATATTATTCTTGAGTATATGACTGAAATTGCGTGGGTGACGATGTCTAGCTTACAAGAATGATCTAAACAAAATTCCTCATGGCTGTTTCATTTCAATATTTACCATATTTTTGTACTGGCATATAATCTGTAATGTGAAGCAGCAGAGAGGAAAGCATCTATAAATGAGTCTCATTCACCCTAGAAAAACACTACCATGATAATTAATTTATGAGAAAGTAATGTCTAGGCATTTTAATTAGAAAACACCTCAGGAAAGGAATTGCCTTGTTCTCTGCATTTGTACATTTCCTTTAAAAATGTGTTTCTCACTTTGTTTAAACTGATTAGAAATTTGAAGTAAAAGGTGAACTATAAACTTACTGCTCTTTTGCAGAAGTTTTACCTGTTTTTCTACACAACTGCTTCAGGTTGCTCTCCTGTTGCCATTGAAAATCAGTATAAAATAAAGAGGTGTTCATTCATTCTGGTGCTTCAGAGTAGAATCTTTAGTGTGGGGCACACATCTCTGAAAAGAATTTCTATTAGGAACAAATAAAACCATACAATCTAATCTTTCAATTGTATTTAATTTAATCCTCATGTTTTGTTTGATGTGATTTTTGATTTCTTACAATGTTTTTATCTTTAAATGCAATGTAATTTTTAATGTAAGACCTACTGCTAGGCCAGGATCTTGTGACCTCTTGTATTCAGTTTTAAAGCTTATTCTACTTTTAGTTGAGACTAGTCTTAAATATTTCAGATGTTTTGCTTTATCTGTTCTGTCTGGTACTATTTCCTATTATTTGGTAGTTGGCAGGAGAGAATTACAACACTTTCTAAAGGTACATTTTTCCATTGGAAAACCAGTGGGAACACTACTGGGACAAAGGTTTAAACTGAAATCTTACTGAAAGCTTCCAGGCTATTGTTAATCATCTAGCAGAGACAGCTCATCTTTCAGTACAAGTTATGTGTATCTTCATTATGTTTCATTTTCTATCTGTTAATTTATTGAAAAACCAGGAGTCTTTATATTCTGTTGCTTCTTAACTAAGTCTCAAGTTATTCTAAACCTTCCTAGTAGGTGGATACGTAACTCTCAGTGGGAGCATATGTACCACATGTGCTCATATGCTGCTGTATCCCACATTCCCAATCCTACTGTATTTTCATACTCTGATTATTCAATGTAGTTTTTTAAGGCCTTGCAAAAAACCAGTGAGGTAGGTCATCAAAAAATAATTTTTTTAGTTTTTTTATTTTAATTCTTCCCTAACCTTGTGTTTCTACCCATGGTAACAATTTGGTTTTAATTCTTCCTTGTTTGTGATTTTTTTTTTAATTTGTTTGTTTCCTTCATTTTCATATTTTATGAAGGATTTTTATGAAGTAGTTGTACTTTTAAAAGGAGGTAAGTTCATCTGGGTATACCTGAAAAAAACAGGAAATTATTTGTCTCTATTAGCCAACAAAGTGTTTGTGTCATCCCTGGATCTCTCAGAGATATTTTTTGAGTATATCATTCCCATCAAATGGCTGTTTAGACGGCTTTCCTCCAGATACTGCAGCTTTCATTTCTTCCAGATAGAAGAATTAACTGTGTTCTCATGTTAACATAAAGCAAAGGCAGCCTCATTAAACCAGTGGAACAGTGCAAGCTAGGAGAGACTCAGGCCTTGCATATTAAATGGCAAAAGATTGATACGTGTATCTTGCAAAGTTTGCAATGACAGGCTTATCTATGTTGTCAAAAGTCAAGATTATTCAAATTGTTTGTACAATCCTCCTGCTCCCGTAATTTATGCTGCCTTTTGTATATGATTATATGTTCTTTTTCCCCCACCTTATTTTAGGAATGAATCAAAATAGCATAGCAAAAAGTGTCTATGACCTCTGGCTCTTCTGGAAATTTGAAAAGTATAGAGTGAATGAGGTGAAGTCTTGCAGAAAGGGAGGACATGGTTTTTTGATTAAGACAGATTGCTGTTTGGAAAGTTGGACTTCATCTTTATTTTCCCACACAACGACTCTAGCAAAGTCACTTGAATATTTTCATAGGTGATCACTAATTGTCTGTTTCTTTCTCTGAAAGCTCTGGTTCAGATTTTCTAAAGTATTAGTGAAAGTAATGTTCTCAGATGTTCCTGAAGGCAGAGGCTTGCTTGCATCATTCATTCTATTCAGCTCAAGAGAGAACCTGAAAAACAACAAAATCTTTGCATAAAAACAATTTAATTCACTTATTGAGGACAAAAGCTTGCATTAAATTAGTTGATTTCTCTGGCTTCTGATGGCAGCCCTGAATTTTTTTCTCTAGAAGTCATCATGTCTGAACCCTGCTTCACTCATTTGCAGTGCTTGCTTCCTCCCCAGTCTTCAGTCTAGGCCCAGTCTCATCTCCAAGTCTAAGTGCTTTTTCCACCCTAGCCTTTGGTTTTCCTCTCACCCCCGTTTTCCTTCCCCAGAGTTCTCTGTCTCCGTCCCTTTCCCAGAGTCACTGTAGCAGCATTCTGTATCCTATTCAGTCAAACATTTTCTCACCCACTGCTCGTTTTCTCAATATCCCCCCAGAATCCCCTAATTTTCCATTTTCCCTCCACTAATCCTGAAGATTTTCCTTTCTTTCCCAGCTAGTCCCAACTAATACCACATGCTTCCTCCCCACATTGCATAATACATATTCTGCCTGTCAGCTCTCTTCCCATCCTGCTGAAGTTGCAGATGATGAGATTATTGAGAGCACTGGGGAGAGATTTTTCTGCTTTTGGTTACAGTACTCAACCCAGCCCAAGGATACAATACCTGAAAGCAGCTGTTACAGCAAAAGGTGGACTTTGCCCCATAGCTTCACACCAGATCATGTTCAGGATTGTTCTGTGGAGTGTGCATTTTTAGGCTTGGCCAAAATTGGGCAGACTTTCATGAATGGTTCTATGTATATCTCCTACTCTCTCTCTGTTCCCATCTAATTTCAGAAACTCCACTGTAAAGCATTCGAGTGCTAAAAGTTTCCAAATAAAAGATTGTGAGAGTATTTCTCTGAAATGGCTGAATAGTTTTGGCTGGAGTTTTCAAAAATAAATTCAGCCCGAGGCAGACAGCTGGTATGGGAAATTTCAGCTAACAGAGTTGCAATTTGGCTAAATTTTGAGAAACTCGGAAGAGATTTGTGAGGGAATGAACCCTGGGTAATGGTTCACATTTCACCAAATAGCATCTTCTGGGCAATGTGCTTTGTCACTTTGCGCGGACCTTCCCATTTGGTTTAAAATTAATTCTCTACAGAAACTAGCTAAGCTTCAGTACATTAGAATAGCTATTTTTATTTGGGGTTTATAGAGTCAGAGTGTTTTAAAATAATTTATTTGCTTCCCTAGTCTAGTTGAAGTATCTTTCTATATAGGTACAGTCTACCAAGGGTATTTGTACTAAAAAGATCTCTGTTCTTTTATGCTTGTTTATAGCTTCCACCAGGGATTTGTGCTAGAGTAGCAGTGTCCCAGGGTGAGCTCTGAGAGGGTTTTAACCTAGCACTGTCTGTAGCACCCTGCTGGGAATCTGCTTCCCCAGCATGCAGTCTGTGTGGTAGTAAAAGGAGCAGAGTAACGCCTCCTGCCCAGTTCTCCTGAACTGCTTGTGTGAGCCAGGCTTATTCACACTCTTGTTTTTCAAGCTGTCATTATTAAACTTTTCTGTGTTCTTTCTTCACCCTCCCCATGTCTTTTCTATACAAAAATGAGCGGATATCAGGTTATGTCAGCAGAAGTTCAAAATAAATAAAAGTATATTGTTCTTAAAGCTGTGTTTAAGCTGTGTAGCTTAAACCTGGCTGAAGCAGGTTGGAGACATTTAAAGCTTTTGCATAGTTTCTAAGCAGGACTGAACAAATTTATGGAAGAAAAATCTTCTGAAGATTATGAAATCCAAAAGACAGGCCATAAACTGTTGGAGATTACCAGAGTACTGGGTGAAATACCATTATATACTTGTCCCCTTACACTGTTCCCTTGGGAATTGCTTGCTGGCATTGGTCTATACCAGTGCCTTTTTAGGAGCAGGATGGCATCAAGCCCTAACAAGACCAAACAATCGTGCTTGGAAAGGGATAAGGGAAACAAGAATTTGGAGAAACAAAGTGACTACAGGGGACAGACAACAAATGTGGCAAAAGGAAGGAGTGTCAGGTTCAAAGGGTTAAAGATGAAGATTTTTCTCTCCTGTTCAGAGCACCCTCGAAGCACTAGAAAGTGCTTGAAAATATCGAAGGACCCAGTGGATACTTCCCTGGGCTCCTGTCAGGGACAGGTTGTTGGACTAAATGGACCTCATGGATTTACTTGTTGCTGCCATTCGTACATTTTTCAGTGATTAAGTTGTTCAACATTTTGCTGTTGCCAAAACTTGTGTAGAATGTGAAGCCAACTGAGAGTAGAAACATTGTGATTTGATAATTAAATATTGCATTTCAGTAACACCAAAAAGCAAAATTTTGAGGAGGAGTATGTTTAAGAAAGGAGCAGGGGAAAAGACCGTAACTGTTTTCTCATCACAGTACACTGAGAAAATGTTTAGACTGATACATAACCTTCATAGTGTTATGTTCTATAAAATTGGCAAGAGCTTAGTTCTTAGTCTGAATGCTATGCTTGTTTTGAAATTTAAATAATAAACAATTTATATATGTATATATTTTAGCTTAAAATCACATCTTGTCGGATTTGGCTGTTAATAAAAGCTTATGGTGGAATCAGCACTCTGTCCATCCAGTGAAAATATGAACAGGACCACACAAAATGCTTCCACTGTGTCATTCCTTTTACTGCTGTTCCATTAAAATAAACTCCTTGCCACAGAACTTACTTGTCATTTCCCGCTTCTTAAAAATATCACAAGTAATGTAGTTTCTAAAGCTTTTCCACTTCTAGCTCTGGTATCTACTTGATTGTGTTTGCAGAAGATCTCTTTATTTTCCTCCCTGCCATTCCTTTTCAAACACATGCAGAACTGGATCTTAGATATACTCTATTAAATGCACTTTTTGGCCAACACTGCTTACAACTAAACCTAGGCCAGTCAGATAGTGTCATATTCATCTTGGTTTCTGTCATCACAGATTCCAAAAAGAAAGTACTTTAGCTCTTAATGTAAGTATTCTTCTGTCCATGTCTACTTTAGCATTTATTGAGATAAATTCTTTTTGAATTGTATCTGCTTCTGCTTACACTATGCCTTTTCTTTTTTTCCTGGATTTCATAGCTTACTGAGCTCCACTGAAGTAAGAAGAAAAAGAATTTATGGGCATTTGTTGGACTGGATAATTAGCTTGTCTTGCTTGTATGTTTGTGCTGTCACCTATAATGTTGTCCTGTGTCACTATTAGGCCTGCTGAGCTTTCTTAAATCATAAAAACCATGTGTTCATTCTTATTCAACTTCATTGATTCAGAACTATTTTTGTTTTATCTGACAACAGGATTTTCCCCTGTTTTTCACAAAGCATGATAGTAATTCTTTCATATGTGTTTTCACTTCTTGAAGTTTTTGTAATTTACTTCCAGTTAGGCATGTGCATAACTAGGATTTGTTTAAAAAGCAGAGGAACCTGTTTGCCAGAGAGATATCTTGCTATTTCCTCTTCACATGTTCATGTAAAAATTCACAAAATTTCTTTGAATGCCATCTTAAAATTCAAATTGTAGGTAGTGATACCTTCAAATCACTAATGCCCAGGTGAATTGGGACTTTGGAGATTTAAGATGAGTTGTTGTCATACAAATTTTTTATTCAGTACCACCAGCTTCACTCTTTCCTTTAGCATTGTATTGCCTGATGGAGTCTATCACCACACAGAATTATTAAGGTACTCTCCCTAAGACTCAACTACAGTACTGTGATCTAGTGGTGTTCCCATAAATGATAAAAATTCATCAGATTGGTGTCCTAATGGGACTACAATTCTGTTCTGGTAACAAAACACAATCAAACATTACAGGTGCTGTAAACATCTTTAGCAGTTATTGTTTTAAGCATGATGGACAGTGCATTTTAGTTTGCAAATCGTCTTTACCTCTTAAAAGCCTGGGCTCAAATAGCAGCACTCTCTTGCTCATACAATTGATGAATACTTACAACATTTTGCTATGTTTTTGTGTGCAGTTAGTTTCCAACACCTTCTCTTAGTTTACAGCAGTATGAATAATCTGCATTTGCATGCACTGGCAGCAGTGTTCCCAAGCTGGCAGGCAGGGAATGCTAACTCACAGGGCTGTGCTTGAATGCATCACTTCTGCTGTGCTCTTCCCCTCCCCTGTGCCAGCAGCTGAGAGAGCTGTGAGTTTTCCCTACACTCAACATCTTTCTGGCTCATTGTCAGTCAAGCCATGCCAACTGCACCAGCCAGTAAAAGCATATAGGAAAAATAAATTTGTCATAGGAAAAGTACAGAAAAATTATTACTTTCATGCAAGACTACAGTAAAGGCACTGTTAGGCTATACTTTGCTAACAAGAAAAAAATAACTTTCAAAATCGGGGGATTGTCAATGACAGTGTGCTTGAGGACACTTCCATTCAAAGGGTTAGGACCAAAATTTGGTTTTTTTAAAACTGCTCTAACAGTAACATTTTTATTAACTCTGTGAGTGGATGAGACAACATGATACCATTGTGCTCTATCATTCTCAAAAAATTCTGTGTGAATAATAGTAAAGGGATGTGCTGGCTGATACAGAGGAACATACAAGAGGTGTGTAGTGAAAATTATGTTTGATGATGAACTGTACTTTCTACAGTTTATTCATTAAGCCTCCAAACCTAGTGTGTTTTTAGGTTATTTATAATGTAACATAAAATAATAGAAAGTAAAATAGTTGTTGAAATACTTTGTGACTGGTAAAGACACTCAGCAGACTTCTGGTTTTTAATTGCCATTTCCTCTTATTATAGGGAGGCAAAATCAAACAGGCTCCTTTTTTTGTAGCACTTTGCTTCTAATTACAAATTTCAACTTCAGGATTTATGTGATTATTTTGTGTCTAATTCTTCCAAAGAACTTTGGAGGACCATACAGAAAGCATTGTGATACTGAATGCTTCAGCTTATGCTTAAAACAGCTTAGTCTTGGCACACTAATCTAAATAATGACAGTTTGCATTTTTTGTTACTCATACATGTTTAGCAGAACCAATCTCATAAAAGCCATAGTGCAACTAAAATGAACATTAAATAATATACACAAAATTTGTCAGAGCTGTCTTGAAGGACTGTTGCAAGTGCATCAATTATTTAACTTAAAGACTTAGACCAAGCTCAATAATCTCTACTTAATATATTGTACTGACATATCAGAAACCTAATTTTGCTCAAGGCTTATTCCATGCGTCAGAGGTGGCTATTGAGTAGAAAACTCTTTTTACTACTCTGGAAATAACTATTATATGCCATAAAATGGTGTCAGGTCTTCTGAAGTCAAAATGTTCAGAGAGTATAAAATGTGCAGAATGTTACAGGTGCTTAGTTTTGACATTTATGGACAATCAAAACTGATGTACAGTCAAAACTTGAAGAAACAAATCTGTACCAAAATCAAAGACTATATTTTCTATCCTGCTGAGGGGGCTTTCAGCAACAAGAACACTCAGGATTTTTCATGGGAAGAATATTCCCTGTGTGGTAGAAAGCTAATAAACTATGCATTCTCTTATACTTGCTATCTCTGAGATCCTGATACAAGGCAAGGAAGGGACTATGATGCCAAACTCCAAATAACACAAGAGATTGGTGCTGGTAGATTGCACCATATCAACTCCTTTCCTGACATGAAATGCAGAATCTGTTTTTATCTAATGACAGAAAAGGAGTCACTCATTGTTATGTGAGTTGAATGTGCACAGTGCATATGAGGCCATATATAACTCACAGAAAGTTATTTATGGGAAAGAAGAAGCCAGGAGAAAAATAAAATTTCTACAATACAAAAATATAAGTAGTTATAAAAGCAATATTGACATATTTAATGTAAGATACTCTGAAGGCCAGGCTATTGCCAGTCTAGTTTATGACAGTTTGTCTTGAAGGGAGGGGACAATGGTCTTCTGCCTTCACAAGATAGGAAAAAGTTGAGTTTCTATTAATGTCACATCAATTTTGTTCAATTGATCAGAGATTCCTTTTTAAGTGTACTTGTGCATGGGAGGAGAACCTAAGAATGCCAGAAAAACACTCTGTTTTGCTAGATTTTTGTTGGTCCTTCAGGTACTTTAGTTAAAGCTATCTCTTCCCTTGTGATAATTTAGAACTTGGCAGAAATGCTGCATCGAGTAGGTGTAACAGCAGTGATAAATTACTCCATCTTTTGGAATGGAGTTTAGCTGTCCAAAATTCCAAGAGATGCCTGTACCAGAAAACCTGCAGTGGTCTTTCCCTGGGCTCATGTGAGCCCTGAGAAGCCCCAGGAATTTCATGTATTCCTTTATCTATGTGAGCGCTGGCTTAGGTCATGAAGTCAATTTAAAGGCTTAAATAAGAGCCATCCTTCGCTTCTTAACACAGTTTTTTAATCGCAGAATGCCCACTCTGTTATCTGACTATGTCAGAAAACCATAGGACCTGTATTTTCACCGGTTCATTTCCTCTGGCTATCTATGGAATCACTCAGGTCTGATTTTAATTAGCAGTTATGAGTCACTGGTGTGTGTGTTTATGAAAGAGCAGAGGAAAATACTCTAGTCTGGTTGTTTGGGCACGTCTCTAGGAATTGGGAAGAGTTGTGTTCTCTTCCCTCTGCTGGCCTGATGAATGTTTCCTTCAAGTGGGTCAGCTTAACATGAAAAATCTATAAACTGTTTTCCTCTCTTTACTTTCCTCATTCTTGCATCCTTTCTGACCTGCCACACAAGTGATAGATAATGGTTGAAATCACACTGGATTGGAAAGGTTGGTGAGCTCTGGCCCTGCATGTGGGTGGTGGGTGGGTGAGGGAGAGGGAAATTCACTGTCCTCCTCCGTTGTCCAGAGGGAGGTGTTCAGGAGCACATCTGCACCACCATCTCGGACTCTGGGCTGGCTATGTCTGCACCCCAGTCCTGAAGCATCCCTGCTGGAAATCACAGCACATGGTGGTGTAGGTGTACTGGCTGGAATTCTATTCATGTTGTGTCAACATATTCTAGTTTCAGGAATAATGCAAATCCATCTCTAAGGCACTTGCTGTAGGTGAGTCTTACACAGCTCCAAGCTCAGCTTGCTCCCTTTGAGGACTCTTTCTTGAAGTCTCTCACCAAACATTGCCAAGAGAGCTGAGATCGCCAGCTTGGGACTCTGGTTTCCACTGGCTGGCAAAACAACAAACTTTTGGGAGCCGTTTCAGTGAATACCTTCTGTGAGATAGCTCTGATTCTCTGTGACAATATCTTTATTGAGACTCAGGCTCAATGTTGTTGTCTTGCGAGCTCTGGCAAAGGAAGAACAATTTGAATTTTTGGACCCTTTCTTCATTTAGAGCCCTGATGTTACTACAGTGACAAGTGAGACCTCATCTATAAATGAGCAGAAGCCAAAGCACAGAAAATCCTTCTTAAAGATGAATCTTGGGGATGGCCCCCACAGCCCTACTTGTAAGAGAAAGGTATGTTCCAAGGGAAGAAGGAAAGGCCCATTGTAATGTGGCTCTATACACAGTTGTGCTGTGGAGTGGTAATTCCTGGGCTGTGCTGCTGAAATGCATTTTAATAGAGTTCCTATATTTCTGGGATTACGGTAAGTATGGCTGCTTCTCCTGAAAAGTAAACAAATACATTCCTCAGCGTGAAATCCCACACAAACGGACTAAACACAGATTGTGACTTTCACTTAAACTCCCTGTTTTTGGAAAGAATTCTAATTTTTCTTTTGAATTGGCATAAACTATTCTTGAGCAACTAACTTCTTTTCAGTTCACTCCACCCTCTTTTCCTGATTTCTCATGCTTCTAAAGGGCAATGGGAATACATCAGTTAGCCATTTAATCACCAGCTAAGAGGTTTATAAGTCCTTTGCTAGAAGAGCTTTTTGTGCGGATGGGTTTTTCTTGGACCAAATGGGCTAAATAAGCCTGTACTTACTAACTTATCATCTGTCCTGTATCTTTTATGTACAAATAGAACAAGTCTCTCAGTAATTGGAAAATCCCTCTTTCTTGCTGCAGAAGACCAGGCTGACTGAAATTATAGGCTGGAACCAGTGGGGATTTAGCCACATCACTCATACAGAATTTGTGTGTCAATACTACTTAGTCTAATTGATAGGAATGAAGTAGTCAGAATGTGGACTTAAATTTCCTTCACTCACAAATGTATCTAATATCAATGAACTTTTAAACATAATTGTTATTTACATAAGCTTCTGTGGTTGTAGATTTTTCTCATGTCCACTTTCTAGACAATTGTTCCAAATCTTTAGTCAGGCCTCCTCAGAGAGAAGAGTAATATTACCAATAGCTGGAGAATTTCCAGGTGTTACTTTCCTTACACACTCAGCAGGCATTAGGCCTGCTGATAAGCTGCCAGACACTACTGTGTCATATTTATGCAGGCATAAAAGCCAGATAGAAGTTAGTTCCTCTCGTGTGTGTATCAGAGTGGCCCATGCCTCACCTCTGCTTGAATTCCAGTAAGATTTGTGAAAACTGAGATGGTGTGGGCACATGGCACAGCAGCCACCAGCTGCTGAAACAGCTCCAATTACTGCTGGGAGATGGGGTGAGGCTGAATACCTTGTATTTAAAACTGAATTTTCATCTCTCCCTCAGCTGCATGAAGTGCTGTTCTCTAGCAGTTCAGAATTCAAGATCTGGATTAACTGGAGTAATGAGAAGTTGGTGAAAGTGTAAGACTTAGCTGGTGATGTATCCAGAACTCATTTTCTCCCAAGATGGCATGTCCTCTGACATACTGTCATTAAGTCCAGAATTTCTAATGCTTCTACTGCTTAGAAATGAGAAGGCAGAAAGAGATTAAAAATAAAATCCAACAAATGACGTTAATAGAAATATCTATTATTTTAAAGTGTTTTTTTAAGCTGCAATATATAATAGACTAGTATATTATTCTATGGGATACTTACTTTCCTTCCATATTCTGTGGAGGAATATCATTCTCCATATAATTTCAAAAATATTTTTGTAGCATCTTTCCAATTGTCTGGTTCTCAAACAAGGAGACAGCCCATGAATTAGAACTCACAATTAATTTTGTTCCTATTTTTTGTCAATACTGATGACTCACAAACAAACCAACATCCTTACATTTCATTTGACAATCACAGTCATGGGAACTTTTTTTTTTGAGGGGTAATGATAGAGATACAGGATTGAAAACACTTTTTAGGTCATCAACTCCAGTCCTCCTTCTTATACATGCCTATAGAAGTATATTGCTTTTATATATACTAACTTGGTTAAGATCAGTTCATACATAGTCGAAGGAATATTAAGCTAGACTAAACTTCTCATAGTTGATACTAGATTTACACTGTGATATCAATTGAGGAGGCTTCTGTCGTGGTTTGACACTGGCCCAACGCCAGGCACCCACGAGAGTCCCTCACTCACCCTCCCCTGCCACAGCTGGGCAGAGGAGGGAAAAGGAAAAAAAAAATTAACGAAGGCTTCATGAATGAGATAAGGACCTTAATGAGAAGTAAAATAAGCCCTTAGAACACCTTCCACCCCCCCAGCCCCTCCCTCCTTCCCACTGACAGTGCAGGGAGACAGGGCCTGGGGGTTTGGTCAGTCCATCCCCGAGATTTCCTCCCGCTGCTCCGGGACAGGAGTCCTTCCCCTGTGAGGCCGTGGGTCCCTCCCATGGGAGACAGTTCTCCATGAACTTCCCCGGCGTGGGTGCACTCTCAGGAGCAGCAGCCACACCGCCCCTGCTGCAGCCTGAGCCCCTCCCAGGGGCACACAGCCCTCCCAAAACTGCTGTGGCATCGGTCACTCTTCCACGGGGTGCAGTGCTCCAAGGACAGGCTGCTCCAGCCTGGAAGCAGGGCCCTCTCTCTCCACCAGAACTCCCACTGGATCACAGCCTCCTCCAGGCATCCACCCGCTCCGGCACGGGCACCTCCCCCATGGGCTGCGGGTGGATCTCTGCATCCCCCGTGGATCCCCAGGGGCTGCGGGTGGATCTCTGCATCCCCCGTGGATCCCCGTGGGCTGCGGGTGGATCTCTGCATCCCCCGTGGATCCCCAGGGCTGCGGGTGGATCTCTGCATCCCCCGTGGATCCCCGTGGGCTGCGGGTGGATCTCTGCATCCCCCGTGGATCCCCAGGGGCTGCAGGGGCACAGCTGCTGCACCATGGGCTGCACCACGGCCCGCAGAGGAACCTCGGCTCCGGCGCCTGGAGCACCTCCTGCCCCTCCTTCTCCCCTGACCTCGGTGTCTCCGTGTTGTTTCCCTCACACGTCCTCACCTCCTCCTCTTCTCTGACGAGAATCCCAAACCTTGTGACTTTGTTTCGATTTTCTTCTTAAATCTGTCACCACAGAGGCGTTACCAGCCTCTCTCCTTGGCCCAGTTTTGGCCAGCAGTATGTCCATCTTTGGAGCCACCAGCCCCTGGCTCTGCCGGACCTGGTGGGGAGCTTCCAGTGGCTTCCTCACGGGAGCCATATCTGTGGCCCCCACTGCTACCTAAAACCAGTGCCAGACCAGTACAGCTTCACTGACTGCCCAGAATTATGATACTTTGCAGCAGCCAAGGAGAGCAGGTACAGCAGTCATGCGCTGTTGTGCTGCTTACTGCACATCAGTGGAACGAGACTGGTTGCTGAGAACAGTGATCTATTTCCTCCAAGAATCCTGTAAAATAGACTTTAAACTACATTGTGTGATTTCTGCACTTAGTAAAACACAGTCTTGTAAGTGGCATTTACTTTAACAGTAAGACACTGTTATTTGTGCCTGGATTCTCTCTGTTCTTGAGTGCACAATAAAAACCATGGCTGACCAGTTTCCTATATGGAGCTTGTGTTATTTAGTTTGAAAGAAATCTACAGCCAGTCTGTGCTCTGTATTTAGGAGTTCTGCAGTCTTAATGAGGTGCACAATCCCTCACTTTAAGGAGATTAAGCTCTTCAAAGAAAAGTGCATTTTCCTTGAATATGTATGTATGTGCTTTTATCTGTGATGTCACTTTACTTCTCAGGGTTGTTTCTTTTTTCATTCTGGCAGCTCCACCAATGTTTTGCAATCAACAAATGCTATTTATACATTTTTCAATATTGTGCCACTGTGAAATTTTGGACTATGCATTGCTCTAAGATGCAACTCCTTGATATTCTGTCCTAGAAAAATGAATGCAATTTTTATCGATAAATATTTGTTAATCATATTTAGAATGTACTCAAATATCAAATTACTTGTACTTTTGCATTCTTGGGAGAATGTTAAGTTAGAGCTTGTTTCTACATCAGAGAAATAGAGAAACAGTTCCATCAGAGGCACTTGAGTAAAGATGCCATTTTACTTATGTGGGATATGAAGAGCTTACTGAGCTTGCACTGAAAGTTTTAAAAAGTTGCCTTTCCAACAGAAAGTGGAAGTCAATGAGTAATTAACTTCATTTTAGTGAAATATGAGTTTATCCACTGATAAAATAAACACTGTGATTGTTGTGTATTAGGAATGTTAGCAATTCTTTGAGATAGCTTGAACATACATTCCTGTAGAATTAATGAAGCTGTAATAATTGTGTTGTGCATCAGCTACCCAAACCTTTAGGGCCTGGTCTGTCTCACACTGAAGCTAACACACTTCTCAGCTGACAGCAGATTCTAAATTAAGTTGTTGTGAGTTGAAAGTTTTGAACTATACTTCCTTTTTTTTTTTTTTTTCTTTATTTAATTTGAATCTCTTTCCTTTTTGGGACTATCTTAAATTCATGGTCTCCACTGAATTCAGAGGATGAAGGATAACACGAATAGCCCAGAAACTCTCTTAAAAGTCACACATGGCTAGATGTGGGACAGTGTGTCCAGGAAATATCCCTTATGCCTGCCTGTTCCTTATATTTGTTTTTCCATAAACATTTATCATGACTACTTTCAGGTACTGAGCTACAGTATGTGCATCTATATATGTATTTAAAGTTTTCAATACAAAAAATTACATGGACCCTAGAATGTATCTAATTCATCACTGGCATTTCAGATTTTTTCATGTCAACAAAGGTAATTTAAAGCTTTTGTTTTGTACATGTAGCCTTCCTCTTGGACAGAAGCTTAATTTGGAACCTGCAGGACTGCTGAGACACAGTCATAAAATACTGACATAAAGCACTCTCTCAGCAGCCATACCAAGAGATGATTAGGAAAGATAGCAACAGCAGTGCTGAGCTTTTGTACTCCCAAACCAGCACAGTGCTTCCTTGAATGCCCTTATAAACTATGACTAGTCCTGAACTATTTTAAATTCTTGTGGGAACCATGCTGGCAGTGATCTGCCTAAAGGATTATGCAGAGATAACACATTCCCTACAGAGTCCAGCTAGGCTAGCTCCCAAAACTGTAAGACCAGGAGCTTATTTTATGAGGTCTTATACTGTAATTTTGAAGTGCATGTTGATCTTTCAAAACCACTGGAGGAGAATTTGAGCTTTACCAATCACAGACATCGAAAAGTCTTCAGTCAGAACTCTGAAAGCAGATTTGGTGAATGCCTGTCCTGCTTAAACACTATTGCACCCACCACTATATGGTGTCATGGAGGCATTATATCCCTAATATCCCCTATAGATTGCTCTTTGCAAAGCTAAGGGGGCTCTGTGCTTCACTGAGCAGCTCTCCATTACACTATATGGGATTACACTCTATGGGATTTAAGAGGAGGAGTCTCATGGGAGAGCTAAGCTGGTTTCATTAGATAAGCTGATAAAGCTGGAACTCCTTTCAAGGTCTCTTCCAAAATATTAAAAAGTTCAAAACTCCTCCAATCCATGATCACAACATGACTTTATGGTAGATTGGTAAATAAGAGACACAGTGTAAATTTACCCTTTAATATATTATTCAAATAACATACAGGAGAGAAGTAGGTAAGTTACTTAAGAGTTTAGATGACTTCAGCAGCTTTTTAAAATAGGTTTCATCTCATGATAGCTCTGAAAAATGTTTTCAAAGCTGGGAAAACATTTTGGTGTCTGAGTTGTTCTTTGGGAACAACTGAGCAGCCTAGAAATCACCATTATGGGTAGATTTTTTTTTTTTCCACTCATCTGTCTCTTTCTCTTTATCCTGTGCTGGAATATTCTTACTAATGACATGTTTCTAGCAGAGGAAGATGAAACATATAATGCTACTTAGAGTGGTTTTACTGCTAATAGTTTGGGTTATGGATGCTGTTGGTCAGCACCTTTATACGTGAAAATGTGATTTTTAAGTTAGAAAATAAAAACTGAAAAGAAGTGAATTAACAACAAAGTGCATGGAAGTTTTCAGTATTCTAAGATAATATCTATTCACATAAACCACCAGGCTACAAAGGATTTCAGCATTTTACAAAGCTTCTGCTCAGCTTCCAGCTGGCAAAAATAGTGGTATTTTCAATAGTAGGAAAGGTGGTGGTTATGCTGTTTTGCATTGCAGAGTGTTCTTATCCCATGTTGTGTCATGTCTCAGAGTAGGTCAGTACAAAATCAAGAATGAAAGAAATGAAACTTTGAAGATATTTGTTTTTTCCAGCTCAGTAACTCAATATTTCATCAAGGGTCTTCTGGGAGCTGATCTGAATATGTTGCAGTGAAGAGAGTAGCCAGGGAGGAACTCTAATGAGTCCTCACTATACATTCCTGACTGCCTTCAAACGATTTGGCGGCCATAATTTTTTAAAACATTCCAAGCACTCATCTCTCATTGTCTTTTGTGGTTTGGACGGAGTATTGTTGATTGTTGGACTGGTTTTGAGGTAGTCCCCTGAGTGAAATTGTGGATCCTACCTCACACATTATCATCTGCATTTGCATATAATTGAGACATAAGCTCTCTGGCAATCTGCAAAAGGAATGCTGTAGAGCTCTTGTTAAATTTTCTAAGAACAAACACAATAGGAATGCCAGCCTAGGATGTAGGTCAAGAATTTGTCCATGGAATATTCTTTATTAAATCCAGTGAAATCCGCTGGAGGTTGTTAGATATGAATTAAAGGAAAGACCTGTATCCAAGACTTCCTCACCATGGGGATTAAGATGAAATGAGATCTGGATCTCTTTTGCCTCTACACTTGTTTGTTTGAAACTAAAATAATTCCAGATTTTTCATTTTTCATTTTCAACTTTTTTTTTTCAAGTATTTTTGAAAAAAGCACCAAACCACACAAACCCAGGGTGTCCTTTTTGTAAGTAACATCCATGCATGGGAGTGTGTGAGTGTGTTTTGGGGGGTGGGGGGTGAGTGAGACAGAGAGTGAGAAACCACAGAGGTACTTTACACTGAGCACTGCTCCTGCAGCAGCTCATAGGGTGAGAGGTGACTTTAGCAATGACTTGCATTACATAATACCTCCCATCTCTCTGCAGATGTGTGAGTTTGTTTAAATGTTTTATGAGGTTTTTATTACACTGTAATATAGTCCCAACCCCTCTGCAGTTGCCAGTTTGGTCACAAACTATAATAAATTTTAAAATACCTAATGCTTCAGCTATTCAATAATTTTCTGACAGGCCCCCTGATGCAATTATGGTACCACTGTGTCGCTGAACTGCTTTTGTTTGGGATGTGTAGAACAGCAGGTTTAGTTCACTAATCCTGTTTTACAAAATCCCTGTGTTTAAGCAGATTTGAATGTTCTGTACACTTGTAAAAAATACTGTTCTCTGTCCCTATCTCCCACGTGCTGTGATACAACAGCAGGCTGTGCAATGATGACCAGTGCTTCTTCCATGCTTTCTCTTGGGGTTACCATGCCTCCTTGATTTGTGGTGTAAGCAACAACGTTTTGAAAATCACTGTGATGTTTTCTTCAAGGTTCTAAAACAAACTGAATTCTTGGGAAGCATCTCCATTCTATGCTGATATGCTACTTTTCACCCATACAATAAAGTTTATATTGGAGGCCACTGAATATTAAACACTAAGTCACGAGAGACCTCAGTACAGGCCAGTGGAGTCTCCCCTTTACACTAAGGCAGTGCTCAAGTAGCCCATTCAAAAAAATTTCTAATTCTTTTTAAAATTGATGAAATCAAATTTGCGAAAGAAAAAACCTCAGCCCTACACTTTAAAATAATCTTAGTGTGTAAACAGATGGCAATTTTAAGTTAAGTAACTCAAAGAGAGCCAAGGGAAGAGATACATCTGTAAGGAAAATGATTCCCTTTTTCCAGTTTGCAGTTCCTAGTTCAACCAAGACAACTTCCTGCCAGACTCTGAACATTGTATGGAGGGTCCAATGGTCAAATCCTCACTGAGAAAACCAATTTTGAAATCCCTCTCAGAAGGGAATGGCTCCTGAGATGCAGAAGCAAATGAGCAAATAGAGCTTGAGTCTTTGAGTGGAGTCATGCTCCTAAGGAACTTGTGCTGCTGAGGGAGAGATAAACATGGAGATAGGATGTGGAAAAAGAGAAGTCTTAATTTTGTGTGAAATCTCTCAATTTAGGAAGATAGAAAGTGGCTGCATTTACAGAAATAAGAGGAATATCAAAATTCTGTAGAATTTTTTTTGTATGATTGCTTCTTTGGGGATGACAGGTAGGAAAAGGTAGGAAAAGAAACATCTGGTTTCTGCCATTCAGGCCCAAATGGAACCCCAGAATTCTAGAAAAGAAAGATGTGTGTTTTTTCATAGTTGTTCTTCAATGGACTTTCCAGAAGAAATTACTATTTTCCATACTAAACTAAATTCTCCGTGGTTCCCTGTTAAGAAAACTTCTATTAAAAATACACTGACAGGATGCAATTAAAAATTCCATAATGAAGCTCATTTAAATTTGAAGTGTCCAATTTTCAAAGATAGTGGTTGTGTAAAACAAGTGGTCTTTGGCCTGGAGCTTTCTGAGGGGTCTTTGTGATGACAGGATACTCAGAAAACGATTTGGGCCTCAATATGTCTCATCTATATCTTCTATGTAAGTGTCTGTCTATAGTCTGGAATGTAAAAGTTGTTTCCCTAACATAGCTTGGTCAATTTTTAAACTTATTTGTGAATTCCTCGGGTCACCCCAGCAATGGCAGTATCTTACCTTTCATTCAGAGGTCACAAAAGGTACTTTTTTTACCAGCAGGGGTTACTACAGGGATTAATCGACTGCTGATTTCACACAATTAGCCAGTGACTTTGGGAGGGATAAGAACCTAAATCCCTACATGAAGCTGTATCCTCAGGGCTGTAAAAAAATGGCAAAATAGCCAGCTATGGTGTCTACTTTGTATGTCAGATACCTCAAATTCAACACAGTAATGTCAGATGGGTAGCAGGATGGAATATTCCAAAGAACTGCAAGAGTTCACTTGAAGCAATGCAGTGCTGCTGCATGCCTGTGCCCTCCAAGTTATCAGTAAGATATGAAAGCATTGCTCACACATTTCAAACATTTTATATATATTGTATGTATCTGTGCCAGCTGAAATTATAATTTAAATAATTAAATATCCTTGATATTTCCATTTTTATTCTGCTCCTCTATGAGTTGTTTTTTGTCTGTGCAAATAGTCCTTTTCCCTTGGTTTGTAGCTAGCTTTGTTGGTTGAATACCTGCATATTTGTGCAATGCTCAACTTCTGGGGTAAAAGATGACATATAATTATACTTTTTAATGTTAACACATGAAACACAATTATTGTTACGTGGATAGGAGTCAGTGAGACATTCAGTTCAATGGAGAGTGTAACCTAATATGGAATACATTGGTAATTTGCTGGGGTTTTACCCCCTCTGGACATGAAGTATTAGAAATATCAATCTAAACTGAGAAGAAATAATTTAAATTTAATTTTAGCCAGAGTTTAAAGAGTTTATAAGCGAGGGTGAGGTGAGAGAGATTTTTCTGTAACTGTGGCTTTTGTGACTTGGGTGAAGAGCAAGTGTCCCACCTACGAGGAAAAGAGCGAAAGCCGACATTTCTCACTTCCAGGGTGTCGGGACTGAAGGTACTGAAAAAAGATTGTGAAGGCACCGTCAGTACCTCAGAGGAGACACTGGTTTGTGAAACAGATGTGAACAGAGAGAAATTCCCATCCTTAGCTGGAATATAGTTCAGTGGGAGTTAACTCCAACTGACATCAGGTTTCAGAGAAAGCAAGGGCAGAGATTTTTGGCTGTTGCTTTATTTTCTTCTGTGTAGCTTTGTGAAGAAAGGAGCCTAATTTTGCTAGAAGCTTTCCTCAATTCAGAAGGATCCAGCCATCTCCTGTGCTGCTTTCCACCATCTGAATAGGAATGGGCAGGGGGCCCAGGAGCCACATTCTCTACCTTAACCCAGTGACGCCTGAAGAAGCCAAGAGTCCTTCCAAGCAGTTGCAGTGGGAAAGGGCCAACAGCTACTTAAGAGTGCCCCTTACTCACATCACAGATACTTTGGGGGCTAGAAGGGAAGTAGTAGAAGGCAGCTGGGAGAGCTGCCAGGTGTCACACTTTTGGCAGCTTTGTCACACATTCCTTTAATTTTGGATTTGGCTCCACTGCAAGAAGACTTGCGGGTTTCTGCTTGAAGTTTTCCTTATTTACCACTTGGGGCCACTGTGGCACTCTTGAGCAGGAAACATGGGGCATCTCCTCCCTGTTGGATCCCAGGCAGGAAGGAGCTCTTGGGAAGTAGAGGTTGCAGCGGCATAGTGGCAGGACCTTTCCTGTTGTCCTCACTGTCCTTGCTTAGCTCCAGGTGGCTGAAACAACCTCGAGCATCCCAGGAGCTTCCTATCACTCCTCAGCTGAGCAGGTTCCCTGGCAGCTCTGGGCTGGTGCTGATGGATCCCCATTCCAACTCCCTATTCATTGGGAGGACCTGTTCCAGGCTGGGGTTTTGTAGTTCTTTACTTTGCCCTTACCTGGGTAGGGTGTGTTGGCAACAGGATTAGGTATTTGGTCGTCAAAAATAGCACAAGGGGGCAAGCAGAAGGGGAGATTATAGAGAATTGTTAAACAGTGAAAGCTCAGACAGTGGTCCCACTGTGAAAAAAGTCATACCATCACTGTTGAAGATACATACATATCTGAAGTACTAAAGTTCTCTGACGGTGGCAGGAACACCGGAATTTTTAGTTTAAAACATGGAACATGTTTTAAAACATGTTATCTCTTACTTTGCTAGGCAAATGCTTTGCTATTGAATCCAACACATCTAAACTATTGTTTTCTCAACAGTAGTACCTGAAGGAAAATAGCACTTTACTTCTGCCATGCTACATTACTCTTTCAATCTGTAGTTAGGACCATAATTTTCTTGTTCACTTGCATTTGAAATGTTGTGGAGTTCAGTCTAAATGACATTCCTTTTTCTACTTGGATGGATACTGGTTAGGGTGGTTAATTTAATTTAATTTAATATATTTTTAGGGTAGCACTAAATTGGAGTGCTTGGACGGGGGTTTATACTGTTCTCTGTATATTTCATGCAAATTAAAATATATTTTGGGTAACTTCACATTGACTCTCACTTTTGTCACAAGCATTAAGTAACTTCTCTCAGAGAGAACAGGCAGTGGAGGTCACTTCTCTGAAGGTGTTGGAGGGAGAGAGAAACTTGCTGTTCTCTTCCATTTCAGTGATTGTGAGTGACCTACTCAACCCGGAGCAGCAAATCCCTGGGGCCCAGACACCCCCTGGAAGCAAAGCTGACCACACTGACCCACCACAGCTCCGCTGCAGGGGTGTGGATTGGTATTGGTTTTCAATTTAGACAAGATGTTGTGTGAGTCACCCTGCCCCCTGCCCTCCCACCAGTGCTATGAATAATAAACTCTGGCAGAAGCTGTGAGCCAACTGATGTGCTGCCAGGGCACGGCTCCTTCTCCCCATGCTCCTTTCCCTCTCTGCACTTTGCTGGACCTGCAGGGCCTGTTGTGGGTGGAGGTGAAACACATCTGGAAGGGGCTGATTCAAATGGCACTCGTAAGTGAAGAAGGAGGTTCTAAATCCGACCCACCCTGGGGAAAAGGGGCTGAGGTCATAGGAGGGCAGAATGCAGAGTATTATTATAGTAAAAAAGTGAAAAAAAATTACATCAAATGTTTGCTTAAGGATCAGGAGTCCTGACCCAGCCCGTTTGGTTTGCCAAATATTACATGAAGCTACATAAAAAACCAACTCTAACCTCTTACAGCTCTCCCATTAGGTCACATTAAGCTTTGGCAGGGAGGATGGTCCTACTTGGTGGTTTTTTTGATTTGTGGTTTGCATTTGGCCAACCTGACGTATTTAAATTTATTTTATTTTGTAAATGCTCAATGATAGAGTAAAACTCTAGAGTAAACTTGTTCTGTCCAACATTTATTGTGGAAAAATTCTGTATTATCAAGAGATCTTTGCAGAACAGCTAACAAATTAAAACAAAGCATTTCAAGCACATATTGAAGTTCTTTTTGTAAATGAAGGAAATCTACTGATGGCTTCAAGCCATTACTTTTGGTTGTTATCCACTTTTAGCCCTCTGGGCTTTTATAAGCCTGGTGTCTTTTGACTCTCCCCATGAGGACAGCAGTGTCTTTGGCTGTGGTGCAGCCAGGGGAATGAATCAGAATATGTTCTTCTCCTTATAACTTTGTTAACCTTTTAACAAGTTTGTCTTTCCTGCCTTTCTGAATAACTTGGTGAGCCTGTTTGCTCACATGGAGGCTCAGTTTGACTGTTGCCATTGAACTAGGAAAATTGAACTAGGAAAATGATTCCAGTGAGGGATTTTCCTAATCTAAAAGAATATTAATTACACCGTATGTAGCTTTTTTTTGCCCACTGAAAACAGAATTTAAAATAATGTGGAGAATGACATGCTCTCTTTCTGTCTTCTGAACGAAAAATGTGCTTTCTCTATGCATAATGTTTTCTTTATAGAAAATACCTTAACAAGGAAATAAATTTTTAAAATATCAGTTGTATTTTCCTTAATGGGGCATTTTTGATTAGTTCAAAATAACAGAAATACTTTATTTTGCAGTCAGATTGGTAGTTGTCTACTTGTGGTAGAACAATAGTCCTGTTCCTTCTGAGGGCAACAATCTTGTGACATACATTCTTATCTTTATAGCCTTTTCTAGTGACGTTGCCAAGCTTTATCATTGAAGTATAATCTCATCACAGATGAATATTTGTACTGCATGGAACCCAAGGAGCTGGAGCTATGAAGCACTTGAAGAAGCCTTCAAGTGAACTTACTGCCTTCTAACTTTTGCAATTTTTGTATATTGAAAATATCATTTAGATGAAGAACATGCAAGGAAACCATTTGATATGTTTGTAATATTTTTCATATCCCCAATGTTAGGGATAAAAATGGCACACTGCTTTTCTCTTTGAAAATAAATTTTGTAGCTGTTTTTTAAAAAAAAGACAGTAATGCAGAGAGAACAATAGCTTAATTATGATTTTATCTATAAGCTATGTATCAGAAATATGTCTCTTAGATGGTTTTAAAAAGTATGACTACAGGTTTGACTCAGAAATTACAATTATGTCCTGCCAAAATTCATTATTTTGTTCTGTGCACATATCCTCTGTAGACCAGCTTTTCCACCATTTGGCATATGAATTCAGGCTCTTGTGGTGGGTTGACCCTGGTTGGATGCCAGATGCCCACCCAAGCTACTCCATCACTCCCTTCCTCGGGAGGACAGGGAACAGAAAATATAACAAAAGGTTGGTGGAGAGATCGCTCACCAACTACTGTCACAGACAAAACAGACAAGGCTGGGGTTGATTCATTCAATTTATTGTCAAGCAAATCAGAGTAGGATAAGTAAAATCAAATCTTAGAAACACCTTCCACCCAACCTTCCTTTTTTCTTGGGCTTAACTTAATTCCTGATTCTCAGGTGCAGAGGGACAGGGAAGGGACATTGCAGTCTTTTCATCACACGTTGTCTCTGCCACTCCTTCCTTCTCAGGGGGAGGACTCCTCACAGTCTTCCTCTGCTTCAGTGTGGGGTCCCTCCCACGGAGGACGCTTCTCCATCTACTTCTCCAACTTGAACCCTTCCCACAAGCTGCAGTTCTTCAAGAACTGCTCCAGTGTGGGGCCCCAATGAGGTCACAAGTCCTGCCAGCAAACCTGCTCCAGCCTGGCCTCCTCTCTCCACAGGTCCAGCCAGGAGCCTGCTCCAGTGCAGGCTTCCCCCAGAATCACATTGTCCTTCACGCATCCACCTGCTCCAGTGTGGGCTTCTCCAAGGGCTGCAGGTGGATCTCTGCTCTACCATGGTCCTCCCTGGGCTGCAGGGGCACAGGTGCCTCACCACGGTCTGCACCATGGGCTGCAGGGGAATCTCTGCTCCAGCACCTGGAGCACCTTCTGCCCCTCCTTCTGCACTGGCCTGGGTGTCTGCAGGGCTGCTCCTCTCACACATTCTCACTCCTCTCTTCTCTGGCTGCCATTTGCTTCTGCGCAGTAGCTCTTTCCCCTTCTTAAACACATTCTCCCAGAGGCGTTACCACCATGGCTGCCTTGGCCGGCAGCTGCTCTGTCCTGGAGCTGGCTGGCACTGGCTCCATCACACAGCAGCTTCTCCCAGAAGCCCCCACTGTAGCCCCCCTGTAACCAAAGCCTTGCCACACAAACCCAGTTCAGCTCTGCACGTAGCAGACTGACAGCCCTGTAATCTGGTGATTGTACGGCACAGGCTCAATACATGTAGCAGCGTTTGTACAATGTTCCCTGCATTTGGCACTTAGCTAAGCTAATCACTCTGCTTTTTGGCAGGGTAATTAACCAAATACCATGCTTGCTGATACCTCAACAGAATTGTTTCTCATCCTGGAGTTAGCTTGTTGAAACAAGTTTAAATGTTCTTATCCTTAAGCTGTCGTGCCGTCAGCAGTGAAGATTTAAAATAAATTATAAAAGTCACTTGAAAAAATACAATGGTGGGTTTTTTAATGCCATGTAGTTTTTGAACTCCAGATTGGCTTTTTCACAAATGCTGGCCACTATAGCAATAATTCTATTGATATGGTTGATTATCTGATAGTTACTGTTAAAACACCAATCTGTTCTATGGGATGGCCTGACTGGAGGTCAAGCATGACCTAAAGAGGAAAAATTCCCATATTGTCTGATACTCTTGAAACATTTTCTTCTGCAATGCATTTTTGATAGCAAAACCACCTTTAAATGCCAAAGCCATATTGTCATAGCTGTCACTGACTATGATACAGAATTGGAGACGCATTTTACAAGGACACATGTCAATGACATTAGTATTGTTGGTGAGGAATGATGCTGAATTATTGAAAAATACAAGCTGAAGATTGTTGCAGGGAAAGCTTTTCAAATCTGTGTGTACACTGTACAAATTGGCAGCTGTATGACAACATTATTTCCATTTGTTTTTAAAGTATCTAGATAAAATTGGCAATGAAAAGGCCTGCACAAAATCTCAATAATTTGTTGGATGGAAAGGATCTTTCTTGTTCCCTAACTGTAATCTTCTATTATAGTTTATGACTTTGCATTTATGAGTTTACAGATTTTCAGAAGTGACAGAAGAGGTAGTATACAATGTTCTTTCTTGCAGGGTCAGCCTGTTCCTCAGTTCCTCCAATTTGTGATTAGCTATGCTTATAGCTTGCCAGAGGTTTGGATTAAATGCTTAATCACCATTATGCTAAAGCTGAGAAGAGGTCATTACTTCCATTTGTATGAATGAGTAAAACCAAGGCATCTAAAAAGAGGTTTTTCCTGTCAGTCCTGGTGACGGTTCCCCAAAATAAGTATTTTGTCAATCTGCTCATATTTGATGTGTTTTTGGCATAGGAAGCTGTATACTTAGCTCCCTCAAAAACTGAAATATAAATCAACTAGAGAATTGCATTGGTTTTCCTCACAAATTACACTACCTGTTTGCATTATTATGCTGTATTTTGATTTCTCAACAAGCTTCTATCATAATAGCATTTATACTCATCTTGGATATTATTGTGCCAGATTTAGGCACTCTATTTAGTATAGACTGGCTGATGTCACAAACAACCAGCACAGTTTGAATAATGTCAGTATCCTGAATTTAGATTTACTGCCATTCCTCATCTGTGATACTTTCCAGTTATGAAGAGGTTCTACATCTTTACCTGGTCCCTTAAAATTCTCAACCTTTGTGTTACAGTTGCTTCTTGGTGTATAGGGATATAAGAAATATTTTCTAGGGTTAAGTTACAATGCCAGGGCTCCCTTTACTTGTTTGACTCCAGATCGATTAACAATACTGAAATTTTATTGGTATAAACATGTAGTTTGTATGTCTAAGTTCATGGTGCTGAATTCAGTATAAATAATTCACTGGAAGAAGCTAACAAGAAGAAGAAGAAAAGAAGAAGAGAGCATTTCTGCAGGAAAGGATCTTGGAGTCCTGGGGGATGATAAGTTGACCATGAGCTGGCAATGTGTCCTTGCAGCCAGGAGGGACAAAGGTATCGTGGGGTGCATCAGGAAGAGCACGGCCAGCAGGTTGAGGGAGGTGATCCTGCCCCTCTTCTCGGCCCTAGTGAGGTCACATCTGGAGTGCTGTGTCCAGGTCTGGGCTCCTCAGGACAAGAAAGTCAAAGAGCTATTGGAGAGCGTCCAGTGGAGGCCACGAAAATGATGAGGGGTCTGGAGCATCTCTCTTATGAGGAGAGGCTGTGGGAGCTGGGCCTGTTTAGTCTGGAGAAGACTAAAGGGGGTCTCATCAATGCACATAAATATCTCAAAGGCAGGTGCCAAAAGGTGCCAGACACTTTTCAGTGGTGCCCAGTGAAAGGGCGAGGAGCAACGGCGACAAACTAAAACACAGCAAGTTCCACCTAAACCTGAAGAAGAACTTTTTTACATTGAGGGTGGCAGAGCACTGGAACAGCTGCCCAGGGAGGTTGTAGTGTCTCCCTCTCTGGAGATCTTCCAAACCCACCTGGATGCATTCCTGTGTCACCTGCTCCAGGTGCCCCTGCCTTGGCAGGGGAATTGGACTGGGTGATCTCCAGAGGTCCCTTCCAACCCCAACTAATCTGTGATTCTGTGAAAGAAGTCTCCCTAAATTACCATTAATGTGAAAACTACAAAAGAATAGTGATTGGTAGAGCAGGTATAATGTTGGATTTGGGAAGAAAGGACTTGAAAAGTTTTCAAAAAAAAATTTGAAATGCCACAAAGTCATTCCAAATATTGTATTGGCATTAAGATAGGCACAGAAGTGTTAAATCCATTCTGTGGATATGTGATGATAAACATTAGTGACTTGAGGATGATCATAGTAGGTACTGGTTTGTTTCCCCTGGAACACTTTTTCATGCTTTTAAACCTCAGGTACATGTTTATTACAGATCATGATTGTGCTTTTAAACAACCTCACAGTAGTCTCCACTTGCTGCATTTTTGGTTTGTATCACAGTGAAGTCCCAGAGGACAAAAACTGGATTCCTTTCAAGAGAAATTTGTACTCCAGGAGTGCATACTCCAGACTCTACTGGTGTTCTATCCACAGCCCCAAACTAAAGCAATTCTAGAACAGGAAGTCCGAAGAAGCGAGTTTTGCAGGGATGTCAGGTTCTTGAGGCTGTCAGTGTAGTAACTGCTCTGTCAATAGGTGAGTGACTTCAGTAACACTGCTTGCTAATGTAGAGGTAGTTATTGTGCCTCTTACCTTTTCTTCATGGTGTATCTACTTTATTCAGAGTGTGCTCAGTGAGGCAGATAAGCTGACAAATGCACTTTTCCAGGTTAATAGTATTTATTCTATGTCTGCAATCATTCTCAAGCAACAATGAGGTACCAGCACAATGCTAAGAAACAGCTTAAAGTTCTACTGAGAAACATTCTACTCTTACACGAGTTTTGTATGGTAGTATTTGCTTTTTCTTTGAATGTCAGAGCTACCACTTTTCCCTTTTAAGACTCCCCTGTGGTGACAGTAAGCATTGCCAGTCACATGGCTGAGATTCAGAGCTGGGAGAACTGCCATAGTAAACTGAATTTGAACTCTGGTCTTCCCATGCCTCCACTGGGATCTATAACTGTCTGAAAGGCAGGTCTGGCCAGAAAATTTTTGTGTTGCAAAATTACTTTTGATGTGCAGCTGGCTATGTAAAATGGTTCTTATTTGTTTGTCCAAATTCCATAGCTGATTTAAACCACACAGTCCAATCGATAGTGTGAGTTAGTTTTAAAAAATAAAAATATTTATATTTTTTATTAGTTGATTGGATGATAATTGAACCCAAGTGTTTTTGAACCCTGGATGCAGCTGAAGCTCTCTTAATTCATTATAGATTGGCCAGCAGGGTGGTGAATCACTGTAAAGCCATGTTGGGTCTCTGACAAACCTCAGATAAATCGCACTTGTCAGGGTTTTGTATGTAATCCTAAAAAATGCATGTAATTTCTGTATTATTGCATGTTAATTTAATTGTAACAGGGTTACTTTTAAAGAACAGTATTGTGTGCGCAGCATCACCAGAGCTGCTGGTCTAACGCAGTGGGGCTTCACTGCATTCAAATATTCATCAATTGAAACCCTGTCCAAGCTCCTTGTTTTCAGGAACTCTGTATTAGAAGCCTGGCAGCACAGCAAGACACAGAAAAAGGGTGTAGGAAAATTTAAATCAGTGACATGTGTACTTGTTTTGATAGTGCATTCGTTGGCCTAATTTAATAATGTATATTCTTGGAGGAAATGTGAGCAAAATCTGTTGTTAAAACAGATGAAAACAAATCAGATTAACTTGCTTTTATTTTGCATGAGTTTCAGTATTCATCTATAAATTGGTCAGTATGTTGTCATTTAAAAGTTGTGAAAAGGTTGCCAATAGAGTCTCACAGCTCAAAGAGCTGTAAGATTTAGAGTCGGTGGCATCATTCTTCTACTGGACATGAAAAGAAAGCTACTTGTCAACCTCTTTACCCTCCAATGTCTAGTAAAGCCAACAGAAATTGAAATGCAGCCAGAAGGTATATGAAATTTATTTTTCTGTGCATGGAGACAGTCATTTGTACTTACTACATTTTTCACTATATTCACAATTTAACATGCGATGCTATTTTAAAAACACTGACTAATTTAAAATCTGTTTGGCAGAAGGATAGAGATTTGAGGGATGCCTTGTTCCTACAATCCTTGGGGAAATCGATGACTGCAGGGAGACCACCATTAGTGCTCTCTTGTTGAAGGAACATCATTTGTTTGAGCTTGATGGTCATTTGTATTATTTGTCCCAGCAACTGATCAGTAAACAAACATGTACTGACTGTAGAACATCTGTATCACCAAGCCAGCTGTGGCATGTGCTGCTGTTGAATCAGCTACTAAAGATAGGTGGCACAGGTGATGTGATGTATCTCCAGTCGGTGAGGGGTAGGAGAGAAAATTTTAAGAATGCTTTGAAAAAATGTCCTAAAATGTTTGAGAGAATAAGAATTTCAGGGAAGAGGTGAGAAGAAAGTGATGAAGGAAAGAAGGGAAAGGGTATAGGAGAGAGCCAGAGTACTACAGAGCAGAGGAAAGGGCGGCAGGGACAGGGGATGCAGAACTGGGAATGAGCAGGGCTTCATTTGCATCACTGATCACTACTGTCATGGGTTAGCAAGCATAGTCCCGGAAGTGATGCTCCTGCAAAGGGGTGCTTACAGCTTCCTCTGGGACCTGACAGAACCTATCAGATGGCCAGTCTGAATATGGACAATTCTTTGAGCCACTTAAAATTGTGACCGCCTCTGTGATCCACACTTAAGAATAGACTAGCCCTGGGGCAGAGACCCTCTCTCTTGTTTGCAGTGCTGGCACAGGTGGCTGCGGGCCCCGTGCAGGGGCCAGCGGGCCCGGCCCAGGCCCTTCTCAGGCCAGGCTGGGCTGGGCCATGGCCATCCTGGAGCCGATGGGCCCTGTTCCACCCACGGAACCCCCTCCACAGTCCTGCTGTGGGCAGCCGGAGCGGCTCGGCTCCCCCTCTCCAGTTCGGCCAAGATTCAGCTGCCCTGCTGTCCAGCAAAAGATCATGTGACCAACAGCGATAAGAAGCGACATTCCAGCTGCAAGGCTGAGGTGAGATTAACCCTTTTAGTGCTGTGAAGAGCTGAAAACCTGAGGGAAGAGAAAGAGGAGATGCTTAAAGCTGAAATTCTGTTGTGAAGCTATGATAGATCAGAGTACCCGTTGTAATTTCATGAAGGCATGGAGGGGTGGAGTATTCAACTTGTACTTGTGAGAAAAAGCACCTGCACTGAGATAGGCAGATGCTGACACAGCTGTAATTTAATGAGAAGTTTAAACAGGGAGAGGTGGAAGTGATGAGGACTTTTGCTGCAAATGGAAAAGGAGAAGACCTCAGTTCCTAGAGATGCTCCCAGAGATAGTCCTAGAGATGAAGATGAGGAGGACCCTTTGCTCCCAGGGAAGGAGAAGAGCCTCTGTTCTTAGAGATGAAATGCTCCCAGAGATGGGTGAAGAGAACTTTTGTTTCTGAATGGCTCAACCTTAAAATTGTACCCCAGTAATTCAAGAGTGGACCCTCGAAAGCAGTTGTGGGAAAAGCTGCAAGTCAGGGGAAGGGACTCACATGCGAGCAGAGAACCAACCCGGGTGGCTGTCTCATTGTGATAATGTTTTCATAGCATGGACAAGAGAGACTCCTCTTCCTAAATGGACTGAACAAGGTTATTATGGAAGTGGTAAACAGACTGAACATCTCAAGGGTTGTATTTTTACACTGTCAGAGGGAGAAGGGAGAAAGGTGGGGGGAGAAGAAGTGTTCTGAAGGTGTGGTATGATTTTTTTTTCTTCTTTTAGGTCTGTTAATAAACTTCTTTATATTCTTTCAAGTTTGGTGCCTGCTTTGCATTTCTCCTAATTCTTATCTCACAGAAGGTAAACAGTAATGAGTATTTTGGACCAAACCACTACATACAGGAGGATACATCACAACTGGGGCCTCAGATATGTCTGATGGAGGCAGTTTTAGTTTCCCTGCATGACTAAAGATGTGTCTTGGATTTGAAAGCTATATTTTAGACTGGGGAAGAGGTATTGGAGGTCAGAGTAAATGTGTCTTCTACAGACAACCTTGCTGGTTACAGACATTCTGCCACTGCAGTTTTGAGCTTTCTGGTTCAGATATATCTATAAATGAAATATTTGGATGGCACTTTTTCATTTTTCAACAAAACTAGGATTTTTTCCCTAGTTTTAAATGAAAGAGTCACAATATTATCTAAACTCAAAAGTGTTTCCCTCTAATTTTCTCTTTCTATTTGCTTTTTCCTTACTGATTTTGTAGTGCATATATAAAGAAACAGTACCTTTTCTTGAATGATTTTCTTAGGACTCAAAGATATTGGACAGATTCAGGGTTTTATTTTGGCATACTACAGTGCTGTGGTCTGATTTGTAGATTTTATTCATATTTTCTTTGAATAATTCCAGTATTTTGTTTTGAATTTATGAGGCCATATTATAAAATGAACTGTGGAAATTAATACTGTAATTTTAAGGTAACCTAAATTGTTCTCTAAATAATTATTTTCTAAACTATGTGGGTTAAATTGATTCTAAATAAAAATAGAAACTTTCCTTATTAGCAGGGCTAATAAAACTCTTTGCCCGTGCTCATGCAGCCACACTTTTTTACCAGACAACCTCATGACTCACATTTTTTAAAGCTCTTTATTCATTAACGTATTTTTGCATTTAGGACATAGGAAAAAATTGGTGAGCTACCTATGATAGCATGAAATATTCAAGCATGTTCTACATAATCCAGTTTTCCTTATAAATTTCCAGTACAACTCTCACCCATTTGAATACTGAACAAACTAATTATAAACCTGTCCCTGCTAGCACCCCTGAAAGGTACCAGCATGACTGTTCAGATGGTGTTGGAACCAGGTGCAATTTGGTTTAGTATAGAATTTGTCCAAAGAAGGTAAAAAGAAACACCCCCCCCCCCCGCCCCCCCCCAAGCCCTGTAAGCCTGTGGTCTTAAGAAATGCACACAGCTGCAGGAAAGAGCTGCCAATTAATGTAATTTACAACAGGTTTCTAACTCTTGACTTAGATTGTGAGTTGAATAGTTGGGGGAAACACAGAAGGGAATGGTGGAGAAGTTCAGGCAAAGGGTGCTGCGTGGCAGGGAAAAATTGGGTAAGCAACATCTGGAAACTTAAGTTGAAAGAGGAAACAACCAAAATTGCAATGAGTAAGAGAGAGTCCAGACTACAATAGATTGGAAAAGAACAGAAGGATCCAAGAGGAGACCTTTGTGGTAATGTGTCACACAGCAGGATGCAAACACGATTGTTCCTTTTGACTTGGAAAGTTCTATCACTTTCTCGAAGTATGATACCTGTGTAATTCGTTTGGCATGTTGGGCTGGTTGCAAGGTCTGAGATTATTTAATAGAGATTTGTTCCCAAAAGCGGGAATTGAGTAAAATCCACTACTTTCTTCACAGTTCTGATACCTGTGATTGCCTTGTGGCTACAAAAATTCTTTGCTTACATGAGTATTGAGGTGATTTTATAATCAGCTCGCTAAATTGTGTGTTTAACTATTGTGTGATGTGCCTCTAGAGGAGCATCTTTCCTGGTATACACCTCATATATCGCAAGATAAATACTTTTTGTGGCAGGTTGCTCATAAGTCATATTATCATCACCTTTGTCAGTCATATGGAGCCAATCACATGGAGCCAATCACAGCTTTCCCTGTTCATTGCAAAAGAATGCAGAGCAACCCATTCAAAGCAGCCTGTGAACACTTGCTTTAACTGTTACCAGTTGCTTTTCTCATCCCTTGTTAATTATTGATGGATGGTCTGGTCCGGGCTCACTGCCGTGGGACTGTGTGTGTCACAGCACAGGCTGGCTGTGGGCATTGGCAGTGCTGGACAACTCAGGGAAAATGTGTATGAGGAAACCATTAGAGGTGTGATGACTAGCTTGTTTATTCTTTCTCATTAAAATTGGCTCCTCATTTTAGATTAGATTTTTTTTTTTTCCAGCTGACACAAATTTGAGGAATCTGTAATTTCTCACGAGAGAAAATTGAGTTGCACAAAATTCTGAAATGCTGTGGCTCTGCTTATACTTACACCAGAACATCAAATACTCTTACAAGAAGAGGAAATCACCATTTGACAATCTGGAAGCAAAGGAAATTAATCTTCATGAGTCTAGTTAGGTAATTTAGCAGCTGCCATGATATTATAGAATAATTTTTTAATCTTTGCACCTGCGTAATGTGAAAGCATTTTACCTTCCCAATCTACAAGCTAAGGTCCTGGCAGCAGAAGTGTATAGGCTTTGAGGACAGGAGGGGGGGAAAAATAACCGCCTGAATTAATTTTTTTGCAAGAAATGACAAATATAGCCTATTTTTGTTCCCCAAAACATGCTGTATCTTGGGGTGAGATGTGTCTTTGTGTCTCACCTAAGACAAGCAACCTTCTTTTCCAGGGGTTTTCTTTTATTTCCGAGCGTGAAAGCATTCTGTAGCTTTTTGTCCAATTGAGTCTTTTAGACTGGATACATGGCAAGGATTTATCATTGGTTAGTTGGTTTTTCGTTTGTTCAAATAAAGCAGCTGCAACTCAAGTGGAGCATTTGGGCTCTACCACAGCATAGGGGGCAACATGAAAAAAACCTGGCTGATGTTCATTTTCCTCAGCAGATGCTTAATATCAATCCCTGTGATCGTAGCACATGGATGTTTTGTGAAATGCCTGCATTCCCCTGTTATCACAAAACCTAGTCTGTTTTCTCTGGACAGACTGCTCCTTCTCAAAGCACAAACAAGGAGAGTGTAACAGAGCACTGACAGGATCTGTGTTAGAAACCTGTGCACTGCCATAAATCTCCAACTGGTAAAACAATGTCTGTACTTACACATCTTCCAAGAAGACATAATTGTAATAGTAGTGTGTTGGACTAGAGTCCCTGTGGTTCCAGGCCGTGCTTTCTGGGGGGTGGGTTATGTTCCTTTTTCTTCTTCACTGTTAAATTTACTTACAACTAATTTTGAAGAAGAGAGAGGAAAAAGGTCTATAATTGATTCTTCTGAGGTCTATATGGGTCTTGTCTTGTTAGAAATGCACATTGGTGCAGCTGTCAGAGAATCTCAGTATGTAACTGTATTTCATATTTCTCTGGATATTTTTTCTACGTCTCTTGAAATTTCTTATGTTTATTGCCTACTGTTCCTTCCACTACATGAAGTGAAGATCCTTAAACTCAAAAAATTTCATGCAAATAAAAGTGTACAGTGAAACTACACCTCATTGTCAGTTATTTTTTATTTTAGTACCCTTGAGTTTTCCTGCAATTAGAAAGAAGTAAGGGCACAGAACAACTTTCAGAGTATTTTAGGATCTATGAACATGTCTTGTATTATTCTTCTAAGAGAGATTCAGCACTGAGAACTTCATACTTTTAATTGAATATCGTATGCAACTCATAATTTTTTTTTAAGTTTCTCCCCATAGTGCCTTCTGTCCTGGTCTATTCCTATAACTAATACAATTATGCTTCATAAAAAAAGTCTACTTTTTAATTATAACATAAGATTAAAAGAACCTATATATTTTGGTATTCAAATTCAAGAAAAAAGGATCAATTAGTTTTTGGTGAAAGGGAAGGTGATTGGGTTTGTACTATAAATTTATAAAAACAGTTAGCTAGTACTGACTTCAGAAATGCTGGTGGTCTTTGGAAAATAAAGTTATCCTGTGGAAAATTGCATATTAAGGTAGAATTTACACTCAGAAGTTACTCTCTTCTGGATAGCTGAAACTGGATGTTATTTGGTCTCATCTGCCTTCTTCACTCTCTGGATTAATTTTCCCAGCTGTTTCCTCAGGCATGTGAGTTATGTGTGTGTCTGTCTTCCTGTTTAGCAGTGAATAGTTCTTTTCTCATCATCTCAGTCCTATGCTTCTGGTTAGGGGAAAAGAATCAGGAATATCTTATATTGGAATAATGTCTCTTACACTGCAATAATGTCTCATGCAGATTCCACTCCTAGGCAGACAACAGAGAAAGTGCTGCATTTGATTTTCCCTGTTGGTACATTCTTCTGTGCTCAACTAATTTTGATATTAGTGCAGAGCTTATTTAGGTGTTTTTAGTCATGAGTAGCAGGTATTCTAGAAATCTTTTGGTTAAATTGTAAGCAGAGCAAGTTTTGCAGGGAGGGCAGAGGAGGATGGGTGGTTTGCAGTGAGAGGAATGGGAAATGCAGAGCAGTTCTCCCAGGCAAGGTAGCAGAAGGCACGGGAGCAGATGTGGCTGTTTCTGGATTGCAGGACATGGGCATAGGCTCCACTAGGTGGCACGTTTTCGGGGACTTGGTGACATGGTGTTGACAACACATCAATGAAACTGGATGGACCTTTCTTTCTTTAATCAATATACAGCATGTGTTGTGTGCTTTTACCAGTCGTAAATTCTGCTCTCAGAGCAAACATTATTAATCCCATATTTCCTTCCCTGCAGTGGAGGTGCATTTTCAGAGCAGCCATGCATTCAGAATGTTCCTGTGCTTTGGACTGTAGTATGCTATCCAAATGGGAGCTCAGCTGTTTTAATATCTGTAATGCAAACGTCCTTTGCCTTACAATCTTCTGAGGCTTCATAGAACTTTAGCAATGCTCCATTTTAGCTTTCCTTCATTTGGAATCTGTTTGAAACAAGTGGCTTATGCAATATAGAATAAAGAGATACAACAATGGTTCTTGGTTTGTTTTCCCCTTAGAGTTTTTAAAAACAGAATCATAGAACCATTTAGATAGGAAAAGATTTTAAAAATAGAATCATAGAACCATTTAGATTGAAATGGTTTAATCTTAAACCATTAAGATCATCAAGTTCAAGCATTAGCACTACCAAGTCCACCACAAATAGTCCTCTCATTGTCCTTTAACTTTAGGTAATTCAGTAAATCTCGTATATTGCATGAGAATTATTTTTTATATCACATCAAGTTAAGTTTTCCAATTTTAAAGAGGATGAATATTTTTTTTACTAAGTTCTAAAGGTAAGAAATTTGAGGATTACTATTTGCAAACTAATCTGAGTAGAACTACTTGGCTGTAAGTATCTTCTTGAATCAAATCTCAGTGCTGAAGTGTCCCACCATCTTAAATATCAACCTATATCCACTATATTGTTTTGAATATTTGTATTTAAAAAAAAAAAAAAAAAAAAGAATGATCCATGATATGAGAATGTATTTAAATAATTACCTTATGTGTCTTTTTAGGGAGTTCTGCCTCACTGCAGTTGTTGATCAGATAACTGGGCAGTAAGTTTTGTTAAGCAGGCTAGCTGATGGGTGGTCTCAAGGATATTAATATTAAAAGATAAAATCAAAGAATAGAAGCAGATAGAATGAAATCAGTTAACCTCCCACTCTGTTTAGAGAAGGATTGAGTTTCAGTAGAGGCTGACTTTTTAAAGACCGTGACAGCTTTTGGATATCTCAAGGGGCAAATAGTTTATGGGCACAGGTATGACAGACTCCCACAGATGTTTAGAAAAGCTGCCTGCTTCACCTGGGGTTTTGTATTAAAGTTACTGAGAAGTGTGGTGAGGTGTGCCAGCACAAGTGAATAAATATCTCAAACCTTTTTCTGTAGGTCATGTGCTTGTGCTCTGGGGAATCTGCAGAGTGGAACAAGACAGGCTTCTGCAAAGAACAGGGTTTGTTTTCAGGTAAAGGGGACTGTGCCACAAAATATGTTTGTGAGTGGTGGATGTTCATACACAACTGAGGATACATTGGTGATTGAGATAATGCAGAGAAAGAAGCAGTCATTGGATAATGCCAATGATGTTTTTTCCACATCTGGTGAGCTCCATTTTAGTGTATATTTTTCAAATGTAGTGGTTGCTATTCAGGATCTCTATTAATAGTTTTCCAGTAGCAGAAATGGTGTGTTTCCAGAGCTTAGACTAGTCAGCATGAAAAAACAGGTTCAGATTTGTTGTGTCAGCTTCATTTTTGCTTCCTTTTCTGTAAGATGTGACTAATATTCATTATGTATTTAGAGAATTAATTGGTCTCTACAAAGTTATCTGAAACTTTGGGTAGAAGGTGACATAAAGATATGCATTTTGAGTGTCGATATTTAATTTTAGAACATAAAATTTGGCCCAAAACTTTTAGCCAAGTGCCAAGAAGAAAAAGAAGAGAGACAGAATAGTTTTGATGTCAGTACTCCTAGGGAACATTGTTTATTTCTGGTATTACCAGCAGATTTAATGTGCAGGAGGCAGTGTTGACTTGCTATTAATTTATCTGAATAAAGCATCTGTACAATTGTTCTAGTAGCTATTGAAAGGTAATTAGTTAAATTTTAATTTTCTTCAGTAGCTGAGATTTAGGTTTGTTGGCCAATGACACTGAAAGCCCTGTAGCTTTAGAAAGATTTTGAGAACTCTTTTCATTTGCACTTGCAAGAGACATAGAATTCACAGGGGTTTTGTCTTTTTGCTTCTGGAATCTGTAACAACAGTTGCATTTTTAAGTGATGAAGGGTATTTCTGACAGTCTCCAAGACCATCAAGTGCGAATCCCTTTCCTGACTACTAGCCTAAATTGTTACAATAATCTGTTGTATTCTGAGTTATTGCCTAATTATTTATTTTAACATAGTTGATGTTAAATACACAATCCTCAGAACAGCATTTCTCTACATGGGAAGCATAAAGACTGTGGAAATACAAAATACAAGTTGTAGATTTCATACTCCATATATCAATGAACTTTTGAGAGGAAAACCTGGCTCAGAATAGCTCTTGCATTATTTCTTATGTGACTAATTTGATTAAAAATCAAAAAGCATATAAATCTTCATGTTTTCACAACATTAAAAGGAATCTAAGCTTTCAAATTCCTGCAGTTACATTTGGGATAGAATGGAATGGAATCATAGAATCAATCATTGAATGGCTTGGATTCGAAGGGACCTTAAAGATCACCCAGATCCAACTTCACTGCCATGGGCAGGGACACCTTCCACTAGACCAGGTTGCTCAGATCCCCATCCAACCTGGCCTTGAGCTCTTCCAGGGGCATCCACAACTTCTCTGGGAAATCTGATCCAGTGCCTCACCACCCTCACAGTAAAGAATGTTTTCATAATATCTAATCTAAACTTGCTCTCTCTTTCAGCTTGAAACCATAACTGGTTCCTGATTATTGCAACTAAGGCTGCAGCCAGTTTCTGTAATTTTCATTCTTGTGGACAGAATTTTCAACTTAATGTTTTCCTGAAGTATAAGTATGTATTCTTGATTTGTTCTACCAGTTATTTTCATGATGGATCCAAGTTTTTACACAGCCTGGGATTAAGTAACTAATTCACTGATGGGTTTGAGTCCACCTTTACCTGAAATGATTGACCAGAGATGTACCATCATGCTTGGGTCTAATGAATTTTTTAATGAATGTAGCATTAGTGTAGAAAGAGGCCTACAGGGTTCACTAGTTTAGTGAAGACGTTGGCTAGGCGTCAAGAGAATTTAAATTTAGTTCCTAGTCTTGAAATGTGATAAATCTGGCTATTGCTGGGAAAAAAAAAAGGTTCAAATGTGGTGAATATTGTGTCAGTTTTGCAGTACTTTTGTTTCACAATTATTGCTTTCTTAAATATTTATCTAACAAGAAACATTTTCTTTGCCAAATGCCTTTCTTGCAATAGGAAGCAGTCTGGAAAGGCTGAGAGGTCAGGATAAAGCATTGGTGGCACACCTCTAGCAAAAGCAAGAACTCTTGTGTCAAATTATCTTGCAAGGCAGGAATTGATCCAGAATTGATGCAATGTTAACTCAGGGCAGGAATGCAATGTTAACTGAGAAAGTTGCAACATACCTTGACCGTTGCTAAATTAATTCTTCTTGTGGGATATTTAACTTGATGTACATCACCTTTCCTTCTCTTTGTGAGTGAGTTCAAAGTAATTCTGAAGATTTAAGATATTGTCAAGTGGTTGGAGCGAGTTATTTAATTTTTATATGTTTCATTCAATTAATGTAGTTAAATAAGAGATATATAGTTAAATTAATGGTAAGGTCCAGGGCTATTCAGCCTGGAGAAGAGAAAGCTCTGGAGAGACCTGAGGACAGTTTCCAACCCCTAAGGGGGGGCTACAAAAGAACTGGAGAGGGTCTTTTCACAAGGGCATGGACTGGTAGGACAAGGGATAATGGCTTCAAAATGAAAGACAACAGTTTTAGATTAGATAATAGGAAGAAATTATTTGTTGTGATGATGGTGAGGCACTGGCACAGGTTGCCCAGAGAAGTTGTGGATGCCCCATCCTTGGAAGTGTTCAAGGCCAGGTTGGATGGGGCTTTGAGCAACCTGGTCTAGTGGAAGGTGTCCCTGCCCACAGCAGGGACGTGAGAAGTACTTGATCCTTAAGGTGCCTTTCAACCCAAACCATTCTATGGTTCTGTGATAATCAACCAAATAATCAGTGCAGTACTTACTTAACATCATATTTGAACTTAGCTTGATGGATAACCTAGCCAAAAGTGAAATTTCTAATCTAATGGATGAATACAATTCTAAAAATCTGTTTTCTTGTTAAATACACAATTCACTTTCGGGGAATGTCCATCAGTATCTGCCTAATCACTTCTGCAAGTAAATTGCCAGAATATTTGCAAAAACTACTTGAATGACCTGAGCATAAATGCAGTAAATCCATTAGACATTTAAGATTTTAGGTATAATAGTCTTCTGCAGACTAATTCCAGTGTATTCCTATCTATTTACTGATGTAATTTCTCTTCTAAAGATAAGTGTTCAGTGATTGGGGCCATGCACGTTGAGACAGAAATCCAAGCTATCCGATCTGTCTGTTTCCAGTTCCACGATCTTTTTCTGTGTTTTTCACTTTGTCCATGAATGAGGAGCTCAGGAAGAGCTTGGCAGAATCACTTCTGAAATGAACAGAAGAGGATTTAATACTGTAATAATAACAACAATTTAAAAAAAAGTAGAAAGACAAGTTAAAAAGAGGAGTCTTCTCCTGATAACTTTTCCATGGTCAGAAGAAAATGCAGGGCTAGTCTTGCTCTGCATTCTTTCTTAGAAGTTTCAAAAGGTAGTACAAAAGCTGCCCAAACTTATTTTTCTGAGAAGATCTGTCTTTTGTTTCCAGGGTAGAGGCAGTAGGAACTATCTTTGTACTCAAAATTTATCTTTTGTAGCTGGATGAAACCAATAAAATCAAGTAATCTGTGAAAATCAACCAGTTTTGCACTGTTGCAGTAACCAAATTGGTTATGATTTGCAGAGAGCAAATCTACCTAGTGGCTTAACTTATTTTAGGATGTGGACTTCAGTGTTTCATGGATGCAAAATTCTCAATCATGGAGTGTATAAAAACTTATTTTTATCTTTTCTTTCCATATTTAAAAACCACTTGTTTGTTTTTCAACAAAAGGAATAAGCACAAATATGAGTTTCATTCACAAAGTTTCTTCTGTTGCCAGAACAGGGATGAGTTTCAAAGTCTTACTTTTGCTCAGTATATATTCCACATATGCTGTTAATGACGTAAAATTGAGTAATAACATTTATAAGTTTATGTTGAGATTTGAATTAATGATGTGGAAATGGTGAGTTTCCCTTATTTTTGATCTGGTTTGATTTTACCCTTTTTTCTGTTGAAATGATACAATCATTAATTAAAAAAAAAAAAAAGAGTAAATTGTCACAACCAAATTAAAGCCTTCTTTTGATCAAGTTATAACGTGTGTGTAAATTGTAGCACTTGCTGCTCTGTGTTCTGAGCCTGATGTTGCTTTCTCCGCTAGCTGAGACTCCAATATTTAAAATGCTCCTTTTTTTTTTCATACATAAAAATGTACCTCCAGCCCATCAAGCCATTTCCTTGGGAAGTTGTGGTTCATGACAGCATGACCAAGTTAGTGTTCTAACCTGGAAATGAAAGGAAAGCAGAAGCTGAGCTGTTTCAGCAACACTGGCACGGCAAGGGATTACCCTGTCTCATTTTCCCCAAATCACATTTTTCTGGAATTACGCTTCCAGCGAGAGTCCCCACCCAGGCAGTCCTTCTCCCAGATGAGGTAAAGGAAGCCACCATCAAGCTGAGCTGGGAGCTGTGTTAGGCTTCTCTGAGCTGGAAGCCTCTCTTCATTACATCACACCTGGCCGTATTTCAGAGATTAACGAACAGCATCTTGTCAGGTTTAATAAATCGCAGTGCTTGAGTTTGCATTGAAGATGTAATCATAAATTCCCTGAGCTGTGAACTACACCTTAAGGACTCGCAGGGAGTTCTAAGAAGGCAAGAAAAAGAAATGACTGTAAACTACAGAGTGTGCCAGTTTTGAGAGAAACCTGCAGATTTTCTAGGACATTAGGTTTCAAAAGAAGGATTACACACAGACTAAACAGAGTAGAAGTCATAAAAATTTAAAGACATCACAAAAATAAGATCCTTTTAGGTATGACAGAATACTAAAGGAAATTTATACTGAATTATACCACCCAAGCAGACCCATTAATTAACGTAATGAGAAAATATGTTCCATTTCCATGGACCCAAGTGTGTCAGGAAGCATTTGACACTTTTAAAAGGGGGAGAGGTGAAAGCATGCACTTCACTGCTCTTGAAATTCTCAGGTTTTAGCTTATCTATTCACATTCATGTTTGGGCTGCTGAGGCATGAGGATATGTACTAATCGAGAGAGAAAGAAAAAGCTACTGCAAGTGACTGATATGCCTAAAAAAATGTAAACACATTTGTGCTGAAAAACTCCTAAAGTTCTATCTTTAAAGTATCCTGAACATTGGATAGATTTTCATGTCATATCATAGGAAGCCAGGAATGAAAAGAATCTTTTTATTGTCAAGATATGATTCTGAAAATATTACATATGGGAAATTTTAAAATCCATAAGCAGATGCTCTGTGCTCATTCCAATGGCTTGCACTTCTAAAGCTGGCAAGTAGGGCACTTTGCAGGAAATAAAAGCCAGATTTTCAAGGTTGTTCAGACATCATTTTTCTATGCAAAGGACTTTAAAAATCAGATTCTAATTCCTTTTCTCAGAGTTTTATTCCGGTCCTGTTATTCAAATATTCCCCTGCATATTGTTTGGAAATTCTTATGGTCATTCCTTGATAGAAGCAAGCTGAAAAAATTAGTTTGAGCCTTAATCTTTTTTTAGGATGTAAAATAGGTCCATGTTCTTTCATTTCTTATCTGTGAAGTAGTGGCCCATTGATGTTGAGAATGGGACATTTCACGTAGTATCTTCTGCAATGTGTCTTGTAATTTTTCAGTTTGAATAGCAATTCCCAGATGTTTTCACACCTATTTAGTTTTTGATAGATGGGACTACCCCCTCCAGATGTATTCTCAGACGAAATATGTTGAACCATCTACATTTCTGAGGCATCGCTTTGATATATTTTAATAAATGTGTATTTTGTACATATATAGCTGGTGCTTAAGGACTGTCTAGTTTACAAATAAGTAAAATTTTTATGCATGCAAAATTTTAAGAGTTAAATACACTTGTGTACAGAAGTGTGCACATCTGATACAGCACATTGTTGCTTTTTTGGATTAAACTTCATTTCTTTTCACTTGGTGGTAGGATTTGGGCCTGCAGATCCCTTTTCTCTTTCGTGCTAAGCAGCTTACATGCTGTGTGTGCAAAACTGTGCTGTAGCCAAAATAATACTTGAAATATTTGGTCACCAAGAATCAATGGAAAGAAGGCCAAACCTTATGTTTTTGTGACCACATAAAAAGCAGGAGGTAAGTAATAATAGCTAAACTATCTGTGTGGTTAAAATGCAATGTAGCAGTTGTTTTATAATAATAGGAAATATAGGCAGAAGATGCAGGAGAATTTTAGATTTAATTGAAATCAGTGAAAATATTTTTCATGGGTAAAATCCAGTTTATTTACTTCAAACATTATCCTATACTGCACTGTCATTTTATAGGAGTGCTGATCATTACTCTGATTATGGTAATCTAAATATTTGCAATGCAGAGAATACGAATCTGTTTAAAATTTCTTGTCTCTGATAGTTGTGGAAATTTTGTCAGCATTACCTGTTTCTAAGGAGAAATTTACTGAGGAAAATGTGCTAATAATCCCATTACAGGTAATTGAAAGAAGGCTCCTTCTGAGCAGGCAGCTTTCAAAACAGGCAGAGGATGGAATCTCATTTGCTTCTTTTTGCTCTTTATAAAAAGGTTAATATGAATTATTAATTCATCCCTATTAATTTGAGGGATCATTTTCTTCTCTCTGGAAGGTTCTACTTAAGTGAGTATTGATACTAAAGATGAGCCTTCTGCTGTGTCTGTGCTGCAGTGACTGCAGCAGCCAGAACACCTTTCTGAATTAGGTGTCTGTAAGCACTTTAGGATGCAGGTCACAGTTCAAACAGTCACGCAGAGCTTCACAGGATGACCTGGGATGTCTCTTTGCTGCTCTAGACTTCCTGATACCACTCCTGATGAGTACTGCTCATGCTCCAGCTGACTCAAAGCTGTCTCCCAGACCTCTCTTCAACTCTGTAGTCACTCAAAACTTTGGCAAAGACTTGTCTTCACTTATATTTGCTTTTACAATATAGGAAACACTTCAGCACTTTCTGTTACTTGTTCAAAAGATACATGGAAGGATTCATATAATCCTGTGGGGTTTTAATGTCTCATTGCCATAATCTGGGAAATCTTTTGTTTTGAGCTTTTTGTAGGGGTATTCACTTGTCAGGGGACTGAAGCTCAAAACTCATAGTGATAGCCACATGCTCCACTGAAGCCCATTGCTGTCTGAACTTGCCTTTCTAAAGTGTCTGTTCAGCTTCATCAGATTTTAATCTCTTGGTGGGTTGGTATGCTGGCACCAGTGAAAGCACAGGCAGAGCTCCTGTGGACATCAACAGATCTGGATCTACTCTGTGACTTTCTTCTGGCAGGTGCGTTTCGAAAACAAAAAATTTGTAGCTCTCAGGTGGTAATTTTTATGTTGGCACTGTTTTCTTAGGAGTTTGTGTGATGGGTTTGTGCTTTTTCTGTTTAGTTTTCTCTGCTCTGTAAATCACAGTCACACAATAGTCTGGGTTGGTAGAGACCTTTAAAGGCCATCCAGTCCAACCACCCTGCAACAAGCAGGGATGTCTTCAGCTGCTTCAGGCTGCTCAGAGCCCTGTCCAGCCTTGAATATTTCCAGGGACAGGGCATTCACAACTTCTCCAGGCTATCTGTGCCAGTGTTTCACCAACCTCTTTATAAAAAAACTTCTCCCTTATATCTTATCTAAATTGACATTCCTTCAGTTTGAAACTAATGCCCTTTGTCCTATCACAACAGGCCCTGCTCAACAGTTTGTTCCCGTCTTTCTTACAGGTCCCCTTAAAGTACTCAAAGACCCCAATAGGGTCTCCCCAGAGCCTTTTCTTTTCCAGTCTGAGCAACCCCAGCTCTCTCAGCCTTTCCTCATAGGGGGGGTGCTCCATCCCTCTAATCGTATTTGTGTCCCTCCTCTGGACAGGTCTGTGTCTTTCTTGTGCTGGGTTTCCCAGAGCTGGATGCAGCACTGCAGGTGGGGTCTTACCAGAGCTGAGGAGATCTCTGCCTGTGGTATGAACTGGGGCTTTTATAATTTGTGAAAGAGTAATAATTTTTAAAATCCCTGATTATTCCCTATAAACAAACACTTTGGGTTTTGTCCCTAAATTCTTTTACAAAACCTCTTGGAGATTTCAGAGATGCTCTGCCCCAATGAGGGGTAAGTGAAGAAGTGTGGAAGCAGCAGTGTTGTCAGTAATGCCTGTTGCAAACAGACCACTTGGAAAAGCAGAGCATAGAGGCAGGAAAGGGAGTTTGATTCACCTGGAAGGAGGCACTGGGGAACTCAGTCCTGCTTTCTCAAGCGTATATATCTAAATTGTTTAGCAGAACTAATTTAGTGGGCTAGTTTACACTTTCAAATAAGCTTTCTAGGCCAGAAGGTTCTGACTCTGCTCTTCCCTCTCTTCTTTTGATCCACTGCTTTTTATCACTTCTGGCTTCACTTTACCTTGGATTCAACCAGAAAGACTGCAGTCAAAACAATTTCTTGGGAAGTAACCAGAAGTTAGATCCACTTCTTTGTGAATCGTAGTGGTGTTCTTATCATTAAACTGGCACCACCACCCATGAAGTTAATTGAGGTGCTGGCTATGACTAACTTTTCAGGATTCTCCAAGGTCTCAAGTAAGCTTTGGCAGTTGTATGTCTTATCCTGCATTGCTTTTAGAAGGAGATAATTATCTATCTCCATATTGTTCGGGTACTTCTGAGCGTACATGCCAGCCAGAAAAAAAGTTTAGCCATATTAAACACAGTGAGTTCAAGTGCCAGGATATTTAAGTAGTACTGGATATTGGGTAGATAGAATTGTTCTTTGGGACTCAGAAGGGTTTACAGGCCTGGCACACTCTTTGGGTAGATATCAAAAGCCTGTAACTTGAAAACTGCTGTCTTCTTGGAGGAAAAAGTGGTCCTAAACACAGCAGAACAAACCAAAACAATCCTGTCTAATCTGTGTTTGAGCGACATCAACACCAAGGCTGTGGGTTCAGTCCCCATGTGGGCCTTGTCCTGAAGAGTTGGACTCGATGATCCTCATGGGTCCAACTCAGAATATTCTGTGAATATTCAGAGTGTTCCATCTGGGGTAATTTCGGGTGAATCTGCAGTCTCAGCAGCCTCTGCTGCCTGAGTATTATGTGAGGGATTTCATTTCCAGGCTAATAGAAGACATGAAGAATTTGCAAGACAATAAGCTTAGAAAATATTAAAATGCAGTTTTTCAGCATACTGAAAATCTGATAATTCCATAGAAGTTCCATCCAAAACAAAAAGCTGTAATTATAAATGCAAAGTAAAAATGATTCTAGTAATTTACAGGGGCCTTCTAGACATGAATTCATATTAGTACCAAGCTATTTAAATAAGAAACCCAAGAAAATGCCAGACAGCTGTATTCTTCGGAATAATTTTAATAATCTAACATGGTAATGAGTTTACTGGTTGCATCCTGTTGCCCCTACTGAAGTCTGTGCAACTCAGCCACTTTGCTATATTTTTTTTCTGGCAGAACCATCTTAAAAACTGCCTGTTGTTTACCTTTTCTTGTTTTCTTGTTTATTTATTGTTACTGCTTATTTGCATCGATCTAGAACCAAATAGCTTTGAGTAAGTGCAGAAATGATGCATGAGGTATTAGCATGTGTGTGACTGCAGGTTTCTTTACAGATATAATAAGCAAGCAATAAGTATATATATATATATATATACGTGTGTATATATATATATATATATATGTAGGCTGCACAGCTATACATCTTGGAAACCTCAGGGTTAGGCTGACATAAGTGCCTTCTGATGGCTTGCTAGCTAAGATCTAGCACGAGGCTCTCTGGGGATGAATTTCTTAAAAAAATAAAAGTGGGCTCGGCCACATTTATTTGATATTACATTCATAGGTGTAAAATAGCAGTTTATAGTTTCACTTGTCCATTTCCCTTGCTCTGGACCTGCCTCCCTGATCAAGAAATTCAATAGCTATTAAAAGCTGCAGCTGTACTAACAGTCTTATGCTTTATAGGAGGCATTTTGCAGCTATTACTTTAGGTCAGGCATTCTGTGCCAGTACAGATGTTACGTCCACCTTTTTCATGAGCACTTTATCTGCACCATGGGCATTGCATTTCTAATGCTTGCTTGAAATTGCTAAACATGCTCCGTAGCTGTAATTTATTTGGGCTGGTGTAGTTTAGAGGCCTGAAAAAGCTGTATCTGCACCTGTTCTATTCATCCGACCAGGAAAGCACGAATTCCACTGCAGGAGAGTTTGTGGAGTTTGGATCTCTTCTTTATAAACTTCCTGAAGCAAAGGCAGCCATTTGATTCATGTGTATGTTCCCTTTCCCTGAGGTGGAAATAGCTTGCATATATATCACAGAATTCCAATTTTCTAATACTGAAAGGAGAACATACCTCTTGTTCTAATGAAGGACAGGCATGCAACTCCTACATTCCCTTCCTCATCTACCTCTGAGTAATCAAATGTGCACAGTGAAAGGTGAAACACATAGAAGTTGCTCCAGTGTGTATAACTGGAGCAAACTGTGCTAGAATAATGACACCAGTTTCATTGTGGGACAATGTGACAGACACTTCTGAGTGAAATGTATTTGAGGTGATATAAAATGAGTGAAAAGAAAAAGCCACTGCTTCTCCTGATTCACCTCCTGGCAACACTGATATCAGTGAATTTGTGCTAATGGAAGATGAGCAACAGTTGGAGATGACTGAAACATTGGCAATATCTGAAATTTTGAATATTGAATGTTGAACCAGTGTAAGAGCCATTCATTCAACTGTTTCAGCCCAAAATTTTGGAATTCACGCAAAATCCAGCTCTGAAAGACAAAAAATTAAACAAACAAAAAAAAAACTTAAAAAAACCCCAGAAACCACCCCAAACCAAGCAAACAAGGAAGCCACTGTTGAGTGAGGTTTTCCAAACCAAAGCTATGTCCCACTTTGCCCAGTTCTGCCAGAGACGTATGTCATCCATAGACATGTCATCAAATATGGCTCAAACCAACCCTTCCCCCAAAGTAAATAAATCCAACCACAGACCGAAATGATTCTTTGGCATCCTAAAGATTCTACCCTACTTACTTGTGGTGCATTTTTAATTTACAGTTAAACCAGGGGCTGATCCATTACTTAGTGTTTTCATTAAAGTAAAATAGAAAAAAAGCACTTGTGCCATAATCAGTCTCATGAAACACTTGTAAATATGCAGTGAATTGTAAATATGCAGTTTAGTGCAATAGGATGGAGAAGCAGCAAATCTGTAAGAAAACAAAGAAAGAACCAAGGACTTAAGGAACACAGAAATGTGTGTGGAAATAAAGAGAAGGCAATAAAAGGACAGGAGATTGTTTGAAGTATATATTTTGGGAATAGTGATCAAATATAATCAAATATATTAGTACTAACTGTATTACTAACATGGAATGCTCCTGAATTGTGCATTTAGGCTTTGGATTCTTTTTGAAAGTTCTGATGGCTTTTGGCAAACCACACAAGCCTTGTTCAAGAGGCCAAAGATACCTCCTTTGGTAAATCCAAAAACAGATTCAGAATTTTTCCCTTCAGGTTTAGGATATCATCAGAAGCTCTAGGTAGAATTACAGTCCTGCTGTACACAGCTGAGTATATATAATTCTCTAAGTAAAATTCATGTCTTATGTGTTGTAAAAGGAATGAAAGGTAGCTGTTAATTCCAAGGCTTATAAATATGTCAGTGGGTTTTCATAATGTCTTAATAAATTACAAGAACAAACTCAGTGACTCATGATGTCACCAGAACTACACGCTGCACTGTATTTATTGTAATTATGTACAAAACTCACAGAATTCTTTTTTACTCTCTTCATGAATACATAGATCCCACTAAAAAATCAAAACAATCCTCATGGATTTCTGTATTATTTATTTGCCATCTTTCAGCTGTTTTCTTGTTCTGAGCGCTTCTTCAAATGAAGAAAATTTTCAGGAAAATGCATTTAAAAGAATATTGCTGCAACTGCTATATTTATTCACTGAAAAGCTGAAGTAAAATAGAGTTTCCAAATATCCTCAAATTTGGGTGAAGTTCAAATTTTCCTTGGATCATAGCTCTCTGGCTGGCCACCAGCCCATATCACTAATGGTATAGCTAGCTGAAAAATGGAAAAACAATTTTGTGAAAATTTCAAGATTATTTTGGCTTCGATCTGAAATGTAGAGATAGCATCAATATCATAGAGTTGGTAATGCTTCATTCTTTGGTTTAAGAAATAAACACAGGACAGGCTAAAGGTTTTGGGTAAGTTAAATGTGTAAGACTAATTCAACAGCATTTCAAACCACCAAAGTAAACTTAGTGTGTGAAGAAGCCCTTGGCTCTTTATTACTCCCTGTCCCAACTGGTTTTTGCTGTCCCAGATGCACGTGTAGTTTGCATTTCAGTGATTAATTGTTCTTTTGTATCATAAAACACAGTGGGTTGATTACGGAGCTGGCCCTGCTCCCATGTGTATGCTCAGGTGTTGAGTTCAATGGAACAGAACCTGTGTCTTAGGATGGGAAGAAAAGGAAAGAATTCCACACTGCATCCAGTTTTTATGGCCCTCATTTAAATCAGTGGAAATGGTAACTCTGAATTTAACATATGTTGATCTGATGATGTGCTTCTCTGAATATAGGAAATAAACAAAACAAATAAATGACCCCAGTGTTTCTCCCATTGTTGCTGAACTAATTCCCCAAGATATCTGTACTTCCAAAGCCTGTGCGTGAAATCCCCTTGGTCCAGCTGCATGTCCATTCTCATACTGCTTGCAATGCAACAGGTATCTTTTCAATATGGATGTCTTAATTTTCTGTCCAGGAAACCCCCTTCCAAACTTCCCATTCCAAAAATAATAGCAGTGTTCAGTCACATTTTATGAAAGCATCTTAGAATTTATATAAATAAAACTAGTGTACATTTCAAAGAATATATAAAATGCTGGCATTTTGCTTTTACTGCAAAGATCAAAGAGCCGATTAAAATTAAAATTTCATGAACTTTAAATTATGCATTTAGTCATAAAAAAATATTAAAACAAAAAAAAATTTAAAGCAGCAGGTGTACCTTATATAGTAAGATAAAGTTTAATATATTTTATTAGCTTAAGGGACACAGAATAACTATCTAATCAGAACTTCAGGCATGCATTTACATAAATATATTAAATTAAGAAAAGCAATTATACACTTAAACATCCTTTTGTCTAAAAAAAAAATCATTAAATCCACAGATTAACAATAAATCCAACTCTATGTATTTATCACTTCCAGATACAACTGTTCCATTTCTCAGATATTACACAAATACATTTGTTAGAATTTATATGCATTATACATATATTATATATTACATAATAGTGTGTATACATACATGGTGTTCAATAATATAATAATAATTTGTAGTTTTTATAGCACTTTTCATTTGAAGAGCTCAAAGCGCTTTACAAAGATTGATTTCAGTAACTTTGGATGGAGAGTGGAGGCACAAAGACACAATTATTTCAGGTTATATAGAATTTGTGACAGACAGAGACTGAATTCTCTTGTTGTGAACTTCAGTCCTGCTGTCTCCCTAAAATGAAATGCACATATAGCATATGGAGTCTATGTAGGTAGACTTGCAAAGACTTGTAAGGTCTCGAACCAAGAAAGCACTTAATTATATTAATAATGTTAAGCACATGACTTCAGTGTGGCTCATATGCTTAAAATTACTTGTGTGCTCCCAGCTAGATTGGTGCCTGTATATGCTTAGTAGTATAATTCACTTTATAGAAGATACTTAAGCCTAGTCTGAGTGATATTTTCTAAGCTATTTTCCCACATTTCAAATGTACATACAGTACCTGACAGCTACTATGAAATAAAACTTGCTGAACAGGGGAATGTCACAACAGTAATGTTCTCAAGTGACAGAAGTTTGTTATTTCCTTTGCTGCTTGGCTCCCATTACAATCTAATTGTTCTCAAAGGGGAATTGAAGTTTTAATTCTGCAGTATATTTTTTGGGGGACAGCTAATAGCATTTCTGGAAAATTCACAGGGTAGGGTTACTGCTTCTGGTACTAATGGAGACCGCTACAAGCTACATCTGGTGACTTAATACCAGATGGTTTCTGGTCTCAGCATATCTTGGTATGAATTAAGTTCAGTCTGCACACCCATTTTGACTGCCTAGAACATTTTCTTTTTAGCAGCTCCTCCTAGGAACATTCAGAAAATGGGGTTGTTTGTTACTGCCTTGTGATGCAAAACACCCTTTTGTCCTACTGGAAAATGTATCCTACATATAAAAACCCCTGTCTCCAAACCAGCCAACTCTCTCTGCCTTCTTTCCAAGAATACTGGGAGCACACCATTGTGTATATTCACATGCTTTAGCTGATGCTGCCTTTCTGAAATTTCCTGGGAATTAAAGTAGTTTTTCATTTAAAATAGTTTTTACTTTTTTATTTCATTGCAAAAGGAAAATAAATAGGAAAATCTTATAAACCATAAAAGGAACTTTAAGATATGATACACTGGACCCTCTTGGTAATGTGTAGCACATGGAAAGTTGGTTTTTATCAGTAGAAATAAAACTCTTCTCCAGTAATGCAGCTTGCTGTCTGTACAATAATGCCTGACAATTTTGTTTATGGAAGCCTGTCTGTGTGCTGTAAACAGTAGGTAAAGACACACATTATTTGCATATAACCCAGAATACTAAATGTTTGTGAATGTCTGTAGCATGGAATGATCACTAAACTGTACCTTTTCAGTACTGAGAGCTCAGGGAAGCAGGTGAGTCACTCGGCTTTCACATCAGCTGATTGCTGGACACATTTAAAGAAGTATCAAGAAGTCAGGCAGATTTTTTTGTAAATGCTGGCAATACCTATAAGGAAACCCAGGAGGAGTGGAAATGCTCTGTAGGGCTTTCTGCAGGGCTGGATCTGCAGTCTTATTCCACAAAACATTGGCCTAATGACTGCAGATGCAGACATGGAGAGGTCATGTGTGCACTGATGTCTGAAGTTAAGATCTTCTGCCAGCTAAGTGGATATCTTTTAAGGACTTAATCCTGTAGCTAATGAAGTCAATAGGAGATTATCAATTGACATCAATGGACTTGGAGTCAGGGCCTCAAAGATTAAAGTAATCCTGTACTAAGCTTTCAGGTGGCTGCTGCTGTTTCACACCTATATCTCCAAAAGTACGTGCCTTATTTCACTGAATTACTCTGAGGTTGAAAAGAAAAATCTTTTCAGCAAAACAGTCTTAAATTTTTTTCAGTGTTTCCAAAACATTTTGTCTTGAAACTACTTAGGGAAATATATATTGATCACTCTTTTTGTAGCCAGAATCCATATTATTTGGTACAAATTTTCTGCAAATTTGAGTTGGAATGAATTTAAAGGGTTGGCTGCATTTTTTATGAGAATGTTACTTTTTCTTTTATAATTGACAAAATATTAGTGAATTTTTAATATTGCAAAATGGAAATAATTAGTTTTTATTTGCCACTTAGCTTTTTTCTGTTTGTTTTTTTTTCTAAGATGAAGGACAGCTTTTAAGTTGGACAAAAGATCAAAATGGTATAATTCCTAATTAAGATACACAGATACTCTAAAGGATGGCAAATTAAAATGCATTAATTTCTTCCAAAGAATATACATAATTAAGGAAAAATTAGCAGAACAGGGTGCCCTTGGACTTGCTTTTTCCATGTAGAACTAATCTTATAAAGGCCTATTTCATGAATGCAATTAGAATTACATGTATGAACATTCTCACTGTAGTGCGACTTTGCACCTGTGAAATTACTTGTTCATATTTTCAGCATCTCCATTTTGTATAATTTTATAGGAAAAGGTCCTTGTTTCTCAAGCCAAATTAGAGAAAATGTGTATGGAAAAGCTACATTTCATCATGCCAGGAATATCATTCTGCTTTTCAGTTAAGCCATCTGATTCCTGGCTTGCAATGGGTAACTTTCTGATAAGCACAGTGACTGAAGTGATTTCTGCCTTCCTCCAGCTTCAGTCTGTCTGTGCCTGAGCTGTGTGAGGCTGGTACTCCTGAACTGTAAATGCCCAGCTAAGACACAGAGCTAGAAGTCACTATAAAACAACAAAATTCTGTGGAATGACCAAAAGATAAAAGGCCTCAGCCAGCTGGGAAGCTTTTTTGATGCACACATCTGTCAGGCAGTTTCAAAAATAAAAAGCACCTGCAGCAACCAGGAATTGTTGATGTTTGCTGTGGGTCTAGGAAGGAAGGAGCTGCAAAACCAAATGTAGACAAGTGAATGAAAGAAGGAGATAAACAGAGGTGTCATGTCTTATTTATACCTAACTTACATTTGTTTGCATGAAATAGAATAACGTGTGAGGATTTAAAGGTAAAAAGGGGTTGGATCTGTGTCCCTGAGTGTTAACAGAAGAAATTTATTCCCAGAGGGGGAGGCTTTGAGTTAGTATTTCTTATTGGGCACAGTAGAAAAATGAGTTTACTGTTTTTCTGAAATGGAGTGAAACGATTTGGAGCCGATTTTGCATAACATCTTTTTGTCTCCCTGCTTATCTATGGAGTTAAGATGTTTTTCCTTATACTCCAGTAATATGCCTTCTTTATGATCAGCGGCATACAAAAAGAGAAAGATGAGTTTTCTGTCCCAAAATAATAAAGCAGGGGTTTAAAACTAGCAGGCATCAGGGAGAGTCATGTTTCTTGCAACAGGTACGTTTGTTCTCCTTTAGCAGCAGAAAGGCTGAAAGAATGCTTGAAATGTACAATGTGTTGGGAACAGAGAGGCAGTATCTTGAATAAAGGAACAAATGAATGGAATAAAAGATTAGGAGGGAGAGACACAGAGACAGAGACAACGTGAACACATACATAAAATCCCTTCTGGAGGCCCTTATCTAATTGCCTCATTTATCTAGTTTCATTTATAAGCTCAGTTTTATTCTGGGACACTCTCGGAGGTTGTGTGAGAATGGCTGCAGAATGACCTAACTGGCAACAGGCTTTCTACAGACCCTTTTTTTTTTTTTTTTTGTATGCCAATTCTCAGGGCAATTACTGCAGTTGCCCTTTTTATATCAGCATCTTGGGTGGCTAGGCCTGGGGTTTGCTCACTCTTTTTAATAGTATAATTTCTTTTGATAAATAAGCAGCTAGGATTTTTTGTGTCCTTTTTTTTTTTTTATGAGAATACTTCTTTTCCACTGGGACTTCCTATGTATATGTGGGCTTAATGCAGATGCCTGCTTTCACACAATATAAAAGATGGTTTAAAAATGAATCAAAACAGTTTCACAAGCTATCTCCCCTCTCCCTCTAACCTTCACTTAGATTATTTCTTAGTTTTGAAGTTTTTATGGAATGACTCAGAGCAGAAATTTTTTTAAAAATAAACAAACTGTAGAATTTTGCTTAAATTTTGAAGCTGATTTTCTGGGTGCAGCACAGTTGATGTGAGTTTTTGCTATTGATTTGAATGAGGCCTGGATTTAATTCTTAGCTCTTACTGGAGTTTTATTTTCAGATTTCGCTATTAAACCAAACTGTCTTTATTATTAAGATCAGAACTCTAAGATCATTGTTTTCTGTCCTTTGCATGACTATGGCATATATATTATTGTGAATCTTCAATTTAGGTGCCATCTGTGGCATTTCTTAAGGAACTAAGCAGTGAGAAAAGAACTATCACATCTCCCCAGCTGGTTTTTGAAAATAACATGTCACAGTGGAGTTAAAGTTTGGTTTATTTTTAAATATATTTAATCGAATAAAGTGTTAAAGATGTTATCTCTGTCAGATATTTAAACGTTGCTAAAATACTTCAGCAACTTTCTTGCTTTGCTGATTATGAAGAGTGTAATAAAACCGTGCTATGTGACAGATTTAGACAGCTGGCTCATTCATGAGAAGTTCACATTTTTGTCACCCACGTTGAATAAGGAAAGATTAGATGCTAAGGTCAATTTACAAAAATGGTTGTCAGGACATTTTTTAATTGTAAAACTTTTTGTGATGGAATTCAGGGAAAAGACTAAAGGCAGAAAGCAGTGGAGACAAAGAGCTGCTATTAACCTACAGATGCTACCACAGGGTTCATTTTAAGATTGGTCACACTGCTTAGCCAATGAAGTGTTCGTGTGACTATAAGGGACCACCCTTTTCTGGGGTGAGAGGGCAATTTGGTCTTCATGCTCATTTAATCCCAAGATGTCTTTCAATGGACTGTCAGTTGAATCTACATTGTGCAAAATTATGCATGCACTTTTTAATGCAGACCATTGTTCTCTGAGCACTTAACCAAGATTTCTCAACCAATTTCCATTTGGCATGAGGTCACTCGAAACCCAGGCAAACATATATGGAAGGCAAATGTAATCATCTGTTCCTCAGAGCTGGAATGTGTGAGACACAGAAATGCAAGTATTGGTTATGCTGTAATTTCACATTTAATACTCACTAAATGAAGACTGACAAATTTCTATCAGAGAAAATTCACTGTATGTTGCTGCCCTGGAGAGATAATTTTATTACTGGATTTTACATGGCGAAAAAGACTTTTAGATCTGCTTGGCTAAGGCGTTGTCAATTGTTGATGCATGAGCAGCTGCTTCTAAGGACCACAGGATGTGCACACTGTGGCTGCTCTGCTTTCTTTTCTCAGGCAAGATTTTATAAAAGCTGCAGTAGGTAGTTTGCAGGTAGTGCAAAGGAAACCTGATAGTTGGTAAGTAGTGAACAAAGAAACTGCCAGTAGAGCTGAAGAGGGGACCAGTTCTGCACCTACATCTAATTAATTCCTTAGAAAATTACCTGACTACAGCATGTACACCACATTTATTGATGCATTTACAAAGACTCAGCTGTCTGTTAGCTCTCCAAGGAACATTGAGAACTGCATTTGGCAAGAACTGCTGTCGGTGTTGTACAAGTGACACCACACACAGTCAGCACGTGCTTGTGTGCACTCTCGCCCTGGGACATTCCGTTCAGTGTGGCATCAGCAGAGCCTGCCTGTGTATAACCTCTTACACTGTCCTGCTACAGTGAAAATCACTTTATGGACACTTCTAACACATGCTGGAATTTTATTATGGTTGGTGGACGTTTGCTTTTTTCCTCATCCAGCATAAATGAATACAAGTTGACACAAGGGTACATTTCTAGATTAGATCCCCAACACATTAAAGTGTGTGTGTGTTTGCTCTCTCTTTCCCCGTCTTTCCAATTAAGTTGGTGAAAATGTAACTTTAGTATTTTACAGGACATGGTAAAGCTGTCTCATCTAGGTGATGTCTACATTATAAAAATAAAATAAAATAATATAAATATGTAACATGAACCCAGTGCCCATCGTTAAATAAAATATATGATAAAAAGCAGACCTTCTAGGATGACTGGTTTTGAAATATGCGAATATAATTTAATTATTAAACACTTGAAACAATCTTGATATTAAGCTGCGATAACCAGATTTTTGCATCTATGCTAGATAAAGAAATAACATTCTGTAATAGAGTTACATTGATGAAAGTGAAGGTTACAGTCTTACAATGAATTGCCTAGATAGGAATGCATTAAGCAGTTCTGAAATATTGTCTCATGATGGAGTTCAGTTTACCTTAGAAACTGTTACAACTGGATTTTATTAAGTCCAGCAGTTTATACAGCGGTGTTTGGAAACTGCTTTCTCACTGCTATAACCAGATAGGTGCAGGAACGAGATTTCTGGGATGTCAAAGAAGCCATTAAGACATCAGGAAAGTCCTTTGACGAAAATTTTTTTACAGTGGAATTGCTTCGTAAACTATTTCTCATGAAGAAATAAATATTAAAAAAGATTCCACTCTCTGCAAAGCCGTGATAGCGGCTGCGTGTGTATGTGTGCACATATTGGATATCGGGACGTCTGCGGAGACGCGCAGGAATATTTACACACATACGAGGGATTTTCTGCACATTTGCGGATATTACACTTAAATTAATGAAGTAAATCAAATCACCGGTGTTTGCTGCAGGATAACAGTCTTTCAAAAATGACAGGATTCAAAACAAATGCCCGTTGAAAGTGGAGTTTCCAAATAGTCCCAGAAACTATACAATGTAGCTGGTTAGATCCAGCAAATAGGATGTCATGTCTAGGATCTGATCAAGAATACCTGCCCTTGTCACTCTTCGGATGTTTCTATCCACTTGTTCACACTGGGGGCCGAGATAGCCTTTTTTACATAAGCATTTATTGGGCCTTACACAGACACCTCCATGTCGACAGGCTGGGTCACATTTTGCTGTGGGTGAAAAAACAGCGATTTTCCAATTTGTTTAGAACATCACAAACCAAAAAAGATACAGTACACATTCATTTAGAGCTTTTCTAACCTTGCCGTGATAAAGCATATAAATTAAAAACAACATAGAAAGGTTGAAATATTAAGAGTGTTGAAAGCATATTTTTCAAAATTTTAGAATATTAGGGAGAGGAAGTAATTTTGTATGTCTGAGAGGATGTCACCCGGGAAAGACTGATAAACTCAAACAACAGACTTTTTGAAAATGTTCAATTCCCATATTCAGGTTTCATTTAGAATCTCAGGCAAACTCCTTTGTATACTCAGAGTTATGCACTACTTTGCCTTAGCAAAGCAGACTACCCCTGACCAGAGATGCACTCCTTTGGCTCTTGAATCACTTAATGCTGGGACCAAAATTGAATTGTTTTTACAGAAAAGAGAGCCAGAGTATTTTTTCAACCATTTTTATCAGTTATATAAGTTTCAAAGTTTTCTCTCTCTTTAGCAGATGCCTGGTTTATCTATAGAGCTCTAGGTTACCAGCTTGCTTCAGTTTTTCAAATAGAGCTCCTATTTTAAACTGTACCCATTGTTAGCAAAATTAATAACTTTAGTTGTGGAAGTATTGTCTTCTGGGGTAGTCACAGCACCTTGATAAATATAATACATATATAATACATCTTTCTTTTTCTGTAGGTGTTAGGCTGTTTAATGTTATCTATTGCAATAAGCTTTAATATGGATTTATGGATATTTATAATACACTATAGAAATACAGGTTTCTTGATTTTGTCCACGAGTTTCTTAATTACACAAAAAGGAAGCTCATACCTTGTAAGGTAAATTTTCTTGTTTAAACTATAATAGTAGCTTGAGGTTCAACTTAGAACATCCCTATTAATTGTTGTGTGGGATACAGAGAAGGAAGATCCTCAGTCTACATATTTTATGTGGCTTTCTTGCTCATTGTGTCCATCAAATTATCTATCATAAAGCTGTGATCTTTTAAACAAAACAGGTTATTCAAGACCTATTTATGCTCATGTTAGAGGCATTTTTTACTTTAAGTTCCACTTGGACAAAGGCTGTAGAATGGGCCTCATTCTCTACATGTGGGAGGGCTCTGACTGACAAGTGAGGACAATTGAAGTTGAGCTTTTTGGCCAGATTACCTCATCCATTTCTCTAACTTGCCTTCATTGCTGGGTTGTAGAAGGCCAGCTCATGAATCTTTGCCAGTAAGATACATTATTAGCAATTAATCTCATTTCATTTCAAAGTCACTCCTACTCATCACTAAAAACCTGAAGGTTGCTGAAATTTACGCTCCAGGACTTCATAGATGGTCCTGCTTCATCAGGGCCCTCCTGCCCTTCCAACCTGAACTATCCATGCCATGGGATCTTTGTTTTCTCTTAGTCCCTGCTATTCTTTTGAGTTCTACTGCCATTATGCTGACGTTATCTCTTTGTGTGGGCATCTGGTCAAACTCACCAACCAAATCTGCCCAGTCAGAGGACTCTGCTGATGCTGAGGAACAACATCTTTGTCATAACATCTCTTGGTACCCAGGCCAGCTCTGGAGTATCTGCACTGGCCGAAATTACACAGCTCAGACAGAACCACAGCCTCTGAGACAGTGATGGCAGAGCTGTGGCACTCCAGGCTCATTCACCTCACCCCTTTGCAGGCACACCTATCATCTTAGTTTGATCACAGTCACTATTTCAAGTGACTTTTAAAATCGAAAGCTACATGATAGGATTTGATGCAATCACTGTAATAATGGATCAAAATAGCATTGATTATTAGCTGCTTCATGATAAGTTGTACATAGAATTCTCTTTAGCAAACTGGAGCAACTTCATTTTGTAGGAGCAAAAGCAAGAATGTACCAAAACTAAAAAAATCTGCATTAAGTTAGTGAAGTGCAAAATATGCAATGGAGACCTGCAGTTCTGATTTACCATCTTTTCTGACAAATCTGTTTGACACTGACAGTGATAATACTGCAAGTGGAAGGTGAATGTCCAAACACACGACATGTATTGACTGCATCTCCTTTCATTTTAAAATCTTGGTGGAAAAAAAAAAAGAATCCTGTTGTCATATTTATGCTATCAATTGCATTCTGCACTGGCTCACAGTCATTAGATATTTCAGAGTTCTACTCATCTAAAGACTTATTTTTCTCCTACAACTCACGAAATCAGTATTTTCAATGTTGTCTTAGAACTGAAGGCCAATATATTGGTCAACATAGACCTGAAAATTTCTCTGAGCAAATAATTAAAAACTAATTACGACAGGTCACTGTTTTTTTCACTTGTTGCTATGAATCTATAATACAAACCAGTTCTGCAGAACTCTCCTTCCCAGCCTTGATTACAGCAGCATTTTCCTGTGGGAGTGCAGTGCCCGTTCCGACAATGCCTTGAGCATTCAGATGACAGTATCTGTGCAGGCTGAGTTGTTCTTTTGCATTCTTCAGGGACTAAAGGCCTGAATAAAACCATACAAACCAAGCAAAGAGTTAAAAGTTGGGATCAAGGAGAAAATTTTTGATTTTTTTATTAAAGGCTGGTTTTCTGCTGTAGTATTATCAGTGGGAGAAATCATGAGATTTCTTTTTTCCTTCTAAAAAACATAAGCATAGACATGATAAGTTACAGTACAGAAAAATACAGTGCAAGTTGCTATTATTTCATATAACTGCCTTCAGAGATCTTCTACAAGACTAAGCAATAGTCCTTGCGAATTCTTGAAGCATGAACCTGCCAAAATCAGCTTGCTGAATGTTCATAAAGCTGCCAGCTTATCACAGGCAGCATCTGACGGTGTCTTTTTGCACTTCTAGCTGATCTAGATTTTCCCTAAGAAAGGGGGAAGAGTAACCTGAACAAGTTTTATGTCACACATTATGACGTGTAATAATTTGGCAGAAGTACTACCTCTGTCTACAAATTCAGTTTTACACTGCTGGCTTTTTACTTCCATATCTTCGTGGAATGATATCTGGATTGTGCATTCTGGATGCCTATTTAAGCATCTGAACATCAAGAAAGATTTTGTCACCCTGAGAGTGACCAAGCACTTGCAGAGGTTGCACAGAGAGTTGTGGAGTCTCCGTCATTGAAGATACTTGGAAGTTGTCTGGACATGGTCCTGAGGAATTGGCTGTAGGAATCCCTGCTTGAGCAGGGGGGTTGGACCAGGTGCCCTCCAGAGGTGCCTTCCAAACTCAGCCATTCACCATCAGGTGATTCTGTGGAACGTATGCATGAAGGAAATTCTAGTTCAGCTGACTTAGAATATTTCTGGAACTGGATGTTTTGGTTGGGGTGATAGGGTCATCCAAAAGCTACAGGTTCACAGTAGAGGTACCATGTTTTGTCTCTGCTGTAGGTTTGGTTGGCACAGGTACAACCAAACAGGTACAAGTTTGGAAAAGAATGTCAGGATCTCCCAAGTGATCTAATCAAGTAATTGAAAAGGAGCATCATGGAAAATTAAGTTAATTAGTGACAAATACAAAATTACACATTTTCAAGGAAATCACCTGAACTACTGCCATACATACTAAGGTTGAAATGAGCAGGAAAAAGATTCTATGAGTTTTGTGGAGAGCTTAGAGAAACCTTGGCTAAGTGTCCAGCTAGAATTCAAACAAACCAAACCAAACCAAATCTATGAGATAGAATAGAATAGAAAATAACATTGTTCAATATACTGACATCAGTATTACACCCCAGGTATATGCAAATAACTGCAATAGCAGCTCGTGCACTGAGGACCCTGTCAAATATTAAATTCCTAGAGTGATACTCCTGCATGGAGGAAAGGATAGTTTTTGAATCCTGAGAAAAAACAGGTATGATGGAGGTGCAGAAAACTGTGACAGAAGAAAAAGTGGAGAAAAACTGGGCATTCTTGTTTATCTCCCATTTCAACATCAGAAGAAACATCAAGGGAAAAAAAATTAAGCTAAAGAAAATAAAATTAACTAGGTGAACTCGTGGCTTCTAAGATAGCAAAAGATATCTGAAGCACATGTTCCACTAGGTTTTTAAATAGATATTTCTGTGCACAATGGGGCCATTCAAGGTAATATTAGATAGGGTAAAAAATAATTTTTAAAAAAATAAGCATTCATACCTAAGTCCCTCACTTGCTGACTGGGCTTACATTTCCTCCTCCCATTTTGGCAAGCATTTTGTTAATAGTCCATTACAGGGTTTCTTGCATTTTTCTTTGAAACAGAGTAATACAGTACAGGCCCACTGGTTTGTTTCAGCATAGCACTTTCTCTGCTCAGTCCTAATTACTGCCATGATTATTTAAGCATCCACACACGAGAGCTGGTTCCCCAAAGATGTCAAGGACAGAAAGAATGTGTAGATGCTTCTTTAGTGTAGCACCAAGTCCTGATTTCCAAAGCATTTCTGAGAATCAGACTGAAGGTCCTATATTATTTAAGGGCTTTGAAATATGTTTTGACACCTTTGGTGCAGCATATTTGAAACCCTTTCAGTTTGACTGTTTACATATTTCCACAGCTGTCTTTTAAATATAATGCATTATTTTTTTGACCTGTAAGGAATTCCAGTTCTGTATTGAGTGTATTACATATGATCTGGTTAGAAAGTTTCTACACTTAAAAAATTATATGCAAATATCACACTTGGGAAATGGTTCTAGAAAATAATATGATTTTCAGTGGAGACTTGTTCAGATTTAAAGTAAAAAGATCTGTCTTATAATTCCTATGTATGGAAAAAAACCCCTACATTTGAAATTATTTCTGTATAGCCAACTGCATAGGAGACAACATTCTTTATCTGTCACTGTTAAAACCCATTTATTTCAAGTTACTTTAAATGGGAGGCTTCTCTTTTTCTTGCTCAACCACAAGAACAGTACAGTGTTTAGCAGGAAGCATAACCTCAGGCTCCTGGAGCATCTCTTGAAAAAGAGCTCAAGTGGCATATCTTTAGCAAAGAATGACCTTGTAAGTCACAGAGGTATTTTATTTGGGAAGATGATGACTTATTTTATTAATAGATGTGAAGTATTTATCTATGATAGGGCTAGAATATATGGTTCTTTTTGTATTTAATTAGGAAGGTAGAAGTCACACTTTTTTTGTATCCAGCTGAGCATGGCTGGTCACTTTTGTGATTTAAAGTTTTCTACGGCTCTTGGTACTTGTGAATATAACCTTGCCTTTTATTCTACCATCAATCAATAACTTGCACTCATCAGCCTTGGATAGTATTTATTAATGGTGAGGTGGAATAGAAACAAAGATGGAAAAAATTCTGGTTGGCAGGATGCCTTAGGAGAAGAGGAATACAAATGCAGCTGCAGCGGAATCCTCGTGTGTGAGAATCGCTGGTTTTCCCTTAGCTGTGCTCTGGGAAAAGCCACACTTCTTTCTCAGGATTCGAGTGCTGCTCTGGGACCAACACACATTGAGAGAAAGCCTCTGCCCCACAGTGCTCACACTTTGCATTCTTAGGGCTTGAAAGGGGTGGAAATGGTCAGGCTCAGCGCAAGTTGAAGTGAATCCCACAAAGATAACGTAAGTCCTGATACTGACTGTTGGGACTCGATCTCTCCTGCACTTAGACAGGACCATGGCTTTGTTTATATAACCAGTGCTTCGCTGTGTCTCCTGACGTGGAAAATGGAGGGGAATGGATGGAGCCACACTCTGGGCTGGAGAGAATTTTTTTCCTTGTATCCTCAATCTATAAAACTCTAAAGGGTACAGCTTGATTACTCTTACAGTAAGCACTATTTGGTCCGCAGAAAGTCAGCCAAAAATGTAGCTGATAATGACTATTTATATGGTCTGCACAATTCTAGTTATCTTAAAGAGCTGTTCATATATACAGTACAGTACAGTATATCTTGCTTGTTAAAACAGGCCTTCATGAAACTGTATAACAACTCTAAATGTATGGAACATGGAGGAAAAGTTGTACTGGGGGCTGGGGCCTCGCTGGATCCCTTCGCTGACGTGTGCAGTGAGCTGGGAATTCTTGACTCTGCAATGTGTGAAATAATTTTTGCTGCCTTACCATAGCTAGTAGAAGAAAGCAGCCTCTACTGTTAGTTTAGAAGCATATAAAAGTCCAACATGCTTTAATAGATTAAGACTCATCCTGGCATAGCTTAGAACTTCATGCTTTCTTTAGTGCATCTCTTCACAGCTCCACTAAACACACAGAGTGATTTAGTTGCTGTATGAGCTATCTGTAACTCAGATGTGCATAAATCAATGCAAATGGAGGGCCAAACTCAGCAGTAAAACAATGGTACTGAACAGAAAACAATTCCTCCACCAGGCTTTTGACACAGTATCAAAAATCTCTACTTCCCCACTATAGTGAGGAAAAAAAAAGGCCAGACAAAATTCCTGGATGTTCAAACAAGAGACAGTGCTGTAGAAATCCTGATACAAAATATATGGAATGTTATGCTTCAATTACCTGCACATATGATATTAGGTATTAGAATGATGCTTAAGTGTATCACCAACACTTGTGCATTAGTTGTTGAGGTTTTTTCCTTTATAAGGGAAAATGTCAAGAAAAAATAATTTTGTTTCACTCCTTGTCATAGCCTAAATTTACTACTTGTCATAGAATAAATATAGCATCTCTTCAGGTACAGCTTCTAAAATTAAAAAGTATACCTTTAGTCCTGGGAGAGATGCCAAAAGCTCGTTACTTGTCTCCAGATTTACTACATGGGAATAATGTGGAAAAAACTCATGGCTTTTAAGATTTAAACTCAGCAGCATATCAAATTTATTCTTATATGGTATACTTGTTCATGACCTCTAGTCTTAAGAAATTCTGTCATGTTTGAAAACTAGTCCCTAGTGAAGCCTGTATCAATGTTAATAGCTAAGAGGTCAATGCAACTGCTAAACAGTTTGTATTACTGTCAGGGTGGTCATGAAAACAACACCTGCTGCATGAGCACTTGGCAGCTGGGTCAACAGGCACTGTGGGAATTTATCAATTTAGGGGGCCACTTGCATAGCACTTTGACTGATGAATTGGGAAAGACTGGCTTACTGGGCTAAAGCTGCTCTATTATGTGTGACTTTCTTTAGGATGGCAGAGGCTTCCTGCAGGCTCCAGAAAATAAGCAAAAGATAAACTGAGCTGTATTTTTTCCTTATAAAGTGATAAAAAGTGAGAACTCCTTAATAGCCAACACTAGAAAGACTTTAAGAAAAGGGGAAAAAAACTACGAAACCAAAACAAAAACTTTTACAGTCAGTGAGCTGTGATGTGATTGAAAAAAATCCTTAGGTTTTTCCATCATGGTTACAAAGGAGTTTTTGTGAAGTACTTCTGTAAAGTGAAACTCTCTAGACTGGTATTCGCAAAAAGCTCTAATTTCTCTTTAGTGTCTCTTGTGGGAATAGTAACTGCATGTGGGTAGGTAAATGAGATAAGAATTTTGCATGCTCTGGCTAAACTAAACATAATTAGACATTAATTCTGGCTTTCCATTCCCTCAAATGACTTAAGGGATAGTAACTTTCTGAACAGAAAGAAGTCATATGGCCCACCTGGGTTGGTGAGGGCATTCACCAACAAAATTGGCTCCTTCTACAGAGAGTTTCCAGTAGGAGCTTTGGAGTTTATCTATAACCCATCAGAACTGAGTATCTTGATGCAGATTACTCTAAAACTGTGTGTTTCCATTTCCATAGTAATTAAAGTCTCAAACAGGGCTACACTTTCATAAATGCTTTTCTTCTGTCATACCACCAAACACTCCTGACTCATACTAAAAAATCCAATCACTGATGGTTTTCTAAAGAGCCTGAACAATGTCAAAATGAGGCATGACCTAGATACTGTCCCTTCGTGTTTGAAATCAGTCTGTTTGCAAATGCTCTCCGACAGCGGAAATCCTGGAAGGTGATGATGGAAAGGATGATAAGTGGAATTATATACTCTGGAGGGGCAAGAAAGAGGAGTGAGATGGTTTGAATCAAGTTCAAGTTTCAATCCAACAGGAAGCAGCTATTCCGGCTGTTGATATGAAACACATTGGAATCCAGATCTATAAGGTGTTACAAGGAGAGGAAGAGGAAATCTTCTTCTGTGTGCAGGAACACGTACTCAGGCTCTGCCCTCATTCATAAAAATCACCTGTTGCTTTCAGGGAGCCATCCTGGTCAAAACAATTACTCATCCCCTTTGGAGTCACCGTATTGATGGTGGCAAACTCCTAAAGCTTCACACTTAAAACTTCACAAGAGATACAGAACATCTTTTAAATGGAAAACTTTTGCATTGTCTGTCGTTTTGAGAACTCTTCTCTGAATATCTTTCCTTTTATTTGTAATTTCCTTAGAAATTAAAGTGATCGTATTATAAGTACTCTAAAAGAAGACTTACAAAGCCACTTTATGGCTGTTCTCCCACCATCCAAAGTTTATTTTCTTACTTCTTGGTCTAGTAATAATGTTTAAATTACAGACTGCATGGACCTATCAACAGATCTTACTTATTTAAATATTCATTTTCACAGTTGATTTTCTCCTCTCATCATGCTAGAAAAATGATTACTTTTTCTTTTCTAATGGGTTTGTATTCTGTTTTCTCTGTTATCAACTAACTGGAATCTTTGGACCTCTATACATTTTCTACATCACTGTTTACTTAGTTATTTTTTCTTTTGAATTCATCAATACTTTTGTGATTGATATTAGTATGTATTTTTAGAAACAGAAAACACAACAGAAAAGTTATGAAACAGAAAGTAGAAAACTAGAAAATAAAAAGGTTTTGGTTTTTGGCCACAAAAACAGTCTATAAAATGCTAGTATTTGCACTGACCTTCAGGGTATCTGACTGACCCCACCTTTTAGTTGAGAAGAACATAAGTCTTTCTCCCAGTATTTTCTCACTAGTTCCAACCCCTGGAAAGTAGTGGTAATGGGTTTTTTTGATAATCATCAAACGATAGATATATTTTTCAGAGACACACTTTTACCTTAAGAACTTCTCTTAACTGCCAATTTAACTAATGTACCCAATGTTGGTTTTATGTGCTTTTAATTTTAATGTTTCTCACAACTCCTCCATCCTCAAAGCTAAATATGCTATTGGCTATACTCTTCTCTCTGTGGGATTTTTGGTAATATGTAGTATATCTATATTTTGCAGCACCTCACATACGTGGGGCTTTTTTTAATCACTTCGTTGTCCATGAGTTCTCAGGCACCAATTTATCATTATAGCAACCTTTTTACAAAGAGAAGGATTATTCCACTCGGTGCTTTCAGTGGGAGTCTAGTTATTGACATGAAGTATTTGGAAGAACTGAACAAAAGTTTTACTGTGGTACCTGGAATGCTGTATTTCAAACTGCTTTAATGACTGTGGGATTCAGAACCTCCGTGTTGATCATGTTCATTAATTTGTCATATATCACCTCCGTTTAACACCTCATTTCTGTTACATATGAAGGATTGGTTTAGGATGGGACTTTCTCATTGCTGAGTATTGAGGACTAATGCAAAGAATTCTCAGGATTATTCTCATCTTCTGATCTCCTAATGTTTTAATCTGCCCACTTAAATTGATTTTTTTCTATATCCAAGTAATAGATTTCTGTCTTAAGCTACATTTGATACAAGAAAAATAGGAGTCATGGTTATGTTTGAGAGCAACTTTGACTATGCAGTAGTTTTCTACGAGACAAGAGGACATGGCCTCAAGCTGTGCCAGGGGAGGTTCAGGTTGGACATCAGGAAGAATTTTTTCACTGAAAGGGATTTTAAGCATTGGAATGGAGTGTCCAGGGAAGTGGTGGAGTCACCATCCCTGGAGGTGTTCAAGAAACACCTCGACATGGCACTCAGTGCTATGGTTTAGTTGACAAGGTGGTGATCTGTCAAAGGTTGGACTTGATGATCTTGGAGGTCTTTTCCAACCTTAATGTTTCTATGATTCTAAAAAGATCAAAAGAAATCCAATTCTGCACCTCCGTGTAATGTTCATTCTTTAAAATAAAAGAATAATTTTGTAAGTTTGCAGCAGTGTATAAATGACCATCTGCAGAAGAAGGATGGGTTTGCATGGAATTATTGATTTCCAGCAAGGGGCTACTGCAAGAAATTATAATTTTGGTTTTTACACTGCCCCAGGCATGGAAGATTCTCTTTGCAAATTAACAGGTCTGCCAGGGGCCACCTCTCACAGGGTTTTTTTAATAATCAATGAACTTCTAAGACATGACAAACCAATAGTTAGATGATTTTATTTTTATCTGCTACTCATAGTCCACCTGCGGCATCTTCACTTTGTGTTCTGGAAAGCTTTAGCATGGTAGGGTTTATGTGGATATTTGCTGTACTGGTATGGTGCACACCACGAGGAGAAGCAACAAAATATTAACACGGAAAAGAATGTTATCTTGTAAATAACAATATTCTGTTACTAAAACTTTACATGAACATTTGCCAAAGCCATGGAATTTTTAAGTTGTTTACAGGGGTGGTATATGAACTTAGCATGGAATGGTAAATAGAGCTGCAATGCTCTTTTGTGGAAGTCACTCACTCATTATCTTTCCCTTAAAATCTGCAATAGTGTGAGACTGAAAAGCAACAAAACTCAAAACTTTGCCTGAATGAAAATTATCCCATGCTTCTGAGAAGCGTTACCAAAAACTATATCCCTTTGCCACAGTCTGTTTAATTTCAACTGTGTGCCAATTTACAAAAGTATTTTATAGTTTTCTGGTTACTTTCACCAGTAACCAAACACAGTCTTGACCCTTTTCCATGCATGAAAACAGCCAACCATGAGTGCAGCAATGGGAGGTCTGGCCTTTCAGGTATGTCAGTTGAAGACCACCCTACTGGAAGAGGTAACAAGAACAAAAAGCTGAGGTCAAACAAGGCAGCCCCATGTAATTAGATACTAATAGTGGATTTAGGGTGTAAAATTCACTTAAAACCATACACCAACAGACTAAACAATCCCAGGAAGAATGGCAAGTTTTGTTCTAAAAAAATGTTTTCAATACCAGAAAGCATAAATAAAACATACATAATAACCTTGACTGACAGACTGCACTAACCTGCAGTAACATCTGCTTCCAAATTATTTGCTGTAGTTTTGGGATAGTACAATTATAAAACACTGAAACTCCCCTACCACTGAAATTCTACTGTAACTTATAGTACAGCATGCATCCAATGTCATGATTTTATTGTTGTATTCACTTGTTATCCGAGTAAAAATGTTTAGAATTTAAGTTTGACAAGAAAATAAATTCCTCTCTTAACAGCAAAGCCAAAAATGGAGGTCTAACTGTATCTGATACTCATGGAGGAACATGCTGAAGTAGGTGCTGAAGAAATAGGCAACTGCTTTTGTAGGGTATGATGGGCTCAATGTAATTATACAGCAAACTTCATTTCTGTTGGCTGTTTCATTTGGAATTGATTTCTGATACTTTGCAGGATGGATGTGCTACTTTTACATGTCAGAAGTTGGTCTGATAGAGCAGCAAGATCCATCATGAAGAAAATGGTATTCCCTCAGCTAAAGTGAGTATCTGCTAGTCATCAGCTCTTATTGCTGCTGGGGCCCTGGGTCATGTTGGGAACTGGCTTTTTGCAGTCCCTCCAGATTCCTTAATATTTTCATAGCTCCAGCTGCTCTGCAAAGATCATGCCTTGAGGAACTTTGGTTTGATAATTTTCATTTATCCTCATTTTACAACTGGTAAATTAGCCAAAATAATTAGACCAATCCTATTAATTCCATGTCTTATAAATCACTTGAGTGGGATTTATAAGCCCTTTGGAAGCAGTTCTTTAAGAACTGTTAAACAATTTCATGTATTTCTGGCACAGAGTCCAAGGACACAGGATTTCCCTCCTTGGTGCTCCAAGCCTGCCCAGGGAAAGACAGGTAATGGGAGGGGTATGGAAGGATGTTGAATACCAGGGAGGAGTGACAACTCACACCTACTGAGAACTGAGTCCTCTACTATTCTCCATTGGTGGTATCTCCTGTACAACAGAAGAGATGTTTGGGAAAGACTGAACGAGTTCTTTAGAGCTTACTTATGGTGAAGCTGACACTGGCTAGGACTGCCAAGTTGCTTTTCAGCACACAGAACAGGTATTGTCACACAGTGCTGATCTTTGGAGCCAGCTCCTGTTGTGCATTGTCCCATCACAGTAGCAGGTGAGGAAGCAGCAGCACAGGGGAGAATTCCAGCATCTGCCTTCCATTGATGCTGTGTAACTTCTGTGGTACTTACAAATCATTTGGCTTCAGAACTACCAGGAGCATCTTTTACCAGTCCACATGGTTCCACATTAAGTATGTCTACATCTCTATGAAAACAAATTAAGAATATACATCTAGGTGGGAAACTGGGCAGCTTTCAGCACAATGTCAAAGTGTAAAAATTCCCAAAAGTTAGTGCTGGTCACTGCTCTGTTGTTCTGACATTCCCTTCCTCTGAGACAGTGAATCAATTCTGCTTGTTGCTGCTGAACATTTGCTTTTAGAGAGTCCCCTGCATTGAGAATTTTCCTTATTATTGATTGGCAGTATTGCATAATTCAGCCACATGAAGAGAACTGCAGTTACCTTCTGGTTTTTAACCTACTGAAGGAAAGGCTGATCTTACAGAGAAATGCAGTGCTCACCTTTTTGGGTCAACAATCTTGTAGAGTTTTCCACTGTGAGGCTGTGTCATACTTTTACTGCTTGATAATATGTAAATCTCACCTGTAAGGGAAACCAGTGCAATAAGTTAGTTCTCCTTTCCTAACATGTCAAATAAATGACTTTTGTGATCTAGTTGTATTTGCCAAATGAAATTAATAAAACTTCAGAAGAAACACTGAAATATACAACAGAATCATTTGCTATTTGAAAATTTATATAAGAACTTTCCCCAAACCGATGCTAAAATGTGAAAAATTTTCTATCGTGAGAGTTTTTTCTTTCATATAGTATAGAATTGGTTAAAAAATTTAAATCAGTGAGGAAGGGAGAAGAGGGGAGTCAGTCTGCTCGTGCAGTATCTTTGCCTCTTAATTCTGTAATGTTGGGAAGAAAAGCAAATGTTTTATACATTGTGTCATAGTGAGTGACACGTTCACAGCATGTGAGACACAGTAAGGACTGCCCTTTGCAACAACACATCCTCTTCTCAGTTCTTCCTGCAAGGCTGCTGAGGTGTAGCTGAGAGCAGTGTAGACAGCTATGGCAAAGGACAGATAGCCTTCTTTTTAAACATTTACTATAATTATGAATGCTTCAGCAGGAATTACTGATAAGCCTTATGATTTAAGAACAATTCTTTTAGTATTTACCTAATTCATCTTCTCCAAATCCCAAGACAGGGCCTGAAAAGAAACCTCTACATGAGCCAGTGTTGCCAAGACAGAGGGGTTTCTCTTGCCACTGTTTGGTTGCAGGACTCTGTTGCAGCGTTAAAAAATTTCTATATTCAAAAACACATAAAACAAACTGTTATATTACATTTTGAACAGAGAGTTCTCATTGTCCAGATAAATAAGTAAACAATTGCTGCAAGTAGCTTCATAGATAAATTTGTGCAGTTCCTTGTCTTATGATTTTCTGTACTTTTTTCCAAGGATTAGGTATGTTCTGTATGTCACCATTCATCAGAATGCTGTGCTATTTTATTCCCAAATCTAGAATCTAATCTGCATTACCACGCTGCTAAACTGGCAAAGTGACACAACATACAAGGCTGTAGGTGCTGCTTTCTACAGGCAGTTGAGTGACTAAATACACCTTACACTTTACACACATTTTTGTTTAAGAGTGAGTTGTACAAAACCTACCCATTGCGGTCTCCAAACACATAACTTCCATAGAGCCTCTCTGACTGGCAGCCCCGATATACAAATCCACCAACCAGGGATCCACTGCTAAATGGTTTGAATTCTAGAAGTGAGGGCTCACTCTCTGCAAAGGAACTACCATAGCATTAGATCATACGCTTTTTCATGTTGATGCACATTTATGAAAATGTTACTGCTTCAAGAAAAGACATTAATTCCATTTAAAGATTCCTCAGAATTCAAGATGTGTTGCCAGAAATGAGATGTTAAAAAAAATCAGAAAATTACAGCAAAGTCTGGTTGGGAAACAATCCATTAGAGATTTCCAAAGAAGAGGCTATAATTGTTTTCTTCCATGTGTACAAGCAGGGAGAATAAAACTACGTAAAGATTAGGTTGGACTTCCATTGAAATCAGTGTAATTACTGCTATTAATTTCTACATGTCAATCCAGTCTGCAGAATGGATCTCCTGAACTTCAGGAATAAAATAACCCCCATTCACTGTAGAGTCCAGTGCAGAAATTCCAGTGATTTTCAGTAGAACTTGGTTTGAAAGCCTTTCAATGGTTTGAGAAACTTTCCAAATCACAGTTTTAAGCATGGTATGTGTGTTACATCCCATAAAACATTGGTATTACTGGCTGTTCCTTCTCATGGTAATCTTTTTTATGCTGCTGTATAGTTGCAATTCCTATACACTTTTTTTTCCTTTTTTATTTCACAAAACCACAGAGTTTAGTCCTATCAAATAATTCTTCAAGGAAGTTTCAGTGTACATGTTCCTATTCATGCAATCAAATACTGTTTAGGGCACAAGTAGGCTCCATTTGACATGCTAGCTGCATAATTTTAAAAAAAGCTATAGGCAATAGAGCATTTTTTAATAGGAATTTTTTTTAGTCAGAGGGCTATCTGCAAGTCTTTGATAAATGCATTTCCCAGATTGTTCTACATGAGTTAGAGCTGAAATTTTATGGGGGAGAAAAGGATGGTGAACTCTTTTTATTGAAGCCATTGACCCACAGCCTAGTATTAATATTGGCAAGCTGCTCTGGATAGACACAATATTGCTTAGTTTACACTCTGCAATAAGGATGCAGTCAAAATTCCACTGGAGCAGTGGTTAACCAAATATTATTTTTTGGTTTGGCTTTTATAAAACAGACACAGAAAATACATGCAATAACTGAAGCAGTACAATTGCATTATGCTATTGTGTACTGTTCTGCCAGCCAGCACAGCTGCTTTGCTTTTAAGGGAAGTACAGGTGGGAGAACCTAGGGATGTGAATTAGGAAGGGAAACGCTACATTCCAGGAGACAGGCCAGTTCTCACTGCCTTTACACACCGCTGGCATTTATCACATGTTACCATCAGGAATTTACAAGCTGCTAAATGGGCAGTCAAGGCAGGTGATAGCTCAGAGGAAGGGTCACCTGGCTTGCCTGAACTAGCAAGAGATCTTGGTGAGCACCAGAGTTAAACATCAAACTGAAATCGTGACTGACAATCATACTGATTCAGAGAGAACATGCATCCCTTTAATATATTAAAGTCCCTAACTGAGTATATTTATCTTTTTGTAATCTAATCTAAACTAGTCATTTATTATGAAGTAGTAGCATAGTGCCTTTCTCTAAGTTTTTTATTTTTAGTAACATTTAAACAGAGCTCAGTTATTTCCCTGTTTGGTTGTGGTCTGTTGTTGTCTATCTCACTTTTTCCATTATAAGAGGCACATTACATGAGGTTTCCATTCTCTGTCTTAAAAGGTTATTTGTGAAGGACTGAGAATACATTTTCATCATTTCCTGATATTCCAAAATATTCGCTTTATGAGCCAAAATATACACCAACAGTGAGATCTTTGACAGACTAGCAACTGTCAAATTTGTTAAATCTTATTTACATGGTATTCTACACCAACAAGAACAAAGTTGAGTCATTTCAATTTGGTTTTGTCCTGCAGCTTTTATCTGCTTCTACATTGAAGTTTTCTCTTGAAAAGATTGAACTTTTCACTTCTATGTCTGATAAGTTATCTATCCTATGTATGCTGTAAGTTTCCTATCATGGCTATACAGTCCTTTATGTATTCTCTTCTGCTTTCTATTTATTATTCCATAGACATAGAAACTGACTGTTGCCAGCAGCTTTACCCTGGATAGAACTTACCATAGTCTTTACCCTTTATTATTTGTAAGATTCTTGCTGAAGATCTGTTCTTTCCATTTGAATCTGAACAAAGTATAGTTAAATTGATGTTCACATCTGTTGGGTGCCGGTCCACAGCACAACTGTAAAACAACAAGAGAAAAAAAGAGAAAATCCATGAGAAAGGTGAGTTCATAACATATAATTATCAATATGAAGCATTACATTTTAAAGTATTATTCTTTCTTTGTGGTACCTACTCATTTGAGGGACCTATTTCATGCTGAGCCAAAATACCTGAGAAATGTGGTAAGATTTATACACAAGAGATAATTCAACTTTCCCATTCCTACACCACATCTATGTAATGTGAAGTAAAACAGTTTTCCCGTAGTGATAAAATGTAGTCTGCTCTATAGTACCTGAAAGGAATAGTGCCTTAACCAAGTTAAATGAACTTACATGGTGTAGGAATTTTGGACTGTTAAAAAGTCCAAGAATCAACTCCTTATCTGAGCAACTTGACTTTCTGATTTTTTTCAAACCATGACTTTAAATGTCACTTCAGTACTACCACCCACCTAATTTGCTGAATTATGTGTTGTTTAGTTAAAGCATTGTTCTCCTCCTTGCTATTGTTTAGATATCACCAGATGTTCTCATTTGTTTTCCACGTGCCTTTTTTTCCCAGTCAAGATTCCCATCTCAGCTGTACTTTACCAACTCTCTGATTCAAGCTCTTTGTGTTCACAAAGGTAGTAATTTTATTATTTATTAAAACTAAAAATGCTGTACTTTGTTTCTGTCATTTTGGTCTTGACTTGTAGTAGTTGTGCATGCTCTTCTCTTTCCCCTTTACCAGTGTACATTTGTTTCTAACAGTGACATATGTATGGAGGTGGAGGAGTGGAAGATTCAAAAAGTGCATGAGTGCTTTTATTATTGAAATATTGCTGCCTGAGTGTATAAAAAAAGGTCTGGTTGAAAACAGTGTCTGCTCTAGAGTAATTTCAGTTTAATTGAAACTTACTTACCGGCCTGGATTGTGGAGTCCATGTGCAAAAATCTCCGGAGGTTGGTTTGTGCTATTGAAGTGTGGGTTGCTCCGTGGGATGGAATAAGGGACATTGCACAGGTCAGTATTGACGTCGAGGCGCAATACAGAACCTGTAAAATCACTGAGAGAGTTGGAGGGTAAAATAATTGCATTTTTAAAAGTATTTTACTGGTAGATTTAATCCATATAATACTAGAGTGAACCAGCAAAATAAATGACCCACTTTACTGATTAAACACATAGAGATTGATTTTGTGGTGCATGCAAGTCCAAAGAAGAGTAGCAGAGCCTATGCAAGTCTCAGTTTGGCAAATACCTTGCCTCGTTATGTGCAGATTAAAACACCTCTGACCACGTTGTTGGGAATCAACTTGATCAATAAGAACAACTTTCCAAACATCAAAATTGTTTATGGCTTCAAATATAAGGCTACTAACTCTTTTATACTCTGTGTCATCTAGAGTAACTATGGATATTATCACATTGTAATTACATAATGCTTTTTGCTCACACTTTGGATCCTACTCTTGAATTCAATGATTTCTAGTCACAGTACAATCCAAAGACTAAATATATAGAAAGCAAGTGAGAAAAAACTTTTATTATTTGAATGGAGATGTTGATACTTTTTTGTAAGGATTCAGAACTTTCTTGTTATGTGAAACAAGAGTAACTAAAATGTTTTACCTTCCATTTATGATTGTGATGGAGGAAAGAAGAAGTAGAAGAAGAGCACCTAAACTCTTTTTATAAACATGAAAAGATGTGATGTTTAAATTCATTCCTTTCTGTCTTTCTTCATCATTAATCTGTTTCAGTCTCCCGTTGCTTTACATTAATTTAAAACCCAGTATTACAATTGCCCTCTGGCCTGGGTTTTAAGTATATCCTTATACTTAAAAAATACTTAAAAACTGCATTATCACCTGCAATTCTGCTGAGCCACAGAAGCCTTTAAGCACAATAATAGCAGTCTATCCACTGGTAGTTTTTGTACCTTAAGCCATCCATCTCCTCCATGTCATCTAGAGTGATCATGCCATCTCCAAGAAAAATGTATAGGAAACCATCTGGGCCAAAGAGCAGCTGTCCTCCTAGATGTTTTCGATGTAGTTCTGCTACTTCTAAAAACACTCTTGCTGTCCTCATGTCAACTTGGTGTGGATTTTTCCTGGAAGTTAAAGATACGAACACAGTTTTCACATTTCACTATTATTGTTCTTCTTTCTAAAAATACACTTGACTCATTCAAATGATACTTTGAGATGTAGATGTTGTAACTTGATGGAAAAATGCCTAACAGTTATTTCTGAGAAATTTCAATCTTCTACCATTCACAAACAATTATTTTTCAGCCTATACACAATAAGTAGGAAGTAATTATAATTAAAACATGACCAAATAACTGAAAAAAAGTCTTAAAAATAAAAAAACAGTGTACTTCCTGTCATCCCAAACCCAAAGTTTGAAATAAAAGCCACACTAGTTTTTCTGCAGGTGCCTAAGTTTATACATTGTAAACCTTGTATTCATTTTAGAAATCAGAAATACTAAAATGCAGAGGTTGCTGAGAAATAGAGAGTTTGTGAATTTTAGAGTTCTACTGATACCTGGATACTGTGTACTCTACGACCCTAAGGATGTGGTCATGAGGTCCAATAGCCCACCGTTCTTGGTTGGTGGTATAAGACACATACAGCTTTCCATTTTTCTTGTAATTGGGATGGAATGCAAGGCTTAACAGTCCTCTTTCATCTCCTCCCTGCAGTCAAATGAAAAACACAAAGAATTGTGAAGTTAATTATGTTCTTTATTGTGTTTCAGCTGGAACCCAAAAAAAAAAGTTTCTTTCTTGTGGATAATCTTTGCCCAAACTCTTTTATTTCTTTCCTGACTACTGCACAAAAAGGATTATAAAACATTTCACTTTGGGGAAGTCTTTAAGAGTTAGAACAAGACAATTGCCTTATGTAGTTATCTATGCACAAGTCTGTTACGCCACTTTTGTGGAGTGATTTGTGTTTGTAATCTTTGGGAAGCCATGAAGACAAGTTTAAGTGCTGTGAAGGATTCTTTGCTGGGTTACTAGGTTGCTTGTAATTCGTAGAAGACGAATAAAAAGGTCTATAATCAGCAGTCACTTCTAATCCAAGTATCCAAAACCTAAAACATAGTGCTGGCTGCCAACTCCCACTGTCTTGGCAATATGTTTAGAAAACAGTTAAATTGCTTGTGTAATATGTAAACCTTTGTTTTACCCTGGAGGCAGCAACATCAGTTGTCACAACTATGGTGGTCTGTTCATCATAGCTGGTGTACTGTAGGTAATAAGCAGCCTTGGTCTGTGTGCAGAGAAACCATAGTTTTACATGTGGTCCCTCACTGGAAAGGTTTTTTGTTATTTTTTAAAGTAAAAATAGAAAAATCTCAGAACAACTTTCTTTTGTTATTATGTTTGCCATGAAGATTAGTACAGTTATATGTTAAGCATCCAATCTATGTAATGTACTGTGACAATGCAAATACCCTGTGCACTTAAATAGAAGGCAATTTTCTTTTCGGCTTCTAGAAAGCTTCTAAAACTGTATGTACTCTTACTATGCCTAAAACTGAATTTGTTAAAATGAAGAATAAAACTTAGATTCATTTGTTGCTCTTGAGGCAATACAGAGAGTGAAGCTGAGGCACAGAAATAAACACAGCACACAGATAACAATTCAAATTCAATTCATATATGTGATTATTCACAAGCTGATAGTTGTTTTGGAGTTTAACTCAGGGCTCTCCAGCCCTTCAAAACTAGAACCAGTGACTGTTGCAGATTCAAGTGCTCCAGTTCTGCACCCGTAAGGAAACAACATTTTGCAACTCTAACCACACCCAAGATAACTAATTATGAAATTTTAAATTATAAGAGAGAATGAACCTTTTAAAATGTATTTGCACTTCAGAGTGATGGATGGGCCTGTCTTCCTGTTGAAAGTCATCCCACAAAGGGCCTAATTGGGAAAGTGCACAGCTTTAATTTATTTTAATTCAACATGATTGCTGTACTTCCTTTTTAATCACAACCACCAAAGAGAAACCTGAATCAGAAATGGGGATGTAAGTAGGTCACGAGATTTCCATACAAACAGATTTGTACAATGAAATCCGGATCCTGCTAATTTAGAGGCAGGCAAAATTTGCTAGTTTGTTTGCTAGAGAAATTTAGTTTCAGGGGGTTATCAGAGAGGTTAGTTTTGAAAGTCTAGTTAGAGCTGCCAAATCAGTTGCAGTCATCATGGATGAAGGCACTGGCAATCCAGCTCTTTCTCACTTGTGAGCCAAAAATAATTCTGCAGCTGAGTCTGAACTGATTGTAGATATTATTGTTTGAGTTTCTAAGAGTTTTGACCAAGTTGCTCTGATAAAGTCTGAAGCAAAGGGAGGCAAATCAGTTGCTTTGGGAACAGGAAGGCATATTTCAAAGATTCCTGATGAATGATTCTATCTGTTGTGCCCAGACAAAGACAATCCTATTTCTTCTCATGAGAGATGAGTTCAACTCATTTAAGGGCCCAGGAATGTCAATGAGTCACACCAGGTCTGCCATGCAAGGTGAGTTATTGAAAGTATTAGTAAGAAGAGATCTTTTTGTTACTAAGCTGAAGATTTTATTTAGTGCTTGATACCATGGCAGCCGTCTCAGTGTGAAAGCAAAGTTGCTGAAAGCATAAACAGGTGAAAATTAAATTAAGAGCTTTTAATGAAGTACACATGAAGCAAGAATTTGAAAAATGGATGAAACATGGGACCTGCAAGGTAGTAACTATGGCAAGTTGCATTCATAGGACTTTGACTCACTGCTGTCTTGCACGATTCTGTTAGACTGCAATATATCTCTTTGTACATTGTTTCTATTGCTTCTTGAAAAGTCACACTGCTGTTTTTCAAAGTCAGATAGACATTTTGTTCTAAAGTCTATTTATTCATGCAGTTAATAAAACTTTCTGGATATCCCTCCAAGATACTGAAATCAGTGCAGCATCAAGCCATTAGCTGGCTTACGTTCAACTAGAAATCCAGATGAGTTTTTCCATATTTAGTTTTCCTGGTTTTAGAAACTGATTGTTCATGTGTATTTTCAGCTTTATCACTAACTGGCAAACCTGTTCTTTCCAACCAAATCACTGCCACAACTTCCACAGCTTTTGAAATGCCCTCTATGTGCCAGAAAGTATATGGTTTTCTGTAGTGTTGTCTCATATGCTGTGTGGTAAATTGAGAGATATCCAGCAAAATCCCTTAGGAGCAGGCATTTTAGTACTATCAAACCAAATAATTATGTACAAAATTTCAGACTTTCTCTCTAGAATATTCCTCACTTTTACTTTTTTTATCCATGTACTTTTGATGTGAAACCAGCATCCCAGGCTGTTCAGTCTTTCCTGGGCATACCATGTGTCAAATATCTGGATCTTTTTCTTGGCAGGTTAGTAAGTTATTGACATCCTTTTTTTTGAAAGTTTCCCTTTAGATGAAACCAGCACCAACAAACTGTAGATGATAAAGCAGCTTGTATGAGATTCTGCACTGCACTATTTGATGGAATAACCAATAATGTTTGTCAGTTGTATAAGGAAGGGCAAGAAGAATGAGGCAAATCTTTGTATTCCATTGGGATGTCTGTTGAAGACAAAGAATGATGGTTGGCTGAAATGAGTATTAATTACTTAAACATACTGTGGACTGGGGCCAATGTGAAATTGGTGTTGTAACTAAATCTGGCAGCTCCCACTTTCTATGTCTGCCTGTGCTGCTCTGTAGCTTGAACGCTCCCCTCTCCTGTTCCCTGGCAGTGACACCTTCTGCACCAATACTACACTTCTTCCAAACCTGATTTCCTTGGGCCAGGAACCTTGTACCTTTAAACCCCAGTTTGGTCTAGTTTAAGACCATAGCCATGAAAATAATTTAATCAGAATTCTATAAAGTCAGTACAAAGCCAAGTAAACATTAAAACAAAGTGTTTCTATATTTTTCATTTTCAAGTGGCTGTTTCTTTTTGCACTGTAATTTCTGACATATTTACACTTGTAAAAATGTTAAATAAGTGCACAACATGATCCACTTCGTATTTTGACTCACACTAAGAGAAGTCACTTGCATTGTGAATGCTGCATGTGAAGCATGTGAATACTGGATTTTTATAGAATGGTGCTATTTTCGTGTAACTATTCCTTAGAAGTGGGCTCTGCTTCCAGTTTGTGTGCTTTCAAATGTACTCTGGTATGTCTCTGATATTATAGACAGAAGTTTTATAATATTATTAAGGTATTACACTTTTTCTATGATACAGAAACATATGCTGCCCTTATTTTTAAGACATGCTGCCATTTAATTATGTCAATATATGTGTTATTACATATAGTAAATACAGAGAAATATAAAAAGGAATGCTTTAACTGGTATTTAAACTATTTAATTTAAAATAAATCATATTGTATGTATGGCCCTTAATTATGTATCCTTAGTAGTAATTAATGCTAGTAAGCAAAACCAGACATGACCATTTATTTCCATTACTCTGTGTGGCTTAATAGTAAATAATGTAGGTAGCATATTCCAAGTTTTCCTTTAAAATTGATTTCAAAATGCGCTCTTTATATAATACTTATAAAATAATGGTATTTATACCTAACAGTACTATTATGGTATATATATATTTGTTACAGAATGGTATTTATACTTAACTTTTTTGTCTAGACTAACCCACTCTCATGTTGGAATGGAGTAACAACCTTTTTTAAAAGGGGCAGTGCATAAATTATGCAAATTCAACACTGACTTAATATTTTAACTCTAATATCTTTGCATCATTTGTTTTCATCTATTATTATAGTGCAAATGCTGGGTAAGTTGTTGAAGTAATATAGTCACCTTTAGTTTATTTCCTATGTAATAAATAGCATAATCAATATGCCTTACCAAGTGTTTGATCTTAAGGAGTTTTATTTGTAAAAAACATGGGTGAAGGATGTAAAGTCTCTTATCAGGCAGCACCATCTGAACTCTTCAGAAAGAGATTCGTGAGGGCTGAAGATCAGTGTCAGGTATTCTTCTCTGTGGGAAGTCATTGCTTAATCGCCATGTTTTGGAAATTTGGCCCCAGCACAGGATAGAAACATGACTCCAGCAGAAGCAGAAGCCTGCCAAGGTCTGCTGCAGGGGTACACCCTGCCCTTCAAGCTGCACCACCTATTCTGAGCTCCACAAGAGGGAATTGCCCCTGCCTGGTGGAAATACAGCAAATATAGAATGAAAGGAACAGAAGTTGTCTGGGCTGCAGGCAGGCTGCAGGAGCAGAGCTCCTACTAGACCTCTTGGGTGTTGAGGACTCAAGTGCTTTGCTATCTGTGGGGCCTGAGGCCTCTGGCAAGGGAAGCATTTGTAACTTAAGACATTTACCTTAGGGGAAAATAATTACACTGATGTCATGGCTCAGTATGGTCTACATACTAGACCCTATCTCCAAAGCATTTCCTTTTTCCTCTTGTGTTGCAGAGCTTCACTTTTTTCCTTGTTTGTAAAGGGCTTTGCAGTTATCTTAGGATTTTTTAAAAACATTTTCATTTTTTTTTACTGATTTCAAGAAATGCACTATTTTAATACTTGACTTTAAAATAACTTTAGGTACAAGAATGCTTGACAATTAAATTTATACATGAGAAATACTTAAATGACTGTACTCTGACTTGGAATTTAAGCACAAAACCTACTGAAGTTAGAGATGCTTTTTATTCATTTAGGTGCAGGGCAGGATTTAGCTGAAAAAGGCCAAAATGCATCCATCACAATGTTTTCTGTTCTGATGTTTGATAGCACTAGAACTTAAACCCTGATTCTTTTTTTCTTCTTACTTCTGTTGCAGCAAAGACAAAATTTTGACATGGGGGGATCATTTTTTTTCTTTTCCTTACCTTCACAGTCCTTTGAAGATACCAGTCACTAAATGGAGGACCTTTCACTTCTAGTCCTAGTCCTCTGTACTTATTTTTTTTAATTCCTCAACTCCAGATTTTGCTGTTCTGCTGGGCAAGTCTTTAGTTTAATCCAAATGACAATCCTCGTCCCCTGATAATACAATTCTTTCTTCCCATCCTCCTAAAGAAAGTACATGAAACTTAGAAATGCAGATGCCAACCCAACACAAACCCACAGCTTGCCTCCTTCACACTCCTCTGGTACAACAGAAATCCTGCTTTCGCAACTCTCCCAATTATTGGCTGGGAGCAGCTGAAAGCTTTGAGACTGCCCAGAGCCAGCCAATAATTGAGCAGTTCTGGGCAGAGTGACATAGGGCTGTGAGTGTGCTTGCAAGGAGGTGGCCATGAGCCCATGTGAGGTCTGCATCTGGACTGAGAAACTTTATGTACTGCACTGCTTTAGGAGAATTGGAATAACAGAAGACAGTGGAAATCAGTCCCGGAAGAGGGAGATTCAAATAAAGACCAGATGATTATTGCATTCAGTAAAGCTGGCTCAGGAAGGTGTGAATTACACACTTTCCTGCACCACAGAGGCCTCTTGAGCTGTAAGCAGCATTTATCCTCTGGGAACACAGGTGGTGATTCCACCTCTGTCCCCAGCTGGATTTATTTTCAAGGAAGCTTTACATTCCACCAGCAACTCAGTGAGTGGTTCACCAGCGGAGGCCACTATGGGAAGGTAAAAAATAAGCATGCTCCTTCTCAGTTCCCTGGCACGCCTCCACTTTCTGGTCTTTTATTTATTTATTTGGCATATCTGCTCTCCTGCACTTTTCCTCTTCAGCATTCTTCCACTACAGACTGTCTTTCCCTGACAGGTTTTCTGCTGCATTGGTTTGAGGTCTATTGTGTTGCAGAATTAGCCTTCCAGGACAGCGAGAAAGCTTCCTTCCAGTGAATGGGAATGCAGTAAGTGTTCAGAAATTTACTGACCATGAAAATCCTTCATTAATAGGGGAGAATAGACCTGATGACCTTTTGTATTTTTTCTCCTCCTTTCTGTAGCTCTGAAGCTTTACCCACCTTTCCATGCCACTTCTGTGATAAAGGCAAATTTTACAACTCTTTTTCAGTGGGCAGTCCAATAAAATTGGCTCAGATGATACCCCCCAGAGAACAGACTATGTTCCAATTAACGTTTGCAAACACATGACATGATTACAAGACACTAATAATCCTTTTTCCCAGTCACCAAAACTGTGGCTTTACCTCTTCTAATCAAGAATGACTTTTTTAAACTTACACCCTATTTTGATGCTATCTGACTTTATTTTTCTGTTAACACACAAACGATACAAATTAATCTTATTAGTGATCTACTGCTGTACCAATGCTCTAATTTGACTATGATCCTTTCAGCCATCTGCTCTAGTTTTCTCATGCTCTCATTCCTTCACTAGGTATATAAAACTTATATTTACTTTTCAGTAGGACGTTCAATAGAATTTTTCATTTTGCTTAAAATACAGATTAATGGCAGAGAGTTGTCAAAAGACTCTAAGAATTATAATTCAATACATAAGTTGCTTTTTTTATGGCCTGGCATTTCAGCCAATCACTGCTGTCACTTTTGTCCTTCCTAAGGATAAAAATATGCTATGGAAATATAAAAATCCTACTATCATACGAAGATCTTCTTGAGCTCCTAATTTTAATAAATGTCAACAAAAAAGTCTACAGCACTTTAAAATGTGCTGTAAGACTTATTTTCTTTTCTGCTGAGAGAGGGAAAAAAAGAGGATGAATGGTGACACAAAGCAAATTTGACAGTGCTTATGTAAAATGAACGAACCTACAACAAATTCTATACTCCGATAATCGAAAACAAATTCATGCTGTTTTACCGTGACCACTTTATATGGAAATTTAGGAATATAATTCAGAACAGAATAACAGCAATTATCATACTCTCTGCATTAAATTAAAACCAGAAATGTTGATCTGTCTAATTGTAGGCATTAAAAAATAACTAGTTTCAAAAAAGAGGGATGCAAATGGAAAGATGCCATGATGACATTACTCTTACAAACAATTCTGCCTTTCTCCTTTGGTTTTCAGTGCTAAATTGTCACCTATTAGAGCAGATACTTGCCTTTTCTGGTTGCAAAAGGAATGGTACATTCACATGACCTATGTATTTAAATATTGTGGGGCTGGGGGAGAAAACAGAAAACCACAGCCAGCTTGAAGGAAAAAAGCTATGGATTTCCCCTTAGATTGGTCTCCAAGTCCTTACTGTTGTCTGCACACTAATGGGTATTAAAACTTGCTCAGCAAGTGACAAAAGTTACTAACAGTCTGCATCTTGCAAAAGAAATGGTTAAAAAAGAATTTTAAATCACCCCTTCAACAGGATACATTTTGCCAGAGAGTAATAAAGGGCTAGAGGAACTTCATTCAGTCCACACCATTTGTGTTTCTTTGCCAAGTATTGCTATGATAATCATTCATGTTTGCAACATAACCTGGATTAAACTGTGGCCTTTATGAGCTCTGTCACTGTTTTGAGAGAAGAGTGAGTTCCATGGCTTATCAAAATGATGCTCATCTTCACTGTAAAATATAAAAGTAATCTTCTTCATTGAAGGTTATTTCTTAAGCAAATTTCTGGCTTTGGTCACTAAGGCTCCGAAGGTACTTATCAAAGGCTCTAAAGCAATTTCTGCAAGACATTTAAAATTTCCTTTTCTTCTTATTGCAAGAAACTAGAAAATTGCATTATCTCAATGGTTTTTAGTAGGGGCGTGGGAGAAAATTTGAAGGCTAGAAGTTCAAGTAACATAAAAACACAGGAGAGAGATGGGAAGGATATAAAAGGTTAACTGCAATTGATGCTTATATTCCTCCTATGCTCTTGTCTGAGATTCTCTCCTGAGGGCAGAGACCCCACGTAGAACGTGAGGCTTTTCCTGCAGGCCCCAAAAGATGGGAACACGTCACTATTTTTCAGCTGCCAAAAAATGTGTGTGCAAATCCTAGTGATAAAGCAAATGCTATTCTGCTCTCTAATATCTGAAGAACTTTCGGACTCTGAAATCTGCATGCATGGAGAGGCATATTTCAGCCTATATTTAGCATCAGCATTCAGCATAGTTTTGATAATAACATGTCATATCTTCAAAGCAAATGCTGGTTGCATGTGTTGCTGGTTTTCTCAGTAATAAGCAAAGTCAGACTTTGTATTTAGAAGCTCTGTTAAGTGTTCTTCAACATTTTACCAGTAGACATACAACAGCACTACTGGATGAAGGCTAGCCCACTCTGTTATGTCTTCTTACTCCAGTATTGAAATTGTGTATACCTACTTTCTTTGGCCATTCAGCTGTTCCAAGAAGTAAACAGTCTTTTCTTATTGGCACAAATGCAAACAGAAAACCCATTTGGATGTCCAGCATCTGCTACTGAGTTTTAAGCTTCCACATGTGAGTGTGAGCATTGGAACTGTATTTGTTATCTGAAGTCCTTGAAATATAAAGACTGCACTTTTTGGAGTCTTGATACAAACGTAGCTAGAAAAAATCCAAAAAAGGCTATGATCGTATTTTTTCAACAAAAATCATGCATGTGCACTGTGTTTGTACCTGGGTCAGAAACACATTTAAGCACTGAACTCCCACATTTCTGAAAAGGCACTGAATGGGAGCAGAGAAGAAAAAAAGCATTTGAATTCTCTGATAATGCCCAAGGATTCTTCTCACTGGTTCTCTGCCAATCCCATCAGCCTCCTGGTGCCCCAGGAGCTGTGCAGGCCGAGGGCAGAAAGGCCAGCAAGCGACTTGTCTGCACTACTGCAGTTAAGCTTGGCTTTAAATACTGACTTAAGCAATTATTTTAGTTCTTTCAGTAAGTCTAAAAAATATATGTAATGTGCCAGCTACCTGAAAACGAGGAGTAAATAAATCCAGAGATATCCAGATTTTTTCCACAGACATTTTGCGCATGACAGAGGAAGCTAAAATAATCAGGCGTTTTTTGCGGATCCCTCATATAGGTCTTGTCTTTACCTCTCAACTAAAATAGTGAGAAAAATATTAGTATTTTGGAGAGAGATGTGAATATTTGTATGAAATGTGCCAAGTGGAAAAACCAGGGTGGTGGAGGATATACGGTTTGCTCTCCATGACTAGAATCTGTATATAAGAGGAGAATGATGGCAATCCACAGCCGTGTTGACAATTCAGACATACAGGAAATACCCTTGTAGGAAACTAATACCATCTGGGTTTGGCCCAAGATGTGTGAATGAGAAATATGTTTCTTGTTGAGAATGCAAAGATAGTTTTGGACATTGCAAAGAAGGAATGTGTTAAGCATGCACAGTTATAAAAATGAAATAGGGTGAGGCACTGCATGCATATGGAATAATTGGAGGAATATGTTTGTGTGCGTCAATAGCTGATGCAGACATGGAACTTCAGAACTCATTTGTCCTAAGACAACCAGTAAATTACTATGAAAAATGTCTTCAGTACAAATGGCTGGAAGCTCTCTGGGTAAGGACAGCATTGGAAAATGCTGATTTGTCCAAGCCCCTGCTTTCCCTGATGGAAAAGGAGGTTTGCTTGTGACACATGTTGTATTTGGGGGGCAGAAAGTGAAATAGTTTTGAAATTCTTGAAACATCCAGTTTTAATACATGTAAAAGTGGGAACTTTGATTATTTCAGTGGGTTGTTTTCAGTTTAGAAATTAGTTTTAGTTAAAAGAATGTCAACACTGAAATGAAATATTTCATTTGATCCTTTCTGAGAACCTTTCAGTCCACACTTGGTGAGAGTATGTTTTCAAAATCTCAGAATATTCTCACTTCTCTCTATCCTGTTCTTGCATTAACTGTCTGAGATTTTAGTGTCTGTTCTTGGCATAGGAAGGCTCTCTGGTTTCTAACGAAGCCATTGCCAGCATTCTGAGGTTCTTAAGACTCGCTGCCTGCGGGATGGATTTTTGCCTCTCCCTTGACACCCTCATCTACTTGTGAAAGCCTCAGCAGTGCTGATTTTTCTGTTATTTGTGAGGATAATGAATGCCTTGCATGCATAGGAAAAAGTTCCAGGCTCTCTTTTTGGTGCACATTTTCCTTCTTCTCCAGACTAGCCTTGAGTAGTATCATCCTTCCTCTAAGTTCAGGCTCTAAATGCTCTTTTTAAATGAAATTATTGAGAAAATTAAAGGTTTGCTGGTCTTTCATGTCTGTCAAGATTCTGGATTAACCCTGTTCCACGCTCAAGCACACTCATTATACAAGTTATCTGTTCCTTCACTGAGCGATGCTCATACGATGACAGTGAAGTGGCTGTTATTTTATTTTGGTCTTCATTTGGTTTTCAGCAGATTTTTGACACATCTGATTTCTCACTGTTAAACCCTCCTGGAGATATTTATTTAGCATTGTTTTACTGCTTATCCAGAAGTCAGAATTAAAAAAAAAAAAAATAAAAAATAAAAAATAAAAAAAAAAAAAATCATTCTTGTATTTTCCATTCTTATTTAGTGTACATTGAACCTGCCTAGCACCTGAGAGCTCTGGACAAGCTGACCAAAATCTCTTGAATCAAATGTTGTTAAGACACTAAAGGCACACTTTTGGGTATCTTTGATTGATGGGTTACATTCAGGTTGACATGGGCTGTCTGGAGAAGCAGTGAGGCTGGAGGCATGAACAGCAGCCTTTTACAGAGCCCACTGCAACTGCAAGCACGAGCAGATTAGCAGGGCTGAGTTCTCTGCTTGTTAGTTAGTAGCCTATGGATGTATGACCTGATGGTAAATCCATCCCTTGTTCCTTGAAAATGAATCATTAGTACCCCTTTGAGCTTCATTATAGAATTGTGTTATATTAGTTCATAGAATCCTAAAATGGTTTGGGTTGGAAGGGACCTTAAAGATCTTCTCGTCCCAACCCCCCTGCTATTCTCAGAAACATCTCCCACTAGACCAGGTTGCTCAGAGCCCCATCCAGCCTGGCCTTGAACACTTCCAGGGATGGGGCATCCACAGCTTCTCTGGCCAGCCTGTGCCAGTGCCTCATCACTCTCATGGTAAAGATTTTCTTCCTAATATCCAATCTAAAGCTGCCCTCATCCTTTGCTAGGCTGCACACACAAAGCACTGCTTTCACTTGCATCTCCTGTGGAACGTGCACATCTGCCTTGCACATCTGCCTCTTAGGGGAGGATTTATGACTGTGCAGAGCTTGGATTTTCCAAGCTGTTTATGCTTAGGTGTTATGGACATACTCACTACATACACTTGCATCCAGCATTTAGGTGAAGGCAGTTTTCCTTGGCCTTGTAGATTAAATTCTCATCAAATGTAATTGTTTTTGTAGCCCCAAAAGTGGAACATGAGTGGGTATAAACAGTGCACACATGCTTGATTTGCATATCTTAAGGCTTAAATAAATTGTCTTTTATGTACCATAAGTTGCTGAGACAAGAGGATGGCAAAGACTGAGAGGGGGCAATTTCTCAAAAGCTTTACCAGTAGGACTTGAAATCGGCCTCAGAAGTCACATTGTGAACCTTGCCTTTGCACACCTAATGTAAATATATTTACGTGGGAGTTGAGACTATCTAGAAGAATTTATTTTATAGGAAAGAATAAACTGATGTTGTTATGCCTCCAACATTCAATTCCACTGTTGGGGAAAAAGGGTTTTGAAAATTGTGCACTTCATGTATGTGCCTGTGTATTTTTAAAGAACTCATTAAATTATGGTTGTACTACGTATGTTAAATATTGACATTTCTGAGTGGGGTTTAATTTTTATTCTGCCAAGTGTTGTAAATTCCTGTTTTGGATTCTGAGGATTTCAGTGGAGGTGGAAAACCACTAATAATTTCTTCTTGTTCATGCAACTTATATTCACTTGCATGTTTTAACTTGAGGCAGACCTTTTCTGTTGATGCTGATAACACTGTTCTGAGTGTAAACCAAACTCTTTTGGAGTTGGAAAGAGAAAAATTTCCTCAAAGTAATGGCAATGATCATCACCTTAATATAAAATTTTTTATATAAGGCCCTAATTCAGCAAGCATTTAGGCACATGCCCAAACTCCACTGATTTTTTTTTTCTAGTACAAAACAGGAGAACATGAGGCAGCCAATTCTCTCCACTTCAGCGTTTACTTGACTTTCAGTGTCAGTAAATGAGATCGGATACAATGGTGATGAGGGGATTTATCAATCAAAAATACTTCTGATTGAGGAGGGAAAAAAATGCTGGAAAAAATTGAGTATTTTTTCTCTTAATTAATCTTACCCCGAGATTTCATAAAGATTATTTAATGGTCTGTAGCTAACGTGGTGGTTATGCAGCTAAAGGCATTATCTTCACATCATTATAATGAAACATAACACGGGTATCCTTGACTTTATTAGCCAGGCTTCATTGGTATCTGACATTATATATTTCCTATTATAAATCTAAATAAGAACTTACATTGACCTGCATTAGACCAAACATTAAACAATTTACTAAGATTACAACTTTAGAAAAAAAAAAAGAAGTCTTTTAGACCACCAAGAAACAACCATAAATTTAAGGAAATATGAGGTTTCCACCATGTGACTTCCCCTGCAGAGTTATGCAACAGACTGCTGTTACTTAAAGGTCATACATAAAAAATTTATGGTACATTTTTTAAGAGATTTATGGTGTTTCTATTTATACAACTTATATGTCAACAATTTAAAGGTATAGTATACTAAAATAACAAATTAAACTCTAATCCCTTTGAATCCTTGATAAAATAGAATGCTTTAATGTAAGTCATATATAAAAGAGGTTTAATAAATGTATCAATATTAATTGATGTGGTATGTGTGATGTAATGATTAGCTGTTTATTATCTATTACAGATCACTTGCTCATTTTTATCCTGAAAATCATTTGCAAATGGGGCTGGTTAGGGGAGCATTCCTTGGAGCACAGCCCCATTACATGGTGATGTAGCTCTCTTTAGAATTGCTCTGCAAACCAGTCTCAGAATTAACTTTCCCTCTGTGTTGAGATGAATTGATATGACCTAGACATCTTGTTTTGGGATATCTTTGAACTCAAATATACATCATTTATGGATGATGTTGCTGGATTTTCTGGAAGTAAAAATTTGAAAACACTGTGTGATGGTACCAAGCCTTAAGTTATTTGCTGAACTTTATTTGCTTTGCACTGGAATGAAATGAGAGCAGTTAGGCATTTACTCAGCATTGCTGAGGCAAGAGGGTGGCAAAGACTGAGAGAGGGCAATTTCTCAAAAGCTTTACCAGTAGGACTTGAATTCAGCCACAGAAGTCACATTGTGAACCTTGCCTTTGCACACCTAATGTAAATATATTTATGTGGGAGTTGAGACTGAGAATGCATCACTTTATGCCAGAAGTCAGAGCCATACATGCAGGTCTGGCAGGGATTATTGATGCTAAATTCATTCCTGAATTTTGCATGTTAAATTAATTCATGAATACGAAGGCTCCATTGGGGCACAGCATTTAAGTACCCTAAAGTGTGTAAGCACTTTGACACCATAAATATTAATTTCTCGTGAAAACAGTCTTCACGGATAAACAAAGGTCCTAATGCACGTTACATCTATGAGCATGCTCAACCATAAACACGTTGATAGGACCATTGCCTTTGAGGTCAGCCATAAACACTGTGCTGAATGGGGCAATAGCCTTTGGAGAAAGATACTAATATGGTCATGGAGATTAGGGGTGTTGTGGCCTAATGGTTGTCCTCAGTAAAGAGCCTAGGAATGCAGTTTGGTGGTGCTAAGTTCCTAAAAATCGGGAGGGGAATTCTCCACAATTCTTTGACTTGCTGTGCCACCCACCAGATTTTAGTTGTGGAGTCTCTACTGACTCAACTCATCGTATCTTGTCCCTTGATGATTCTCACAGTATTCCTGTCGGGATGCCCTTTGTCTGAGCTTGAAAAATGTTTCTTGCCTTGCCATAGGAGACACTGTTTTATTGGTGTCCTTGGCTGCTGCTGTCTCCGGCCCTGAAGGTAACACAGAGCGCCTGGGCTGTCCTGCAGAGCTGGAGCTGATCCTGCAAGAGGTCCTCAGCAAAATTACCCAATGGACCTTTGTAAAAAGTACTTATGCAACCCTGGATTACCACATTTCTTGCTGTAAAATAGAGCTCTACAGGTTCTGTGGATTTTGGATGTTTTCAAAGTTGTGGCACCCTGTGATTATTTGTCTTTGCTGACTGCAGAAACATATCGCTATTCCTAAACTGGTCATCACCCCTTCATCAACATAATTCATTTCCATAGTAAGAAACTGTTGTAAAGAAATTAGCTACAACTGTTCCAGCAGAGTTTATAGGTTCGTAGGCCAACCCAAGCAGCAATTAATTTAAAAGAAGATGTGATCATTTCCTATCTTTTATGAACATTAAATAATAACTTTTTTTTTTTTTTGACAAAGGCATAGAATAAGAGCTGATAGTATCTATGGTATTTTAAAATATGAATATCTTTTATAAATAAGAAAATCACAAAGTGTTAGAAAAGAATAACAGATACGGCATTTTAAAAGCTGTTTTTCTTTATAACTCTAAGGCTAGAGTTTCAGAGAGAAAACACTAATAAAAATTAGTCAGTCATCATTATGATGTCATTCTCATAATTTCCCTTGAAGTAAACTAGCAAGTACAAATAATATTTGTAATGTCTGACATCATCTATGTAGCTTTCCATATGCTCAGACTTCGGGTTAAATTTAGTGATGTTTCCCATTTGTTAGAGAGAACACCTTCTGGGTGGAATGGATTTCATTAAGAAAATCTCTCTGAAGTTAAGCCATCTTTGTAACTTGTTTGAAACAAAACAAATCCAAGCCCCAAACAGTCCAGGAATGATAGGAGTACAGCAGTAGCAATTTGACAAAAATGTGATTGTCTGTAAGAACCAAAGTTTCAGTCCCAAGTCTGAGGGCTTACATGAAAAGAGGAACCATGCTTTTCAGTGTTGCTCTCTTCAAAATAAGTAAGCATCATCATAATTGTTTCACATAGGAAACAATTTTCCCTTCCACGTGACAAATGCCCATTTATCACAGTTGGTCTGCAAAGGCTTCTTGGAATCAAACTTAAAAAATGTTTTGGAGGTGTCATGGACTCATTTTTTGTTGCTTCATCATGACTGGCTCATCAGCATCCTTGTTAATTTGTAATTTAATTTGAATTATCAGCTGGAGATATGCAGTACACAAATGATGTGGACCAATTTAATCCAAAGACCCCTGACAACTTTTCCAAATAGTACATTGCATTACTTAATATAAACTTGAAATTTAAGTAAATATTATTCATTATTCCTGATTTTGTTGTTGTTGTTGGAAGACTTGGGCATCTGTTTTAAATGATGTCATTATTTACACATGGTGACTTTTGCATTTGAATGGACATTAGCTAAATGTGACAGTTATTCAAATTCAAAGTAGAAAAAATTACTAGAGTTGTCAGAATACTGTAATACACTGATATATTATTCTTTGATAAATGCCAGCATTTTCTATTACTCTCCCTTCCCCCCAGAAAGGAATAGGAAATTCACACATTTGCAATCTATACTTAAGTACTGAATGGAACAATTTCTGAAAGAAAAATAGCTAACATAAACATAATTTCTTCTTTAGAAATATGAGGTATGTAATAATTAGTAGAGCCTCACTAAAGCTACAGAAACCATATTCCCTTAGGAGAAAAAGAACAATAACTTCTGAAAAATGACAGGCTATACACAGTTTGCTGTATCTGAGGAATAAAAAGGTAACTGCTTAAACGTATTTAAAAGCGGTAAATTTGCTTCCTCTACAAATTCATAAACTCAGAAAGATTTCCTTGCAATTGTTCTTGGAACTGATAGAGGAAAATCTCCCAGGGACACACAAAATGTAATAAGTGTAATATGAAAACTGCCCTTTCTGCTATGAAGATTGAAACAAAGCAGATATTCTCCAGAACACCAGCAGGTTCCCCTGCTCTCTGTCCATATGGGCTCTTCCCACAGTCTCACTGCATGAGGGACTTATGAACCTCGTCAGAGCTGACTGTATGGAAGGAATGCGGGCTCAAACATTTGCAGGCATGCCACAGAACCTCAGCAATCCAGCCTCTTGTTAATTACAACTAATATTTCATTATGTTGTGGAATTTTCAGCTACATAGCTGTGTGTACACATCTTAGTAAGTCATGTAGCCAGTGCTTGCAATTAAATTACAAGCCTTGCAAAGTATAAGAGGTGTATTGAAAGCTGAAATTAGTAGAATAAAGGGTTGCAAGTAGGTTTTCAGCTTTTTAATTTGAAACCTTCAGACTTCTTGATTGCAGGAAGAAGTCTGAGAACACAAATCAAACTAAAAAGTAAGGAGACAGTGAATTTCCACTCCCCCTGTTTTCAAATGGATTTTTTTAACCATGTGGCTCTTAAGCCAATTTCATGATTTTGGAGTCTGCCTCATGCGTGTGTGAATGGACAGGATTGAAGGTACTTTACATGGCTTATTTAAAAATAACATCCTAACCCAAGCTATAAATCACAATAAGTATTTAATGCTTTACGTATATAATAAATATTCAAGTCTAAGTATCTGGTTACAGCAGTGATTAAGAGTTCTGAAAATCAACCCCTTAAAGGACAGTCTTCAGTGGAAATAGTGTGAGCAGTGAGGCTTCTTTCACACCCTTCTATGTGCATGTGCAGTTCACAGCCATTAAGTCAACAGCATCACAGCATCTGCTATTTCTGAACTCTGATGCATATCCATACACTTGGCAAATCTCATTTGAATACTGCTTTTTGAGGAATTAAAGCAAATCTTAAGACAGAGAGGAGCCAGCTTGATAGGAAGTTCTAAACCTTACAGTGTTTAAAGCAGCTGGATGGGTTTCATGGTGGGAAGAGGGACAAAGGATAAGAAAGATAACTTGGGGGGGCCATCTCTAGATTCTAGTTTTTATAAACAGAAACCTCAATCTTCGTTGAGTTGGAGAAGAACTACCTCTGACTGGGTAGCCCAGCCAGAATGAATGAATCAGAACTACAGATACAGATTCCTGCAGACTTTTTCTTTTCCAAACCCCATTACATTTGCAACAATGCAGGCAGGGAACTGACTGGCTGGGGACAGCTCTGCTGAAAGGGAGTGTGGGGTCTCGGCAGACAGCAAATTGAACATGAGCCAGCAGAGTGCCCTGGCAGCGGAGAAAACCAGCCGCAGACTGGGCTGTTTAACAAGAGCACAGGCAGCAGAGAAACCCATCATCCTCCCTTCTCTCTGCACTCAGGAGGCTGCAGAGAGGATACAGCACCTGGTTCTACGGCCCCTCTTACCAGAGAGGTGTCACTATACCACAGGGAGTCCAGTGAAGGGGGGATGGGGACTGGAGCATTTGCCCTCTGCGGAGAGGCCGCCAGAGTGGGGCTTGTTCAGCCCAGGGAATAGAAGACTTCGGGACCTTGTGCTGCAAGTGGAGTAGTTAAGTGTGGCAATGAAATTAGAGAATGACATCCCCATTGTAACTGTCCTCTGCAGGAGTCTGTGACCCTTATGCTAGTCTAGGATTTTTGGGAAAACATTTCAGTGGCAGGAATTGTTGGAAAACCCTAATCAGTAAAAAAACCCAGTTCACACATCCAGTCTAAAGATCTAACCTATCAAGCTACTGGCTATGTTGTTATGGACTTTCTCTCCTTTTCTTTTTTTGTTTTTACTAGAATTTCTAGTCTTGACCTAAGAAGGTTTCCAAAGAACCTTCCTAAAAATCAGGAGAGGAATTCTGCACTTGATTCATGACAGGGACTACAATCTGTAACCTGCATATCCTGGGTAATTTCCTTGATCTATATAGAGCAATGATGGGTCTCTTTTACCAAACGATATTAATTTCATGCAGCAGCACAGCAGGTCTCTGTGAGCAAGGACCACTGACTTTATATGTGCCTTTAAAGCGGCCTCTCTGAATTTAATTGTCTTATTATGTATTGTGTCCAATATTTTAGAGTTTTATAAGCATCCCCGGAAGTGTATCTTGACAATTCCTAGTTACTCTTGGAAATGCTTTCTATTGCATCCATGCCTGATACAAAACAGCCACACATGTGAGTCTGATAAATGAGTTAGCAAGTTACCAAGCTTTGCAGCATACCTCAAGTTTCACAGAAAAGCTAACTTTGAGATGCTTGGTTCTGTCCCACACAGAAAACAAACACTATCAGTACGTTATTTCTGGACAAGGAATCTGAAGCAAATATTAAAGGTGATTGTTGTATAGGCTACCATGCCAGCAGACACAGGACCTACCTGCACCCAGTTTTATTGACAGGTGACCCAGGAAAGCTACATGGCTGCTGTATTTTTTGCAAACAATTGGATAATAAATTATAGTAGTAGAAAATCTACAGGTGAATACTTCATTAATTGGTGCTGAATCGAAACCATCAAGACAGCAGCGTGTAACAGACAAGTGATTATGTTGCTCAAATGTCATTCCTTTTAAGTGTGACAATTCAATTTGTTAAACTTTTTCATCAAAGAAAAAACAGAATGAAAAGGCAATGTTGCCTTCTCTGAAATGTACTCACCTATTTCTTCTAGATCTTATTTTTTTCCAAGTTAAATATATTTTTAGGTTCCATGAAACAAAAACCCTTTTCAACACTATTTTATTCAATTGTATCTTGCTGTACTGCTGAGGATGCTGTTGAATTAAATAGTGACAGTGTTCATTACCCAAATACTTCAAACCCTCTCTTAGATACTGCTCAATATCTGCTTTTTATAGTTGGTTAGACTTTTGGAGTTATCACTGACACTTCTTATATTTTTTCCAGGATAGAACAGAATAAGGTGAGAGAGTTCTTTTTGTGTTTAAGATTCTTTACATTATATTGAATTTCTGTGCCATTTCCTTACTTATATGTAAAAAAATTCTCTAGATTTCCAGCGCACTCAATCTTGTATCACCAGCAAATTCTGACACTTAGTTATGAACTTTTCAAAGTAACAGCTGATTTTCTGGAAGCAATACGAGACTACACATTTTAAAATCATTTTAAAGATATGGATTATTTATTTCTTCTATTTGTTTTTCACTCCTAATTTAGAAGTGTACTGGAGATATGTCCAGAGGAGTTGGTATAGAGCAGTTCTTGCCTGAGTGCAGTCAGAACCATAATAGGGTGTTTTTATTTTATGAGCAGTAATCTCTCATACCACTTTCTTCAGAAACACCAAATAAAAACTTCTAGACATATAAATTACTTTTTCTTCATTATCTCACAGATTCTTTGACGGCATTCTGTTTGTGGCAAGAAATTAAAGTATAAACAAGATGCTTTTTTGACCTAATTTCACAATTCTCCTAATTTTTCATCTAGGATTTTTGTGGGCTCTCCTTTCTCTGTTATTTGAAGGATGACCTTCAGGGCCTTTTTACAGCCAAACTCACAGAAGAAGTTTTGTAAAAACGAATAGTACAGCTTCATTATCTTAGCTACTGAAAGTTTCAGTTGCTTTAGAGCACTTATTTTCAAGGTAATTTATGCTGGTGCTTTCCATGATTTCTCTTTTCCCTGTTTTTTTTTTCCCCTTCTCATCCTACAGGTGGAGAAGCAGCAAATGTTAAACATCAGCTATAGGATGTGCTTTTCTCAGTATCTCTTATGGAAAGAAATCAAGTTGTATCTTTTGCTTTTATACTCTACTGGTCCACCTAACCAGCCTCTGCCAAAGATCATCACCTAGTCTGAGGAAGTTCTTTTATCATGATGTCTTTAAAATTTCTCTGTATTTTCCCTATTTTTCCTTCAAATTTCCTCTCAAACCTCAGAATGTTGTTCTACCATGAATATTTACGGAAAACTCCTACTTACTCTGTCAGAGAAACAATGGCAGGATATAACCCTTACTCTGGTGTTCTGAATTTATATTCTGCTCTATTAGTGTCACTTGAGTTGGATTTCCATTTTATTATAGGATTATTAATTTTTTGGGGGCCTGAACATTCCCTTGTACCTCGTAATATTTCTCACCTTCTTCATTCCTGATTGTTCCAGTATATACATATTTTCCCTGAGTCTAATAAGGTACTTTTAAAGAACCTCCATGCTGCTTCTATGGATTTTAATTTCCTAACTTTCCCCTTCAGGCTATTTCTAACTTCCTCAATATAAAAATCTTCCTTTTTTGAAAAGTACTGTAATATTATTACCTTATGGTGGGTTCCCACGGGAGGATGTTGAGCTTAATTATATTATGGTTGCTTTTATTTAGTGGCTCAACCACGTTAACTTCCTGTATCAACTCATGTGTTTTGCTCAAGATCTGCATCAAGACTGGATTTGCCCTTTCAGTATTCCATAGAAATTGTGATACCTTACAAGTGAAAGCCCATGATGATGCCCAGTAATTTGTCTCAAGTCATCAATTGTTGCTGGGCTAAGATTCAGCTGAAAGCAAACTTTAGTAGTGAGCTATATGGTAGCTCAGAAAAGCAGATTGAAATATGGTTTGTCTTTGAACTGGATCCACTGCTTCTCTGAACTTATAAACATGACTTTGAAAGAATGTACACTGTTTTCCTGATTAGAAGTCCCTTCTCTTCTTTTTTTTTTTTCAATTACTCATTTATTTCAACCCCAGTTTTAAAATCTATCTCATTAGTAAAGCATTCTCAATAACAGAAGTTGAAACAAATATAGACGTGTATCCTCGTTCAACACAAAGCTATGACTATTACATGTTATGAGAACACAATATTTGTCTGTACTAGACTCAATTTCTTTATTATTTTAAATCCCAAACTTATTCTCTTAAATTGAACTTTTCTTAAATTTGCCCAGAGAGAAATGTTTGCTTCATTAATGTTATAATTTGTGGTTCACATTTCGAAAGAAAGCTAAAAATAATTTCTAAAATAGTGTGTCTTTCTGACATAAACACAGCTAACTTATATTTTTGCAGTTTCCAGGATTGTTTCACTAGTACAAAGCAGTAAAAGTATCCTGCTCTTTCCATTTTTCTCGTACTATAAGAACCAAGAAAGCGGAATTTGTTTAGCTCATTGGCTCCATTTATCCTGAGCCAAGACCATGATCTTGGAAACCCTGTAACTTGGCTGAATACAGTACAAAGTTCTTTGCAAAAAGCCAGTGCAATTAGAACAACACAGTGTATGTTCAGTCTCAAAATTAAGACGATAAAGTTTCAAACAGCTAGAGCTGAAACAAAGTATCATGGACCCAGACCTTTAATCAGTAGAACACAAATCCTAATTCCTCTAGTTTTTGATCAAATGAAGAATTGTGTGCTTGAGGACAGCATTAAGAAAACACTATTCTACCTTTTTGTAAATGGCAGAATTCACACAGAAAACAAGGAAACGTAATGGAAGAAGTGCAAGTTTTGTGCAGTCCAGCCTTGGGAGCTTCTCTGAATACTCCAGACAGAGTGATACTATAACACAGCAATACCCTTTGCACTTTCTATTTTATCACTGCTTACTCCTGAGTGGCCATACACATTTGCTAAGCAAATCAACACCTTGCAGACTCTGTTTTAAAACCCAGTGCTTCAGTTTTGAAGCTGGTTTTTTTTTCCCCCAACACCTCTCCTTCACTGCATACTTAGAACATCTAATGCATGGATAAGACATTCTCTTCACTTATTATGAAATCATCTGTAATTTCTATCTTGATGAACAACACTTAAGGATATCAAATAAATAAAATTCAGTACCAGAGATTCTAGTCCATTATGTTTCAACTCACCTAAATTTTCACAGGTTGTTGAAGGTACATTTTTGTTTTATTGAATAAAGGAATTCTCAGGCTTTATTAAAAATAATTTGAGTTCTGCTCAAGTTGAGAGTAATTTTCTTTAATGCATTTTGCTTGGGGATTTTTTTTGACCATTCATATAAAGTGATTTCAGAAGTTACTAGGTTAGTAAGGAGCAAATGAAGTTCACTTCCCTTAGTCATTTGCTACCTTTTTTTCCTTAGAATACTAACTCTTGGAAGCTGAAATATTTATGCAGATAGTAAAATAAAATAAAATTTATACACATTGATGAAATTTATATGCATCTTATACAAAATAGAAGATTATGTGGATTGTATAGAACTATATTCCTTTTGGCTTTTTATTTGTACCATGTATGTTTAATATACTATTTTAAAAGCAGAAGTTTACAATGGACAATATAGGTTTTAAGGAGAAAGTATCTCTACAAGAAGTGTAAAATGCTGCAAGCTACAAAATGCTGACTCACTAAACTACAGCAAAACCACAGTTTTGAGTGCTTCTGTTTCCAAAATGACATTACTTTAAAATTAAGTAATCCATTACACATTTCTTTACCAAACATTTGTAAATAAAGGGTTTGATTCAATTTTACCTGCAGCCTTCCCAGTCCCACAGGCCTTTGGAGAAACATGGATCCTGTCTGTGAAATTGTTTTGATTTGTCCCGGTGAGGGGGAACTAGCAGAGGGGTAAAGCTCCACAGGGGCTGGTTTCTGTGAGGCAGTTCCCTAATATTGCCTACTTTTGGATTTTTCTGCTGCTTCAAACTTTGGACATGATGTTTGGAACTACCCGATGTTTGGCAGGGCTGTGATCTGTAAGTCACTGTGAAGGCAAACTGGAGTAATCTCATAGGTGGTTTGTTAAGGTTTGTTTGATCTTCTGACTTATTCACACAGGCACACACCTGCTTGTTACATAAGAGTGCTGACTTCTTGCTCTTTTCCTCAAAAAGTCACTGGAGCAATCCTGTCCTGATAATATTGTCCTGTCATATCTTGTAAGGCCATTATGGGGAAGGAAAAGAGCAGCAATGGAAGCTGCCACCATTTCACATTGCTTTTCTTCTGATCTGAGATTCCATTAATTTGTTGAGATCATCAGAATGCTCAGGGTTTTAGCAGACCTAAACATGGTCTGCTACTTGATAAAGAGAGTCAATAGTGCTTGGTCACATCTTCAACTAGGCCTCTGTGAGGTGTACAATATCATTTTACATTCATTACTAGCAATTAAACATTCTGTTTGTTATGAAGACGTATGTATTTTCTTCTAGGAAGAGCTGAAGTAAGTATTTTTCTTATGTAGTTTGATATTATAAAAACCTCTTCTCATTTACACTACAGAATTACGCAGATCCCTTCATCTACTGCCGCTTGTGTGTTGTCTCCAGGCTGTTACAGGGATTGAAAATCCAGCTATTGGGGATTCACCAAATTTTTAAGAATGCCAAAAATATGAAAGCTTTTTGGTGATTTACTCCCTCTTGTATTTCTTTTCAAGGCATTCAGTTAGGATAAAAATAATGATTATTACATAAATTAAAGTTGTTGCAATTCGGCTGTAGGGATTGCAGTCCAATGCCAGTGAAGATAGATCAAGGTTTTAAAAAGTATCTGCTGTAAATTAAAAACAAATGGTTGAAAATATTTTGCAGACCTCTCTCCCACAGATTGTATATTCAATTTTCCAAATTAAATCTAAGAGAGAATATTACTTCATTGAGATTTATGGAATAATTTCTTTAAAAATTCCAGCAATATGAGAATGTAAGCAGACACTGACAGTGAAGAAAAATGTCAGCTACTAAGTGGTTTCATCTTCTGGAGCTTTTTATTTTTCTGGTAATGAGAAAAATTAGTTCTGACTGCTTTTTAAAGCTAAAATTATATATAAACCATTAATTAGGGGCAGATCATTTGTCCAACTTTTACTGCAGAGAGGATAAAATGGGTGGAAAACATGATAATATACCAGTGCTCCATTGGAGGAAGTGTTCCTCCCTCAATCCAACTTGCTGATCCTGTCTAAGGAATAGGACTTAAGAGCTTGTGAGAAAATGTGTGTAAGAGGATATAAAGGAAAATTGTTCTGTGGCATCTGGGGGAAATATATAGGAATAGCATTTGGGCTGTATTAACAATGAACATAAATGTGTTACTCAGTTTTTCACCTCTTTCAAGACAAACACAGGACCCATTTTCCATGTGGCACAGTAGAAGAGATGTAACAAAAGGAAATCATAGCTCTGATGGACAGGAAAGCACAGAGGAAGTCCCAAGGACACAGGACTGGTTTTGAGAGCTCCAGTACGTCATGGCTTCCCTGAAGGATTCTGAGGAACTCATTACAGATTTTGGGGTGTCCAAGAGCTTAAAGGGATGATGAATCCTGGAGCCTTAGTGGACTGTTAAACCTCCTCCCCTTAAAGAAAAACATGTGGTTGAAACTGTGTTGGCTAAAAACCATGGAATTTTCTGCGTAACTTTATTCCTTCTTTGCCATTTTGTGTTGGCTATCATGATCTGCCTGTTACATTTCAGTAAACGCAATAATTTCCTTTTAATTAGATAATTGGCATGTTATTCATTGGTTTTGATCACTTCTAAATTCAGCTTTTGGTTTTAACAAATGTAGTTTCAGAAGATGATGGATTTTTACATTTTTTAAACCGCTAAACATTCAAAAAGGATTTGTACACATAACAAAATTAAAGTAGGGATTATCTAGCACTGTGTGTGGGATACAGCTATAATCTATACAGTGCATGGAAAAGAAACTGGCATTCTCAATTGCACTGCACACATCTCAGTAATAACAGGGTATGAGGCATACAATTTCATGGAACACCCACAATGAAAATTATTCTTTCCAAACAGAGAATTGTTTTGGAATAAGTTAGGTTAATTGGCACCATGGGATTCCTCTCAAGGAAACACAGAACATTAAAATCTACACATGTGCATGTAAAATGATAAAGTATTATCTTCTTTCCCCTCTCAGCTCCTCAAATCTGAGACACGCTACCCAAAATCAACAGAAACGATTATGTTTTGTTGATTCAAATTTCCTTAGAATAAACTGGCAGTTCTTCATCTGGTCTGCTTACAACCTGAGAGCCACTGCAGTGTTCCACAATTGCTAGCTCAAGTATGGTTATCTAGTGCAGTCTCTCACACAAAAATAGAGGTCTCTAGAGCTTTTTGGCACATGCTTTTCAGAATGGTAAGAAACTTCATTTTCAGCAGAGCTATATGGTGCTAAGATACAGCCTCTTTCAAAGGCCTGTTGTGCCCCTATTAGGATTAGAACCAAAATCTGCAAACAGTTAATGAGAAATCCAGGCACATTTCACTGTCATTATACAGTCTTTGGTTAAAACACAGTATTTTACAGTTTCTGAATGCAGTTGAAGTATATTAAGTTCTCACAACAGTATTATCATCCTCTCAAAAATTACAAAGAACTTATCACTGATAAAGGAAAAAATCTTCCTTCTCATGAAGAAGGCTGAATTCTCATGCAGACTGTTGTGCTGTGTGCATTGTGTCTGTTTTGTTACTGTTTAAGGTCTCTATAACCAGGGATATTCTATGTGGTTTATCTTTAAAATGTCCTGATTTTTTCACATTTGGCCATTTGCACACCTTAACCATTATTTCTTTCTGAGTTTTCTCCTCCAATTATGTCAAGACATTTATAAGCAATTAACTCTGGTGCCTAGTGGGCAGGTCCCAGGTGAGGTGTGGCCTCAAAAATGATGTGCCACAGGTCTGACTGCTGCTCTTCTGACTTTTTGGATGAGTGAGAAACCCCCATGTCCTGTGACCTGACATCACTTCACCTGCAAGTCCTGTGCTGAAAAATAGTCTTCATCACTTCCATCTGCAGTCTCCAGGGGAAATCCGAGCTCTGTATTGGTTGCCTTGTCATTTTTGCAGCAACACAGGCAATGTGGCATTTCAGTTTCTCAACAAAGACATCCTAGAATCTCCCTTTCCATACACTGAATGAGGAGTCCCAGGACACCCAAGAATACCTCAAAAATGTATCACTGTTATACACCAATGAGTTTATTCACCTTGCCCCCCTGCCTGGGCCTATGCACATATCTTACATGGATTTACCATTTGATTAGTCGTAGAAGTACAGGAGAAGGACAGCAAATAGAGTTTACACTCAGCACTGGTAGAATTAATAGCAGAATGGAATTAAAATGAAATCTTGCTCTGCTCATCATAGGATATATGTCATACTTATGTTCTGTACCTCAACATCGTTGTTTTAGAGGACTATCCCTGTTCTTCAGATAGAGATGAGAGCCTGGTCTGGTAGAACAATGAGGATTTACTTTCCAGAGTTTTCATGGAGTTTGTTTCTGAATAACTCTGAAGAATTGCAGGCCCATTGGGTTGAAAAAGGAAGAAATTTAGATAGGATCTCTCAATTGTCCTTCCAGTCCTAAAGCCTGGAGAGAAATACAACCTTCCACTGCTCCCCTTTCTCTCCATGCATCAAAAGAATCCCTTTTGGGACTAATTGGTCACAAATTTAGTAGCTACTATAAGTTTGGCTTTCTAGAGAGCAGAGAGCAAATAACCTTTGTAGGGAGTACAAGCTAGTGCTTGCTGTGATGTCATGGCAAAAAGTTCAAGAAAGGTTCATTGATTTCACCCTCATCCAAGTGTTCAGAGGAAAATAAATTGAAATTGCTGGACTTGAATGGAAGGAGTAGCATTAATTATGTGAATTGTGGGTGTTCTGTCAGTAACATAAATCCTGTGGATATCAATGGACAGTGTAGGTGTTATCTTAGATCTGTCTGTGCATCAGCATGATGCAAAACCAAATGTACACATCCAGTCAAGAAGAATATGTGAGAAGTTCTATCGGTGACAGAACTGAGCAATTCAGCAAATAACACAAACAATCTGATTCTATTCCCACACTAAGTTTTAAATAGATTTTATCCCTGCTTTATTGTAGTTTTCTGTAGTCACTCCTCACTGCAAAGACAGCACAACCTATTGTAAGCTTATTGGAGCAGGCTTTTCCAGTGCTGGAGGTAGTGGCAATTTTTTAAAAGTTTTTTATTTGATTATATATTGAATGACCTGAGTAATACATATTCATGTGATTAAATGTTACAGAATCATGGAATAATGAACTTTGGCAAAGACCTCTGTGATCATTAAATGCAACCATTAACCCAGCACCACCATGTTCACCACTAAACCACATCCCCAAGTGCCACATCCACCTGCCTTTTGAACACTTCCAGGGGTGGTGATTCCACCACTTCCCTGGGCAGTTGTAGCGGGTTGGGTTTGTTAATCAGGCAGAAACACCAATTTAGTGTAGTGGTTTGGTCCACAATACTCATTACTAATCTGGACACAAACATGAAGGCACAGTAGATGTTTCACTACTAATGCATTCCAGCAAAAAGATGCCTGTGGTGACCAGATGCTCATTTGATCCTGAGAAACTCTGGAATAATTGGCTCATAGCAGCACAGTTAACATATTTAATACCTGAAAGTCTACTCCCATAGTCTTACACTGAACGTATGAATTACTGTGTTCCACAGCACTCTTCATAGTATCACAGAAAATTCCTACCTGAATTGGTGGGTCATTCATTAATAAGATTCTGCAGGACTGAAAGCACTTGCTCTGATACAAAACCTACCAAAACACAGCAAGAGATATATCTAACTTTTAACTCATCTAAAGACTATTCCTTGGAAATTTGCTGAGCATACACTTAAAATAATTGTCAGATATTTCTATGGAGTTTTTTTCCCTGCAAAGAGAGCTGGCTGTTACAATATTTATAAGTAATTATATAGGAATCTAGCATTTAAAAAACTTTGGGAATTAAAAACTTACATAAAGTAGTCTTGCTAATATTAATTTGAAAGCAAGATGAACTAAAAAGGTGACTATGGCTTAATATTAAGGGAAGTTTCTGTTTAAGTGTTTCTGACAAGGAAAACCATAGTGTTAAAGCAGAGAAGGTGAGAGAGGTCAAGTTTAACTCATATGTTCTCAACCGTGATCTCTGACACCATTTAACTGAGACTTTTCTGTCCCTTTTCCCTTCCCTCCTCTGCCCTGCCCTTTCCTTCCTCAGAGACTTTGTCCTTTATCATGGTATTCCCATGAGATACACGAGAAATATTTTATTACTAGTTAAAAAAAAAATAAATAAATATCTGAATCTCTACACAAGTGCAAGTGGTCATTGCATAATGGCAAAATTAAGGACACCCATTTTGCAGGGGTTTCTGCTCTCAGCACTGCGTGAGGCAAAGTGCAGCAGAGTGCAGCCGTTCTTGTTGGCTGCACAATTTATGACCCTGTAGCCAGCAGATACACACCAGAGCTGCACCAGAGCTTAGTCACAATCAAAAAGAAAACAAAACAGAACAAAAAAAGAAGGAATAAACTGAAAATAACTTAAGGATCAGAGATGACAAGCAACTGAACGTGAAGCCCTGCTGCAATTCCGTACCTAAAGAGCTCGTTCAGTTGGTGGATTTATAAGTAGAAAATGACCTTCTAACTACAGGGACTTGATTTTACCATTGGCAGCAGTAATATATAAACTTGGCTACTTTGTACAGTTCTAAGGTCCTTAGTTTTAAAAGGATTTGGGGAAGTTGAATGATTATGGGGAAGGACCACAAAAATGATTTAAGGACTAACAGTTGCAGCCCTAGAGCTACTTAGCTTTTCAGAAAGTATTCTGAAAGGTGATTATAGCATTTAATTCCCAAGAGAAGGGGTAAGCTCCTAATTTTTTTGTTGGTGCCAAACCATACCTTGATGTCTTCCCTTCTGAACAATATATTTTAGACCAATATATTTTAGACCAATACAGGTTTTTGGGCTCAGGAGAGAAGAAAGTAGGTGAAAATTGATGTAATAGGTTGTGCTACATTTTATGGTGACTGCTACTAACCTAAAGATTTCCAAATCTCAGAAAATAATACAGTTAATAAGATAAAATACAGTCACAGGAGTATGAAAAGTTGGAGAACTGCTACAGCATTGACCCTTTTTTGGTAAGTTAGATACAATCTTGAGTACAAGGTGACTGGACTAATCTTGTAATAAGAGCATATTCAGCATTGTTGCATCGCAAGAAATCATTAAATCCAAGTATTTAGAACATTTTGACACTTTTTTTTTCCCTGCTGAGTCCATTATGGGATAAAATCAGACTTGCATGATACTTTTGGACCCTTTAATTATTTTGCCTAAATTTTGAGAAATATCTATTTGAGAATAGATTCAGACACATCAGGTCTAAATGTTCTAGATAATTGATTAAGGTCTCCTTAAATGCTACTTAAATCAATAGCTTCTCATTTCAACTTTCTGCCTCTTCTCTACTTGGCAATAGTTTAAAACAGAAAGAAAATAATAGTAGTGAAATTCAGTCTGAGAGAAAAAAGGGTTTTGATATTTTCATTAAAAATTGGTCTTTGCTACATAACTTTGAAAGAAGAACTGTAAAATGTTGCTCTGCAACTAACAGCTCTCTTTACCACAAAATAATGGAGCAGTAAATCACCAAAACAGGGAAGCAGACTTTTAGTTTGGGTGGTTTTGGGGGTTTTTTTTGGTAAAAGATTAATTCTTCTGAATATACTCAGGATAGTTAGCAATATTAATGGGAATGCTAATATATTAGGAGATGGAATCAGTATTTTCTCCACTACACTGGGCTAGATATCCCTAAATATCCCTAAATATCACTAAAAGAGCCCAGGTGCATGACCTAGATTTGAGTTACAGGTGCATGTCTCACTCATGTCCTTGCTCAGCTCTGAGACAAGACCGAGGTACACGGCTTCTTCTTGTCACCACATTCCTGACATAGGGAAGGAAGCGATGGGAGGGGGCTGGCCAAATGCCCAGTCCATGCACACATACTACTGCAATTTTTATGTAACCAGTGTGACATAAAATGCATTGGGGAAGGCCACAGATGTTGAATTAGCAAATTCTTGATTAATATCCATTCACGGCTTCCAACAACTAAGTTAAAAAATAGAAGATCAGAAAGGCATTCCTGCTAACTGTGCTGTCAAAGAGTTTTAGAAATTGGGAGATGTGCAAATAAAAATTGGTTCTTAAGCTTTTTTTTTTTTTTTAAATCTTCAGGAATCCTGCCTCTAATTTTCTCTTGAGTAGGGCCACCAAGAAGCACAAGTCACCATCATCCATTCATGGAATCTATCTCTGTTATGAAACACTTCTCCACACTTTGCTAATTCCTTCTGAGATACTGGCAGCAGATAAAACTATTGCTGCTTCTTTTTCATTTGAACTCCTTAAAATTAAATCATGTAATTGTCAGTAATTTTACTGTAGCAGCAGTTTTCAAGCAGAGAAACTCAGTGACTTCAATGAACATTAAAAGCCAATGGACCAATAAAACTTAGGCAAAGAGTTGTACCCTTCTTCTTACTTACTTTCTGTTTATATCCACAAACCTTCCCAGGAGTGATGGACAAGAAGCAAGTCCAGACAATCCTACTGATGTGCTTAGGGCAGCAGGGCCCATGAAGAAGCCCTGCAAACTTGCTCACAGTCAATGTTAGGGGCTCCAAATGAATTTCATCAACACAGGGACCAGTAGATCCATTAGAGAAACAAAAAGGCATCTTTTTTAGGAGGGAAACATGACTTATACAATGCAGTGACCTCTCTTCCTCTGTTTTTGTATATTATTTTCCCCTTATCTGACTGCCAGTGCTGTGATAAGTTAAATATGTTAGTGAGATCAGAACTAACCTCCAGGATTATTTTTATGAAAGACACACATCACTTCAGTTTCTTGGTTATATCAGCCTCAAGATAGTTTCAAGTTCTTTGGAACAGATCTGCTATTTTGTGACAATATAATGATTTTATCACTGCTAAATTTCCTCTTGACATTAGAAAAAGAAGACAAAATTAACCACCACTATTTTATTCCATCTATCAGCATTAAAAATATCTTAGTGGGGTAGCTGTCCGAAATTCTTCTGAGGCATCAATTTAAATTACCTTTGCTCCAACCATAGTTGCATTATTATTATTAGCATTAGCATGGTCATTATCATTATTCTAATTATTTACTGGGTACAACATATGTCTCTAAAAGTTTGAAAAAGTATTTTTGCTGTTTTTACTGTCACTAGAACTAAACATTTCTTTGTATTCAGGTACGGAAAGAAAAATAGCAGAAACTGCTTTTTTCAGGCATTTGAATATGAGAGAAAATATTTACACTTCTTTTTAGGGAAAAAATATTGTTTGCCTTTTCTTGCTATCATTGCTCCAAGGCTGGAAAAGAGGTGAGCAGTTTTTGTTTTCTTCAAAGTGTGTACATCCAGATTCTGTTTCCTGACACATGTTTCCTGAGTGAGCACAGAGGACACATTCCCTGGTGTTTGCACTGTGCAAGTGGGTGCAATGTTTTAGACAGATGTTTGTTGAGGTTTTTAAATTGCCGACTGTTCTGCACTGCCTGCTGGAAAATCATCTATCCACAGAGTATTCTCTATTACTGATTTCTAGTATTGAAGTGTGTAACAGGTAAGTAAAACCAAATACTCTAGCAAGTAGTGACAATGCTATCATTGCCACAGTGATCTCCCATTGTTGTAGGTAAGGGACCATGGACAGTGATCACGGGAATCAGACCGCAGAGGATAAACATAAAGATGTTTAAGAACCTTTGTTTTAAAACTACCATTTTGGTTACATGGGGTTTGGATTTTTTGATTTATTTATTATTTTATGTAATGTACTTATTCCAGAAATTCTTTACTCTTTCTGTTTAAGAGCTGGAGTCTTGCTCCTAGGCACATTCCCTTTCTCCTTACCTGCAAAGTACATAAAGCCTCTGTTCTTGCCAGCCTGCATTAAACATTGCAATACAATTATCCCCAGTCACTGGACTGTTATCTCAGGGAATTGAATTAGACTTTCCAGATTAGAAACATCAAATTATTTACACAAAATATTATAGTTGAAACAGATCCAGTGTAGAGCATTATATGATGGTTAGAACAGTAAAGATTAAAAAGATCAGGTCACTGATTTAAAACAGAACTAAAAGTTGAATCTGATCCTGAGGGTACCTGTTGAGTTGTATCAAGCAGGTTAGTGCCTGTTCAGAAGCATGGAAAATCAGTTTTCCATTTAGCCTTGTGTCTAAGTTGCAGCTGTAAAAGTTTCCTTGAGAAAGGTTTCATTGGGACCAATAACAGTTCTGTGGAAATTTCACTGTCTGTTTTTCACAAGTACAAGTGATCAGAACTTTTGTTTAAGAAATATGGAACAGCCTTAGATGGTTATTCAATAACACCACTGATAAGTCCCTTCTGTTTGGATATCTTGAACATAATGGTTACTTACAGGGGCAGAAATGGAAGCATTCAGCAAAACACAGAATAATAGAAACTGTTTTTTTTCCTGAAAAAGGTGCAATTATGTTTCATTGCTCTCTTTTTCAACACACACTAAAAACTCTCTGAGATTTGCTCTCAGAAAAGTCTATCTTAACTGGCCTCTTGCCCGTATAGCTGAAACAAAATTATCAGTTAACATGTGCTATGCATTTTAAATCGATTTAGTTCATCCCAATTATTATTTAGGATCACTCTGTCAAGCGTTGACAATATAACTTTCATCCGTGAAGGCTTTTTCATACATAGTCCTGACTGTTCTAGGCATAACCTGATTACAGTTTAAAACTTCTTTATATATCTGGATTTTACTTACATTAGCACCCTGAATTGTGACAAGAAATCAACATGGAACAACACTTGACAACATTCCCAAATTAAAATATCCCCCAACAGACTTAAGAGTTTTCCCTTGGTACTTACCCCATAACTAGATATAATTTCTCACCTCCACCTTCCAGCATATTCCCATCAATGCCCATTCACCACTCATTCCCCTGACCATGAAAGTGTTCCCAGTAAACAGGATGGAAGCTGTAGCACCAGCCCTCCCTCGTGTCTGAATTTAGAGGGTCAGTCACTTTCACGTAACCCTCCAATACATGCAGTTTTAAAGCAGCCTCCCACCCAGGGCAGCTTGTGCTACATTTAGGGTCGAGTCAAGAGGGAATGAGCACCCCTACTCCTCTCCAGGGCATCCCTGAGCATTCCCAGGCCTCTCTCCTTGTCCAGCTCCCTGGGTATCACTGAGCACCCAGAGGGCGGGGGGGGGGGACCCTAAGCCAAACTTGCTCCCACTGGCACCACAGCAAAACTCATCTGAATTCAATGGGATGGAAATGAGCCCAAAGGATGAAAATACAAAGATAATGCTGTGGAATGCTGGTGTTGAATAGTTTCATTTGAATTTAAAGTGAGGAAAAAATTAAGGGAAAGGACAAAGTTTGGTAAGAGTTACAAGGTGCTGTGTTTTCCCTCCCCACTACATGTTTTCACTTCTTTGCCAGAAAGAGCTGTGGTGTCTCTTGTCATTACTCTTTTTTGTTATTTAAATTAAAATACTATTTAAAAAAATATTCTTCCCATTTTCCCCATATTCATGCTAAAATATAAAAAGGTAGAGATAAGTATAAAATCCAACCTTTATTCCACTTTGAACAAGCTTGTGTATATCCAAAAAAGGTTCCTTGAGTATGTCTCCTTCGGGAGTGAAAATCTTCACATATCCTTCTTTCTCAAGAATAAAGAGGCGATGGGATCCATCCCCACAATGTACTGCTCCAACAGGCTGCCTTAGTCCACTCACCACCTCCTGAATACAGAAGCAGTTGTGCTTGTGTTTTCTAAAGAAATTTAAAGAAACAGTGAGACTTTTCTGCTTTCTCATAACCGTGACACAACAATGTTCCTAAAAGATAAAATTATCACTCTGCAATGATATTAAAACAGGCTTATATTAAAAAAAATTTATATATTAATGTATATAAATTATTTCCTTGAATGTATGCAAGCACATAATACAGAAAATCAGTTTGAGCTTCACTTGAACAAAATTTGGTCTGTATACAAGAAAGAGAACATTAACTAAATTTAGATCCAAAATGCAATGGGAGGGCAAAAATTTGATGAAAGAAGAGAATAATTTAGAAATGCAGAGTTTCTACTATAAAATAAACACAGTAAATTTCATCACTTTGATAAAATTTGGCTTCCAAAATCCATTTTAAAATAATGACTTACGATGGAATCATTTAATTTAATTATTTTCACCAAAAAATACATGAATGAAATAAATTGAAGATCACAACAAAAATATTTTACTAATAAACTTATTGTAGTTGTTTAGTAATACTAAATTCAGGTACAAATTACTTCCCAGAACTACGTATAATCCACGGGCTGGACCATAACCAAGATCCACAGGGTGGATCAGAGCAGGATTCTAACATTTTTTCAGCAAGGCAAATACCAAATGGTACTGAAATGCTGAAGCTCATGTAACTTTCTCTTTTGACGTACACTAGCAGCAGCAAAAGAAAGTCACATCTGGAAAACACAGCTGCTCAGCATAAGCACACACTGAGCTGTTTCACTGGGAAAACCACAGGCTTTGCTAGGGGTTTTTTTTTCAGATTAAACAGCATTTATCTTTATGAACCTGCTGATCTCTTCCTCTTTGTCATATTCTTCCATGTGGTCCAGGGAGTTAGAAGCTGGCCCTCGCACTTGTTTCCTTGGAAAATCTGGAAAGCACACACCACCATCTTTTCTTGCATAGTAATAGCAAAACTCATCAGCAGTAGTTTGGAGGAAACCTTAAGAATGCAAAAGAGCATACAAATATTTAGTGTGTTGTCATGTCTGCAGTTTTGTGTCATCAAACTCATCTTTAAATAGATTATAGTGGAAAAAGAGGTCATTTTAAACAAAGGGCTATCTGCAAAAAAAAGCCTCCTCTGAGTAAACACAAATGTATAAACACAAACTGAGTATTGCCTTTTATAGTTTATTCATCTGTATTTGTATTAAACCTCATTTTCACTGTGCTTAAGTTTCATTCAAAATGACACAACAGTTCCCTCACTAAAAAATTAAGAGACAAAGTTCAGAGTTGAGGCTGTGACACACTTCTCCCTAATTTTGACCCTATCAATCAAGTGTAGTATCTGCTGTAAAATAGCTTGAGCAGCTTCTGTTTTTGCTTCAAGTGATTAGTTCTAGTCAAAATCTCAGTAAAGACTTTGGTGAAAGTGCAAAAAATGCAGTCAAAATTTTGTGGAATGCTGCCAGCAAAGGACATTGGTTGGAGAGGTGAAAAGCGGGAAGTACTGCTGAAAACTGCACCGTGTTGACATCCAGTTGGCCTCTGGTTGACTTGGTTGACTCTCCGCATTAAAGTAGCTGAGCAGTGTCCCATGGCTCCTCAGCCCCATCCTCTGAAAAGGGGGATGTGTCTCATGCTGCTTTGGAGGAAAGGTGGTCCTTAGGTTTTAGGTTAAAATGGGAAGGAGTTCAAAGACCCAGAGAAACACAAAGTTGATAAAATGAGAGCCTTTGAGGAAAAACCCTGCCACTATCGCTATTACTTTCTTGCATTATGTTTAAGGACATTAAAAAAAAAAAATCTGTTTCTGTTCACAAACCTATTTCTAGTCATTTCTATCCAGGTTTTAATCAGGAGTATTAAATCTAAGAAGACAGATTCTGGCTAGTTATACATGTACTATTTTACCAGAACATTGTTAAGATAATGTCTTAAGTTACCTTCATTCCTTTTTGCATTACTGGCAACTGTCTTAGGGTGTACTATGGTCCAGGACATAACTCATAGGATACACGGAATTAGCACTTAATTGGAATTAGAGAGCTAATTTATGCATGGCTTTACCACTTGTGAATAATGCAGTAATCCATAGATCTTGGCCATAAAACCTCTGGCTTACAATGTACAATAAGAACTGATCAGGGACAGCTGTGTTTCATTGGAGAATGCCAATTTCTTACAAGCAAAGCTTTTTCAGAAACATTATCAGTTTTGACAAAATTTTACTTAACATGATGATTCTGGTCCAAGCTCAAACTTCTGGTCTAAATGAAAAAGACAGAACCAGGCAGCAAACCGTGTATCACTATACTCCAATGTCTTGTAATTAGGGTGTTTCATTAGGAAGAGGAATATTCAGGTCAATGCCCCTCATCTGTCAGGCAAGAGTTTGACCCTAAGTCTCCCATTTCCCAAGTAAATGTCCTAACAACGACTTTATTAGCTATCCTGGGGTGGTCTCTCTGTGGCTTTCTTCATGGAAAATTTCGAAAGAGTTCAATTTCTTCCTTATGTGGAATAGGAAAATTTTTTTAGATCCCAGAATTTTTGTGGAGTGAAAAGCCTTTCCCACCCAACTATACTTCTTTTCATATACATCTTCCTTTAAAAATATTGGAAAAATGACACGACAAAGCCTGCCTTTGATTTCCATAAAATAATATCTGGAAACACATGGTAGTGTGTTGTGCTGTAAAAGTTTAATTACCGTGATTTGGAGCTTCAGTAAATTTCATCTCTGAGGAGCTGCTTTTAATTTATAGTAGTTGTTTGGAAAAAATGGGAGATGTAATTTCAAGTGGAACAACTGAAGAGGAACTCTGATATAATCACAGAGTAGTATTCCAAGGCTTGTAGATATAATGCCAAAATCAAAGGTAATCTAAAATCTTGCTGTTGAATTATTTGACTTAAGAATACAGGGGTTTGTCTTTAATAATTTATTTTTCTAGGCACAGTGGGTCATTCAAAAAAATGCAATAGCAAATTAGAGATGTACAATTACTGAGAATTTCTAGAATTTTCCAAGTATACCATTTACTATTTACTAAAGATAAACTTCTCTTGTCTTGAGTGTTATCTTTAGTCAGGAAAACCCAGATCATGTTGTGATCACATTGTTCACTCGGTATATGTCCATTTCAAATAACAATCAGATGCAAACTCATTGACCAGTGCAATGCCTTTTCTTGTATGTAAGACTAATCCCTTTGCCTCATGAGATATTTTATCATGCACTAAAGTGCATGGTGCACTGCAGTTGCCTTTTGCTGTTTAGCAAAGCCATCAGCAGGTTCCAAGAAAGGATAAAGCTTATGAACTATTTTCATTAGAAATGCTTGTAAAAAAGTGGAGTTAGAATTAAACTATGAAAAATGTTGCATTACTGGAAGGAATGTAACCTCTGTAAATACAGTTTCACCTGTGCATTAAGGGTGGAATTTTGCTATTTTTTTCTATAAAAACCATAGTAATTTAGAAAAAAACAATCTCCATGTGTTATATATGCTCCGTTTAACATACTAGCAGCTTCACTGAGGACATTTAGAGAAACATTTGCCTCTGCTCTCCTATCTGCTTGTAGCCATTTATTGTCTTCTTTCTCATGCTTAGACTGTAAGGTCTTTAGTGTACAGTTTGCCATTTTGTTCGGTTTGTACAGTGTCCAGAAGAATGGTCCCTGACAAGTGCCCCTAAGCACTAGAATTGTTTGGAGAAAAGAAAAAAAAAAGTAATAGGGACTGCAACCCTCCGTCCTGTGTGAATTTCTCTACTTACTAATTTATTTTAAAAGACTCATACATATTATTACAAATTTCCTACCAGCTGTGTACGTGTTGACAGAGCAGTGCCTGTGTTAACAAAGAAAATTGAAATCACAAAGGAAGATTAAACATCATGTTTAAGTGTCAGATTTTGCACAGGCTTGCATTTCTATGCTAAACTTTCTGTCTTGCAAACAAGAATCCAACGACAGGCTTTTCAGTTAAGGCAGCTACAGTGAAGGCTTTCTGTGTTCGCCTTTATAAAACACTGTGGGAATAAATTGCAAGATTAAAAGCCTTTTCAAAGGAAAACTGCTCCCAGCTGATCCCCACCTCCTCTCTCCACTTGTATTTGCAGTCAGTTGTTCCTCACACTGTATCTCCCTTCCTATCCTACCTTCACCAGATTCCACTTTGCTGGATTCCCTGATTACCCATTCCCTTGCCTCTTCTCTTTGACACACAGCTCCAGTGCCATGGTAGCACGTGTCTCAGTCTTTGCACCAAGTTCCTACTCACTCCCTCCCCTGTTTGCACTGCACAGAGGATTGAGTATCATCCACAAATCTGAGTAGACCTATACTGCCTCTGAGGGCATCTGGAAGTCAGGCTCACCTGCTTTATTTCTGCTGTGACAGAATACAGTTCAATATTGTGTCAAAGAAGTCTTTACCTGTTTTGGTTTTTTTTTTTCTGATTTGCACCTAGATGTGAATTTGTTCACAAAACCCCTCCCATTCTCCTCTCTTCTCAACTGCCAGTGAAAACCAAATCAAAGACGTGATTTCAGACTGATTGTTTCAAAATGTACTAAGTCCACTGGTAGCTCACATAATTTCCAACTGGTTTGCAAGTGACTGGTGACCCTTTTCTCCTGCTCAGACACTGCAGGTTCCTGCACACAGGCAGGGCCAGGGTTAATCCCCTTCATGCTCTTGTTACCAGTAGCAAATTTACCAGCAGCAAATTTACCAGCCACTGCTTTTCTGCAGGTTGACCAAGTTGACTGTGACTATTAATCAGCCATGTTAGAACTTCTGTAAGTGCTCTGTGAATTGTAGAATTTCTTAGAATTACAGTGTTTTGGGCAAGAATTCCAACATTTTGGAACACCCTGTTTGGTGCTTGAAAAGTCCTATCAAGCATCTGATCTGGGCCTAGATCTGAATTCACCCACAATCATCTGGAATCCATTTCTTCAAATGAAGATAATGGAGGCCAGATAGTTCAAAATCTCTCCCATGTCCTTGGATGGCACCGTGACTGTGGCACAGGTTTGTTCCTTAAAATATGCCACTTCCAATGCACGGATCAAGTTTCTGCTTGTGTCTAAAGGCAAAATCAGCTGTGCCTTTCTTTACTAGCTATATTAGTAATAAATATTGACGGTCTTCCCTTATGACCGTCGAAAACTTAAAATTCATATTGACTGAAGACACTTCATTAAATCACTTAACTTGAGTGTCCTTATCAATAATCACTTAAACTGAGGCTTGAAGTAAAGATTAGATGAGAAATAATCAGAACAGTTATCTGGAATGAAGCAGGGAAGCTCTAATCTCATACTCTTTGTGAAACATTATACCCTCCTGCATATCCATACAATCCTAACAGCGACTGATATTATTCTGCTTGAATAAGGAATAGGGTCCACTTCTTCTCTCAATATTCCTAAAGAAGTCAGTGGAAGTTCTGATACAGTCATGACTGGTGGGCAAACTACTGTCTTCAAATTTGATAACCAAGGATCTGCTAGAGTTTTCATCTTTGCAGGAGACAGAACAATAAAGGAATTTTTGAAGCTAACTCACGAAAAAAACTGATGCATAATTTCTCAGCCTTCTTGGTTAATATGTACTCCTAAAATTCCAATCCCAGAAAAGATGCTTGCTATCTTAAACTGTTAATAATATTTCTCATTTGTGCAGGACTTAAGGGATAAAATTATTTTTGTAGTCAGCAATTTCCTTAAACTCTGTTGTATTGGTGTTCAGAAACAATTAGCACTCCCTAATGGAGGAAGAGTAATTATTCGGCATTTTAACAAATGCACAGTGAATCATTGCCAGAGACCTTGGGTTTGGGGGCCTGTTAATTTTCAACTCTTTGTTAAATCCTCCAGGCTAAGCTGAAAACATAGCTTCCACATTTTCTATTTTTTTCTTTCTTTCGCAATAAATATTATTATGGATATACACATCTCACAAGGAAAACAGAACCCCCAAATAAGTTATTTTAATTACTTATATTTCAGAATGTACAGGACTCTGAAACTATATTAAAATCCTATAGGCCATCTTCTCAAAAAGAGGGACCTGAATCTTAATTAATACCTATGGGAAATCCTAGAATAGGTATCAACGACCATGAGTACCAGTCAACTCACCAAATTAATCCTGCTGGTGGATGTAAGCATGCAACAAGCTTTTGTTAGTACAACCTACTTTCAGGACAAGTATTTAGAACGATTATTAGCATCTGATTGATGTAGGAAAAATCCTATTTTAACTGATGCTAAAGTATGTAAGCTCTTTTCCTGCAAAGCACAGTGCTCTGCCCAGTGCTAAAGTTATGCTTTCATCTGGTTATCTTTCAAGGCAACCTGGGTGGTCACAAAAAGCACTTGACATCTTGATGCACTTCAGCAGTTTTACATATACACAAACTTTGTAGAAAAATAAATTTGTCATTCGTCACCACATATGTTGATCTGAGGAGCAAGGTTCCTGTGGCTGTAGCTCCTGTGCTGCTCAGACTTTTCTCATTCTCCCTCCCTCCACCTCCTCCTTCTTTCCCCCTTTTCCCTCTTTCACTTTTTTCAATTAAACAAATTGTTTCCTCATAAACACAGAATTTCACAGAACAACTCTGAGGGTCTCGCTCTGCAGAATATGAAAATCATTTGTGCTAGCTACAAACTCATGTCAAAAATGTCTTTGTGCTGACTTTTTATATGGGCCAAACATTTAGAATATCTAATCTGTTATCGCTGTTCAGCAGGCAGTCTTGGCAACTATGATCTATTCTGCTTTGCTTTGGGGAATGTGATAAAGAGCAAGAAACAGCTGGTTTAGGAAAGCCTTAGAAACATCTCTTAGTTTATAAAGACAATAATAATATTTTCATATTTGAATGGGTTGAGATACATGTTAAAGCACAGTAAAGGGAAAAAGTAAGTCAATTCAAAATGTTTTCTCAAATCAATAAAAGAACACTGCAAGAAAATCCCTGCACCCTTGGGATTTCAGAGAAAACAAGTACACACTGTACACATGCAATTAAGAAACCGTCCTCCAAATCCCATCCACTTAAACTATCCCCTTTACTCAAACATGTTTATATTATATTACAAAGCTGTGTTCATATGTTAAAAGTGACTATTCAAAAATTCATTCTTCATCTCATTTTTAAGTCCTTTATACCAGTCTGTGTTGCTAGTTTAAAAAAAAAAAAAAAGAACTCTTAACCAATTTAATTATTTTCTCCTGTGTGGCATTGTTTATAGGAAGTGTTTGGACAGGGAAAAAAGCATAGTTTAAAAATGACAGTCTTAAACATATAAATAATTTACTATTGGGAATACCAAAGATGTTATTTAACATAATAGTGTCTTAAGACAGTGTTTCGAAAAGAGCCATCTTCTGCGGTTATTTTGTTGATATAGTTACAAGTGATAGCACACATTTGGTGACTGCCTCAGACAACACAAGGCAAACTCTGCTTTTGGTTATGTCCAGCTAACTCTACTGACTACAGTGAGGAAGTGTTAGGTAAGTTAAGAATTTGGTTGTTAACAGCACGCTGGAAGTGATTCAAAGATCACAGAAGTCTATCAAATAGGGCCCTTTGATTTCCATGGGCTTTAAACCCTGTGGAAAAACCATCAGTTTCTAGGGTAACAAAACCAGAAAAAACACTTTACTCATCAGCTTTTAGAGGCTACAGCAACCAGCCAGGACCTTTTATTTTTTTTTTTTTTTTTTTTTTCATTTTAAAGCAATCTATCATTTAGAATAGCCTCTTGGATGGCCAGCTGCTTGTTTGCATGATTAGAATTAACAAACTAATATTTCAGCAAAGGTAGTAGCCTCAGGTGCCTTTGACGACAATCAAACCATGTGTGTTTCATGGCGAGTTTAATAGGAGGGTGGCAAGAAAGCACTCAAAATATTTACCTCCCTACACAAGATCTGCTCTGAAGACATTCTGTCTCTGCTTGGGCAAATTCCCCTGGATATCAATGGGGATTTTTCCTGGTTAAAAGCTGGATCTATAACCGCTCAGGCAATAACAACATATCAGGACACCCTTTAGCCCCGTATTTTGTTATGAGTTTTACCTGGTATGTGACCTCTGCAGGTATAATAGAATTCTTTACAATAGTCTTTGCACAGGTAGGGAAGCGTTAGTTCTTTTTCAGGAGTTTCCCCTTTCTCAGGTGAGTGGAATAGGTTCTGAGCGTGAGGTGAGCAGTGTGCACACTTGATTTCCTCCAGTAGCTTCGCACATTCTGTGTTGTTGGTAACGGAAAGGACCTGCAAGCCACAAACCAGAGACAAGTAAATGTGTGACCTGTGTCCCCATCTTACACACAGAAAGATTGCATGGCCTAATGCCGTAAATAATGCTAGTGGAACCAACACAGTTCTTATCAATGCATCGTTTGATGTCACCGTTCTGGAGGTGCAAAAGTTACTACTATGAAATGTGCAATATGCCACTGGTGCAGTGAGATTTTAATTTCTCTGGTTTCTTACAAAAGATTCTTACAGAATCTTCTGTAAGATTTCTTATCTGACCTTGCTTCTCAGATAAGAATAACAGTACTTAAGTTTTTTTAAAGGACCCATGCCTGCCATCACATAGGCAATCTCTGAACTGGAAGGATCATTTATATAAGAAGGAGTTACAGCAGCAGGCCTTCTACCCACTTCTCTTACAAAAAATACCGAAAAACCTAACTTGTAAGGTAGTCTGCTCGAGTTTAGAGACCAGAAATTAAAATTGTACCATAAAAGCACAACAGGAAAACCATGTGTAGGTATTTGTAAAATAGGTGTATCTTGAACAACACCACAGCCTGGCTGCTGAAATGACTGCTGTGGAATTCAGCAGGTGCCATGGATTTTTCATGCTTTAAATGCTGCTCTGCTCTTTGCTCTCTCTAAAGCACACTATTTGGAGATGGGAAACCCTGTATGTTTTCAGACATATCTTTCTATTATAAGTGAAAAAGTAGAATTTGTAACATCTTGTTTGTGTCAATATGGAAACTGTAACTTTGTCCTTAAAAAAAAAGCATATATTATGTATGCATAGCACTTAAAGAGGCATGAAACCACAACTAATGATGTGTTTAAGTAAACACAGGAGGCTAAGGAGTGCAATGTCATCAAATCATGAAAAATAATGGAAAACAGCGTAGTTGTCTTTATTAGCTTTTGAATGCAGTGCACTTTGTTAATCTATTGTTAACCACATGGACTGTTTTTTTGATCATTCGTCCCAATGGTGGGCAGTGGGAAATGTGTTCTCTCCGTTGAGAGGGACTGAATCTGATCCAGTGCAAAAACAAAGCTCGGGTTCTTTCTGCTGTTTCTATAACGCAGTTATAAACAAAGACTGTAACACACATATGTTAAGAAATATTGATGTGGTAAATATTTGTATTCTGTAAAATTTGTAAATATTTGCAGATCACACATTTGAAAATATTGCTAGTTTTTCTGTAGCTCGTATCTCTGAGCTGATTTGCAGAAGGACTTTCCAATGTCATTCCCTTGCCATGTAACATTAGAGGGAATTATCTAAGTTACTGTTGATAAAACAAGTTATTCAGTGCAGGAACACTCCTGATACGCTTGAGTCTGCTGTCTCACAGGCCAGCTCTCTTCTGGGATGCTGTACTTTGATAACACAGGTCTGAACTCAGCTTTTTATTTACGGGTCATAATTACATAGACCTCAAATGCTTGAGAGGAATGCACTTTCCATTGTTTAATTTGAAATATTACACAATATATGGCAAACTCTATCCAGGAAAATTTTGTCTTACCATACATATATTGTCAAAAGACCATCTGAAATGCACGCTAAAGTTTAGTATTGGAAGTTGGACCACTGATTAGAACACCCTTTGGCTTCTACCCTTATTCTGGATGTGCTGCCATTGGCTTCAAAAAGAATTCCTCCAGGTTTGCCAGGAACACTAAATGCATTAAATGTTCTGTTCTTTAGACTATCTGCTGTCAAAATATCCTCAGCTTCAAATCACCTGCAGGTCAGTAATGTGATTAACATCTGCCATATATAGTTTATTATCTCTCTTCAAACCTTTCTTGAGAATACAATTGTCTCATTGTCTCACATATTTTGTAAAGGGTTTGTCCTTATTTGTTTGGGGTTTTTTTAAAGCTTTGAAACAGTAATCAATTAATTGCTTGATGCATTTATGCCAAAAGTCCTGAATTCTTTGGGGAATTTTTTCCAGAACCACAGGCTCTTCTTCCCTGAAAAAGTTTATATTCTTTTTGCTAGGTTGCTCATTTGGGCCATAGCAGCAGAACTGTTAACCTTAGTCTTCTTTCCTGAGTTTCAGATGTTGTTCTAGATATGGTAAATCTTGAAGACAAGAACTAAAAATATAATGATTACTACTATAAACTATAACCAAAATACATAACAACTATAACTTTGAACTTGACTGAATTCTGCCCAGGATTGCAGTCCAGGTAGTAGAGAAGAGACTTGACATGCTTGCAGCAATCCATGCTGCTGAGGCAATATTCTGCATTAGCTGGACTTTCCTAAGGGATGCTGGGATTCTGATGGGAAGGGGCCTGTATAATTCAATCAGGTCATTGTTTGCCGAACAGGACAAAGTCTGAAGCCAATAGAGGATGAGCAAAAACACTATCCATAAATGCTACTTTTTTAGAACATCATGTCACTTGTCTCTTCAAATAAGGATGAAGTGACCCATTTTGGTGTTTCCACCAAAGGACTGTGAGTACAGACCCTTCAAAGTACTTGCCTACATGCAGTAGTATCACCTGGTTTGCAAAAATCTCAGAAGTTTTCATCAGGGAGTTCATCTCGGGCTTTCTTGTGGTAACAGTGTGATGGTGTGTTTAGAAGTACAAGTAAACACAAGGTATTACTAGGTAAATAGTCAGTGTGTTTATTGAATTAACTCCACAGAGATGCAGATAGAAAACTGTACTTCTGCTGGAAGACTCCAGAACACATTGTGGAGGTGGGGGGGAGGGGAAATAAATTACAGGATAGCAAAGCTAATTTACTGTTTCTTGTGGAAAACGTAATTGACGTTGCCTGGTGATACAGGCTTGCCAACATTTCAGTCCTCAAAGTTAAGACAAAAGGATCCTAATCCCCCTGAGCAGCTGCTATCCAGGAATTAACCACAGGAATTCACCCCCTCATGTCATTTCTGGAATGAATCTTGGTCATATAATAGCTAATCGGAAGATTAAGGAATGAGAGTCAATCAATTATTTGAATATCAAGTACAATGTTACTTAACTTTTAGAATGCTCAAGCAAAATAGGGTGGTAACATTTGCTCTGTGTGAGGTCTGATGTGTAACTCTATACTGGTTTGGAGATAGGACAAGTCTCTATTCTGAATTTCAGTAAATCGATAATGTATTTATCCTGGAGTATACTAAACCAGTTCTAAGCAGATTCTGAAATACTTATTTTAATGAAGCTTTTTCTGTTGGATGTCTACTTTGAAAGTGACCTTAAAGTTGACAATGGCTTTGGTCTTTTGAAGAAATGTAAACTAATTTCCTGCTTCAATTTTTAAAGTCGTATGTGAAACCGTCAAACTGCAGTGGTTTAAACTAACTGCGCTCTGGAAAATATGTAAAACTTCCAAACATTTATTGCAACATGCCTAATAATGATTATGCCTGCTGCTGACTAATTTACAACATCTGTAAGATCATCCTTTAATCTCTAGCCACATGAAAGTAAAATGGGTAGACTAAAGGTAAGATAAATCCTGGAATGCACAGGAAAGCACAGCATACTAAATTGGTTTATCAACAGAAAGAAGAGTGCAAAGAAGAAGAAACAGAAGATGACACAATGGACAGAAATTCTTTACGATTAATACTGTCATCTGTTCTGTGTACTCTGTCACATCTAGTTGAGAAAGGCAGTAGAATTTTGATACTAACAGAAGAAAAAAACCAGTGAAATAAGTCATTGCATTAAGCCATATTTGATATACACGCATTTATGTCTAAAAATCATGTGCTGACGAAATTGTTCAGCTGTTGAGTTGAACATATGCCTCTTCTGTATTATAGTGCTGGATTATGTCATTAAAGAGTTCAGTTTCAATTTTAGGGTAATATTTAAATAGATCATTGTACTAAGGCAGCTGTTAAAGGGACCCCAAGATGAGTTATTTGTTTAGTTGGATGTGTTCAACAATAGCCTTTGTTCATGAAAGAGCCAGAGCAAACAAATGATTGTAAAAGGGCACACTTGAAAACAATTACTTTTCACCCATTCCTTGACAGCCTTGGCTGTGAAACCATCCAAGGTAGAGAGGACTTCTTTGCCTGTCAGTAGCCCTTCATAAACAAGGGGATATTCCCAGAAAAGTAAAAGAGGAAAATGTCAACAACAGGATGCAAATATTTTACTTGCGCCAGTGCAATGTTGTATCTGCTCTTTAGGTAGCTCCATTACTGTTCCCAAAACTGCAGGTGGTGTTTTCATTTATAAGCACAGTTCAATGATTTGGTCAAAAATTCTCATAGACCCAGCATCTTAACCAAGAAGCTCTTATTAGTATGTCTATTGAGCATGCTCAATTTTTTTTTTTTTTAAAGATGGCAGCTCTCAGATTTCTGTTAATGGCATGGCCACTCCATCGTGTGTGACAGAGTTTGAAAAAGCTGGTTTTGGAACTGTAGTAGAACACAGTTTTAAAAAATGTGCTTTTAGAAAAGTTACATTCAAATGTATACCGTAATACTTTGCCATGTCTTTTACGGAATGACCACCTCATTCTGTCAAGTATAAATGACATATATTTTGACATTTTTTTTAATCATATATGTTTGTCAGATATGATAAAGCGGATTTGTGAGTTTCATAAAAATTAATATTTGGTGAAAAAAAGTCTGATTTTACAACCCTGTATAATAACATACCTTAAAAAATGTAATTTATATTTTCAAGAAAATACAAAACAGGTTCAACAGCTCAGAAATAGGTACTGTGGCATATATGGTCACTTCCTCACATTTACATCAGGTTTTTAGTACCGTCAGTAAGAAAAAAACACATTGAAAAGGAATTAAAAGATTTTTTTAAAGTAATAGTAAGAAGAGAATAAACACTTCAACTGCCTGGGGATGGAAAATTAACCAAAATTGTACTTCCAGTTTATTGCATTCAACCAATTACCACAAGGGTCTCCAAGCACTGAATAATCTCAGTAGCATATATGCCACCGAGACATTGCAAACAGGGTGAATTAAGGACATATTTTCCAGTCCTTATTATTTTTTTCCCTTTTTTTTCCTTTTTTTTTTCTCCAGCTAGATCTTTCAGGTTATCTGTGTGTGGTTATAGTTTAATTCAATTGTCACACAGGAGCTTAATGACACTGTCTCTAGACAACATGAAGAAATATATCTGCCTTGAATCTCAAACTGCTGCTGCATATGGTATGAATAAAGAGAGATCTGCAGCTGAAAACCTGCAGTAAGACAGTTCTCACTCATCTGGGAATAGAGGGGGTAGGACAAATGCTCCCTCAAAAGGCATGAACATTTGGACAGAGCTGGGGACTGAAGGAGAATGATGTTCTCCAGTTTCACCCATTAGTGAACCAACTAACAAACACAATGGTGTTGTTGTTATTCTTTTGCCATAAGCAACAGGACTCTGTGTGTGGGCAGCAGTTTAGTGGGGAGGAGGATAAGTCGACCCCTTTTTGTCCTATTGATTTTTTCCTATTTGCATGACTTGAGCAAATTAAATGATGCAATATGGCTTTTTGTTACAAAACAAAGTGAGAGATACCACCCAGACACATATGTTGATTCGTAGAAGCTGTTTACATGAGAATGGAGTGAAATCTACCGTGAACTAAGCATAAAAATTCGATTCAGGCTGGGTATTTTTTTTTATTATGCTTGGGCCAGCAAGACTGAAACACAAGTTTTCCAAGAGTCTCTCAGACCTTGACAACTAGAGAGTTGTAACTGAGGAATTCTTAATTAAACCTAAACGAGGATTAAATGTAAAAAAAACAAAAAACCAAAAAAACAATAACAACAACAACAACAACAAAACCAAGAAAGAAAAGGAAAAGTAATAATTTTTTTTTTAAAAGACACCTGATTGTTTATTTCATGTGCAGCGATTCTTAATGACATTATTCAGCAACTTCCCTCCTTGTGCTTACCCCCGGATGCAGCACTGGCCAGCACAGCACAGCTTATCAAACACGGTCCTGCCTGGTTAGGTACCCATGCGTTTGAAAATCTAAGCAACAGGCTGATAAGCAGAATTTAACTTGCTAAAGGATGCAGAGAACTTGACAATTTTAAGAAATCACTGATCAGAGGAGGTGCTTCCCTTCACATGACCGCAGCTTGAAATTGGGCAGAGAGGCTGCCAGGTAATGTGAAAATGCAGAGTATCTCACGGCACCTGGTGAGACACCGGCCCTGGGCGAGAGCCGGGAGACCGGGGTCCCACAGCGGACACTTCGGGGGGTCTTTCGGCGCTGATACACGGAACCATGAGTAGCACACGGGCCCCGAGGCGGCCGGAGATCACGGAATGTTGGTACACCGGCATCAGCCACTACCCAAACCCGCTCCCGAAGTGAGCGTGTGGAGCAATCTGGACACGATTTTTCATCCCAGGAAAAACCCAACCCGGATGGCACCGCCGGGCGAGCGCACAGCCCCTCCGCTGCCGCTGCCCGGAGCCCGCCCGGCTCCTCCGCCCTTCCCCGCAGCCGCGCCCGGGCAGCAGCGGTACCTGCGGGCGGCCCGGCCCCGCTGCACCGGGACGGGACCGGCGCCGGGGCCGCCGCCAGAAACTCGGGCGCTGTGGACAAAAAGTAACTCGGAGGCAGAGCCTGCGGTAGAGCCGGCACAGCGCTCCCCCCGCGGGGCGCCCGCGTCCCCTCCGGGCGCGGACCTGCGCCGGCTCCCCGCGCCTCCCGAGGCAGCGCCAGACCCGCACCAGGATCGCGCTCCCGCCGCGCCCTCGCCCCCCGGGCAGGAGCGGCCGCCCCCCGCCGCGGCATCGCCCCCACCCGCGTGGGAACGCGGCAGGTTCGCGGCCGGTGCGCGGCTCGGCGCAAAAATAAAAAAAAAAAAAAACCCACACCATCAAAAACCTCCCCCAAAGCCCGGCGCAGCCCCAGGTGGTGCCTACCTTGGCCTCGGCGTGCGGCAGCCCCTGCGCCTCGGAGCGGGAGCAGCAGGACAGGCGGGGGTAGAGGCCGCGGCACATCGCCTCCCCGCCGCCCGGGGCCTCCGGGGACAGCACCCGCCGGTCCCGCTTCTTCAGCCGCCGCGGCGGGGTCCCGTTGAGGCACCTTCTCCTCCGGGCGCCGCTCTCCCCAAACTTGGCATCCCCCTCGAAGAAGCACAGAACCACGGCCACCAGCAGCAGCTTAAACGGCAGCATCTTGAGCATCATGCCTGAGGGAGCGTGTGAATGCACCCAAATCGGGGGTGGGGGGGTGGGTGGGGGGAGAAGGAAGGAGGGGAATCCCACTGACTTTTCTTTGCACTTCAGATCAGGAAACCACCTCCCTCCCCCAGAAGGGGAAAGTCTGGAGGAGAATAATAACAGTAGCGGTTAAAGAGCCGACGGAGGAACAGCACTTCGGCCACCCCCGCTTCTTCCAGAAAGACGGACGCGAAGAGGCAGGAACGGGGGCACAGAGCCCCCGAGCCCCGGCGGGAGGATGCTCGAAGCCGGCGAAGTTGTGCGAGCGGCACAGGTTTTAGCAGCTGCCGCTGCCGCGCCGAGGCGCCGAGGCTCGGGGCGGGCCGGGCAGCGGGCGGCGGCAGCAGCCCTTCACTTGTCGTCCCATAGGAAGGGTGTCCCCGCGGCGGGACTGCGGCCGCGGCCGGGCCGGGCAATGCCCCCTCCGCTGCTGCTGCTGCTGCCGGCGGCGGCTGCGGCTCGCCCGGGCTCTCATGTTTCGCTCCCTCTTTTCTTCTTCTTTTTAAGCGGCGCGCGGGGAGGTGCTGCCACCGCGCGCCCTGCACGTCACCCGGCGGCATCCACCGGCCGCGCGTGCCGCCCGCGGGGGCCCGCCGGGAAGCGGGAGCGGCGCGGGGGCCGCGCCCGGCGGGAGGGAGCGGCGGCGGGGCCGGCGGCGCGCCCCGCCCCGAGGAGATCCCCCCCGCCAGGGGGTCCGGCTGCCCCCTTCCCCCCTGGGGAGGGGGAGCCAGGCCTCCCGGAGGGCCGACGGAGAGAGGGAGGGGGCGGGCGCCTTCCCGCTCCCCCGTCTCGGCGGGAACCGGTGGGATCGCGGCGACCGCCTTAGGTGGGTCCTGCGACCCCGACGGCCGAGGCGTCCGAGGCAGGGCTCCCTCAGCATTCGGCTCGGAGTCTGCTCGCCCGTGTCCGCCCATTGCTCCCACGGCTCATCCCCAAGCGCCACGGAAGGCTCCAGAGGTGTGGGGCCAAGCGCGGGGCGGGCGTCAACGGTGGGAGCTGCCCTCAGCTCGCGGTGGATTTTTCCTGCGGGACTTTGCACCGTGGCTGACCCCGAAGGTGCCGCGGGCTGGCAGACCCTTGGTGTGTGTGAGCGCGATGACCAAAGTACAACCTGTTGGTGATGGTGGCGCGGCGGCCATTCCTAAAGGTGTGAGGGAGCGGCATGTGGAGGGGTGATCCTCCTGGTGTGCCGAGAACGGGAGACCTGTGTTGGGAAGAGCAGGAAGATCCAAGTACCTGGTGGCAAGAAAGCACCTGTGAGGCCAGGAGCCATCCAGAAAGGGAAAGGCCAACAGGGGTGAAATGGAGAAAAAAGGTGGAAGCCCAGAGAACCCTAGCCCAGGGTAAGCCCTCAGAGGCGGCTGAGGTGCGGGTGCAGCTACAGCCACCGACTTGGAGGAGAAGGACAGCTGGATAAGTAAAGTCAGAGGTGTGTTTACCAGGCACTGGCTGCTCATCCCAGAAATAGAGGGAAAATTGGCTGGTACCCAAAGACCATTTTTAGGAGGGAGAAAGGGAAAGTATTGCATTAAGTTCCTCATGTGCACTGGTGTCGCTGGACCAACTAGGCCCTGTTCCTGTTTTTCACCAAGCAAAGTGAGGCTCTTCATATTTACACGTGAACTCTTAAACAGCCACACTGAACTAAATAGGAGTTTGGCTTCGATAAATAGCACATCAGATAAATTATTGAGTAGACACAAAGATTATTCCCTCTCCCTTCAAGTGTATTTTTGAAGGCAAGTTGTTCCTTAACTCACGACTACTCCTTGTCTTGCCACTCACTCATTTGACTGAAGGTTTTCCCAACCAAGGATCGAGCCACATCCACATGAATAAGGAAGGCCTGTGGTGCAGCTTGGGCCTCATCACACATGTTGGTGAGTGAAATGAAGGTGTATTCCTGAGATACAGCATCCTTGCTTTGTAGTTTTAGAGAAGAGTACTGCTTTGCAATACACAAACTTGTTCCATGAGCAACTAGACACAGCAGAACTGTGGCAGTGCAGTTCTGCGACAACAGCTATGCCCTTTTCATTAGTCTGTGGTATTGTATAGATTATTCTGAAATAAAAGTGATTCTGGTATACAGCAGAATCACAGTATCAGAATGAAGTTTCTTTTATTCCCAAGCAGACCTCTCACAGCGGGTTACACTGGCAGAACTGTAGTGGCCTAAGGACAGATTAGGAGGTCTGTATGTCTCTTTCCCTGTGTAGGCATAAACACCTGTATCAGTTCTCAGAGGAGATGAGTTTGAGGTGTATTAATTAGATAGAGAAAAATGTCCCGAAATGGGCTTTAGATCAACCTGCCAAACTAAGAAAGAACTGACAGTTTGTGAAGATCTGCTTCTTACACAGAAATTTTACATAGATCTATGATGGAGACATTTCCCAGAGATTCTGTGGAATGTACTGTTGACCTTGCATATAATATAAAGTGCTCAAAACTTCAAGCTCTATTGTGATGGGGTGATGTAAAGACGTATAAGCAAGACTTGAAGAAGGTTGAATGAACAGGACTTTTTAGGATATTTTTAATGGGAAAATAGGTGCCCAGACAGACACAGAAAGATTTTTAGGGTATGCCTTTACCACAGATTTCCCCATGGCTCTTAGAAATCTGCTAACCCAGCTGAAGGCACCTGGACCATTTGAGTCTGTAAACTAATGCATCTCCTCTCTACACAGGACTTCAAAAAACCCTGATTCCCGTCTGTGTACAAAAGCAGTATTGGACTGATGTTAACTCCACTTGATTGGCTCATCAGGGATTAAGACCTGCAGATTGTTTTAGCACATCATGTCAGCTGCTAACACAAACCTTCAATTACATGTGTTCAGTTTTGCCATGAGGGCTGGTCTAACTAGGAGGCAGATAAAGCAAACCATTTTGTGAGGGAATGAAGACTCAAGAGGCCCTCTTGCCTCTAGTCTGCATACTTTCACTACCTGCTGTAATTCACCTCAACAGCGGGTCTCTATTTATGTGTGTTACAAAGAGACAAAGGAAGCTGCTGTGGGAAAAATCTTTCTTTCCTGCCAGGGACTGTGGTAATCCCACTCTGTACTGCAGTTTACAAGCCACGTGTATGCTGTGCCTTGCTCCAGTGTTTGAAGTATCCATAACGTGCTGTAGGAACAATCTGCATAATATGTCAACAGGGGAACTCTGAAATGCTTGTAATACTTACCAAAGGAATAAAGGTCTTTCTGAATAAGTGATATTGTACATGCCAGAACTAAATAATGGACTTAAATATTTGTGCCTAGTATTCTTTGTAGCCTGCTGAGTGTGGGGATGGAGATTTTACCCTGACAGTGTTAAAAGTAAATGGTCATGAGGCTCTGCTCTGAGCTGCCCAGTGACTGGGATGTCAGACAGGATTCCACAGGTTTTCCCTGTGTTGATGCGGTGCATGTGCATTTCTCTTTGTTCCATAGATCATTGTGAGTCAATTCCTATTTGATATGGAAGCTTGGGGAAATTCTTCATAGTAGCTTTGTATAATACACACTAAGGCACCGTGTACAGCACTGCTGCATGTCGGGCATATATGCTACATTAGCATGAGGCTACTTTGTAAATGGTAAAAAACCTTTTATCTTACAGGTGGAAAATAACAGTGGAGTCAGCAACCACTGTCACATGTTTTTCTGGAATAGCATGTGTCCAATTCATATGTGTGATGCAGCTTTCAGAAAGATGTCTCTAGTTCAGTACCATAATTTATCTTTTGGAAAGTAGGGAGTTCGGCTCTATTACAATTGCTCTTTCTTACATTGTTCTCACAGGGCCCTGGTGCATGGGGGAAAGCAGTGGTGTACCTGACACTCATCCTCAGCCCCGTGCTAACAGCCTGCCCCAAATCGGCTGTTCTGCCGTGTTAAACGATTCCGAGTGGTGCCGGACGCTGCCTCACATTTCTGGCACCACACATGAGCTCTGCAGGCTTGTGTCCACTTCTGTGCAGTGTCATACCTACATCAGGCCATCTTTTACAAGTGACTGTCCAGCCTCCACTGATCTGTGGTTACAAATTTTAACCTCTCTTTTCTTTACTTTTTTCATCTTGTTTCCCTGAAGAGGCATTGGGAACATTATGTTACCAGCCTAAATCCTGACCGGATGAGATCAGTCGGGAGAGGATTAAAGCTGTAGCCTGAGTCCCAGTTATGTAAAGAAAAAGCTGGAAGAAGCAGGTGATTTTGTAAAAAGCTAATTCTTACAGAGGGTGTTCTTTGGGAACCCATCACTGAAGTCACTCAGTTTGGCCTGCTTGCCCCTCTCATACTCCTGTGATGCACAGCAAATTTCAAGCATATGGATCTTAGATTATGTACAATATTGAACCTTTAACTAAAAAAAACCTGCTCAGGTTCATAGTAATTAAAATGGAATGTCAGCACTTGTTTGGCCAGTAACTTAGGATGTGGCCATAAAGCTGCTTCATCCACACAGAGTACTGTCAAACCATCAGATTTTGGGACTGCCTCGTTCTTCAGCCTGAGACTATTCTGCCAGGAATATGGTCTTCAAAGACAGATTGGACTGTGTAAATTCTTCCAAACCTTGAGATGAAGAGTCCATTAACTTTGGTGAGAAATACATCTAAGTAGGTGGTGGGTTCACACACAGGTGGCAATGTGTGAATAATTTCTTTCATTTGACTGTAAGATGCATGAAGAAAGAAGATCCTTGGATAAAGATGTAAACTGATGTGGATGCCAGATGAACTTTGACTGAACTTAAGGCCAAACCATATTTTTAAAAACAAATAAATTACTCAGGATAAGGAGACACAATAGCAGATGCTGGAACCATCTGTTCCTGGACAGCTCTAATAGAAAACTACTTCTAGTCTATTGCATGTTTCTTTCTCCATTAGAAAGTAGTATTCTCCCTATGAATGTGGTCTGCCTGTGGTAGGATATGAACAATAACAGCCTTGATTTCCAGGTGAGTTGTCCTCAATCCCAGAACTTCCATATGCAGCCTGGCTTCTGCAGCATTTGAAATTCTGCATATAATCAAGTGATTGAGTTAAGCACTCCATCCTAACCTTAAGGCATGTATTACAATCACTATCAAATGAACTTTAAGGATGAGCTGTACTGCTCCATGTAATTTGTTACAGATGTAAGGGAATCCCTAATTTCCCAAGGAATGGTCACTGCAGACTACATGTTGTCTGAATGAGGTAAACAGACTGCACTTAACCCTTACTGCAGAGATTCGGTTTTAATTTGGGCAAAAACATGATTTAAAGTGGTCACTATTCCAGCTTTGTTACTTTTCCTACTCCCCATATAACTTTTTATAATAGGGCCTAAATTATGAAACAGAATCATAGCATTCCAGGGACGATGCAAAGTTACAGACTACTTTCTATGTTTGGGACAAGATTAGTAGGTATAGGTCACCACTCAGATATTAAGTGTTGACTTTCATGAGGGATCAGTTTTTTGAGACCCATCCAGTGGAATAATGATACTTAGTCATTTTTAATATGGAAATACATTGTTTGCAGGACAATATCTATGTCTTGGACGAGTTGTTGAATTTTGCTGGCAAATCAGTCAAGTATCAGTGGGACTCAGATGAGTTTCTACTGCCACTCAACATTTTTTGGAAACTGAGGGGTCAGCTGGATGTTCATGAGGGAATTATTTGTTCCAGCAGTCATTTTTTTTTTTTCTAATACAGAGTCTGAGATGGTAGCCCTTTACTTCTGTGGAACTGTTTATGATAAACTTATCTGAATATATGTAAGGGAGGAAGGCTCTGAGGACATTCGATTGCTGTGCCTCTGGCAGCTTGAAGGAGCAGAGGGACTGTGTGGGTTGTTCTCTGTGGACCTGTGTTTTTTTAAAAGAACCTCACACCAAACATTCGGTTCTTCTGGGAGGCTTGTGTATCGCTCCACCAAGCATGGCTTTCCAAAGGGTTTGAACTTTTAACACCAGGGGCACTTGCATGTCTCAGGAGGAGGTAATCTGTATAGACAAAACTTTGGGAAACACTTCTAAGTGACAGCTGTATGTTCCCTGAGAGTGCTGTTGTACCAAGAAATCAGTGAACTAGTCTGGAAGTCTGCACAATCAAATTGCTTTGACAGAGCTGAGTGGACAGGTAATAATTCTGAATTTTCCAGTATTTTTGGATAGGAGACAGAGTTTTAAAGTTTTATTACTGATTTTAACAAAATGTTAAAAATGTAATTTCAGGCAGATAACGTAGTAATTATGAGTCATTTATCTTTCTGCTTTCCTACAGGGAGGGAGTCACGTAGGACATAAATAGGACACCTCTAGAAAAATAACTTAGTGGGGATACAGTCTTGTGCTTCTTTCTTACTGATCCTTAATTTAGAGATTTCTGGAATAGGATTCCACACTGTATCTTGAGATCCACCCAGTAGCATGAGAGAATTCTGAAAAGGCGTATCATTTAAATGGGTTTATGAGGTTTTTTTTACATCCTTTCTCAAAGCAGGCAGCAATTCACTCACTGATGGGTAGAATTAGGTAAATATCTTTTATTTGAAGAACATTAAGGTTTATGAATAATAATAAAATGAGACTAGGACTGAAAAATATGAAAGAAAAAAAAGAACAACAATTAGTGATAAAATAGAGAAGGAAAAATGAGTAATGAAATCAAGGTTTCTTCACATATGCTTTATGCTCTCCATTGTGGCTTGATCCAGAGGCCATTCAACATGTTCCCCTGATTTTCACATCACAGAATCATAGAATAGTTTGGGTTGGGAGAGAAACTGAAGATCATCTAGTTCCAAACCCCCTGCCATGGGCAGGGACACCTCCCACCAGACCAGGTTGCTCAGAGCCCTGTCCAACCTGGCCTTGAGCACTTCCAGGGATGGGGCATTCACAGCTTCTCTAACCAACCTGTTCCAGTGCCTCACCACCCTCACAGTAAAGAATTTCTATTAGATATCCAACCTAAACCTGTCCTCTGTCAGTTTAAAGTCATTATCCCTTGTTCTCTCTTGATTCTCCCCTTATGTGGAGATCCTTCTCTCCTGGACATGAACTTCAGCTGATACTTTATTTCTTGTGAGTACAAAGATGTTAGCTAGCTACCTATACATTATTTGTTTACTAACATACTTATGTTCATTTTTATATTCATCAATGTTACATTAATATGGAATATTTGCAGTCATGCATTACTAAGACAATAAAAGTGTTTCATGTACCACTTAACCCTTGAGCAATTGAGGAAGCCATGGGTTTTGGTTACCTCTGAAACAGAAACCATTGCAGTGTATTCTGATTCTTACTTGAGAAAACATTTATTTTAAAATCTTTCTTAGAGAAAGATGCCCATTTCAGTGACCTTACTTGTACAATGCTCACAGTCCTTACATACTTGTTTGAGGAGCCTTGTGGAAATGCAAAGCACCTCTTAAGTGCTAAGTACTGTTTATAATAGGAAATTTTTCTTCCACTCCCAAACCTAAGCTCTTCCCAGAAAATTATTTAGCCCGGCTGTGCTGTAACTTTCTGTAGAGTTTAAATGAGAATAATGTTTAATTGCCTCATTTGGCATGTAAGATACAGTCGTTGTGTATGGCAACCCACAAAATAGAAGGGAACGCTGCAGTTTGTGTTATTAGATTATTACACATCATAAACATGCATTTTTCCTTGGTATCAAGGGCTTTGAGAAACTGTTTCAACATACAGCAACAAAAATTGAGAGATCTGGTGCTTTGCCATACAGGTTTAATGCTTTATGTGTCTGCATATTTATAAGCATTTTGGAATATTTATTATTATCCTGATGCAAAAGAACTAAGGATCTGTTTTATCAATATATGTCAGAAGCACGTGAAGATTCAGACATTCCTGTTCAAATGAATGATAAAGATTCCTTCTTTTTCATGGTTACAGTTTTACATTTTCAAAATAAAATGTAAAATACTGTGGAGATGCAATTTCTTCAATTTGCTTTGTTTGTGGAAATGCAGGTTTCCAAAGAGCCGTATTGGTTGATGCTCTGATTTGTTTACATATCTGTAGAAAGGAGACAATTGGAAATGATGAAATCACTGCTTTACAGGTAGCCAACACCCTTGGCTGTGTGGATTTTGGCTGAGATGGTGAGGAGTGCTGCAACCCAAGTGTGATTCCACCGCCAACTCCATCGATGCTTCATACTGAGAATGGGTAATTAGTTTTCATTAAACACTTTAGCTGACACTAAAAAATGTGAGTATTGCTACAGAACACTATTTGCAGGACCTATATTGACATTTTGGTACAATGTGCATCAAAATTAGTTTTATTTTCACATGGTGTCACAGGTGAAACAGTGTCTCAATCACCTGCCTTTGGAAATTTATCTATTATAGTGATAGTACAGGAATAAGACACATACTGAAACAGAAAGCTCAAAAAATTATTTTAAAAATCTTTATTATGTAAGTTAGTTCAGTATAACTGGTCGTTTGTTTTAAGCCTGTTGGAAATTAATTTTCCCTTTGTATTTTAAATGTATTTGTATGTTGCCTTGCACAGTTGCAATCTGCATTTGATTTTGCCATTTAATTCGTATTATAGTAGTCTGTAGAGTAACAGTAGAGTAAATTTTAAGTAAAGCAAGGAAATATGGAGATTGTTGAAGGAACATTTATTAGGGTACTGTTGTATATGGAAAAATGCATGCTTCCTTCTATTATTAAATTAAACATCTCTGGGCAGTAATTGAGACTTGCTGAACTCTGGTGTGAACTCTGAGCTATAGATAATATTCTAAACGGTGATTTCCTGGTTTTGTCTTATGAATGGTTCTAAATATATTAACAAAGATTTAATTTTTTTTTTTAAGAAAATGTTAAATTAATAGGTTGATTCATTTACTTATTAGTAAGGAAAACATAGGCCATTACTCTCTATGAGATTGAAAATTCCTAGGATACTGAAAATTCGAAAAATTCTTAGCTTTTGAAGTGTCCATGGTCTAAGAATTAATGAAGAAAAAGCTTTAATGAAGAAAATTAATGAAGAAAAACCTGTAGCAGAGTCAGATTTTTGTCCTTGATGTCTGAGGCATGGAAATTCTATGCTGGGACTTTCTATGATCCTTTTATGGCCACGTTCAAGTCCCAGCTCTAACAGAGAAGAGGAGGCCCATCAGCTGTTTGTAACTATCACGTCTCTGTTGATTTCAGTTTGAATAATTTCTATCTACAAATCTGCCCCAGGGTCTTTATGTAAAGACCCTTCCGTGTTATTTTCTTTGAGGTGCAAAAAAATATACCCAGAAAACAGAAAAAAAATGTTTTGTGCTCCATCTTGTGCATTATCACTTTAGGGTATTAAAGTGTAATGGCAGTTTGGTAGCAAAAGAAAGGAAGGTGACCTGCCAACTAAAGCAGGATGCAATTTCCTTCCACCCTCTTAAATGGTCTTATTATGTACTCTTTTGTTAGCCAGTCTCTGTTGTACTGAATTAGTCTTCTACCTATTACTTTAAATTCCAAATGTAGAAATACTGTTGGTGCTCATAAGGCAGAGTGAACCAGAAAAACACAGTATCCTTTTCAAGTTACACTTGTACCAATAAAAAAAAAGAATAATAACAAAGGAACCTCATTCTGTTTCACCTGTTAGCTTAAGAGGTTTGGTAGACAAGCACAACCACCAAGAGGTCCTTCCTTTGGTGATGCTTCAGAGACAGCCACCTTGAAAAGGGCTGACTTAGAGATGGCATGGAAACACCTGAGATTCTGACTGTGTTGCTGGCCTTAACTGTAGGGAGAGTGCTCCAAATCCAAAGAACTCTGAAGTGATTCTTCTATGGTTTGATGTTCTGCATGCTTCGCATTCCCTGTGTCCTGCAGGAAAGGAGCTTCTCTTTTTTGTTGTTGTTTTGTTGTTGTTTTGTTGTTGTTTTGTTGTTGTTTTGTTGTTGTTTTGTTGTTGTTTCCCTCCCCAGCTCCCTGTCTCCCCCCAGAACTGAGTGTTACTCAGTGGAATTCACCTTGCAGAAGAGCAAGACTTTTCAAGGCTCCTCGCCTGCTGCACAAACGCAGGGTGCTTGTGTTGTTTTGGTTAACAGTTCAAGTATCCCAGCAAGCCCTACTTAATAAGCTATCTGATAAGGCTTGATTGTGCTTCACTGTGTTTAAATTTCTTGGGGAACTGTTTAGATGATGAAAGTGCTCCAGTGCCTTCATTTGTGTAAAACTCCAAAATTATAAAACACAGCCTTTAGTGTCTTAAGGTCTCAGATGATTGAAATACCAAAAGGATTTGCATATTGAAGTATTTTACTCAGTATCTCAATATTGGCATAGATTATTTACACATTATTGTGTAAATAATATCTGTTTATGTTTTGCTTTCTGTGTTGTGTTTTGTTGGTGTGACTGTTAAATAGAATAGTCAGAAAGCAATTTCATAGCTCTTTGCAGTACCAAAACCTACAGAAGGAGAAGGTCATTTGTAGATCATCTAGTTTTTATCTTGGCAACAGAGGACTGTGCCTTGTATTTTTTGAGAGAGTGTTCTGATTTGTTGAGCTTCAAACAGTACTATCAAATTGTAGATGGTGCTATTTCTCTTTGGCATTATATTTCCATTAAATAATGTCTTTTGAAAATGATGTGTCTTCACAGACTGACAGTGTCTAGCCTTCATCTGGAAAAAAATCTGTGTTAAATCTTAGCTGATGCTGGATAGCTAGTGTAGTATTCGTGTTGTTATTATGCAGTAACTTTCTCCTATCTAATTGCTCATGCTTACAAGTCATAGAATACAAGCTTCCATTATGTACTTGGCCTGAATGTTAATATTTCAAAGCTCTTACTTAAAGGAAAAAAAATTTCAAGTAACAGAATATGGTGTGACAAATAAGGAATTCCAAAGGAGGTTACAGGAAACTTGCTAAAGTTAACATGTTTCAGACCTTCAAAATCCCATACTTATGCACACATTCCTTTACCTCACATTGAAGATATCCAGGTGTGGTTCTGGTGATAGGATTGTTGTAGCTGTGTTTGTTTAGTATTTTTGTTCAAATATAGCTCTTCCTTTCCTTTCTGTCCTGGCATTATTTTCACTATTCACAGTGTTTTTCCTTAAATTCATAATTTTGATAATTCCAACTGGAGAACTCTGTTTCATTTACTTATGGCACTTCATGTGAAACAGTTCTGCCTTCATTTCCTGTTTATTTTTAGTTGCTAATTTTCAGACTTTTTCCATCCCCTTGGGTTTTTTAAAATCCTGTTTGGTACAAACAAGGGTGGTCCAACTGGCAGCCCAAGGAACAGTTCCATCTGGCCTGCTGCATTTGCCAAGGAGGAGCTAGAAAATGCCTGTAAGGGCATGCACTGCCCTCACAAGCACACGTTACCTATTGCTCAGATATGTAACCATGCTTGAAGCCCAACTGTTGTGCCATGTCCACCCGGAAAAGGAGATTGGCACTAGACATTCCTTTTCCCCAACACAGCCACTTGTCTAGAGGGGCTAGTTGCCCTTTCAAAACAGTCTTCAGAGAGGATGCTACAAGTGGGAGCTACCACCTGTCTCTAAAAGAACTAGGCCACTGTAATTTTGCCTTGTTAGATTGATAAATTAATAGACAAACTGACAGGAAAACTGTGCTTAAGGCCTGGAACAGTAGCAGCTAGTTAGAATTTTAATATCCACTTCAACAAAGCTGATGTTACCAATTCATGGTATTATTTCAGGCCTTGCATTTGCCAAGTGCCCTCTGTCAAGTGACTCTGTCTTTTTTCCTTAGGCAAGATGAGCAGGATGGTAATACCAAGCACTGTGCATTGAAAACACCCAAAGAACCAAGAATATTTTGTCAAATTGACAATATCATTTTAAAGGATTTCATTTGGTTACTTTGCAGGTTTCTTTTTGTTGGAGTATCCTGTACCTTCAGATGCAGATGGGTGCCTCACTTGAAATCAGTGCATCTGCCAACATGCAATTTCTCATAAGAAATTATCTCAAAAGCTGAACTGATCCCATGTACTCCATTATGTTGTACAATAATAGTCTTTTTGTAGCAAAATGAGCCCAACTAAGCATGAGGTCTAACCAGTGCCTCATAAAACAATAATATCACATCTTTTGATGTGTATTCCATCTCCATTAAAAATATTTAAAATGTTGAGCAAGAATGGGGAAGGCTACGGCTTGGCAAAAGGCTGAAATAAGCAATCAGGAGCAATATACCCCAATGTAAAATGTACATTTACTGTTACCATGTATCATTGTGTGATGACAGGAGAGCTCTGTGGTTTTATTATCCTTTTTCAATATACTGTAGCACACAGAGGTATCAAGAGCATATAGCAAAAAACCCCACTATAATATCCAGTCTTAGCTTTATACTAATTCCTTTTAGCATCCTGCTTTCCTTTTCAACTGCAGAGAAGCACCAGATTAATGTTCTTACCTCTTTCTTGTTTAGAATGTACAGCAGCACAACTGCTCTAGTCACTCTGTGCTCATTTATTCTAAAATATTTATTCTGTTTATTGTCCTACTCTGGTCTGTAGTGTTCCCCATTATACCAGGCATCTCCAATTTTGGTTAAAACACCCCTTATTTCTGATACAGATCATCTCCCCAGGGCCTTTTTTTTTTTTTTGGTCTTGATTAATCTCCTTTGTTTTCTGTCTCTTTGCCTGTTTTTTCTTATTGTCTAATCTTTATGCTATCTATGGCTATACTGTTTTCCCCAAGTCTTTCTTTCCTTTGCCTTCTTTTCTCCTTTCATGTTCAGCTCTCTTTTTCACACTGATTCACTCTGTCTTCACATCTGCCTCAATTTTCTTCCCATATCTTTCAGTCTGATGTTTCCCATCTGTTTCTGCCCTGTTCATTTTACTGCACTATCCTACACCCCTCTTGGTTTTCCTTTGCCTTCCCTAATGTTGTCTTTCGTTTGGGAGATGACTGATGATGACAGAAAAGTGGAAGGGAAGACAACAGCTGAAGACATAATTTAGACATATGCCAACTTTCAGAGAAAAGTTTTGTTCAGGAATAAATAACTGAATTGAAGCATCTAACAGGAACAGCAACAAAACCCCTCATTACTTATGGGTAGCTATTCATTAGTGAAACTGAATTTTACTTGAGGGTTACAGTCAGCCATATTGTAGAAGGACTATGTAGCGGCACACTTAAAATGAGATAAAGTTTAAGTGAGGCAAAACATAGTTATAGTTATTAAGTATATTTAGTGAACAGTTGCAGGGTTCATGTCTTTAGTTCATAGAGAAAGAAATGGAGGATAAGGCACTGGAGAATAAGAGAGGCTAGGGAAAGAAATAAATACCTAAATAAGATGTGGAAACTACACATGATGTATGAAAAGACAGTGAACCAGAGGCAATAAAGACTTGCAACAAGTCTTTGGAGATGGTTGAAAACCAGAAAAAGTAGCACAGAACCAAGAACAAGCAGTGATAATTCTTACACACGATGGAAAAAACAGGAGCAGTGGAAATGGCAGCAGAACCAGTTTACTGGGTACCAGACACACACTATTAATTAAAGCAATTTCAAGAGGGTGCAGAACTTTATGGATAAGACAATGAAGTCCTAGGAAGCCAATGGGTTTGAAAAGGGATATATTTCATACTGGTAAATTCTTCCTTGTTTGGCTTGCAGAAAGTATTCAACTAGAGGAATTTAGGTCATAGTTACCCATTGAAGAGTGGTTTGTCAAAATTTTTGCATCGCACTGTGATACAAAGGTTTGGTCTAGATTTTTCTATTTGTATTCATGTTTTCTAACAGAAATTTATTCTCAGCGTTGTTACCCTGATTTAATGAAATCACAACCACAAGCAGAATATAGTCAGTCACTGGCATTGCTGGAGTAACAGTCCTGTAAAAGAATCACAAGCTTTTCAACTGCAATATGTGCAAAGACTCAATTTCCAAAATAAAAGATCATTTTAGTAGCTTTTTCAGCATTTCCAAAATCCTAGTCACCCCTCATTGGCTCCCAAAGATTATGATTGGGTGGTGTGTGTTATAACAGTCTGCTGCTTGCTGAAAACCAATGAATCCTCTGTAGTTGCTCACATTATTCACAGTAAACAATCAGATAGCATAACCTTTGTTGCTGGGATATTTTTCTGCTTAAAAGCCACATTTCCTGGAAGTCTTATGCTAGAAAATGGTATCATACATCTGAGTACCATGAGTTTTGTTAAATCAAAATGACAGAAGCATACCCTTAACTAAAACATCAAGAAGGTGTTCAACATTTTACAGAAATTAGATTAGAGATGGCCAGCATGGCTTCACCAAGGTCAAATATTCACCAAGGGCCTATTGTGCATGACTGATCCTGCAGCCTTCAAGGGTGGATTAACTGCATCAGTGAACAAGGGAAGAGCTTTTGGTGTCATCTCTCTGGACTTCTGCAACATTCTTGCCTCTAAATTGTGAGAGACACTGATTTGATGGAAGGACTATTAGGCAGATAAGAGTCAGTCAATGGCTCAGTGTCCAAATGGGCACCAGCAATGAGTGGTGTCTCTCAAGGGTCTCTACTGGCACCAATACTGGTTAATATCTCCACTGTGTCCATGGTGTGTACACATAAAGAACAAAGAGCAAGAAATGTTTTATATGCTGGTTGTTTTCAACTGTTGCCTGAAGGAAGAGAAAAACAAAATAGATGAAAATGTTTTCTTTATTATAAACCAAAGGAACATTTTATCTGGGACTAGATTGCACAGTCCAGGTTTGTTACAGGAGTGTTATTTTGACATGTGAATTATTAATTTTTATAGCGATTTAGAGACGGTAAGGGAGAAGGAACAGGCAACACTGTACTTTGAATAGCTGTGGGCACTCAATCTCCAGTCTTACCAATTGCAGTGGGCAATCAATTTTCTCAGTATCAGAGTGAACCATGCATGTATATCCCTTATTACTATAATGCATATACCTAAACAATTTTCAAGACAATTTGACCTGTTCAAGTCAATAGCCACTTGATGGAAAAGGAAAAAACTTTCCTTAGCTTCAAAGCCATGAATTGTTGGGGTCAAGTAGGGCCGAGAGTGGTTTTAACAGCCCTCTGATTTCCATGTTATTCTGTCCCCTTCCTTGCTGTGCATTAACTTTTCCTTGAGGGCATATAGGAAGTGAAATTTACTCCCTCGTAGTGATGTAATCTTTTTTTGCAGATAATGAAGTCAGAGAAAATGAGTACAATGTAGACTCGTCCTTTTTTTTTAAGTATTGGTTCTGTTACATAGTCATAGTTCTAGGAAAGAAATGAAGGGGATTCTCTCCTCTAAGTGAAGCAGATGTCTTATTGAGCCAAGTCTGAGATTTTGCTCTTTGTAAGGAAGCAGAGGGAATGCCTATTTATGGTATTTTGCAGCTACACTGAAGGAAATATTCTCTTCAGATTATGTTGAGTGGCTCCATGGTGTACAACGTTTGTGGTCCCTCTGTTGAGTCAAGACCCATGTAAGCAACATTTATGCAGACTGGACCTTAAGAATCTCATCCTCAGACATGAAGACAGTCCTTCATAAGTTTAATATTCTGGGAATTGAGGACTCTTTACAGTATTTTCTCCTGACTGAGTCATATAGTTTACTAAATCAGTTGCTGGTTGTGTTTTTCAGGTTAAATTCTGTGAGGAAATGACATGTAATTGCAGCTGTCTGAAAGAGACAGAGTTGAAATCCATTCTATTTCTCCACAGTTATTCAAGGTGCAAATAAAACATGTTGTAGTTTTATGTTCTGGTGCAACAGATTATCATGGAGGGTAAAGAGTTAAGGATTCATCTGCTTCCCAACTAAACATACAGAAGAACAGAGACTCTTCTGGCTACTTCTGAACTGACTTGGAAGCTGGCGATGTTTCAACCCTTTTGGGCTCCTGTAGCCCTACATCCTAGTTCCTAGCATGCACCTGTTATTTACAGGAATATCAGCAAATTCTGGGTAACAAGTTTATTTTAATTAATGCAGGAATCCTTTATGTTACTAGCCAGTAGGGTGTTTTGTCCCAGAGGGCACAGTGTCTGTCGTTCAGGCAAGCCTGTCTATCCGTATATGGAGCTGTGTTGCTCCAGTTAAATATACCTCAGTTGAGCTGACAACACAGCATAGCTTTGTGGTTGCATAATCAATGTTTTCCCTTCTTGCTTTGTTTGTGACCTCTAGCCAAACCCTGCTTTGAGTAACTAATTTCCATGTGAGATTTTCTATGCAATTGCTCCTATATTAAATGATTTTCCTGCAAGCAAGAAATAGTTTATTTTGTGAAACGAGCTCCTGTCTGTGACACCACAGAAATAGCTGCATACTTGAAAGACTGAGACCAAATCCTATTTTGTCAAGAATGGCTATTCCTCAGAATGCAGGAGACCTTAGGCCTGATTGCTCATATAGTTTTGAGATGCTTATAGAGCTTGAAGTGTGAAAAGCAGAGATCTTCTTGACTTATGTCACTGTTGTAAGAATTCAGGTCTTCTGGCAGACTTCAGAGGCAGAACAGTTCCAACAGAGCAGTCTTCCACTGCATGAGTGAGACCTCGCTCTCTCTTCCCTCACCTTTCTCCTGACATAGTCTGCTCCCTGAAGGACTAGAGTGCTGTTCCCTCAGGATCTCCTCTTATTCATCTCAACAGAGACTTTAAATTCACAGTCAGAAGAGATGACCAATCTTTGATTTTGCTTCTTTCCAGGGTATTGTCTACCTTTTGGAGGAAATGAGGCAGAAGTCTAATGACAATGTCCTTATTCAAAGCCTAGGCCTTAATTGTTGCCTAAACACTGTACTTCCTGACTATTGAATGAAGCAGGGATCCCAAATATATTTGTTTAAAAAAAAAAAAAAGTAGAATCCTTATGCACACAGGAAGCATTTAAAGATTGTACAGGTGAACTTAATGCTGATTTTTTTTAAACTTCGAATAAGACTTTGTAGCATGTGTTATATTTAATCTAGATTTTAATGTACCATCCTATCTGACAAGGTAGAATGTAGTAAAGGAAATAAGACCTTCCTGAAAAACAGAATTGTTCTTGGGTGGAGCTACACAGGCTGAAATCTTCGTATTAAGTGGAGATTTTACTGACCTGTAGCAGAGGCTTTTGCATGTCTTCAAATGAAGTATTTGGCAGCAGCCATAAGCTGTCATCTCCTTTGTGGGTTGACCACAGCGTGGAGAAGACTCATGCAGTTCAGCAGTGACTTATCCAACAGGATACCTACAGCAGCGGAATCTTAAAAATTGAGAACTGTGTGTCCTGTTCCAGGTTCTTGTGGGAAGTAGTTGTACTTAGTAGTACGAAGTTGGAATTAGAAGTACTAATTAATATTTTTCCACACTTTTCCCAGCAGTTTGCCCCTTCTTCTTTTCTCCTGTCAAGTCTCCCCATACACTTTTCACTCACTTTTTTATGAGCACTGTGTCTTCCAACCCAAGTGATTCTTTTTCTGAGCTGTGTGTATAACAAGAAGAACATTGAGAACACAGGAAGACTGTTTGCCTCTTTTCTGTTCCAGTGCCCAGTGCCATAATTGTTTCTGGCAGCCATAAGGAGCTGTTGCAAGGAAAAGCTCTGTTCAGTCTGGAAGACAAAATGTGAAAACAGGCTCTGTAAAGAATGTTGCTTGATACCCTCTAGCAAGCTTTCATCGAGCATGTGCAAACTCCTGATTTTTCTCAGAAGTTTAGAACATGTCTGCACAGGGTGAGACTGCATAGTGACAGCGAAAAGGATCCTGCCAAATTTTAAGTCCTTTCTTCAAAGAAGGAAGATTGACCTTCTCAGTGAAGCAGCTGTAAGAATTTTTTAACACAGGCAGAAGTGTCTAATGGAGCTACTTCATTGGGTCTTTTAGAGAAATGGGGTTAAATCCATTAAACTGAAGTATGTAACCACACACAGGTTTAGAAGACTCCTAGAGACAGCATTATTTGCCTAACATCACAGAAAGTTCCACATTCACCTGTAGAACAGGACTTCCTAGAAAAAAAACCCCAACCTTTTTGGGGGAATCAGAGTTGTCACTGGGAGTTTTTAACATGTGTATCTGACAGTCTGCATGAAATAAAGGTTGTCAGACAAGCTAAAGCCTAGCTGACACTTGGTCTTATTTTAGGGAAGAAATCAAAAAGGAATGACTTACCCTGCTGTTCAATAAATACAACTGTAAATGAATTCTTACATAGCAATGGGACCACTTTGAATTCCTTGAAAACTCTTTGGCAATTCATAGTGTGGTCAGCTTCAGTATCTGTGGAGAATGCGTTAGATCTTGAGTATAAAGCCCCTCTTTCCTCAAGTAGCCAGGTAGCACTTAAATGATTTGTTAATGCCTTCCCTGGCTGGTGACTGCTCTGAAAGCTATCTTTGAAAGCCAGGTTCGTTGAGGAATGGTAGAGGAACAGAAGAGCAAGCCCCTGCCTATCTGATTAATGGCTGGGAAGAATGAAAGGACAAATTAACAATCTAACATCTTCTGCTGGCCGTTCTGAAACCACACTGTCATTCAAGAAGAGGCAACAAACAAGAGCCCTGCCTAAGGCAGGCTGAATTGTCAAGATCACTACCTCATCCTCTGTTTCTTCTGGGAACAGTAGCCCTAAAATATATGAAGGGTGGGAAACAAAAACTACTGAACTCTTTGCCACAGTATGACCCAGGTTTTTTTCCTCACACCCATGCAAATTGCATCCAGATATTTATTGTAACCTCCTTTGGCTTGGACTATGCCTTTTCCCTATAGTGTCATATTCTTTGCTCTCTGGACTCCAGGTTCAGTCAGCTCAGTGTGCAAACGGTTCAGGAAGTAATTAGAAAGCTGTGTGCTCATTACTGCCATGTAAATTAGATCACAGCTCACTCTCCAGATAATTCAGATAATCAGTCACCTCCCTTTCTCAGGTCCTAAAGGAAAAGTATCATTTAAAATTGTCTATCATTAGTAAGTTTATTTAGTTTCTGTTTGATTTTGATATGTTTTTAGTGAATTAAACACTCTTAATTTGAAGAGAGATTTTAACTGGATGGAATTAAAGCCAGATTCTGGTGACTAGCAGCAGCAGCAATCTGTGAATTACTGACGTATATGTTTAATATCTCCCTTGAGAGCAGGAAAGTTCTTCAAATGTTGAAACTGGCTTAAATAATTTAAATTCATATGAGTGGTGAAAATTCTTTGGCTAATAATGTTAGCCTGATCTCTTCACTTCCAATTTAATCTGGAATATTTGGAATAGTTGTTAATAGTATGTTGATTTATTTTAATATTTTATTCAACAGAATGGTTTGCATCCTTACACTTACACCTTAGAACTGACTAGATTAATATTCTCAATTTGCTGTAAACAAATATATTTTCATCGAGCAAATTATTGTGTTCCTTCACATACCTGGCTTTGCTTGTTGCAGTAAGAGTGAGAAAAATGCCTGGCTATTTTTCCTCTCTCCTTCTACATAAGCTGTTAAGGAGGGGTAATGTATTTTTTTTCCCTGAAAATGCTACTTCATGAACACTTTAACTAGGAATGAAGAAGAAAGAAAAAAATGAATGAAAAAGATGAAAAATAAAGGGAGCACTGGGATTGGGTTCCAGAAAGCTGAGTTTCAAGTCCCTGCTCTGACATGAAAATAAAGACTCTGAAAACTGACACCTTTTGGCTGTTCTGGACTCTGTCTTTCCTGCTTTTATGTGGGAAAACTTTGAAACTTCTGGGGTTAATTCTAATGTGGGGAAGAAATATTTTTGAGATTTCAGAATTTCAGAGGAAAGGAACTATTTACCACCCAGATACAATGTCAAGAAATAGCATGAAGCAAAACAATTGTCAGCAGCAATCATTCAAAGTAATTTCTCATCCAGGTTTGAATTCCAAGTTCTTACCCACAAAATAGGTTATTGATAGGATGGTGCTTCTCATTGCTTTACAGAAATTGAGCTATTTAGTTTAATGGTAATGGAGTCCTTAGGAATAAGAAATGGAATTTAACATGAAAACTGTTAGGTAGTACAGCCAGTACATTAGACTTTCATGTCTTTTTTTTCCTTAGACCCATCGATTTTCTTTCTGTGGAATTTGTCTATCTCCTTGCAGAGAGAAATAAGCAGCACTGATCTCACAGCCATTTGATTCTGGTGGTTTATCTTAATTTCAAGGCCTGCAGTAACTTCTACAGGGTCTCTTCTTCTCCTGCCATTTTCTTATGCAGCCAAACCCAACTCTTCCTTTCTTTACAAACCAATTGTTCACGTTTCTTATAAAGACAATCACATTTAATACTTTGTCTCATAAAATATTTGAATTGTATTTTATTCCTTGAAATTTTGTATTTCCTTGTATTTTACTGTCCAAAGGCAAAGTATTGTGATACCTGCCCCAATTTTAATGACAATAACCCAATAATGCACTGGTGTTAGGAATAGTAAGGGAAAGGTAGTGCTTAGTGTGTTTATAAACCTTAATTGTGTATGTGATCAGGATTACATGCTAGGGTGATATCAGGATTTCATACTAGCTGTCTCTGAGGGAAAAATGAATACACTTTTCAAGTTTATAGTAGCAGCAACATGGCAAGTGCTGCCAAGTCAAGAAGTCTTGTTAAATTCAGGCAGGACCAGAGATGCAAAAATGAAACCTGCACATCTAGCACAATGTAGAAGTACCCAAATACCTGTATAAATAAGCAAGTTTAACCACTGGCAGAAATCTTGCTGGGGGAACATGCAGGTTTTCCAGATTAAATAGGATATGTTTGGCCATGACCAAGCAGCAGGATGTCTTCTTGTAGGTGGCTTAAAGTGAGCTTGGACATCTCTGCACTCCAGTCTTTTGTACAGTCCTTTCTGTAATGTAAATTAGCAGTGGCATACCACCCTTAAATGTTATGCTATTGCTGTGTAAAAAAATGATGCATTAGAAGATTACGTTCAGAAAAGGTACAGTAAATAAGTACTGCTAAAACAAAGTATGATTTATTGCATATTTTGATCAGCAATCAGGAACACTTTAAAAAACAGAGTTAATGAGATGCAGAAACTGTTAGATAAAACAATTCTCATGAGTCTCTGAAAAGGTATACCTATCAGAAAGCTTCTAGCTTGCAGGATACTATACCTTTTCAGTTACCAGAGAGAGGCAAAATCAAATTCAACTGCTGAGAATGATGGCTTTTGACATTCAAAAGTTTTGAAGCTTCTGTAAGCCCTGCAAGACAATATTTTTCTGATCATTTTGTATTGCTAAAAATATTGTGTAGTAGGGTCACTCCTTGCTAACTACTTTGAGAACCATTTTTTGTGTCTCATAATGCCATACATGATTTATGTCACAGTCTTTAGTTGGCTACTTAAGACTGCTTAGTACCAAAACGCCTTTTAATAAATATGACAGAGACTATCACCTTCTGACAAGCAGCATGTGTCACTGAAATAGAGGCAGTCATACAATAGCTTTAAAAGAGGACTGCCACAGCTGAACAAGCAGCTTTTATGTTCTTTTTTTGTTGAACCCCCTCCGGGAGTAAGGGGTAAGTTTAGTTTATTGCCTTATTTTAGCTCTCAGTTTAGTGCTAAACTGAAATTTTCTGGCAGCAAGCTTGAACAGGAGCTTAGTAAGATAATCTTCCCAAAAACACAGTAGAACAAATGCAGTCAGACATGGCCATACACATAATGTAGAAGACATAAATTGCTTTGTACACTCTCTTTGTTTTAATGTTTGAGTGTGCAGGTACCTGTACCTATATGACTGCATGTATAAAACTTGATTTATGTGTCGGGGTACTCACAGGTATGAAAAGAACTAATACTTTACTGGCAGATTAATATGCATCAGAAATAACTACACTGAAATCAAAGTAGTGTAAAGCAGTGGGACAAGTGAATCACAGCTCCTCTAGATCAAGAGCATTGATCAAATTTTATTTTATTGTAAAATAAATTGTGTACAAACACAGGCACATACACACACAAGCTGTATTAAAAGAACACTGTTGGACTTCTCAAGTCCAGAAGTCAAATCATAGGACTTAATATATTAGCATGACCTGTGCAGCTTGATTTGAGCTTTTGTGTATGCACCATGTTTCATTACACGACCTCCAACTTTTTGTTCAACAGTGCTTGGAAGAGACAAACACATCCTAAGGCATGACTTTGCTGCCATGGGCAGACTCATGGGATTGCATATTACTGGAGTTCCAGAGTTCCACCTATGACAAAATCAAGTTGTCAGCTGTGTTCTTCTTTAGATATAATAACCTTGAACTCTTGCTTTGTACACATGTATTCCTGCACCGTTTGAAACTGGATTGGATCTAGGTCCAGTCTTTGAAACAAATCAGGCAGTCTCTTTTTCTTTTTGCTGTTTTGTACCCCCATGGAAACACAGAGGAGGAGTTGCGTCAGTGGAATGTAGGCTGGGAAAAGGCAAACATATATAAATCAACAGAAGGAATTGGGACGAGAACAAGAGAGGCGTGGACAGTAGGGATAACAGAACTTCAGTAAGGGATAAGGAAAGAGAAAAAGCCTGGGAGGTTTTGATGGAGTAAACTTGGTCCCTCCTCATGTGTTTACATTTAATTATGAGATTACAGTATTTTTCCACAGAATTCCTACCTCACGCAGGATGCACTTAATGAGCAGCTATTAAATACATTGCTTTGCCCTTATCATGCATGGTCCCAAGCCCTACTTTTTACAGACATTTCAAATACTCATTCAAAGGTAGAATTATTCATTTTTTTCTGAGATTTTTGTAAGGCCTCTGTCACTCTTAGCTTTTTAAGTGGGGTTTTACCAACAACACTTACTCCAGTGTTTTCTAAATTTTCATTGCTTAAAGTCATAGTCTCAATATATACATTTTTGATGTGTATAATTACACATATGCATTAATAAATGTGTGTGTACATATATATATAAAATATAGTGTGAGCAAACAGACTGATGTGTAAGTGTTACTGAAGGACAGAAAGCTGCTTAAATTTTTGTTTTATAAGGACAGAAAGTTACATGAGGGCATGAAGAACTCCGGAAATGACTGGCAATAAAAGAAAGTAAATATATTCCTTGCTATTTTTAACCATTGTGTTACATCATGTAGTTCTGCAGCAGATTAGTCATCACACTGAAAGGTTGATGGAAATAATAGTGAAAAGCACTTGGCGGACTTTGAACATCTATGAGGTAATCCAGTAGAAGTGACAAATGACTTCTGGCATTTAAAGGTGAAATGGAAAAACTACAGCCAGAAAACCTGATGTTTCTGACTCTTTTCTGGTTGTTTTTGGGGGGTTTATTGCTTGGCTTTTTTTTAAATTTCTGATTGCAATATGTTGATAACAGTGTAGGTTCTAGGGGTCAGTTCAAAAACTAGGTAGAGTAGAAGTATATCAGTTGTAGTAAAGTATTCTGTGATTTTAATTATTTTTAGGAAGTGTAGTCTAGAGGGTCCATGGGAGAAATAAGCAAGATGAAGTTCTTGCTGGAATGGCTAGGAATGTGATATTTGAGGGAAGGAAGCTGGTGATTTCTAAATCTCATCAGTATATTGGGACAAACTTCTCCCAAGAAGCTTATAATATCTGAAAATAGTCTTTTACGATTCCTTGAGAAAACTTACACTGATTTTTCAGCAGAGCTCTGCAACAGCATTTTGCAAAGCTGACTTAAAATTATTGACTGGCTCAAACTGGTGCAATCCAATGTTGAGCATCATACAGTTAAGAAGAAAGGGATAAAGAAGGGAGTTGGTACCTACTTTTTTTTCTTTTAGAAACAAAGTTGTTTCAACAGATATGAATAGTACATTTCTAGAAAATTAGTGCTATGTGTCCTAGGCAGTTCCATTACTTGATATGTCTCTCTTGTTCCACAGATGCTATACCCATTTAGATTCACCTGTCAGGACCTTCAATGGGGCTAAAAATTACAGAAACAAATAAAACAAAGCATATGAACAGGGAGGAAGTAGTTGAAACTTGTACATTAATATATAAATTATTGCTGGACTGATCAAAATTATATATCTCAAATTTTTTCAAAAATATGTAATGGTATGTGTATAGTAACAGCAGCAAATACTTTTAAGGGACTTGACATAAAATGAGGATAAAATTAATTTAACATTTTCATTGTGTGATGAAATGGCAATGCAGGCATTTTTGTTAGATAAGGTTTAATAGCAAGTTATAAATGTTAATGTTTATGAAGCAGAAAGAAGTAGATGAGGGACAAAAATTTATCTAAAAGTTCCCTTTTTCAGTAAGATCCCAAGGCAAAGATCAATGTAGAATAGTATGCATTTTAATAAACAGGTGATTCAGTGCTTGATAATGTGATATGTTAATTTCTTGTTTGTACATATTAACAGTGTCACATCAACAACTATTTAATTGATTATTAATATTCAAAGTGCTGTGCTGTTGAAGATGGTGATCAGTATGTTCGGCAAAGTTCTGTGTGATTTCAGGCCTGCAGTTTCACAGTTGGTGTAAACCAGTTTAAGTCTATTCTGCTACTGTCCCACCACTTTTCCACTCCAGGCAATGGGTTATAATGCCTTTCTTCTGGTGGCAGCAACATTCATGCAGCTGTGTAATTGCTTAGATCAAAAAGCTGATCTGCCTGAAAACGAATTAATTAATTTTTATAGTTTTCAGCTGAATAGAGTCAATCCATCTGATCCAAGCAATCCAGTGCTGGCACAAAAGAGGGGCCCTGGGCTTAATGAAATAGGGAGAACTTTCCCTTTTGGTGGCAACATGGCCATGGATTATGAAAGAAACTAGCTGTGAAACTGTGCTTGAATTGTGATCAACAGCATGGTCTACAGAAGATGGAGAAATAAAAAATGAACTAACAACTTGTAAATGGGTATGGCATAATCAGTGGGAGTGTTGTAGGAAACCGAAAACTCCATTTTGAAGTTTATACACTGCATCATGGAGTGAGGAGGGAATATTTCTCCTCTGTGGGCCTAGTGCCTGTTCTGAGTCCATAGAAAAACTATCATGTTTTTAATATAAGATGGCTAAATTTTCTGTTTGAACATGAGTCAACTTGAATGGCTGAAAGAAAAATAGTAGTGACAAGCTTACCAAGGAAGAAAAATCTTCACTGAATATTCATAGACCAGTGAAATGATTAAATATAGTTATTTGAAACTTAATGTATTAAGGAAACATCTCATTAATTTGGAATGTAGCGTGTCTTGCTGTTTGAAAAAAAATATTTAAAAGTTTATTTTTTTTGGTTACTAATGATCACAAAAATTATGCAGTGTTACTACTGTGTCCTGGTCAAATACATGCTGTAATTCTCTTAAAATCTGATTTCTGATGCAAATGCTTAATTTTGTTTTTCATTGATACTTGCTTTAAAATTAGTTCCTTGGTCATAATAGAAGTACTTGTTGAGATGAATGCAATATAAATGGTATCACAGATAGTTAATTTCTACATTGAATATAGCTTCATGGATGTAAGGAGATTATAGTATTTATTTATCCCAGAAAATTGCAACTTGCTTCTAACCATCAAATTTCCAGGAACCTTGGAGAGGGCAGTAAAGAGATGAGGCTACAACAATGTTTGAAAAAATAAGGTATGCATTTTTTTTTCAATACTGTATTTTCAGTATAGCTGGGTGAGTAATTTGTTTTCCTGGAAAAGATTATTGACATTAATATTAGGATCCTCTCTTTCATTTAGCTAGTTAGGTGAAGGTCAGTAGCTAAGCCTTGCTGTCCGAGTCATCTGACTTTTTTTCTCCTCTTGACCTTAATCTTGCTTCCCAAGGATGCATCTAATTCAGATAGCCTTCCAGAATTAGATTCACAAAGTCCTCTGGCCTTCTAAGTTGCTTTTCTCACATTCATATGACTCTCCCCTGCCAACTTAGCCTTCTGTCCTCCACCCATCCCTGTTTTGATTCATTTCCCTCATGCCGTGTGCCTAAATATTGCCCAACCCATGTGGAAAGTCCTTAATTCTTGTCAAGACAGGGTCATGACTAGCCCACCCAAGAAGATCAGAACCATGGCTCTGAAACTGGGAACAAGGCTTGCCCACTTTATAGTATAAAAGCCATTATTCCCTCATGCTCATCCAGGCCTTTGGGTTAGCAGACAGTTGGAGCAGAGGCACAGAAGGCATGTGTTAGGAGAGAGGGGATACACTGGGAAATAGCAGCAGATTTATCAGGGACACGTGGGGGGCAATGCAAGGGGCAAGTGGGGTAGTGAGACTGATGTGAGACTGTACACAAGACCAGTAAACTGATGTTAGAGCTTATGGGACGGGAAGTGTCAGTGGGTGAACTGTGCAGGGGAAAGAGGGCTTGCTAAGTTGGCCAGTATGTTTTCCCTTAGTTAAGTCTGGGCATTTGTAGGAGCTGGGGAAACAAGCTTGGCAGAGGACCAGCAGGCCACCTACTCCAGCTTTCTCACCCCACGAGGGAGGCATGAATTAAAAAGAATTACTGAGCAGACTGAGGCTATGCAAGGCTTAGTTGTGGAACAGGCCCACCCTCAGTTCTGTGATGCCTTTGGCCACCTCCATCCAAGTCTTTGATGAGTGTTGCCCTTGGTCCACTGGATTCTTTAACTGTGCAGCCTAATAGTCCATTGACCAATTCATGGCCTGTAGGATACTTGGAGAATTAAAAAGGCTAGCAAATAATAAGAGGAACAAATCAGTTGCCTTGGGGATTTGAAAAACTGAAAACTGACCACACAAGGATTTTGAGGAAAGGCAATGTTTTGGGGATGGTACCGACAAGTAGCAGAACTTGAATAAATATTAGAAAACTCCATTAATCCCAGCTGTGCTTTCACCAGATGACAGTGGACATATGGTATGAATATAATTACCATCTGTAATACCAACCTCTATTTTGCATACCTGGGTCAAGTTTCTGGGATCTGTGTAGAATCTGTTCCAGCCCAGCCTCGAGATATGCTTGAGACAAGGACAGTTCTCTAATAGCTGACATCTTTTTTTGTGCTCTCCAGGCAGTAGACATTTCTGCCTATTCTGCTACTCTATTTATCTGCCCTCAAGTAGCAAAAGTATGTTATGAATAGCAGTATTATTTCTTAGGCACATTTTACTAGACAGCAACTTCTGTGGCTTATCCTAAACATGTGAAAATATCATCCACCAACACTATTGTTCACAGCACTTGATGGACCTGATGTTCTCAGAGGTCTTTTCCAATCTGACTGATTCTGTGATTATGTCCCTTCTAACCCAAGCCATTCTGTCATTCTATGACTTACAGTAAGCTGCTAAACACCTATTTTCTGGAGAAGAATGAGAAGACACAATGGTCATGCTGAGGAAGCTGTCGTGATTTGTTAACCTAAATGTGTTTGGATTATATAACATAGGCCAAACTTTGTGGCTACCTACACCTATTTTGTTTTACAGATATTTCTGTTCTTACCTGAGAGAAGGCATATAAAACATGGGAAACACTCAGATCTATATCCTGAATCATTTTCTTAGGCAGGCTTCAATTCTGTGGGATGAGGATTCTCATTTCTGAATTCTGGTCATCACAGTGGGCTTTACACAGTGCTGCAAAGTTCTGGTTCAAAGGCAGTTACTTCATTCCAATCAGGCTCTGCTATTTATTCTTTTCCAGAGTATTGTGTCCTGTAGCTTTTGGCCGAGTAGCGTAAGCTCCTGTGACACCCTTTGAAGTCCTCAGCCTTTCTAATGATTGTCATGAAGGGTGGAATTAACTGGACCATCTGACCCTAAATATTTGGCTCTCCTACATGATATTTGTGGCCTGGAATAACCAGAAAAGTGGCTTATTTGGCTATGAAGAGACTAACCTCATCTTGCTGTCATTGCTATTCAACACACTCCTTTATAGACCTTAATTTTGGTCATCTTATCTGTGCTTTGTGTGGAGGATGTTCTTAGGAGTTTGTTAGAAGTCCTTTTCAAGAAACCTCTTAGGAGAATGATGCCATATACACCAGAGAACTGGTTGTTTCCTCTCAGAGCTCACTATCTAATCCATGCAGTTCATATGGAATTACTACAGGGAATGAATAGCAGGAACCAAAGGATGACAGGGAGGGACATAGGAACTGTACATTGTACCGATGTAAAGAAAGGCTAGGGAGAAGAGAGACTGTTCACAGCTCTGCTCACAGGTAGAATACATGAAAGATGAACATATCAAGGGAAAAATAAAATGCTTTTGAGGAGCTTATAGAATAAATTTCCTTACTAATTAGGAGAAATCCTATTGCTTCAATCTACTCATGACAGAGGATAAGTGAAAGGCAAAAAGCACTTCTGAATGGACAAGGGCTGGATGAGGTGACCTTATAAATGTGCCAGCTGTGTATCTCAGCACACACAGGGCAGCAACGCTGGTAGGAACTGAAGTAAGAAGAAAGTTCACTACTGCTATTCATGACTAGCTCATCCCTGTCAAAAGTTGGAACAGAAACACTTGTAGAGTGAAGGTAACGTGCTTGACCGATGTTTGTGGCATGCTCAGTGAAAGTACCTAAAGAATGTTGCTCTCCTCCATTGCAGCTATTTGTACTATGTTTGGGTTTTTTGCTGCCTGATGTATTGAATTTCCCATCTGATTTATTTGGAAGTAAAGTGTGAAAAATTTTTTGGGTTTTATTTTAGGCACGATAGTCTCCCACATAGACTAGGAAAATTTATTTCAGTCCCTTTAAGCTGTGCTCCAAGATGGGAGGTAAGAACTGTAAAGGGCTTACTTTTTTCAGAATTAGTTTTGAGACATGAATTTAATTCCATTCTTTGGCATTTGCCTGGAGCTTCTCTGTTTACATCATAGGATACACTGGTACTGTTAATTTTTATCTGGAAAAGTAATTCTTGTTTCCTTTGACTGAAATTGAACTGATGGAAATTATTTCTTATCAAGCCATGCAATTACTAATTACCAGTGTAGATGATGGGACAATGTGTCTCCAGTTTTCAGGAGCTTGAGGTATAGTCGTGTCAAACAGTAATAATACAGTTTAAGTAAGTAATACATCTTGAAGCCTGTTTCCCTATTCATGACTAGAAGGCTTGATTGTTTTCAGCAAGATACTTGCCAAGGCAATAGCATTGCAACATCCAGGATTTTTTAATAATTTACTCCAAATCTTCATGTTATGTTTTTTATGTTAATTGGAGTAAGAGAAAATGACTTAAAATTTCTGTTTCCTTCATTTCACTAGGAATGCTATCTTAGCGTGAATATTAAAACTTTTAATACTTGCTTTCAGAAAGAGTATTATGTGACAAACCACACTATTTAATATAGTTTGAGGCACTATTTCTATGGACAAAAATTAAGATAAATGTCTATTTGGCTATAAACAAATGGGCTTACTGCTCTACAAACTGTGGCAAGATATAAACTGACAGTATGATGTTTTTGACATCAGTAAATGCTGTAATTCTGTTTTAGTCATGTCTCTGAAAACTTGAGTTTCTGAAGCATTGGCATTTAAATACAAGGCACATGATTTCTTTGAAATCCAGCATATACTTTTATGGATGACAGGTTGGAATTAAATCTGTTGTTTCTGCGAATGAGGACATTCAGCACCAGAATTATCCAATTGTGATCATACAGTTTTAGTCTTTAGTCCAAATAGGAGCATTTGTACCCAGGTGTTTCCAGTTCGCAACATGGTGCTAGCTTCAACAAGTTTAATCTCACTGAAAAAATGAGAAAATAAAAAGAAAAATATTTTAATCACCTTAACTTCTATTATATTGTCAAACCTTCTACAATACCGTTGTCCAAAAACAATACAATTGTCCAAAGGAAGCAGAATAATAAAGACAAAGATTTGAATATAAATTAATAGCCAGAGACGCTTTCTTTGGCAAATAAAAAGCAAATATATTTTATGTCCAAAATAAGTATGTACATACACAATATATGCATGTGTATGTCTTTGAACATAATTTTGCAACTCTGCTGAGTATTTTCTATGATTTTCTATTAACCGGTGTTATATAGCCACAGGAATGGCTCTTTGTGTGAATTTTAATTTTGTATGGTTTTGTCTTATCCTCTTCATATCTGCTGGTATTTTGGAGCTGTCTATGAGGGAATGGTTTTCTGAAGGTGCTCAACAATTTTAATTCACATTAGACAAGTTAGCCCAAAAGCATGTACAACTTATGAGCTCAAATTGAAGTTTACACACTTGAAATATTGAAATAAAATATGTATGGAGACCTGCCCGAGTAAATGAAGAGTAGACTTCAGCAACACATGCTGTATGTACCAAAACATGGAAGAAATCCAGTGGCCAGTTACTCTTCTCCATTTTGGAAAAAGTTACTTGACTAGTCCCTAAGAAAGGGCAAATTTATATTTTAAGATGGATTTACTGCACCAAATGTTTTCAGGTGACAAGTGACACTCATTTCACTCATTTGCAAATGTAGTGGCTGAGATTATTAAATATGTTTACTTGACATAAGAAGTGTTAGTAGAGAAGAAGTATTAGGATGTCTTGACTGTTACCACCATATTTGCAATGTGGTTGTGAAAGGAGAGGCCAATCAAATGTAATTTTTATTGTATTGGTGTTTTCTGGTGAGAGGAAACATTCGACAAATGTGTAAATAGTGTAATGGAAGTGGGGAGAGGGTAACTTTTGGTATCTGCCTCTATGACAAATATGAAGTAAATAAGATGTTTAGAAACATGACGACTCATGTGAAACCCATCACGTTTGCTCAAAAACATTTAAATGAAATGTAACACTTCATTTTAAGATAAGCAGGAAAAGTCTTGTGATTTTCATTTTCATTTAAACACTAAACCATATTTCCTGTATTCTGATGTCTTAAATTTTCTAGTTTGAGTCCCTATTTTTATTCTTTGTCTGGTGATACTTAACTGTAAAAGGTGTTGGTGGTTTATTCTCATTGTATTTAATGCATTAATGTTTCAATGTTTTATAGTATTGTGCAAGAGCTGGGTTTTAAAAAAAAATTAATATTTACTTATAAGAGGTATCAGTGAAAGAATCTATTTCAGAAAAAAATTAAGGGATATGTCAGCTTTCCTATTTCTTAGAGCCACATTTAAAGGTTTTTTATAGGTTGTTGGAAATACAGTACTAAAATACATAAACAATTAATAAAATATGGAACATACCATGAACGCACATCAATGAAACTCTGTAAAATGTTAGAATGAATTATTTTTTTGCAACTTGGTGTGACTTTTGCTTTGGAAATCATGCATCAATTTTCTAGTTTTGACTGAAATGAGGACCACCCTGAAGCCAAGCTTAATTGAAATAAATCTCTTAGGACGCTCTATTTATCACTTTGTTATATATTTGGCAGCTAAAAAGACATAACAAAATATGCAGATTACAGTTGAAATAAATTTTACATTAAAAACCAACACTTAATTTGGCATATTGAATTAATTCATCATTGACAACTGATTCTTTGAGGAGACAGAAAATTACTTTAAAATATTTCTGAAAAATTGCCAGGGCACGTGGTACTAGAAGGTGCAGGGTTTCACTACACCAAACTTTAGTAATTTTTTCATAATGAAGCACTTCTGGAGAGACAAATACTATTAGTAAGTTAAATACATTAATATTTACCAACATTAATATTTACCAACATGCATGACACTCTTCATCTGTTTCCTTGTATTGGTAAAGGAGACACTCTATGAATAACTATTTTGTAGGGAAAAAAAAATCTCAGTATGTTAAATGTCCTCTATAAAGTAGAGTTTTGAAATCTGAGCCAATCACTGTCAGGCAATCTTTAGATTATCAGTTGATACGGAGTGTGATGTTAATCTCTGTTGGATGCCTTTATAATGAATAATTGGGGATTGGAAAAGTGTTATTAAAGTATGATATCACTCTGACTAAACATCTTGGAGATAGGGGTAATAAATTGTTCCAACTTTTGTATCAGTTTATCACTGTGAAATAATGGTTCTTTAGTTGCTGCTACATACTGTTGTTCCTAGAAATAAGTTGTGAAAGCATTGAATGTTAATAAGAAAGTATTTTTTTAAATGAAACTTTGCATTTTGTTTCCTTGTGTCAACACAATTTGGTAGATCTGAATATCTTTAACTGCTCATATATGCATTTTACATTGGTTTTTTGTCATATCAAGGAGATGAAACAAGGTTTTCTCTTGTCTTTACTGCTCACAAAGCAGTAATGTAGCAGGAAACTTGAAACAATGCATGCAAATGAGGAAAAGCTCTCAGTTCAGGTGCTTGGATCTTTTTCTGGTCCTCAGAAAGGTCCAGAGGATGCAGAAATTCTTGTTCTTCATTGCTCAGTAGCAAGAGAAAATACTGCATCCAAGCTGCTTTCAGCTTGCAATGTGGACTTACTGTAGTTTCTTCTTCCTTCCCTTGCTTATTTTTCAAAAGTGTGTCACAGTTCATGACAGCATTCTTACCTGTTATTTGACTGTTCACAGTTCGAATAATTTTCCTTTGACTGTGCACCAACCCCTTTCCAAAAATGTGTGAAATATTTAAATGGTGGTCCATGTAGAAGTGCTTAAGGTAGGTATTTCAGAGTACTTTCAGTGTTTCTTGGCTCTGGCTGGACACTGTGTTTTTCCACTATGTTCTTTGTCATATTTTGCACAAAGCTATTTTTAATGCCAATGTGCACCTGCACATTTGCTTGCTCGCAAAGTGCAATTTTTGCTTACATTTTTGATCTGTCTCCCACATGGTCACCAAGTAAAAAACAGATTCTTTACATGATTACTCCTATTAAGTAGTAAAGGGATTTAGTAGTTCAAGAAGTAAGAAGAAATATAGTTGGAAGAAACAAAGACAATTAGTTGTATTTATGTGTTGCCACATGCGTATCTGAAATAACTGCATAATAAATATTGTTTGATGAAATACCTCTTGAAGTGCCAGACACAGTAAGAATGGTCCTAGGAACAGGCTGCTGGAACAGATACAATCCTGGTCAATGTGGTAATGGTCCTGGGTGTGAAGAGTGGTAATTGTTAAGGATCTAGGCCTACAAAGTGACAAGTTGCTCCTTACTTGTGGGAGACAAATATATAGACAGGGGTGGCCAGCTTTACAACATCCCTAAGAGACAGACATGGCCCGGTTTAAGAGTTTGAATTATAAAACTCCCTTGAATTCTCTGATTAATACATTCAGTGCAGGAACATTTTGATGCAAACCTTCCTGTTTACTCTAGTGGCTTCCCATTCAAGTACAGGACTACCTAATTCCAAATCACCTCACAGAAAGAAATCACAATTGCACTCCATCAGACATTGCTCTGGAGGAAGGTGTAATAGAAGGAGGTTGTACTGCTATTATTGTGAGAATAACGCATCTCCTGAGATGCATGGTAAAGAGTATGCTGAGATGACAGGCATTTTACAACTTACTGTTACAACAGCTTGCAGTCATAATTTTTGTGATATTTCATGGCCTTAATAAAATAGCAGGATTAAGCTCTTAACCATGCTTTTCATTTCTTTCTGTATTTTAAAAGCAAAGTGATACACATAGTGATATGTTCAAGTTACTTTTAAGTACAACATCAGCCCCATGAGTTAAAATGAAATAACAACCATAATTCCTATCTACTTTTTAATGTGTAAGAGCATGAGAACTGGTAATTATTTATTCTTACACATAAACTTATGTTTGGGAAAAAAAGAGTTATAATTATACTAGAGTGATTTAAAATTTGTTACAGGGTTTATGTTCAGTGAAATTACAGGAGCGTTTTCAAGCAAGTCATTCGTTTTTGGAATTTTCAGTCAGTTCATCCCTGGAGTACCCTGCATGTCACTTTTTATTCTAGTGACAAAACATTATTTGGTAGTTTATATCAGCAATAAGTTAAGCTCCTGTCTATTTGCACTTCACTGACTGTGGCTGTTGTCCAGATAAACCCAGCTAAGGTATGAGGACAAGCTCTGCTACTTACCCCACCTAAAACTGGAAGTCAGTTTACTAGCCATTCCTACAGTTCCACTAGAACTTTAATGTATTAAAATGTAGACTTAAAAATAAAACTTAATTCAATGGTTTTAACACTTGGACTCAAGGATCTTAGAGGAGTTTTCCAGCCTAAATGATTCCATGATTCTAGGAATCCTTTTGTTACCAGCTTCTTAAGAAGGATCCTAGTTCATTGCCAAAAAAAAAGACAGTGAGACTAGTCAGATCAAGCAAATATTAAAATATCGCCTTCAGCTGAGTGAAAACTGTCATTGAGGTAGACAAAGATTCTTGGGGAAAGAGTGCAACCCAAGAAATGTTGAGGAAGCCTGAAGCATTTCTGTGCCTTGCACCATGTAGCACATAGTATGTTTCAGCTTTGGACTTGTGTGATCAGAGCAGGAAGAGCGCAACTGTTGCTGCCTGTTCTGAGCTTCCCCTCCCCAAGACACTTGCCTCTGCCATGTGCTCTGAACCCCTTTGTTCCAAGCACGGGCAAAACCAAATGTAGCTCAAACTCTTCAGCAGTGTCTGATTGGCCGCTCACCCCGGGTCCGCCCCAGTCCTCCCCTTTCCCCTCCTCTGAATAAAAGAAAGGACCAAGGGGGGGCCTGCCCTCTTTGGCTTTTGCAACTCTTTCTGCGAACCTCTCTCGTTGTCAGTTCCTTTTTGAAAGCTCCAAGTTGCGGGAATTAGGCAAGCTGGGAGCTGTATTTCTCCCTCTTTGCTTCTGCTGGTGGTTTTAGACTTGCAGCTACCATTTTGCCGCTTTCAGAGCTACTGAAATGCTGGATTGCCGGCACTACCTCTCTAGGCTGCTCGAGGCTTTCTAAGGCATTGAACTATGAGCTTAGCCGGTAAAAAGCTGTAAGCATACTTCCTCATGCAACTGTATTTTACTGATGTAGAACATAAAAGCAGAGAGTTTATACTGATACGTAAAGAGAATTTTTTGAATAATATTCTATACCTCCATGCTTAGCCACCTGTACTTGTGACGCTGTGCTGTGGGAGCTTCGCAGTATTTTGTTTATTTAATTGTATTTTAAAACTTCACCTGGATAGACTATTCTCATATTTCACTGGTTTTTGATAGAACAAATGAAATCACAGACTAAGACATATTGGTTTAGAAAAGTCATTAAATATTGGATCCATGTCAGTTGAATTAGTGTTAGCAGACTTGTATTTATTGGGAAGTGACTACATGAACATTCCCATTATTTATTATTTCTGCATCTTTAAAATGCTGACTAGCCTGCAATCTGCCTTCTTGGAAATCCTAATTATACAGTAATTCAGTCTGTTTATAACATGTTTTCAATTTTCACTACATATTCTACTGTCAGAAAAATACGACATTTGGTTTTATGGAAATATTTAAATCACAACAGCAAGCTACTGCATTGGAACTCTGGCTTTTGGAGACAAGGATGGGCTGGTGAAATTGTTCTCTCATAAATGGGACATTCAGAAGAATTCCCCGTTGATTTCCGTAACAGATAAGTTAAGTCAATGTGGAGAGCATCTGAAATTCCATTGTATTTTAGCAGCACTTGTAAAATGGAAGCAACATCTAAAATGCTGATGAACAGTGTTCAAATACTGATCGAAATCAACATTTTGATTTATTAATTCATAAATTAAATATATCTGTATGACTCAGAATTTATCAAACTGTGGTATTTTATCATAGGTGCTTTCCAAATATTTGTTACCAGATAAATTTTGGGTGTATTTTTTTGTATTTATATTTGGAAGGCTAATTGTTGCTCACACTAATTTTCAGTGGAATCATCTAAAGAATTCCTTTTGCTTTGTATTGGAAAAGAGTCTGTGTTTTATAATGGTGTATGGTTTCTTTCAAACCTCCTGATAGCTAATAAATTAGCATGGCTATCAACAGCATGCAATATTGGCAGTGTCATTAAAACAAGGCCTTAAAAATAGGTACCTCTAGACAAGATCCTTGGCTACTCTCCCAAAATCCCATCAGCCACTGTCACTGTTGAAAACAGAACAGTGGACCTTTCCCTCCCCCTGTGAGTTATTTATTTCCTTATGGTCTTCAGGTGTTATCTGCTCACTTTTGTTACTATAAATACACTGTGCAGTGTATTTTACTTCATACATAAACAAATATAATTTTAATTAGAGATGCTGCTTGAGTGGACTTGTAATGTCAGAGAATTTGCATATGAAATGTCAGAAAGTGACGAATTAGCTTTACATGACAAATAAGTTATCTTCTTGAGTCTGCAGGTTTTTATGTGAATTTTTCTAGTTAATGAAATTTACTCACACTCTTCACATGCTCTTCTTGTACATAGTGATGCTGACTCTATAATTGTTCCAAAATTTCCAGTGAGATTGCTGTCTTAAGCCTACTATGGAAGCTAGACAACAAAGCTCCTTTCTGAACTTAGGACATACTTTCCATCCTGTGTTTATTGTACAGCAATGCAAAATGCTACATCGCTGCCATGTGAAGCATTGCCACTTGGTTTGCTATTACCTAGCCAGGAAACTAGGTGGTAGATTGCTGTCATACAACACCGGGAGACTCCAGCCAAAATTCTCAGAACCCATACTTTGTGGATCTGACAATAGTGATTTTCAGTTAGGACATTCAATCATTTCCTCATTAGTCCATGTAAAGAGCTCATCATCTCAAATGGTAGTTAGTTCTGGGGGGGTGTAGCACCATCTCAAAGGCACAGCAGGCAAGACTTCCGTTGTCAGTTTTTACCTCTGGGATTTCCACAATTGAGAATCATATGGTGATAGGGACAATGGAAATTCTCTAGCAGACAAGCAGGTATCTCTATCTAAAGTCCTATTTTCATACTGTGTACTCCTTTCTTTCTCTGACATTTTACTCCTTGTAGTTAATCTCACAGTCCTGAAGTGGTGCCACAAAAGTGTCCCTCTGCCAGGTTTTATTTCCTCACAGTGTTCAGATAAATATATTTAAAAGACTTACACCTGTAAAAAACCAAACAACCCCACTCAAATGGTATATGTATGGTTGCTCATTGGTCCCATTCTCATCTGATTTTCTAATAGCCATTTATTTCCAAATTTTTTTTCTTCAAATCTCTTAAAACTTCAAAAATTTGCACCAATGATGTGGCAGACTATTGTTCAAATGCAAAGTCTCTTCGTTACTTCACAGAATATTTTGGAGTAAATTTTCTTGACCCAAATCATTTACATGATTGAGGCTTAAATCTATGAACTTCCCACATATGAGACATGTCCTTTTCTTGCAAAAACATCACACACAAGTTTTTTATGTCATGTGAAAAATAATATCGATATGGCGATAGATAGGGAGAGAGCTGAACTGAAGTTGCAATAAAAACCAAGAGTTCACAACACTGTGCTAAAATATTTCTAGAAATATTTTCTTCTTTCAACAGATGTTTTAAGACTTTTCTCTAATTTCTACCTTTTTCAAGTAATAAATAGGAATTATAGCCACTGAAAACAGGCTTTTGGCAGCCAGTTTACTATAATGGGACATAGTAAATTTCTTGTCATACTTTTTAGGACATTAGCAATTTAATTTTCAGGGAAAGATCTTTATAGAAGAAGAAGACAATAGAAGCCAGAAATCTCTAAATCAGGAAACTAATTCAGATGATTCTGTGTGATCTCAGAAGGGTGCAAGTTTTCAATGAGATAATGCTGATATTTAGGATCTTTTCAGGTACAGGATTTAAACCATTTTAAAAACATTGTAGAAAGCTTACACATAGTAAGGATTTTTACATTTTACAGTTTACAGTTCCAAACTTAATGCAACTCCAGTTCATTTTCTAGATGTAGCCAAAGCAGATGGGGAAGTCCTGCCCGTACCCCAAGACGTAATGAGAATCCACACTCATGACATCCAGCAGGAAGCTGTTTTCTGCTAATGCCACTGTCTTCCCAAGGCAATGAAGAAAGAGTACATAATTTTCAAACACAAAAACTATCTCTCCAGGATGCCCTCACAAGCACAAGTTCTAGTTTCAGGTGTCTCATCTGAATCAATGCCAAAGTAAGTCCCCTAATGCAGTGCTTTTGGAATTAGAAGGCCATTTTTGGTTTCCCTGTGAAAATGTGTTCAACTTCATCCCTTTAGAAAACCTCTGATTTGGATTTCATCAGACCTGCCAAACTAGTGATGTTCATATGCAGCTATTAAATTGTACCTACAAAAGCAGGGGGGTTAATTGTGACCAAGCTCCAGGTTTGATTTGCCTCTCTGCATCCCCTTTCAAGTTTCAGTTAATTTTGGTTCTTTACTTTGCTGCTTGTCTAAACTTAAAAGTGTTTCTGAAGCCAGACACTGTTTAACAATTGCCACATTTCCTCCCACAGGCAGTTATGTTTCACTTGTGGTTTAACTAATCCATAACATGTTATTGGTTACTCTGAGTTTGTCAAAGCATTAGTATTTGTCTTACTAATATCTGTGAGAGACAAACTCATTCATTTCCAAAACCGGGTCCTACTGCCATAGAAACTCACTAAATGCTGGTAGTTTCTCTATGGCAAGGGACTATTGAAAGAGAAGGATAGAGAAAGGGAAATATTGTTCTGGAATGAGATCTCATACTGCATCACTGCTGTGGTATACCATGAGAGAGAAACACAGCTAGAATGCAAACAGAGACAAGGGGTTTTTTTGAGAACTTTTGGTCACAATAAATTTGGGTTTGGAACTAAAAAAAAGGGGTGGAAAGAGAAGACATGCATGCCTAATTCTGAAGTAGAACTTGTTTGTATCTAACATATTGGAGAAATTGTTTGAGAACAGTTCATTCTAGTGAAAATATTACTTTTGTAAGACTGCCAAGATCAGTGTTTTCTCATTCATGATTCAGAGTTCTTTGCTCGTTTGTGGTTGCTTTCTTCTCATCCTCTTTCCTTGCCTACTGTCCTTTTGCAGCAAAAATCCATCCACAGTTGCCTAGCTAAGCACTTGCCCGAGTATCAGTGGTGAGGGTTCTACAGAACAAGTCAGCTGGGCTTGATGTGCTCTTCTTATTTGTGTAGTGCAGACAACTCTTCAATTTTGTGTGGACACTCTGGGGTTCTTTTGCAGTTATTTAGTTCTACTGCAGAAGAACTTGTCTGTCTTCTGGTAAGAAATGTGGAAAAGGTGTTGAAAGGCTGGGCCTTGCTGCAGATGTGGGCAGTCCAGCACAAGCAAAAGCACAGTGTGGGCTTTAATTCCTGCCACCAGCTGCAAATTACGTGTGGGATCGAAGACCAAGTGAATGTGTGCTTTAAAATCTGGAGGTGCTGGGCAAAAATATGGAGGGCTATATGAGAAACACAGGTGTAGGTGTCTCCCTCTTAGAAACTGTTATGTAATGACTAGATATCATTTGGATTATGAAAATATTGGTCTGTCACTACAGTGATCCAGGGGTTACTTTTCTGAGATGGATTTACTGGTTCTACCTAGTTCTGTTCACATGAAACCTGAAGACGCCTGACAATTACATAGCTGTGGATGTTCTGTGCAGGAGAATATTGGCCATTTCATTATAACAAATCCAACTAAAACAAAATGATAGCTGGGGAAGGAGGGAGGGAGGTAAGGGAAAGGAAGGCATTATTCCTTGCCACAAAACTTCCTCTCTTTCTCTTCCTCCCCTAAGCAAATTAACAGAGTAGGTCCTTTATGCATGCAGGCCTGCGCAGGAAAGTTACTGAAGCACTGACACAGAAGGAAATCATACAAGATACTGTACCTGGTTCCAGTAAAATTTGAGTGTGTGGGTGGCAAGAGGCTTAGTTCCATGTGCTTTCCACCCCACAGGCAGCTCCACAACTTCCTGTTGTGGAGGCTTCTCCTCTTTCCTATGTGGCTTTGTGCAGTAGGCTTGCCTTTCCCTTGGTTGACGTTATTTGCAGCCTGTGTACAGTAAGTAGCCTTGTGCAGTTTGCTCATCCAAAAAGGCTGCATATAAATTTGACTTATGAACTCTGTAGGGTGGTGTTATGAAGAATTATCTCAACTAAGAATAATTTTTCATTAGTTAAACAGGAGATGACATAGTCCCTGACTTTTTTCCGCTGGACTTTTCAATATGTCCCATTCAGGAATCAGGACCAAAGACAATGTTATTTTAATTCTTTTTGGAATACATTTACTCACTCCCAATGTGTTCTGTTCTTCTTAAAGTGACACGTTTACTCAGAAAGGAATATACCAATCACTAAAATTGTATATTTTCTTCTTTCATATGAAGTATTTTTTGGCAGCCTGAAAGAAAATTTTGAAACTAAAATCTGATCTCACAGTCTAAGTAATAGGTCCTGGCTTTAATGATTTACAAGCAGAATTACATACCTAGTCCCTTTGCTTTTGAGTTTTCAAACTAAGGGTCAGCATGAGGGCAAGCTGTATCTTGCTGAAACATAGACAAGTGTAACTGAACTGTTAAATTTGTACTTTTTTTTTTGAATCCTCTTGATTTATTAAGGGAGAAGACAGCAGAAAGTGTAGATCAGAGCCAAGACTTTCATCTTCGGTATGGATCAGATCTGGATAGCAAGGTGAATGTTTTGTGGTTGAATGACTGTCAAGGAGTAGCAAGAGCGATTAAGTAGCTCAAAGTAATGCACATGTAAGTAATTTTTTTAATGATTGGAAGCCATAAGTGTTTTGACCACTAACAGGGAGAGGTGCAAAGCCTGTTTGATGTCATAGGACATGGATAAAGAGGATGGGGGTTACAACATTTTATATATATTTATCTGTCAGTCACCATCAACAAGCATTCAGATTCTGTTGACGCAGCAATATTGAAGTTGTTTCAGCTTCAGTAACATGAGTTTGTTTTACATTTCAAGGGTTTTAGCTAAAAATTGGTAATGAAAACATAATACATAATTTCATTTACCATTTTGGTTTGACTGGTATAGGTCAAACAGCTTTGCATTTTATTGCCTTGAATGTGTAGAGTATATTATGGTGGGATATTTCATGGCTAAGGCAAACGAATATTTTTCAAGTTGAAGGCAATCACATTAAATTTTTATTATATAAGTAGCATCAATAACTCTTGAATAGGCACAGATGTCAGTTTCTTCATTTACCAGATAGTTTAGCCAGGATACTCAAGTTAAATAACTCTTTGGCTGACTTTGAGGAAACTATTTTGTAAGTATAAAGAACAAGTATACAGTCTTCCTGGACAAACTATAGATATGATTTGAACATGTAAACAATAGAGATTATATGCTCTTTTACCATTTATTTTACTAGCAGAGTTTTCACTTGCTGTCTAACTGGAATCCAAATTTAAATACAGAATAGTAAAAATATCAACCTCTGGTTTAATGATGATATTAACTGTGAGCTACTAATTCTATTTTTCTATCCCATTAAGCTTTTATATAGTTTAAATAGGCTTTATACTAAATACTTTGGAAAGAATGAGAAAGTTTACAGATTTTGATCCTCCGTGCAAATCTGCTTGAGCAAGTGCGTTTGGTTGGTCCAAGTACCAGGCACATGAGTCCCAACTGGCCCATTCGTGTGGGAGTGTGAGTCTTTTCATCTACATACCTCATTCCTGGCCACTCTTTTTTCCCTTTATCCAATCCTCAATGAGCTGCTGCACACACATTAATTGCCCTGAGCAGACAAGTTGCCTTTTCTGTTTCTACCATAAATGCCACTCAACGAACCAGCCACTAGGTCATGCTCAAGTGCAATGGAATCTTTTTTTTCCCTCCCAAACACCTAGCATCACCTCCACCCCGACTTCAGCTTCTGTGAGGCCATTGAAGTTCTTCCAAAAATACTCTTATTGTGGTTGGTATAACGAAAATTTTTGTCAATCGAAATATATTAAAACGATAAACATTTACAGGAGCAGCATGTAGAGGTAATTGTTGAATTTATCTTTTTTTTCCCCCTAAAACTTCTCTCACATTTAAAAATTGCTTATTTTATTAAACAATAATTTAAAAGGTCTCCTAACATTCAGCTTTTCTGAAACCTCCTAATGGATTGTAGGACCAATATTTTCTCCTTCATGAGGACAACAGCAATTGAAATACAGAATTTCTTTGTCTTTCTTTGTGCGCTTACATCAACAGATCATTACCTATCTTCAAATTTTGTTTAGTTTAATCTTTTTTTCAGGAGAGTATTTAAGAGAGAAATTAAATAATCCTTAATGAAGAGCGTTGTCTCTGGAAACAGATTAAAATGTTCATCTTCACACTTCTAGTGTCAATACCGATTTAAACTGGAAAAATATAATCAAGAAAAGAAGTTACTAAAATGCTGAGAAACAAATAGCAGAAGCTGCTGGGAGATCTTCATGCAGAAGAAATTGCGGATTTTTTGGGAATGTTTCTGAGTCACTACTATGAAAATAATCTTTCAGATGGAGAAGATCATCAGACATAAAGCCATTAACTTCATGCGTGGTTTTGTAGCTTTTTTCTACAGTCTTTATGGAAACTAGAGAAGACATTTGCTTTTACATTAGATTCTTTCTGATAGAAGACTGTTAAATTAGGGTAGCGATGCCTTAGCATTTTAAGCTTATTTGAAGTATGTTGCACATCTGAAATGACTGAGAACCATTAGCTTGAATAGACATTACCTAACCCGGAGAAGTCTGTGTTTGTGGAATTTGATGAATATATGGAGAAATACATTGAGTGCAGCACTCTTTCCACTGGCTTAATCAGTCCTATGGAATTACCTCACCTTGATGGTTCTTCCTCTAGCAGCTTCCCTTTGAGAAATTTCCTTGCCTTCAGGCAATAGATCAATTGTGGCAGTACCAATCTCCTCCAGGGACTGCTGCCTCACTTTGTAGCTTGTACCACTCATTTCTGTGGCCTGTTTACACTATGTGACTTGGGATGCAGTCTTGGGCACAGTAGAAAAGCTGAAAAGCTAGTTAAATTGATGTTCTTTGTTTAAGGCATGGTGCAGAACTCTAAACAAGTAGTGAAAGAGGGAGCCAAGAAACAAGGACCATCTTAGCAAATCAGGTATAAAGTTAGGATTGGAATTTAAGTCTGCTGCATCGTTATTTTGGCTTCTTTTCACTGTCTCACCCCTTTTTTTTTTTTTTTTGAGTTCTTTATCAAGCTGTCTTACTGACATGCAGCTCCTGGGCCAATACATTGCTGAGCATCTGGAATTGAACCAAAGTACATTAGAAAACAAGGTGAGAAAACTGTTAGGTAAAATGGTGAGTTAATAATAGAGTTAATAATATTTTTTATGTAGGATTGTGGAAAATGAAGCTTGTTGTTGGTATTTATCTTCAAAAACTTCTGTAAAGGCCCTGCTGGTTCCTAGGAATTACTATGGAATTAATATTTGTCTGACTGACAATATTTGATTGAGGAATGGCTGCACAGAGTGCAGCCACAGCCACAGCCACAGGAATGGCTCACAGGGACATTTTACTGATCTGTGTTGGAGGCTTCAGGCAAGGACTTTAAGAACACTTGAGACTCACCCATTAATGATGCTAGACACAGGACTACTGGGAAGATGATGCTGAGGAAAAAATCAGAGAGCTTAAAATTCAGTAGCTTCTGAGGAGGATTAAACTGAGACCTACAATAAAACTCTTCTCTGCCTGAGAGTTTTAACAGGAGATCTGCTATAATATTAATTTAGTCATTACTTCTTAGCTGTGAATAATAACCAAAAGTTTATGAAATAACTCTAAAGTGACACTGTGGCTGGAGACTGTCTTGAAAGAAGGTACAGAATAACTTCAAAACTCTTAAACCCAGCAAATATTCCATAGGCATTCTTTCTATTCTCAATTACACTGATTTAATTCTGCTTAAGTTAGGGTCAGGTTAAATCAAAATTTTGCCTGCGTTTCAAGTTTATTCATAGTCTTATCGAGGATCTCAAACAGAGGTAGGATAAATCATACTGTGTAAGTGCCTGTCTCCCTGAATCTACTAGAAATGGAGCTTTGGGTGTACATTTAGACCAGATGCAGTTATTAGAGTTAGGTGAGATTAATGCCACTCATAATGCAATAACACATTTTTAATGGCTATCAAAGACTTGTTGTTATCACTTACTGGATTAGAGTAGACCAGATCCCACACCTTAGAGGCAGGATTTTTGGTACTTTGTTGTATGCGTGGTACTGAATGTATTTGTGGTATTTAGTAAATACTGTCTGCATCTGACATCTCAGTAAACTGCTGCTGTCTTACTAAGGCCTTCAGGTTTCAGTCCAAACAAATTTGAATGGGAAAAAACACATGCTTTATTTACTCTTTCTACAGCATTTCCTAGAGCAAATTACTGTAAACATATCAAACTCAGTGTTTAATTAGTAATGCCATTATTTTAAGAGCCTTGCTTAATGTGCTTTTTCACATCCTAGCAGCATCAAGGTTAATTATGTTAATTTTTTGCATTCAGTGCTCTCAAGCAATATGCAAAAGGTTGTCTAGGAACAACGGATGTGTCTGTGTCGAGGTAAATCTTTTCACCACCTTGCAAGTACAACAGGGTCCTCTAAATGCTTTGGCAATGAACAAGAAAGAAAAAATATAGCTGATCCTGAAAATACCATTACCATTATTTATTTTGAAATTGACACTGCACAGTTTTCAGGCTAACACCCAGATTTAGCTGTGTATCTGAGATAATCCAACACATACACAAATCAGCCTAAAATGTCTTTTCCTTCATCTCTGTTATATCCATTTAATTTATTGGAAAGGTGAAGAAAACATAGATCGAGTAAAAGAAATCAACTAAGGAATTTTGTTTATTATGATTGGACAGCTGCAGTTGGTCCACTAAGGATCACTTTATGTTTTATTTTGATTAAGGAGATACCAGTCTGCCAACCATAATTTGTACAATGCTGCTATTGCAGTTGAAAATAGATGACCTTTTGCAGCTGACAGTGGTACTAATTAAGGTGTCATTGCTGGGCAAAATTTTCCATCTGTGACATAATCAGTAATGGGATTTTTGGTTTTATTTCTACATATTAGTATGTTGCCAATTTAATCAGTTACTCTTTGCTGAGATTTGTAGTGTCCCTCATTATGTGTGAGGTTTAATTCTAGTCTTATATTCAGTTAATCACATATTTAGTGAATGTTGCTGAATAATTTGCACACGTGTTCAAAGTTAACATTTTTTCTGAATCAGGGTTAAAATTTAATTTTTCACAGCCTGACTTACTTGGAGAATGAATATTTGTCCAAACAATATTTTGTTAGGAAAATAAGGGTACTCTTTTTTCTTCAAATTTCCATCTTTATATTCTTGGATCTGCATCTTTGCCCATGTGGCCATGCCCCTTTTCTAGCCTTTGCACTGTCTTTTCATCCTATAGGAAGTCATGGACTAGTCTTCAGTTTGTTTCTTGTTTTATGCCTGTTTTTCCATCTCAGAGGAGAGATACGGAACAAAATCACACCGTCCTGCCGAAATCATGGCTACTGAATACAGTGATTGCCTTTTTTTTGCCTGTGGTTCTACCACTGAATTTAAATATGAAAGAGAAAAGCAGAATGCCATTTTATAGCCATCATGTAGATTATGTCATGTCTCTGGATTATGCAAATTTATCTTGTACCAGGGAATACTTTCACTCGAATGCCCATAACATCTATTGAATTTAAGAAAAAAGCAAGCAATACACCACTGGGTTTCAAATAAGGAAGTAATATATTGGGTTTGATTTACAAAGGCCATGTTTGCTGTTCCAGCACCTCTTACTCTTTGCTGACTTTCTCCAAACAGGAGCATGTGAGACAGAAGTGTTTCAATGTCCTTTTTTTATTTAATGAAACAAGTCTGAGCTGAAAAAGAGCAGCACCTTGCCTTTCATGAAGCAGAAACAGGTAGCAACTTGAACGCTTCTGGTTATAGAGTTTGTCCAGATGGAGTTCAGGTTTATTAATTTTTGGGCCATGCTCCCGAAAACCATTTAGATGTACATTGGTACATTGAGCATATGAAAAGTAGTTGTTTTGGGGGAAAAAAGGGCATTAGGATATGACAGGCACGGTGTGAGACACTATAATGGGCTTTACTAAGCTCTAGGGTAATACTCTGTTGCTATAAAACAATTGTTTGAGAAAAGGCTCTTATAACATTCACAGAACAGAGGTGTAACATTGATGAAGTTCTATATCCAGGCCAACTGAGAGGTAAGGCAAAAAGTCTCAGAAATCAAAAGTTTCTGGATTGCTGCTCTATCCGATGTTATTTCTTTAGCAAAATAGACCTTAAAATACCATTTCTTAGGGTATAAGTAAAGCCCAATCATCTGATTTTTACACCACTACTGAGTTTATCAGAAGCTTTGCTTGTTTTCAGAGGATTTAGAATTTACTCTTTTATCAGTAATGATTTCTTTTTAACTAAATTTTGAAATACTTCTCTGTTTTTTGATTTTTTTACTTCCTGACATTAGCAAAATTCATGCTAAGAACTGTGAGGTTTTTTATCAATGAATACTTAGAAAAATAAGAAGACTTCAAGCTATTATTTAAAAGAATCATAGCATTGGCTTCTGCTTCTTTGTGTAGGAGGCTAATTTTTTTTCAAACTGCTAGACATATTCTTTACCTGAGATATTTCCAATCAAATATAAACCAGAGATGCATGTGTTGGTGAATGAAACAGAAAAGAAACACATTTTAATCCCATAATACTTTCATGCCTAGAATTTCATGCATCAGGCACTGGACCACATGGATTTCAACAGTGGATTTCAACCAAAGGGATCAAAGTTCAGAATTAGAACTACTACTTATTCCTGCTTTTACAGTTCCTGTAGAAATAGCCGAGGTTCTCTCTTCAGCACTGGCCAAGGCCAATTAGTGAGGCACCAGCTTAGGGGGTGTGAGTAGCTCCACTGGTGTCTCTAAAGTCAAGCCTATGTTTACTTCCTTAGGAGAACATGCTTCTAAGGCATTGCTGATGTACTTAAATTTGGAATCTGGACAGTTTAGATGTAGTCTGGTCTTGAGGTATTTGTACTATGAAACGACCTGTTTCAATACAACTGTTTAAAGTGTACAGCTTGTTCACATGGCTTGCCCTTACATCCCAGTTTTAAGGATAACTGAAATGCAGCCACCGTCACTGTTGTCTCTGCAGAACTGCAGTGTATTGTAAATAGTTTTGCAATGGAAAATACTGATGTGAGGAACTCTATTTGCCACGTGCTTATAATTCTTCAGGTTCTGGGACAACATATTTTGCACCTCACTTGTGCAAAATGAGTTTTGTGAGATTATTTGCTGTGATGCAAAAACCCCAGAGCTGACACAGCAACTGAAAATCAGTAATGTGACAGCAGTTTATAAGTGTGTGTAGGCGCAAAACCAAGAGACACTATGCAGTAGTGAGATTTTCAGAGGGAAAGGCAGCTGTAGCTGGAAGCCTGCCAGGATGCTTTCTTCAAAGTACTGCATCTGTCCTTGCACAGACTGCTGTCCTTAGTTGCAGCAGTTGCAGGGAGGATAACAGACGCAGTAATCTATTTTCAGTTTAGGGCTGTATTTGTGCAACCCATCAATTTTCAGAAGTGGCTGTGATTAAATAGGCCAGGCCCTGCCTTTCTTCAGATGTTTGTGCAGTTCATTGCAACTAATTCCAGTAGGGTTGTGAGGCAAGACCTGTCACATAACACAAAAAATATTCCAATTACAGTCTTCCTTGTTTTTTCTTAGGCACATGCTGATTTCCTCCAATCTTCTACATTAAATCTACTTGTAATTGATTTTTTGTGTTTTTTGAGTTTTGATGAAAGTATTTTTCAGTCTTGAGCTCCATATCAAACTACTGGGAAAAAAAGGAGATGTCTGGACCTATGCCTCAGCAATCTAAAAGAATTATTTCATGCCATCACTAAACACAATCTTTAGCCCTCAATCTGCAATACTGACTGGTTTAGACAAGAACTTGGATTTTTTGAAGAGAGACCTGGTCAAAAACAGCTTTTAAGAAGGAAGGCATGCTAGCTGTGATTGAAAGGGCAATGGAAGTGAAAAAACATGTCATTAAGGCACTGTTTACCAGAAATAATGTGCCATATATTGTACTGTTTCTGTGTGGGGAAAAATATATCTTAAGATTGACCACAGTAATTTTTCCTAAGTTAGTAGGAAACAAGGGGTTAAATTATCCATTATCAAGAGATTGATTGGGTTTTTTGGCTTTCAAGCAACACCATGGTGATCTCTTCTTTTTCCTCTCTAATTATACCAACATTAAACGTTGACTCCGTGCTGTCTGGATGCTGTCCCAAGTCATGTAGTTGAAAAGCCATGGTGTATCATGACAGGTTATTTCTTCATTGTGATGGCAGGCATTGTCCAAACAGTCTTCTCTCATCCACATGAAGTAGTAGTGACTGCCACCAAGCATTCACAACAGGAATGGTGAAAACTAAGTTAGATCCAACTCAGAGAATAAAAAAGAGGTTAAAGATACTGAGAGTGACTGAAATTCAGGTACTGGATTTGAGCACTGCACACTTCCCCTTTTGGGACCACATCTCTCAGCCAGCAAAACACTGAGTACAACAGTGGTTGGTGGTCATCAGAAAAAATCCAGAAGCCTTTTAATGGACCCCTACTAACAACCCAGAGCAATGTACATACTGAAAATATCTACACTTCGAAAACCTCAAATATGACAAAAACCCAGGAATGAAGAGAGTGTTCCAGTTAGTTCCCGATTGCCATTAGATCTATTATCACTCATTATTGCCCACCCAGTCTTCACTGTGCACTTGACAATTTCTTTTTAGTATTCATAGAACCACATGCAAGAGTCAAAACCACAGATCACTAGGATATTTATTAGGAAATTAGACTCTTGAATAAGAAATGTGATTCAAACAATCTTCTAGCAATATATTATCTTGACCTCTGCATATGCTTTTGCCAATTTTATGACAGAGCAACATTAAATTGAGTGGGTGGTGTAAGCTAGGAAGGATTATATGGGCCAGAGGGAACAGATCCCATTACTGTTGCATTCCAGATATTTCTAATTTAAGGGTTTTCATAGGACAATAGTTTTGAAATAGTACACACAGTACTTGTTTACAGGAGTTATTGGACTTCACTGAAACATATGTTCAACTTTCCTTCTTTTTTAATATTTTTGTTTCTTCATCCCAGATTCTATAAAGAGGCCCTAGATATGTGAAGGGAGTTATGCATAGGGTATGTTGGAAGAGCCACATAGGGTGTGTGGGAAGTCCTCCATATGAGGCCTTTCAAAGCAGGTTCTTCCACAGAAGAAGTGTGGTGGGCTGTGGGAAACAGAGGATGGTGAAAGGGAGCTGGCAGACATATATTCACATGGAATATATTAAGCACATTCCAGTCACTCCTCTGGGTTTCCCCAATAGCTTGAACCTCTGCATCTGACTCACTTGGTTTTATGACCTCTTATTGCTCCTCCTTTTGTGCTTTTGATGTTCCTTCTCCTTCATCATGTCTCTGTCTGCCCACACAATTTGTTTCTTTAATGTGCTTCATCTTTCTACTAGCTGAAAGCAATGTGCTTTCCATCCACTGTTCATATACCCTTCTCCTTTCCCCTTGCTTTCTACTGTTCCCTCTGCAGAATCTCAGCATATTTGTGTGGTAATGGACAGCTGTACAGTGCTTTAATATTAAATGCCTTACCACATGGGTGCCAGCTGATTCTTGACTTATCTTAGTGTGATTATAAGTGTTATAAACTGTAATGGGCTTCCCTTTGACGTTCTGAGTTGAACTCAGATGTTCCCAGATTCCTTCCCTGCATTTCTGTCGCTATGCTTTTCTCAGAGTACTGAATAAAGGGGTAATCCTGCTCCACATTGGAACTGTGAGATGCATTTCAGAACACCATGCATAATTATGTTTGTCATTCCACAACATTTGGCATGCTGTTGCTGGTGGCCTACTTGTTGACAAGTAACAGATTTTGTGACAGGCCACACAATATACCATAAAATACTGAGTATCAACACTGGGCAATCAATCAAACAGACTTAATAATACAAAGAGATTATTATTTGAGGAATACTAAATGTTCTTAGGAGCCTACACAGAGATGAAAATGGTTTTGCAAATTCCACTAGACCAATGAGGACTCCTGTTTTAATAGAGAGGGGTAAAAGAACTTCTGTGTTAATATCATGTCAAGGTAGATAGGGGAAACCCTAAATAAGGGGAGGAAGGATAAAAGTGGCTGGTCTAGCAATGAACACATCGAGCAGCCAAACTCAGAAGAGAACTTACACTTCGATTTATGCTTTGTAGCCACTGCTGTGTGTTTGCTAAAAAAGACAGGGCCCAGGGAGGAAAATGTTTGGACTATATTCACTGCAGAAACAGTGCGGGAACTAAGCACGTCTTTTATTAAACCATTATTAAAGCAGGATAGAAATTAGTTGCAATCTCTTAGCTAAGCTTCCATACAACTAATGTAGCCCCCAAAGGTACCATTTTTCAGGCAGCTAGCTGACTTGAGAGCCAGCAAGGCATTTATTTTGATCAAAACTTTATTTTCAAAGATTTTGTATTTTATAATAATTTTGCACTAAAAACAGCTTCTTACACTATGAAAGTTCACATAGCTCTTCTGAATAGAACATTTTATAAACTTGATCATGGTGCTATACTTGGAGTTATGTCTAAATTATGCAATGGGTCCTCTCCTGCCATTTTTAGAATGCTGTCTGTTCTCACTTGTTTTAAGGTAAGCATATAATATTCACAGTGCAGTCAATAATCTTTTTGTAAGACCACATATGATTTTTGACTTTGCAGGCAGTAAGTATTGGAGAGAAATTTTTAACCTGAAAGTTCAGAAAAAAACCCCACAACACATCAAACCACAAGAAATGGTGGAAGGCATGTGAATATTAAGTCTCTGGATAAGGAAGCTGAATGATTAATTTTGTAGTTGCCTCTGTGGAGGGAAGAGAAGTGTTAAGTATGGAAGAAGATCACCATTAAAAAAAGATGTCTGTCATTTAGTCTGAACTACCAATGTCCACAATGATTTCATGCTGGATCATGCTCTGACTCACTTTTAAATGGGGAGAAATGTACATACTGATGGCGTACTAGCCCAAGCTCTAGCAGCAGAATGGAAATAACCAACACTTGATTTTCCTCATTTACTGCCTTGCCTTATTTTCCAAACATTATTAAACAAGATTTACAGCTCTGAAGAAACAAGGTGGTCTGGCAGTTGCATTCTTCAGTTTTGGTGAAAGCAACAGTCTTTTTCAGGGAAAACTAGAGGAAAAAAGACAACTCCTTATCGCAACTGGAAGAGAAGGAAAGAATGTCAAAGGACATTCTTTCCTCCATGTCTGAGGGACAGAGAGAAGGAAATGACTGAAAACAGGCAGGAGGCAATACCAGAGGTTTTGGTTTATTCTAAAACCTGTTTTGGAGAAACATAAACTGTTTTCCATTTTTCCTCTAACAATCCAAAAGCCATATGACCACTTTGTAGGAATTAGAAACAACAGTTCCTGTTGTTTAGCCAGGGATGTGTGACAGCTTCCAGAAGGAGGATGTGCATGTTGGGTCCAGCTGTGCAAGTTGCCACCCACTAATATGGCTGTCTGTAACATTCTGGCTAAGGATGAAGAGGCCCAAATTCTCATTACAAGGTAATAGTTTATATGCCCCATTGTGGTGTCTGCACAAGGCCCCAGAGATCTACTAGAGCCTTTATTTGGATGTAGTGGAGTCCCTTTCATTAGTATCATTAAGGTCATTAAATTCCTTTGGGAAATAGTAGACATATACAGACACAAAGGTGTTAGGGACAGGTGGCAAACCCAAATGGAGCCCTGCTCCAGGTGGACACAGCTGATAGTATAGACAAATAAACCCTAATGGTAATGGAAACTGCTGGTTCAACCTAGTAATAATGAGGATAAATTCTGATGCAACTACTAAAAGAAATAGAACTATAGCCAAAAAGACCTGTTAATGACTCCATTTAGACTCATTTGTGGACTTTGGACACACAAAAAATTTCCTAGATTTTTTTTTTATAGTTCTCTTTAATATTATTCAAATAGAAGTTTTGCAGAATTGGTACCTTATGTTGGTATCTGCCCAGCTTAAAACTTATGGTTCAACCCATGCCATGATAAATAATTGCCAGTCGTCATTTCTACCAGGCAGTGTTTTAATTTAAGATTCATTTAGAGGTGACCAAGAAAGAGGAGATTGTACCAGATGAAATCTGAATTTTTCAATGTCTTTTTTCCAAATTTGGTGGAAATAATGAAGCACCACTTACACATTTTCAGTTCTGTGTTTTACTGCAATGGATTCGGGTTCTCAGTGAGAAGACCTTTTTCAAATTTCAGTGTTTCTAAAAACACTATGTGATAAATTATTTGACAACTCAGCTCCTTAATTTAAAATATCACTTTCTTAATATTGAAATTGAGCAAAATGACATATCCTCATGGCATTTCTGCTACAATTTTCAATTAAGTTAAAGTAATATCCCCTAAGGGAGAAAACAGGGTCTGACTCATTTATGTGCGCTTTCATGTTAGCCAAAATTTTGGGGTGTTACAAATGCTTCAAAGACTATTATTTATTTGATTTTTTTAGAGTAATTTTTATGCCAGTATGAACCTACCTTAATAAATCTTTGTCAGGTGGCATGTAAAAAAAGTCTCTACTAACAATTACATTCACTCAATATTATTCACATGTGCTAGCTTTGAATAACAGAACTCTTAAGGATTTTTTAAACAAAGTTCCAAAAGTATTCACTGGGATGCTGGCACTGTGAGGCAGGTGTGTGCTTGCTCTGACCTTGATGACGCATACATTTTAGAAAGCCTGAAATCTGACTATTAAAATGTTGCAACTTGACCATCTGGCTTTTAGTGTTTGTCTTAGGTTCTCATCTCCTTTACAAATTAGCCCTGGATGCCCGTCCTGGTGGTGTAATGGTGTTTACCTTTTCCTTATCTGCTGTGAAAAGTGGAGCTGGATTTGTCCTTGCCATTTCCCTGGGCAATCTGTTAAAAGAGAAAACAGACGTCACCCATGAGAGGGAGCATAATAAAAACCCTTAACAAGGACAAATTTGGAGGCTGGTGGTGCTGAAAGATAATTCTTTTAACCACACATTTGCATTTACATTGAAGCTTTGTAAAATGGAGCAGCTAATGCAGGTTTCTTCCTATTATTCGATCTCAAGCTATAGGATTACTTTGCTTCTTAAAAGATCAAATTTTAGAACTTTTACTTCAGCAGACAATTAAGGGATTTACTTGTAAATATACAGAAAGCAATCTGTCGAAGAGTAAGTGCTATTATTTTATAAATAATTTCTTAAACAAAAAGGTGTTATTTTAAGAACAGTAATCAAATTAGCACTACTGTAACCTCAGTAATAAAGGTTTCATCTTTTTAGCCTGATTCTTGAAGGTTTGCATTGACTTCTGTAAAAGGCACAAATTAAACCAATACATGCCTGGCAACAAAAAATACAACTGTGCCTAAGTCACAGTAGGAGACGTAAATTTTTTATTTGCAAATCATGTAATAAAAAGCCATCTTTCTAGCTTTCTCAAAGTCATTGTCTCTTGAGGTTACTGGAGGTACATTAATAAAGATTAGCAAGTATATATGAGAGAAGAGACCGTCAGAGTGAAATTCAATTTTCAGAAAGATCACCCATGAGAAACAAGTTGGCAATTGGTTGGTGTTTCATGTCAGTATTTCCCCACTGGTTTTTTTTCTGTTTTCTTTATTGCAACCCTGAAGTAAAGATTGTTTTCTTTAGCAGGCATAGCATTTACTACTGCTGGTAAACAGGTCCAGCAAACCAATATTAAAATTGTCCAAAGACATTGTTATTAGCAATTTCAAATATTTGTGCTTTTCATAATAAATAACATAAACAGAAGCTTTCAATATGTATTTTTGAATGAAAACAGGAGAGTGATGCGGACCAAACCAGTTCTTTAGTAGGCCTCTGACATGAAGTTTGAGTAATTTTCTCAATGAAAACATGAATATAATGTTGGTAGGCTTTCCACCAAAGACAGTTCTCATGCTACTAGACCATTGTTTGAGTTTTTTTCTGTGTCCTACTAAGCTGGAGTTTTTTCCCAAAATATAGTAATTTTGTTGGGAAGGACTGATTTGGTGTCTGAGTAGGTAGGATGTTCTTCTGGGAAGTCTACGTTATCAAGAATCACAGAATATTCTGAGTTGGAAGGGACCCACAAGAATTGTGGAGTCCAACTCTCAGCCCTGCACATGACCATCCCCACGAGTCACACCGTGTGCCTGAGAGCATCATCCAAACCCTTCTTGAACTCTGGCAGGTTGGTGCTGTGACCACTTCCCTGGGAGCCTTTTCCAGTGCCCAGGCACCCTCTGGGTGAAAAACCTTTCTACTCTTCAACCTAAACCTCCCCTGACACAACTTCAGGCCATCCCTTCAGGTCCTGTCACTGGTCACCACAGCCCCTGCTCTTCCCCTCATGAGGAAGTTGTATGTTCTTGCTTCAAATTAAATCAGCAGTTTGAATCTGTGTGTCCTGTATCCTGTCTTAGTGCAAATTTGAGGTTTCTGACCTTAGATTTGGCTGGAAAATTCTGCCTGGCCAGGATTTAACTTCCTGGTGAAAGCTCGGTGTGTTTCCATGAGAATTCTTGTTTAAGTGCATGGACACTGTGAATTAGAAAACCAAAATTTATGTAAGGAGAGGAGAAAATAAGAAATCTTGACTGATTCTATGTAATATTTATATCTCTGTGTGATTCTTTAGGGCATTTGCCCTAGAGAGGCACGCTGAGTCCTTCACCATGGCAACTCACTAGTCCTCTTAGGAGATTGCACCCCATCTTGTGTGCTGCTTCCAGGTGTGGTGAATCAGAGAACATAACTTGGCCTGATTACACACACAGGAGTGGATGGAAGAACTTTTAAATTTTTAGATCTCTAGTTTTGTTTAAAAATGTGAACCTTTCTGGCATGATTAAATGATTCCCATAAAATACTAGTGATGATAGTAGGGAAGAAGCTAGCAGATTAGGCTTTCAGGGCAACCTGGATTTATACCTTGAAATAGCTACCAACACTTGGCAGTAACATTTGACATTTTAGTTAAATTGCTACTGACTTCTCATCTTAGTGCCAAAAATTCTACATTGCTTTCCCAAATGGAGATGAGGAAATTTGCAGACTGTATTCTTGAGGCTTTTTTTCTCATTTAAGATTGTAGGGCAGGATCTTTTCACTTGTGGCCTCTTGATTAAAAGCAATTGGACTTTGGCCATTTTGCTTTTCCTCTTCCTAGGACTGCTGGTGTTTTGCACACTGGCATGGGTTGTTGCTGGAGGTTTGCACAGTAGGTTGTTTTTTTGCCTGATGCCTGTACACCAGGGTGGCCAAGCTTTTTTGACGTGCTGGCTGTGCAGTGATTTACTGGCTCTGGCCAGCAGCAGTGCCAGCAAGGCTGCTGTTCTCTCTCGCTGACACATCACGCTGCTTTCAGCTGCAAACTCTTTGCTTACCCTTTTGGACTTGTTATACTCCTGATCCCACATTTCCCTTTGGTGCAAAACGCTCCATTTGGCACAAAACGTTTTTGCTTTGTGCCTGGCTCCACTCCTATCTCTGTCTCAAGTAGCCCATGAAACTGAGAGAGCAAACAGAAGCAGCTGGCTGTGGCCTACCTGTCTTGGAAAAGGGGCACAGAAGGGACCACATCTGCTGCAGCATGAAGTACAAACCTGGGCCAGACGCTGAGGATTGTTCTAAAAATGTTTGCCTTGCAGCATTGTTCTTTGCAAGTATCTACAGAGATCATTCTTGAAATATGCAACACACTAAGAAGGTTGGCATAGGCTTTCTTAGACAAATAGGTGCTCATGGATCCGAGTAAGAGCTGAGTTCTGAGTCCTGAGTAACTGTGTCATTTAAAATGTGATATGGTAAGTTAAGGGTCATTCAGTAATGCTTCCATGAAGCTTCATTCAAACTGGCAGTTGCATCTAAAGCAAGAGAATCCATAGTCATAATTAAGAGTTCCCTGAAATCACCCAGACAGTGTGCAGAAGCAGCCAAAAAAGCCAAGAAATTGCTGGCATTATCAGGAAGGGTACAGAGAACAGGACAGAGCCTAACTGTGTAAAAACCCTGATGTGCTCACATGCTGAGTACTGTGTGTACTTCTGACTTCTGTGTTTCAAGAGGAGACAGTGGAGGTGAAGAAGGTTCAGAGGAGGGCAACTTAAAAGATAATGAAGATGAAACATCTGCCTTATGAAAAGCAACTGAAATACTACATTTGAGACAAAGATGGATGGAAAGAATTATGATCAAAGTTTGCAAAAACACGAAGGTGGTAGGTAAAATGAATGCAAAATGTTAATTAGCTCCTAATGTGGTACTTTTGCAATTGGAAATCAGTTGTTGAAACTCACAGGAGATCCATGCAGAACGGATAATTCCTTTTTACAATGCAGATAGCTAATTTTTGTGCGCACTTTGACAGAAGACTGTGTAGATAGTATAAATGGGTTCAAAAGGGTTTAAAAGAATTCATGAATATCTTGTCCATAAACAGACACTAAACAAAATAGACATCCCTAATCTGGAAATTTTGGTTGTTGGACAACAGGGGAATGGCTCTGGATAAAGACCAGGCTTGTGTGTTCTCCCTAGTCAGCATCTCCTCTTTGCTATTCTTCAGGATCTCTGGCTAACATGGACAATAGGTCTGACCCAGTACAACATTCACCACATTCTTTTAAATGTAAATGGTAATAGCCAATAATGGGAAACTTGCAGCAATGCATTACAAGTTGTAGGCACTAACTGTGGTTAAATTGCACATTTCCCATATTGATTTAACAAAGAAGCTAAGTTGCTAACCAGAATGCTCCTTATATATCAAATAGCTGTCAATCATTATTATGTTTATATTTGCTATAGAACACTGGGGATTTGCAGCCACTAAGTCACTCGCATTGCATCCATGTGCCACTTTTAACTCCTATTATTAATTGCTATATTACTCCTAAGTACAGAGAAAAATGCTCACAGAATAACAGAATAGTTTAGGCTGTTCTAGTAATTCCTAAGTTGGAAGGGAAAAAAAGTTTGCTTATTTGAACTCCTAACCTTTTGCTCTATAATTCTTGCATCAGAGTGTTTCATGAGTATTCTGCCCTCAGACATGTCAGAAATATCAGTGAGATAGTCTCTTTTGCAGATATTTGATACTTCTACTTCCAACTGAGATCAGAGAGTGTGGAGAAGTGTGATTTTTTGCTTGTTGGTTTCAGCTAACCAACCTCTTTGAAAGTTTGGAAGCAAAACCTGGTTTTCACTCAGCTTTGTGATGAAAGAATAATTGGCATTACACATATTTTAAAGTCCCAGTCCAGGTAATGCTAGGGTTTTAGCATTCTTCTTTTATCCAAACTAACTTGTTAGTCTCCAGTACTGGAGAGCTGCAATAGCCTTACCTGGTATACTAAACAGCAGCAAAACACGTCTGATGGCTTCTGTATTTGTAAATGGCTTGTGGAATTTCTGTAAGAGGGCAATTTGAAAGATGATTTTATGATTCAGCTATAAATTTCCGGCACGGAATCTTTGTCTTTGATTGATAAAGTCCAGGTTACTTCACCTGTAAGCATTCCACAGAGAGCTTATGAACTAAATATCCCAGTCAGAGTTTGGGGATGATAGAGTATGGACATTAAGATATTATTCAGTCATTCTTGCCAGATATCTTCTAAATATTGATCTAAAAAGTATGTCCTGTGGTGTGAATATCTTTTCAAAAAGAATGCACTGTGGAATTAATGCCATTGAATACTGCCACTGGTCACCCTGCACATTCCTCACGGCACTGCTTGCCTAATAGCTCTGCTGCTGCTCTCTGACAATGCTGGGCATATGCCTGACAACTTCATTGCTAGAAAGCATATTTTATTTTAAATTGAGCTTCATCATCCTATCTTCTCATTTATTGAGGTGTTTGCTCATGAGAGGCAAAATGGACAAGATGAACAGTAGGCAGTGAAGAGCCATTTCAGCCTAGTTGCTGGCACTGCAGATTTTATAAATTACTACAGGATCTCTCCACTGTATACAAGAAAAAAGGTTCTAGTGTAATGTCCTTCTGTATCTAAATTTTCAGTTTGAGGTTTCTGCTAGAGAAGTAGTTCCCAACAAGAAGCAAGTCAGCTTTGTTACTGTACTAATTTAAAAAAAGAGTTGAGGCTTTTGTGGGAAGAAATAATTTGAAAGCATTCAAAGAATAGTAGTTACTTAGTAGCATTAAAATAATGAAAAGCTGTATGATTCTCTTATAAAAGAAGCTTTTCCCCTTTTCCCTCCAATTATAGGAAATTGTCATTTCTTTCTTCTGATGGACCATCCCATTCAAATGAGATTCAAAGGGTAATTCTTGATTGCAACCTTATTCTTTGGCACAGAAAGTGGAAATCTGTTTTGTGTAGGACAAACTAGTATTTAAAATATTTTCATTTGATTTGTATACTAAAATCAGTATAGATTGTATACTAAGATTGTATACTAAGATTTGTATACTAAGATTTTCAAAGAAAGTTGGTGTGTTTTATCTCTCAGCTGGACTGTCTTCCACAGGTTTTCTCCCCTTTTCCCAGTATCCCAGCAGAGTGCTGATCTTCCTGGAGGTCATCCAGTACATGTCTGAAGGAGATTAAGGTAGTCTGAAGGGGAGGGAGATATTCATCAGAATTTATTACTGTTCAAAGCCACCATAAGAATCTCCATTGAAGTCTTTAGTGTTAAAACCCATGAAAATTGCTGATACCACGGCAAGTTAAAAATGCTGTAGGTGTTTTTCACACAGTATTCCAAGAGATACCACAAAGAACCAACAGCTGAAAACTTGGCTAACTCGCCTTTAGTCTTTTGCCATGTTGAAGCCAGGTCATAATTTGTGTTGTTCAACACAGAGATAAATTTTGGGTCTATGTAACTTCTGCTGCTGTCAGTGAGTGGGCTGCCTCACTTTTTCTCTATGTCTCAATACAAGATACCAAAGAGCTCAAGAAAATATTCCAATTATAAAATTTTGAGCAATGAAGCTTAAAAAAATTAAAAGACCAAAGAATTAGAAAGCAAAGAGATGTGGTTCCTTAACAAACATGCCAGACATAGCTGTTACATCAATCTCATCACTATATATCTTTACTTTGCCTTTAGGAGTGTGGTCCACCTTCTTATGCTGTGTCCTGAGCATGGCAACCAGATGTAAAAGACATTGAAGCTTTTGTTAAAACCATACAATAAAAATCTCAGGAAAGGCACAGTAGTGCTGAATACTTTTTGATATGAGCACCTTAATTCCTCTCACTTCCCAAGGGAACAGTCCAAGGTAACTATGTCAAATACACTTAGGAAGTTGTAGATAAGGTATGAGATCCTAAGGGTTTAAAGAAATAGGCCATTTCTCTTTTAGCCATTGTTTTAAAAGATTCCATAATGCCAGATTGCAGGTTTCTGTGTGAGAGTAGAGTTGTTCAGTTAAAAGGGAATATACTGATAATTCCTACAGTTAAGAAATAAGTACACACACATACTCTTAATGCAGGTTTGTGGATGTTTTTTAGCTAACAAGTGAATATTGATTCAACAGCTTTAACAGGAAAGAAACAAGATTCACAGCAGCAGGAGTCCCCAGTGCCATACCATGTATCACAGTAGGTATCATTCGTCTCTGCATCTCTACATCAGTTTGTCTCTACATCTGTGTTTTGTTTTTCCTGGTTTACTCAAACAATGCAGAAGTCAGTGAGACTTTCCACTGTCACAAAGAGTGCATCTTTTTAGACTTCAGGGTCCATTCTGTTGTTGCTGTGCAAAATAGCAATAAGATTCTGGCTTTAGGAGTATGAGCGAGATACCACCCCTGACTGTCACTGGGAAAGGTAGCCTATTATACCAGAGAGACATCAGCAATCATTTAGAAGGCTGACTGCTGATTGTAATTCAGAGGATTTTGTCACCTCCTATGCTGAATCTCCACCAGTCTGCCCTGCCATTTTGAAGAGACTGGTTGTTTTCTGTGTGTCAGCTCGGAACCAAGGGGAATGCCGGCACATAATTATTTGATTCAAACCAGTGAGACAGCACAAACCTTCAATTCATCTTTTTGATAGTGTGTTAATGATCTTCTAATCCTTTTTTTTATTATTATTTTTGCTGGTCTTTTATTACAGAGAAAGTGTTTTCCATATAAATTATGAGAGTAATTTATAGTGATAAAGTAACAAATCTTAGCCTGTTTCCTAATGTCTCATCTTTTAAGAACAGAGAATTGGGTCTTTTTCAGTCCTGTCTGTTGTTGGCAGATTCAAAAGTATGAACTCATTGAAACCAATTTTAGGAACAGGTGCAGAAACCTGCCACTTTCAACTATCTTCTAATTAAGGATGTAGAAACTGAGGGACTCAAGTTGTAGGCTGTAATAAAGCAATAAGTCCCAAATATTTATTTTATTTTTTAAAAGAGAGTAGGTTCCACCTACCTCACCATCTTACCCAGAAGAAAACCAAGTAGTGTTAATAAAAATTTAAACAAGTGAAGAGGTCTTTTTCAAATGTAAAAGGAACTACACTGCATTGTACACTAAATATGATAGTGAATACTGTAATGATACACATTAAAATTGAGCCAAACAATCTATAAATATAGATGTGTGTGGTGACACTGATACCCATACACATGCATAGTTATGTTTCCTCAGTACTTTTGTGAATGCCACAGAGATAATACAAATTTTCTCAGGAGAGCGATCCTCTTACTTTCATTTTATTTTGTCTTTTAGAGAATAAACCATTACAAAAAAACACTGATCTGATGCTGAATTAATAATTATGTGCAATATCCTGCTTGGCATCAGTTTTTTTGTTGAAGAAAGAGAAATTTATTTACAGACATGCTGACTTTGTATTTATTCTCCTGTGTCTGCTTGATATAAACACTTTCCAGAAGTGATGCCTACACATTGCAGTTTGGTTGAACAGTAAGATGCAATCCTTGTTACTTTAAGGAATCCTCAGCATTCCACTGAAGATTATATTCCTTTAATATGGAGAAGAGAACACTTTTCTATTGATGTTTACTATTCTTCTGCTGGAAATACTTCTTTGGAATGTACCGCTCAAGAAAGTCAAATAAAGTAACATGCAAGCTAATGGAATTCCTAAATTGGATTCTTCTATCTGACTGGAGTTTTGCCTTTATGACTCATGTTCTTTAAACTCATATGCTCTTGTCAAGACCAAAATGATTTATGATTGCGTACATATTTTTATAAACCTATTTTGTAAATGTACCCAGAGATTTAAGGCAGAATCTTTTTTGAAAGTTCTTAAAGAGCCCATGGGGCGTTTTCCAAAGATAGCTTCAACTTCTGTGTGCCTTGCTTATTTGCATCAAAAAGATGATGGAATGAAGTGAACAAACTTTGAGACTATAAAATGTACAAACTGAGGAAATTGTAATTTCACTGCAACAAAATTACTGTCATTTTAGTGGAGCCAAGATTTCATTCTCCTGTGCTTCCTGGAGGAGCTGGGCAAGCCATTTCTTTTAGGACATTGACAGAATAAGCTCCTCCTAAATTCAGAGTCTTAAAAGTTTAGGGTGTCAAAGTTTCACTTTGGATCCTGCTTTTTCATAAGTTCAGGAGGGTTTCTGAATTTCTAATTTAAGGCCATGTCTGCTTATAATTTAACCATATATGGTAGTAACTGTAATACCTTAAAGGACACTTTAAGGGCTGAGGAAAGAGTACAAAGTAATAATTGCTGGCTTGTCTTTCATGGTAGTTAATGAAAGAATTTCATCACTGGTCATAACAGTGATGTATATTATGCTGAATCACTTAGAATTAAGTTTGTTTCATGATTTGAGGGGTGTTTTTGACCAATAAAACTTTCTTGAAACATGCATCAAAATTTATTATCAATGTCCATGTATACAGAATCATTCGATACTTTAAGTGTGAATGTTGTCTGGTCCAGTCACCTGCCCTAAGCTGGGCCAGCTTCCACCTTGTATCAGCATGCTCCATGCCTTGCATAGTAAAACCTTAGTACTTTCAAGAATGGACTTTTCTCAGCCTCTCTAAGCAGCTTGTTCCCTGCACAGTTGTCTTCTTTTTAATGTGTTTTGACTTGTAGGTGATTAGGATCTCATGATATTTTCTTTTATTCTACATTTCTGCAAAGAGCCTGACTGGCTTTTAGGTAGATGAACAATAGAAACCATAAGACTTGATTCAACTCTCAGCCTCTTCTCTTGTGTCATGTTCTCCAGATCAGTTTAGTGGTCTTCCTGTGGACTCACTCCAGTTTGTCAGTATCTCTTGTATTGGGGGCCATGGACAATGTGAAGCTGCTAAAAACTGTTCAAGAAACAAAAATACCTTCTGCATTAATAGCCTTTGAAAGAGAACTTTTCATCTTTAAATCATGATGCAAAAGAGAAACTGTAAAATTTCCTCTATCACTTAATTTTTGTATTCCCATTTAAGAAATAACTAAACTAAGTAAATAACTATAGAAAGGTTGCTAATCCAGATAATGGCAGATCTGAAATTAAGTCAGAAGTCCTGCTGCTTTTTTTTTCCATCCAATGACTAAGTAAAATAATTTATTTTCTTTTTTGGTCCCTGAAAAAATTTGTCAGTGTCCTTATGTTTATTTATATTTAAGGAAATTCAAAAGCCTCTATGTAAATTCTAGGGGTTTGTATCTCTGTTATTTTCTAGACTTCTTTTGGCATTTGACTTCGCTCAGTACAAATGAAAAGAGGCTAATTTTTGCTTTCTTTCATAGCATTGAGATGATTTTTTTTTAGGTATACCTTCTCTGCTTTTTACTTTGGAAGAATTTTCTCCTTCTGATTCACCTTCCTGTGTAGCGCATCCAGGATGCCCTGCCCCCACAAGCAGTCTTACAGTGAACCACAGAACTTAGGGAAATATAAGTTACTGCTCAACTGTAAAGCCTACATAAACCATTCTTCTGCTAACTTAGGTCCTTCACTGCAGCCTCAAAGACGTGAGATGCCATGCTAAAGAAGAGCCCAGCACTCCTTGTTGGCTTTGGAAGGTTCATTTCAATAGGGGTTGGCTGTATTAAAGAGCCATTTACACTTTGTTGTCAAGGAGAGCTTGCCAGGGGACCTAAAGGGTCATTAGCCTCCACTTAGCACCATGCAGTGTAGCAGATGCTTCATGACATGTGACAAGGAAAGGCTTTAAAGGGAGTGTCAAGAAATCCCAGCCTCATCACTTAATTTTTCACTAATCTGTTGCTGTCTAGCAATTTTAGTCATTTTATTGATAGTTGAGCTTTTACTTATATGTGCCAGTGATGACAGTAGGAGGAAATTAAAGAAACATTGGCGGGGGCATTACATATTTTACTTCTCCTTTTAGTAATTCATCCTTCTAGGTGTAGTGAGTTGGCCGTTAGACAAGAAGTAAACCCAGAAATGTAAATTCCTTGAGCTTTTAAAATTCCATTTGGCTCAATAATTGTCAGTACAGACAAGCCAACCATTTATTTTTCTAAATGCACAAGAATTTCAAGTGGCAGCATAACTGTCGGCTTTCTTTGTGCACTATAGTTACTAATATGTTGTATCCACAAGTGTCAGATGTGAGCCACATGCAGTTTCAGGATCCTTCCTCAAAGATAACATCATGGAATAAAAGGATACAGAGAGTAGTAACTGAGGCACTTGGTACAGAGAATGTACCTTTGGAGGAATCTTTCGTCGTTCCTTGTGTTTCAAATACAGATAGCACGTGATCTGAGGAAATACAAACAGAAGCACAGATTGCCTGAGGACATTGTAGGTAAAGTTCTAAACACACTAAAAAAAAAGCCCCAGCAGAAAGGAAGCCCTTAAAATGAGGTTCGCTGGGCAGACAGTATGTGACTACCTCAGGTTTTACTTCATAAACAGGAAAATTTGTATGATTGTTTGTTTGAATTTAGCCACTCTTTTAACCATCATGGTGGCCCTACAATGTGATTTTCCTTCCTCTCTCTTATTTAGACAACTGTCTTCAGTGCTACATAAATCATCTCAGTTAATCTGAGAGGTGAATGTTTCCAAGTAAGTGTGGCCACACCCTGAAGGCATGACATGTGAGACAGAATGCCTTCTATTTTAGGAATTCGTGCTTTCATCCAGAGAAAATCCCTCAAAAAGTCATGCCTAGCCATCAGGACCCCCTGGATAAATGAGAATTTATTATGTCATCTTGACAATAAAAAATACTGTGGTTATGAAGTGTCCAGTGATCCTTGGTGTTCAGGGTTGGACAAATAGATTTCACTAGCAGCCATTAGGTACGGAAAGCCTTTATCCAAAGGGGAATATCTATGCCCATTTCTTGTTTGCTTCATTTGAATGAAATTAGTTCAATAGTATTTATTTATCTTTACCCTGTGAGAGAATGGAAACCTCTCCAAGAAGAAAAGGAACAATATAGTTAACCAAGGTTAAAATTCCCACTCAGGGATCACTTCTCTCAGGATCATTGAGGTTTTACTGAACACGATTTCCAAGATCACAAATAAACCTGTCTGAAGCAAAGTCTTTGCACAGGTATCAGGTAATGAATGTGTGGAGAGGCCAGCGAGGCCCATTTGCATTGGATCAGCTGCTTGTTGTAGATACCAGAGAGTTTGTGCAGATGCAGACCAAGTCTACAGGTAAGGCTTCCTTTCTCTTCTGGCTGTAAATCTTTGACAAATCATCAGAGTCCACTTTGTCTTCCCAAGCAAAACTTACAGCTGGAAAAAGCATGTCATGGCTGGGAGAACTACAGTGTACAGTATCTCAGAGTTCTCCTGCTCAAGATTCCCTGTCATTTTTGGTGTGGATCAGAACAAAATATAGAGATGGTACTACACAGTACTTCTTTATGTGTTTACAATCACACAAGATGTGTTTCATCTGATTCACAATCGCAGTGGGACCCTGCAATTTGCAGCTGTGCAGACAGAATGCTGCTCTTTTTACAGCATTTAGCTGTGCTTTGGTAGATAGAAATGATCAGGGGGTAGAACTGCATTACTAAGCAGAATTTTTGTGACCTGTGAAATAGAGCTCTGTGAGTTAACAGTGCTCATGAGCCAAGTTTTGGAATCTATCAGGGTTGTATTTTTCACAGTTCTTTTCTGAGAACGTGGGGACACTTGATTTCAAAATAAATTGTCTAAAATGACACAGTTTAGAATATATTACTTGTTTAAGAGATGCATTGTATTCCCTTTCATTTTGATATATATACATTTAAGTATCTTGAAATATGAAGCATATGAGTATATAAAGTATCTTTGAACCTCTCAAAGGGAGGTTTCCTAACTTAGGCTTTCAAAATAATGTACTTTTTCAAAGTGAGGTAATTTTAAGGCAATTACACCTTTCTCATAGAAAAGATCAGTAAAGTTACCCATGTCACTACCTATTTATCCTCGCCTCCGTGAAATTGCTTTGTTTTAAAAATAGGCAAAGAAAATAAAAAGAAAAATGGGTCCTGTTACTGGAATATCCAGCTACTCATAATCTCACTGGAAGATCCATTATGTATTATTTTAGGAGTAGGAAGTGAAATAGGCATTCCATGGGAAAAATTAGAACTTTTAGGACATATTTGCAAGTCTCCCCACATAAATATGCCTTGATGCCATCCTCACCCTGTTTTTTTATTCCAGTTCTGGAATTAAATTCTGTCTTGGGTTAAACAAGTATTTTTACTGCTTAATTCACTGGTGTCAAGACTCAGCTGTTGTCACTTGTACCAAGACTGTCTTCCTCTGGAGCTGTTCTGTGATGGAAACAAGTGTTCATGATGAAGTAGGACAGATCCAGTGATTCATTACAAGGTTCTGATGTAGGACACGCAAATACAGATATTTCATAATGAAAATAAACAATATATGTGAAAAAAAAATGAAGGAACCGTTCTTGTAACATAATTACAAGGAAGAAAATGTGCTCTGTAGAGAAACAGCAAGAGAAGAAAAATCAATAGATGAAAAGGTAATGGTACCTGCACAGGCTGTGGAGCCATATCTAACAACTGCCAGCAATGGAATGCTTGAGAATAATATTGTAGCTGTTACCTGGTAAGTGGTAAGAAATCTGAGAAATGCAAAGATGGAAATGAAGCAGTTCTGAGCACAGCCAAGTACCATACTGTGTGTATCTGCCCAAACAAGGGAAATGTACAACACTAATCCATTAAAAGCTCCCATAATGATAATAACCTAAATTAGAGCAATGCTTTTTGACCTTTGGCATAAGCCCTGGAGCCCAGTAGATCTCAGAATATGAGAATGAGTTTGAGCTGCAAACTGAGCATCCAGGCTTTGAAGATGTGATTTTTCTGGACCACCTCCATTTCAGCTATTGTAGTAACATGCAGGAAACAGAGAATAGATCCCCTAAGAATAACATTTAACACTGAAGTGAAAGCAAAGTCAAAGTAGATGTATTCTGCATTTTCCTCCTCTAAAGCCTCCCTCAGTAGAAGAAAACAGGGGAAAAGTATGGCTGGTTCCCCATCCAGCTGACCGAAAGTCTGCAGGGCGTGCCATCAGATGACATATGTTTTCTTGTTACCTAGGGTTTTAGCTTTTGTTTGGGTTTGATGATATTTTTATTTGTTTGCTTTTTTGTTCTGGAATGTACAAGTGATTTTAAAACTGTTTTAAAGAAGAAGGGGGAAGTACAGTTCTAATTATCTAGATTTTTCTTTTCTCTTTGCAAGAAGCCCTATGGAATTTGGCATCTTAACCCAGCCTTGCCTGATGTGATCACAAACACAGTTAAATTTTTATTAAAATGTTTTGAATCTTTCAAACATGATATTGATAACTGAAATGGAGCAAAGAGACAGTAGCATCTGGTTTTAATGAACATGGTCTGCTTATACTTGAAAGCAAAACCATGGAGGAAAAGACTGGAAATTCTTGTTCAGAGAATCAAAGTGCAGTAGTGTTTTTCAATACCTGACATCTGTATGCTTAGAATGACCTGGGTGACTTCACTTAACCAATTGTTCATATTTTTTAGATTAAAATGCCATATTCAGATCTGAAATATATTTGGTGCATTTTCTTTTCTTTTTTTTCCCAGCCTGTTGTGTACTTCTTTTTTTTTTTTTTTTTTTTTTTTTTGTGCACTTACCAAAGCTTATTGCTTTCAGCTCTGTCCTACCTTTTTGGCTCGGTGACCTTGTTCAATATAGTGCATATTAAACTATTTTTATTTACAATTGTGGGTTCCTGTTACTGTATTGTAGTCTAAACAAACAAGGCAACCCTTTGTGGGGATATTTTTCTCTTATATGTATTAACATGTGGACTGAGAGAATTGCCTAAAACAACCTCCTAAACTGCAGGCCTGTGTAAAAGCCAGCTTTTTCAGAGGAAATTGTCAGGGCATTGTCAAAACAGACTCTGCAAGAGGCCTCCCTGCCTCAGTGCCGCCAACTCAAGTTTGTTAGTAGCTCTTCAGCCCAGGCTTTTCATGGACATGCTGCAAACCGTTAGGGTTGAATTAGAGTTTGAACTTTTTTATCAGAGCAGTAGTGATAGAATGTACTAATACAGCTTCCTGCATCTTTTCTTGGAACTCAGCTTGCTTATGTGGGGTGGGTGAACGTGTTTGGAAATGCAGCCTAGATATCTGTTCAGTTTTTGTAGTACCAGCTCTGCCCAGTCAAGATAATGATGATGAAGAATTTTTATAGCCCAACCACCTTCTCTATTGCTGTCTTCACAGCTAAATCCTCTCTTGGATTCAGAGAAAAAATCACTGGGGTTTGTAGCAGAACAATGTAAAGCTGTGAATAATCACTGGAAAGATGTAGTGGACACTTTTCATACCACAGAGAAGTTTAATGCATGGTAAATGCATTTAGCTATGAAGAATTCACCAGGTCCTTGAAAATGGTAATTTAAATTCCATTTATTTTACTTATGTCATTCCACTTTTTTAGCATAGTATTGTCCTTATACTGGAATTTGGATTAAAAGTTTGGAAAAGAACAAATGCTTTTGACCATAAGCACTTACCTATTGTCTGTATTTTGAAGTTTTTCACACAAAAGGCAGAGGATAAGGGCCCCAATTAGTTAGCAATATCCAAATTCCTAAAGTTTTCAGCTTTTAAATCTTTAGTAAAAGTGGCTTTCAGTTACCACTGATAGCTTCTTTGAATCCTTTTGTTTTATTCCCGAAGCTGAGAAATCAATGAGGTTGGCCAGTTTGATTAAATAGTTTTCTGAAGTCAAACTATTGTAAAGTTAGCCTTTAAAAACAAATACGCTGCGTCGCCTTTGACCATTTACAGTTTTTCTTTGGCTCCAGCAAGCATGTGGATGTCTAATCAGGGGATTATCAAGTAGACTAGAGAAATATAACAAAGTTCTGTGCTCTAGTAAATATTTGTATAGCACAAGCCTGGAGAAAGTCCATGTTATATTTTACTGTTGATAATTTAATAACTCTGTGGCACGCCTGAAATTGTACAGTAAATGTCAGGATGTGTCAAATGAGGTATCCTGTAAAATTTAATAACCTCATACTTAAGATGATGTGCGGGCATGGGCAGGTAACACTGTCATTGGAAAATATGTTTTGCAAATAATATTTAATATTTAGGGCATTTATTTGAATTTTGCTGGGAAATAAAGTGAGCAATGGCCTTCCAGCTGATAGTTACTAACAATGACAACGTAAGTGACAAACAGAATAACTCATGCAGAAATAGTCCAGTCTATCAAATTATCATGAAGGCAACCAACAGATTTCATAGAACAGTCAAAAGATCTGTGATTTCCTCCAGCTCCAGAAAATAGCTCATACAGTAAACAATTGATAAAATGAAGTGAATCTGTGTTTCTTGTGTTTAAGGGATAGCATACAGCATGCTGTCTGCCACGGTAGTTTGTTTGCACTGAAATTAAGCAATAATGATTGAGGCACAGAGCATTTCCTGGGGATTAATGACCGTCTGAGAGGGGATGATGGCCCAAGGAACATCCTGGCCATTAACCCCAGCCAGTCATTAATCCAAAGGAAATGCCCTACCCCAAGATCTTTATTACTCTTAGAAAATGAAAATGAAGAAAAACAAACCCGTAAAGGCCTAGGTATTTATTCTGGAGGATGAAGTTTCAAATCATTTTGTGCATGCAGATTTTGATAAAATGAACACCTTACCAGTTATTTAGCTGGAGTGCTTGGTTCTCTCTAAAGCATCTTGGTATCATCTAGGCCTACAGAGGCAAACTGGAGGAACATCTTTTTTTCACCTTCATTAATCTTTTTCTCAGTATGGAAGGCAACTTATGTCTAATTATAATGTGATTTAAGTGAGTGTATCTTTAAATAGTCTGTATTGTGTTAAGAATTTAGAGTAAGTGGTGGCAGAGCACGAGCCAGGCTTAGACACTGCTCTTGTTATATTTGAACCCTTCTTATCCTAGTTTTGGAAGCAATGGACCATCTATACCTTTACAAGCTAAAATAGTCGCAAATGTGACATTACACAAAAAATTATACTTCAGAAAATGTATATATTGGATTTCTTGAGCTAAATTGTAAGTTAAGTTCTTGGATGTTTGTTGTTTCCTGTTTTTTTCTGAGCTGGTGAGCACTTCAGTAAATTTGAAAGAAAAGAGATGGCTGTTCTTCAAATAGATATTTATCAGACTTAATGGTCCATCTCTAGGTACCTCTAATGGGAGGAGAGAGGCTGGGATAGAAGTTTCAATGATGCAACTTAGTTTCGTGTCATACACCAACCTGTATAGGCCAGAGATTTGTATACAATTTTCAGGGGTTTTGTGGGGATATGCTATAGCACTACTGAATACTGAAAGATTTTTTCCTGTTTTATTAAAAGGGAGATTTATGTAGTCCATGTAGTTAAAAAAAAATACTTAATTTACAATAAAAATTTCTATATAGGTGGATCTTAAGATTTTGGCATCAATAGGAGGGAAATAAATTGATGAAGATAAAGGTCCACAAAGAATTTGAGGCAAGATGCCTTTCTTTGTTTAAATTCCCTTGTAACTACAATACAATTCAAATTAATTTGTTGTAAAGATATGTTTTGCTTTCTGTATGTCATTAATTTTATATCAAAGTAATATGAATAATGCATTATTTTCAAAAGTGAATGTAAAACTATACTTAGCAGGAGTTGTGGGAGGGTGTCCTGGGGGACTATAGTGACTGGCTTACTGCCAATCAGGCAGAAAACTGAAATCCTATTCTTGCATTCTCATCCATATAAGTATGTATATGTGGAACAAAAATCTTCTAATACAGAGCTTTTCATTCTAGCAGGCAAAGTTAGAAGTCAGCTCAACTGATAGCTTAGCTAGAAAAATTTTGACTTCAACTAAAGTGTTATTTTGAGGAGCGAAGGTAAGTAACTTTTGGAGCAGTGCAAGAACAGGACAGTCACTGAACATCTTAGAATTACACTTTATTTCTTACTTCTATCCATTTATTTCTAGAAGATATGCTCTCTTTTAAACCAGATTTATTTATTTAAACTCCGGAGAGTCCTTGACCGATGCTATTCATGAGATCAGACAGGGTGATTGCAGTGGTTTGTTGTGCCCTGTTAACCTGCTCCTAGGCTGTTGTGCAATACGGAGAAAATTGTTTTTCCCTATTCTTTAGTGTCTCCATTTCTTAAAAAAACCCCATATAAATACTTATATTTTATTTTGAATTCTTCAAAGGGAAACAGGCATATAATTTAGGAATATTTTGATAAAGTTACCTCTGTTGTGTATGTCATTGATACAAAGATTTAGTCATTAGTCAAACAGTGCTAAGAGAACATTAACTCATAAACTTCAATGATTATAGTGCTGAAGCTATGGAGAAAGGTTTTCACATAAATACCTTCTTCAGGTTAGTAGAATCTGCAGTGACTTTACTGGGACCAGGAATAAATGTTTAAATAAATATAACGTTGTGCCTGAATATATTTGTCATCTTCTGTTAACATGGAAAAGAACATTCAAATCACTGTAAAGATACTAGGACTTGGTTCAAAACTGATGGAATTTGCCCTGTTTGGTGTGGAGAGCCTTTCAGTTAAACTCACTGGGATTTGAATCAAGATCCTGTTTTGGAATCTTTAGTCTTGTATGCATTTTAGAGGCATTTCCAAACTAGTACAGATTACAGCAGAGTTCTTTGTTTCCCCTGCTTTATACTGACTACAAAAGGAATTACTTCTGTTTGGATACTTGACATCCCCATTATTTCCTTTAGAATGAGAGCTATTGTAGATGTTAGAAACTACATAAATCAGGTTTGTAATAAATATAGTTCAAATCAGCATGTTGTATAGTAAAAGTGGAAGAAATAGTATAATCTTTCTCGCAAACTTAATTTAAAAATGAAAACATCTTACTTATTAATTGGAAAAGGAAACAACTAGCTTCAATTTAAATTCTTATTCCTCTCCTACTGAGGATGCTATTCATTAGGAAGGACCTTGAAGTAGGGCTGAAACCAGGGAATGTACAGTAAATGCTAGCTTGGCACTTGCAAATATAACCAGGATATTCTATGTTTCTGAAAACACACAGCTACTAAGGTACAAGCAATGTCATTCCACACTAAGGGCTGGAGCTCACTACTCCATCCTGCCATTCTCATGTTGTGCTTGTGGCCAGCACAGTAGACTTGAAGTGGTAATATGATTTATAGAGAGAAAGGCCTTGGAAGGCACAAGAACCACTGAGCATCTAGTTATTCAGTGGAGAGGGGTGAAGGCAGAGGTGCATGTTGAATCCTGCCATAAGATGTTTGAGAGGTAAGCACTTGGTTCTGTTAGAGCAGCAGAAGTCCCTCTCCCAGTATAACTTCAAGAATAACATAAGTTTCAGTCGGTCTCTTTGATGTTTGGTTTGTTGTGTTTTTGTTGGTTTTGTTGGGGGTTCTTTTGTTATTGTTTTTTTCTAAATTTTCCAGTGGCCATGACAACCTCCAAAACAATTAAGATGTCTATTATTAGTGCTCACAGACTGTGCATGCCAAGTAGAGTCCTTCTTCCATTTTAGAGGACTCAAACTTTTCCTCTTCTGTGATTAGTAGAGGCCGTAATTGTCTCAGAGGGATTAAGGGACACTAACTCTTCCCTTGAGCCTTGACCACTGCAGATGAATTCCTTGGAGCAAATATGGACAGTGTTGTCAGACTTGGTGATGAAGCCTTCCCTCTAGCAGCAAGAGACCCAGGAGCTTACCAGCTTAGCAGTGCTAGAATAATCTGTTTATGGACTGATTAATTTTTTTTCCCTACAAACTATAAATACTGTTCTTGAAGCATGAGACAAAACTCCAGTTCCACACCTTTTCCTGGTTTGTTCCAGTCTTAGAACAGAAACTTTCAAACCGTGATTTTCCCAAAACAGCTTCAGCACAATGATTCTAGCTGCTCTTCATGCATACACATCCATTTCTTTTCCAGCCTGCAGTGGTAACTTCCATTGCAAAGGGTTTCAATTCTTTTAGGCAGAGGATAGTGCAAGTTCTGGACTAATAATAAAAATTAGTGGTAATCTAACCCTTTGCCATATCTAAAAAAAATGGAAGCTGTAGTTACTATTGCATTGGTTTTGGAACCTGATCTCAAATGTCTACAAACGGCCTGGTCAGAGATCCTTGGGATGCTCATGGTTAGGCAGGAATTATGGTCTGATGAGCTGCTCTGCTCTGTGGTAACTGATATGTTTAGAGGCAGGCATGAAAGCAGCAATGAAGGCACTCAGGACTCTAAAAAAGGAAAACTGAGGTGCTTTTAGAGTTTGATTATATTTGGTGGGAGTTGAAAAGCCTTTTCATGATAGCTTAAATTCTACCTGAATTTTCAATTATATTTCTGCATCTTTCTTTGAGTCTGACTGTGACTGTTCACTGAATAAAGATCAAAATCACACCTTGCACAGTTACCATATATGGCAAAAATCCTTTTCCTTTTAACATCAAAGCACTGTAAAGAGCATCTTCACAGAGTTCACTGAAGTTCTTTAACAGGGTGGTCTGTAAATAGTCTAGTGGTTTGCTTACTGAATTAGAGTACACGACTTGCATCACAAGCATACGGGCTATTTCTTTTCCTAATCGGGAATCACAACATATTTTGGGAAAAGAAGGAAAATTTAAATTATCAGGTGCTAATTTTTGTCTCTGAATAAGAAGCAGTTAGTCTGAGTTGTGCCTCTGTACAGAACATGCTGAGCTTCTTAAAGGTCTTTTCCAACCTAAATGGTTCTATGACCTGAAACAGTTTGCACTTTGTCTTCAAGGTAATAGAACCAATTCTAAACCCATATTGCTGTTTTCAAAATATGTCTCATTTGTCAGTCATGCAGACAAGTGAACTGTAAACCAGAGCAAAACAGGACCAAGCCAGTGTGAAAAACTCATTTTCTGAATACAAGAAGGAAACTGGAAGCCCAGCCTTTGGAGTAAGTGTCTTCACCATACGTGTAAGGGAAAGCTGAGACTGTCTGGGGATCAGCAATTCCCACTCTGAGCTTTTTGCACCCTGAGAAAGAGATGCATTGTGTTAATTTTAGGTTAGTGAGATAAAGATGCAAAAGTCAGATAGATGCTCTTAAAATATATTCCAACTATTTATCAGGGCATAGAATAGTTGTAAAATCCTGCTAGGATTCTCTCTCAAGTAAACTCTCTCTCTCATCATCAAATAAAACATTTACAGGGACCAAGATTGTAGCCATAAATGTGCTCCTGTGTTAAACATTGCTACCCTTTAGAACCATCTCAAGATACTTCTGTATCTTGAGATGTAAACCCTCATTTTCAATTTGTGATAGGTGTTAAGAACAAGAGGGTATCTCTTTCTATATATATTAATTCATGTAACTTAATTGTGCAAGATGGCACACATTTACTCATGTGTTAAGATTATAATTGCATTTCAAAGCAGTTCTCTTGAAACATTCTAAAACAGATTATGTTCTTAAAAACTCTGTTCTTTACTTTGCATGTTTTAGTACTACATCCCATTAAAGCTGTGTTTGAAGTTACTAGGATTTGTTAAAAATTTGATCATGCCTAAGCAGATAAGAGATTATATGCTTTATGTATATATTTGAAGGATTTGTTCCAGCTTGGATACAGTGTATTAATTGGCCACCTACAGTGAACAGCAGTGTTTAATATTTAGAACCCTTTTCCTCATTGTTTTCCAGGCAGAAGAGCATGTAAGTATTCTTTTAACTAAATTTGCTAACTTTCTGGAGCACATTTAAACAATGTGTGCTACTTGTGTCATATTACATTAACTTCACTTCTACAGACAGGTTGTATACATATGTAATAAATAGCCCCTCAGGGATCAGATCTAGATTAACTGAGAAAAATGTACTCTGCTGCACGTTAAGTAATTTACAATATCTCAGTAAACATTAGAAAAGACATGTTTGTCTCACCAGAACAGGTTAACAGTGCCTGCAGACTCAGTAATGATTGTAGAATGTTAAACTATCAAGTGGAAAGTTATAATCACTTTAAATAGTCTAATTTTTTCCCCTAAAACATCAGACTATCTGGAGTTTGATACCATGATGTCTGTAATAACACTGAATGTTTATGATACAGATTGAAAGTAGTAAAGAAAGACACCAGTTCTGCAAAGGATCTAAACAGAGTGACTTAAAACTGAGAGGGAGGCTTGGAGAGAAAACTTGTTTAAGTGGGTAATCTTTTATTTAAATATTATTCCTTTTAAATTAAATTACAATATCTGCAGTTAGAGATGAAGCATGTTTTAGGCATGCCAGTTTTATTTACATATCACAAAATCCCTGTAGCCTCTCTATTTCTATCAGCTCAGTTCTGCCTGGTAATTGTTTAAATAGAGGTGTGGTAAGTGTGCTATCACTGGCTTCGGTTTTTATTGTTCCAGTTCCAGTCTAATTAACAAAAACTGTTCTAAGTAAGCATGTGAGGGTTACTTCAGCAAATTTAACATGGACCTTCATTTCAACTCTAGAACTCACTTGTTGTATCTGCCAGATATTGAAGAAAGTAACATACATATGTGGTACAGCAAGAAGTAAAAATTATCTTTTCTTCATGTTAAATCCATGCAGCTGCTGGCTGCATTGATTGGCTGTATAGATGTAAGTTTTCCCTAAAATAGAATGACTCACCACATACCACTCATGTAAGCTTAGGATAAACCACATAATATAAGAAGTGCAGTGATTTCTGAATTTAGCCTAGCTGCCTTGTCTCTGATACACAGAGGGAGATAGAAAGTAGGCTAAATTCCAAATGAGGAAGCATGTTTAGAATTCTGTCTTAATTGATCATTTAGGGACAATCATCTTAATTGTTTAATTACATTATTTAACTGTCTTAAACTCAGGCAAGAGGCCCACCAGCATAGAGAAATAACAAACTGTAGTAAGAGTGGCTGGAGCAGAGGACCATAAGCCCTGGATTCTGGAGAAGACATTTAACACTGTTTGCTTGCTCTGAAATAAAAATAATAAATACTTCATTATACTCAATCATTGGCAATCCTAAGACAAGCAACACTGTATTACAAATAATCATTATTATTTCATTATATATTAGCTTTGCAACAAAAACAACTGAATGCTTTTCTACGTGGAGCAAAGGTAATTCAATATGCACTATGTAGGAATACCTTAATGTGTATTAATTGCATATGGAAATGTTAAAGCAGCTGAAAAGCAGTTGATGCAAATGTTCATAAACATTGTGGCTACTAAGTTAAAAACCAAGGTGTCATATTTATTTAGTCACTTAGTCTGATCTTACAGAAGCAGCTTGATTCATTGTACATGTAGTGTTTGAGGGGCGAGAAAAAGTATTTAAAAGAAGACTGTAAAAGTAAGAAGGAAGAAGACTGAGAGAGGGATGCAAATTTCAGGGAGAACTGGTGAGAGATAGCCCTGTAGAGCTGGTATCAGTTGGGTCAGAATCCCTGAGTGCACTTTGTTTCAGGTAGACCTGACTCTCGTTGCTGTCCTGTTCCGTTTGTCTGCAAAGAATGATGGAAAAGACACGGTCATTTGTCTGTCAGCTGAGGACCTGACATAGTGACAAACCTGTCAGGCTTTGAGAGAAGCTCAAAAGTGGAGTTCAGTGGAATTTACCTACAAACAATTCTTTGTAGTTATCCTCTGCAGCTGAGTGAATTCTGTGCTTCCCTTGTTTATTTACTCCTTTCTACTCAGGTAATAACTGGAAGCCAAGACACAAGTGTCATGTAGTGCCAATTACTCAACATACAGGTTCATCTGTAATGAAATACAGGGCCTTTATTAAAAGAAAAAAGAAATAGAGGAAAGAGAAGAAAAATAGAGAAGTGCTCTTTTAGAAAGTTATTAATAACTTTAAAAATTAGTGACATTGATTTTTAAAGAATGCTGAGTTGTATCTTATCATACCAAAAATAAGAAAGTGAATTAGAAACCTACTATGAGCTCAAGAATTATGTGGACACAATCCCTGTTACTTTAAAGTGAGATATAAATCCAGAGATTTCTCATGCCATCATTTTGTAAATAATTACAGTTCTGCTGAATCTGTTGTATAAAGTTTACATGGGAGGTTCAGTGCACCCTTGCTCTTGTTTAGAACATTGGGAACCACCAGAGAGATGTTGACATATGGCTGCACTGTTTTAGTGCACGAGACATCGACTACATGGGAGCATAATAAACAGGAGCATAAAGACAGGTTTGTGCAAGCAGTTTGGATTGACCTTTTTGGCAGCTGAAATCCATCTTGAGTACATGGTGCTGATGTGGACAGACATGTAAACCTCATCTTATTACCGCAACTACCAGTTTTACAAATATATTCCTAAGTTCAAAATGTACATCATTCTAAGTAAAGTGATTTTCAATGGGAGAGGGGATGCAGCAGCAACAATTCAAAGAAAGACAGAGCCGAAACTTTCTCTTAAGTTTGTGGAATTACCCCCATTGATAAATAAAGAGTTAGATAAGTGTGTTTTACACCAACAGAAATTCTTATAGTCATTTCAGGGTGATGGCTTATTTCATGTAGTTTTTCCCTGGCAAAATATTTGACTAACTGACACAGTATTTTAATTTTGGCATTTAAAAAGAACAATCTACTGTCCTTTCAATAAGCAGTTTTAGTATAAGCATTTTCCAAATTAGGGATATTTGTATAAATACCTTTTGCTTTTGAACAACAGTGTCTGAATCTGGTCTATGGCAGTATTCTTAGAAACACAATGAATCCAATTGTAATCCATTTTTGAAGGAACATTTTTAAAGAACTTAACACTTTCTACCTTTTGAAAACTATCTAACATAGCCAAATTTGGTTTTATTTTAACAAGCCTTAATCTACTGTTGCATACCAAAGTATGAACCGCTTTGTATAGCTCCAGTAGCGTTTGGATTCAAGACTATAAAATAATCACTCATTGTGATAATAAATTTTAAGATTTAATCTTAACTGATGGGATGTAGGCAAATGTCACAGTTCTAAGTGCTCCTTATGTCCACAGTAATTTCTTGTTAAATCAATGGAAGCACTGTGCACATGATCTGTGGATATTCCCCATCAGTTCTAAATAGTTTCATTATGCAATAATGAAAGAAGACACCTTTAACTTGTGAGCAGACCTACCTATAGTATTGTGAGTAGTTTTCCTGAATTTATCAACTCACCAGTTAGTAAAATCCTGAGATCAACAAGAGTAAGATGAAAAAAAATTCTTATTGTTGTAATGTTAAGGAGCAGTGAAGATGCAGAGGAAGGTGGCAAAAGAGTAATTACTCAATTAGGCACAACAGAGAACCTGGTTAGCATGAGATATTCCTTATCTTGGGTATCACAGGGTATCTTTAAAATATGAGTGGCTGGTACTATCTCATCATAGCCACATCCCTAACTTTACTCTTGGGTTTTGGGAAGAACTTTTCTGGAAAGAGGGACTATGCTCTATGTGTATGCTTGTGCATGTTGGAAAATAGTGATAGTAGTAGTCCAGAGTACTTGAAACTTAGTGCACACCTCATCACACTTAATACAGAGTTAGAGAGTAAGCAACATTTTTCTTATATTGAAGTGTTATTGCAGTGTAAACTGTTTTTCACAGTGTTGTTATAAATACACACTCTGTTAATATATTATTTAAAAATACAGAAAATATGAACCCTTCATGACTGACTTATCCAAGTCATGCAACAAGTAAAAGTGCACTCTTTCATATTTCTTCAGTACAATTAGTAATATTGTGGTTTTGTCTAGAATTTGTGGCCTGAAAGTGGAAAGGTGTTTAGTTTCACAGATTCAACCTTCAAATTTGACAATTTCAGGTTTTTTTAAGTCAGTCACATAATCACAGAATGGTTGATGCTGGAAGGGGCCTCTGGAGGGCACCTGTTCCAAGTCAGGGCTCAAGTAGGGACACCTGGAGCCAGGACCCTCTCCAGACATCTTCTGAATATCTCCAAGGAAGAGACTCCACAGCCTCTCAGCCTGTGCCCATGCTCAGTCACAGTTAAACCTGAGGTTCAGAGGGAACTTTGTGCATTGTCCTTTCACTGGACACCAATATAAAGAGCCTTGTTTTATCTTCTATGCACCCTCCCACCAGGTATTTATATACATTGATAAAACACATCCACCCACCCCCTTCACCTTCTCTTCTCCAAGCTGTGCAGCCCCAGCTCTTTCTAAACCTTTACTGGCATGGGAGGTGCTCGCATTTTTTATAAATTGTATTATGTTGGTTGGTTTGCTCTACATAAAAATGTGACTTATGCTCTTGTGCTGTTCCTGAAATTTGCTCAGTGAAGATGGAAGACCGACCCCTGTGTTTGCTCAGGAAAGCTTCTGACTCTTAGGATTTCTATGATTTGAATTTTGCTGTTGCTGGTACTCATTGGTACAAAAGACACCAGTGGAGAATAGGTTGTCAGATACTATTCTTTCATTTAAACATACTGAATCTCAGGTTCATTTGCAAAGGTAGAAGTAATGGTATACAATGGAAAACAGTGTGCTTGTTCTGGCTGTTGTGTATTGTAACCCTGTATCATTTCCTCATTGCTACGTTTGGGGAAGAGGCCTCGCACTACACTGTTGATAGCACATATTGTTTAAGGATTAAACCATTTTGCTACTCCTTTTACTTTTTTTTTCAGAAGGGCAAAAATACATGAACATTTCTCTATTCTGGGAATGGCAGAGCTAAACTTAATTGAAAGCTTTGAACTATGATTAGGACATCAGGCAGTGGGGGAAAAGTGAGAGGGGAAGATTGCCCTTTTGTCCCTCACCTGAACCTTTTAGGCTCCCTTCTCCTTGCCTTGAGAAAGCCTTTCTTCCCTTCCCTTACAGATATTGCATTACCCTAGCCTGGGCTCATGCCAGATTCTGGAGAGCGTGTACCCATGCCAGATTCTGGAGAGAGAATTTGGCCTCACAATGTCTGCATTGTGTTTGTTCATTACGAGTGAGGGTGCTTTGAAAGTAGCCACGTTTGAATCTGTAGCTGTCCTTGTGTTAAGCAGGCCTATGAAATGCTTTATGTTGCTAATGTTCATACACATTTGGAGACAAAGCAAGTATATTTTTATATGGTTTTAATTTTAAAATCACTGGAGTGGTCCTTGGTTCTTGCTGATCGTGGAGTCTAGTATTGCTGTCCTCACTTGAGCAAATCTCCCGGTGAGATCAACACAAATTCTGCCTAAGGAAAAGGTTAAAAAATTGGCTTATAAAGGCCAAAAAGGAGCTGTGCTTCGTGCAGCTTCTTTTGGTAACTGCATCAGTTTGAAATCTCAAGTATTAGAGATCTTTTGAGTGCTCCAATTTCAGGGAGCATACTCTGTATGAGCTCTAAGAATGTCTTTTGCTGGTGGGGAAAACACACGTGTAAAGATGTTAAAAGCTGGCTGTTCCACTGGAATGAGGGAAATCTTAAATTTTACACAGTTCTACATTTTTCCACTGAGGGATTTTTATTTATTGTTTTTCTGGTTAAAGTGGTACTTAATCCATCAGTAAGAATTCCATGATAAAATTCAGGCCGTGCCTTGGGTGACCTGTCAGAAACTGTATATCTTATTGCTAGGAATCTTTTGAGACTTGGGATTTGATATTTCTCCTGCACATATATGAGATGTCTTTGGCAAAGGTCACATAAGTTTTAACCCACAATATTAAGTCACAAATGAAATGGATTTAAGTGGTCTTGCCCTACTCCCCTGTGAGTGCTTGCTCACATCTCAAAACCACCGTATAATTTGTCACAATTCAACATGATTATCTGTCTTTGCTCAGGAGGACTATAATAGCTAAAGAGTAAGTTATATTGCAGGTAAGGATATAGGATTACTGGTAGAGCTGATTGAAAGAGCTTTCTAAACTCTGGTCTACGCCTATCTGACCCTAGTTTACTTTCTTTTTTTTTTTTTTTTTTTTTTTTTTTTTTTTTTTTTTTTTGTTCTCTTGTCCTTCAGCTTTTTAGGTTTGTTTTTATATTTTTCTTCACTGGTGTTTTTTGGTGTTTTTGGGGTTTTTATTGTGCTGAAAAATACCTTAGATTGCACCAAAAATGCCAACCCAAAAAAGGATAGGGAACAAAAGTTCAGCTGACAGTGCGTAAATAGACCCAGCGATCCCTGATTCAGCTGTCCTCCCCACTCAGCACAGTTTTTCAGCATGTAGACAGTGAAGCATGTAAATGTTATTTTCTAAACACTGCATGTCCAAATGATCTAGACGGGATCATGGAACAAGAACATGGTTTGAAAAGCTGCTCTCCCAGCCGCTCCCCCTGCCCGCCCCACCGGGGGGCTTTGAGAAGCAGGGCATGTTCGAGTTGCCAATCAAGCTGTTATGTAAAGTCTCGCTAAAGTTCAGTGCACTTTTTAAACTATTTCAGAGTTTGGTACATTTTAAAGGAACACTCCTTAGCATAATGAGCTGTGCATATCTTCTCCATGTTCATTAGTTGCATGCTAATGGCTATGTTTAAAATTCCTTCTTATCTTGTTTTCTGATTGATGGGAACTTGAACCAACCTCTAGACTTCCAGACCTTGCTCAGTTACTGTCATTTTCTTTGGCAGAATAAATCATTTGATGTGAAAACTATTGTGCACTATTTTGATTCCTTGTTCAGTGCTATATTATATATTATTTATCAACAGCTATTTTGATTTCTCGGGGTATCTGATAAGGTTCTATATTGTATGACAGCCTCTATTATTTAACAGACCAGCAGGATTTTGTACCTTCTGCTGTTGCAGCATAGGACAAAAGAATTGCCTGCCACTCTTTTTATTTTTCTCTGCTTTTCTTCTTTGCTGTAGCTGCTTGGGTTAAAAGACAAACAAACAAACAAATCTCTGTGGACTTCAAAGAGATCAAATTTTTTTAAAAAAGCAAATAATTTCTTAAAGCTAGGCTGTTTTGCTGTGTTTCTCTCCTGTTTTTCTTTTCTTCCTTTTTTTTTTTTTTTTTAAATTCTGAAAAGAAATAGCAGGCTGTAGGCACTGCCTGTGGCTTGCTAGCCTTGCTTCTTGTGTGGTCTGTGCAGACTTTATGATTTATTCAGCTAATGGGAAAGGAGCATGACCCCCAGTGGCCACAGAAAGAGAGCTGCATGTGGGTTTAATGCTTTCACCACAAAAATGTCTGCTATGACTAAGCTGTGTGGCTGAAGTCACTGTCTGAATGGTGCTAAAAAGGAACTTAGGCATTAAGTGTGCACTATTTACTATAGATTGGCTCTTGGGATTAGGCCAAGGGTTTCTTACTCAGTTTCAAAGAATAGCATGGAAGCTGCTAGGAAAATTAGAGCTGTGCAATTTATTTTTACCAGTCTCCCCAGTGAGTGACCCAGTGAAGGATTTGCCTCATAACACTTTTTTTCATCAGTTACCAAAGAGCAATTCAAAATGTCCTGGTTTGTTCGTGAGTTTTACGGGGCTTATTGTTTACATTTTCCCATCTCCTACTTTTCTTCATGTTAACATGACTTTCTAACAATATTTTTCTTCATGTATTGCTTAGAACTGTAAAGGAAAACAGGTTTGGACAACTTTTGAACATCATTGCTTGAGACCAGTTACAGTACTATTTCTGATTAAAAAGATGGAACTGTGGGCTAAATTAGGAGTCTGCCCTTGTCTTTGCTCAAGAGAACGGCAGAACCACAAATTCTTTTTGGGAAGAAACTGAAATCATCTGTTTTATCATGGCAGCACTGCCACTACTTTTACTTGATTTTTTGACTTTTAAGGGCAGGTTAAAGTTCTCTGTATCTATTTTCCTACTGACAGCTAACTGTCTTCACACGGGTATATCAAAAAACAAACCCACCCTCACTACCTATACTGAGAGAAAAAATTGTGAAGTGTTTTGTAGCCTTTAAAAAGCTTTTAGAAATTCTGCTTTCCCAGCACTAATATCCTTCTTCATGCCATGTGTGAAACCCAGTGGAGCAGTAAAAATTAATCACAAACACTTTGCTAGTGGTTTTGTTTGTTTTCTGAAAAATGTTCTTTGTTATCTGAAAATGGTGAACACACCTCTTAGAAACTAAATATTCAAGAGAATGAGGGGAAAAAATACAGAACTCTAGGAACTGATGTTCCAGAGTCATTCTGTCTTTCCACAGTTTGATCTTGGTCAGCTCCAGCAGCAATAACTTCAGCATAATTAAAAGCAAGATTTGTTGCTAGTATTTAGTGAAGTTATTGAGAGCATGTAGAGAAAGAAAAGAAAAAAATCAAGTATAAAATGTATTATGTTCTTTTAGTATCAAATATCTGACAAGGTAAAAGTCACCATTTTTTGTCACTAAGTTTTGGAAAATGGGAAAAATTAAAATTTAACAGATTTTATGTAAATAACAATACTATATATGTATGTCTTTGCATTTGGTCTTGCAGTCTTGCAGATTTTTGACTTGTAACCAAAATTTTAAAATCTAGATGACAAATGGTAAGATCCTAAATTGTATTTCTGCACACAGGCATCAGTTTCTATACAGAACCCACAAAACAGAAGTCACTTAAGTGAAAGAGTACTGCAAGTGTTTCACAGTTTTCAAATTCAGGCCATTTTTACTTATAAATATTATTGGGGAAAAAAATGTCATGCAACGTTTCTTTTTGCAGAAAGTTAAGTGTGGGCATCACTTGAAAGACTATATACATAGGAAAATATGGTGAATTATTTGCTGAAAAAAACTTAGGTGAAAAAGGCTAGATATACTAATTTTACATTTTTAAAAGAATATATTTTGGTTTTGCATTTTGAAGCAATCTTTCCTGTGTATAGCACTTCTTTTGTTTTAATGAATTACAAAATACCGTTTGTATCTTGTCAGATGAAACCCCTGAAAATAACTTGTTAAACTGAAACAGTTTTTAAAAATCTTTTTTTCCTTTAGACAAAAACTGAAAGAAGTTATTCATACAGTTCTGTTTCATAATCTTAAGGCACAGAGGTTTGAAATTTTTGCTTGACTCTGGTTGGAAGTTTATCCTTCCTGTCCAGTTTTCTGGGATGTCTGAAATAAGGGTCGAATTCTCAAGGTGGAAGACTTCCTGCTGTGCTCAGTTTATTCCTGTTTCTTGCACAACCAGGAAGAAAATTTGTGAAGAAATGAGCAGTGATGCTGTTATCTAAGCACAGCAATTTGAAAATGGAGTGAGGGGGTTCTGCAGTAGAGGATTAGGCCTGGTTTTAACCTTATAAACGTCTGTATTTCCTGCCTAGAGGAGGGCTCTGTCTTCGTGCTGCCTTGTAACCCAAGACTGGAATGATGTGGTGATTGTACCATAAGAGAATTTGAAAAGCCATTGCTTTAGGTTATACCGAGCATATTTGCTGGGCTGCTGTACATTGTGGGGAAGTTCCCCTCTGCAGGCTATGGGGGATGGTATGGAGAACTGTACAAGAGCAGTGGGAATAATAATCCTAAAATTCTCCTTACCTACAGCAAGCAAACTGGTGTGTGTGGTGTGCAGCACAGATGCCTTGTCAGCAAGAGGCAGGGGAGAGGACAGCTGGATGTGTCTGGCGTGCAGGTGTTTCAGCTGGTATTCACACTGGCTACTGGCAAACAGATCTTTTTCTCCTTTTTTTTTTTCTTTAATTTCTTTTTCTGGTGGAGGAGGAAGAGACAGTGGGAGGTAAAGAAAGAAGAGGGATCACCCACAGTCATTTCCCAGAATGGAAGAGGAGAAAAGCAACGCATCAGCTCAGCCCCTGTTTATGCATAGAACTGGCTCAACTTTCCTTTGCAAGTATAAATCAAATGGTACAGACTTGGGATGTTTTTCTCTCTCCTGTGAAGACAGCCTCTTCTTTTTTTTTTTTTGACTTATGAGGATTGTGTTAGTACTCTAGGAGTTCTGCATTGCAAGTTGTAGTCTTGACTGAGCTTTTTTGACTGAAAGCAACAATTTTCTCTTCTTCAACAATTTTCAGGGAAAAAGGTTTCTTTTTTCCCTGGAAAGTCACATAGTGTCTTGTGTCACTAAGAACTGCTTCAGTGACATAAAGTGGTTATACATTCAGTAGCTTTAGATCCTTCCTTGGAAGCATTTTTGTATGAGCAAAATATTTTTCCGAATATCGTGACTGCACCTGCCTTCTGTGAGTGAAGCATGAAGGGCATGGAGAAATTTAATTCTGAAATTCTTGACAGTGATCTCTGAAGTGATTGACAGCTGATAAAAGCTAGAGCGGCTCTTGGGATATTTTCACCTAAGTCACGCTAAAGACCAACTCAGAGAAGTTGGAGGTGATCTGCAAGCTTAACTTCACTGTTCTGTGCAATTTAGGCTTTTGATAATGAGGTCCTAGTATAAATTACTGGGGTCTACCTGTACTCACATTAATATTTCAGTTAAAAGCTGTTTCTTGTCATTTCTTCTTATTATTTGTTGCTTTTTTTTTTTTTTTTTCTTTCCCCTCATGTAAATGTAGCAGTCAGGAATCAGGTTTTTCAACTATATTGGACACGTGCCATTTAGTCCTACATCTGTTCTCTGACAGTAGCTAGTTTCAGATGCCTTGAAGGGGAGTATATAGCAATGTAAATTATTATTACTGTTATTGTATTTGCTATAGTACAGTATTACTACCAGATGCTGCTTGGGGGTTGCACCTCTCCTCATTTGGGATATGCATTACACTTAAATCTTGTCAACCATTTTTCAGTTTTGTCAAGGCTGCGTTGTAAGGAACCATCACTTACAGTAGAGAAAATCATAATGTGCTTCCTCAGTTTGTTCCACTTTGGTTCCCACTCTATCAGCATCATTTCCCATAGAGCTTGGTTTTGCTCTTGAGCCAAAGGACAGAGTTTTCTCATGATTCTCTGTTAGCTAGTCATAAGATCTGAATGATTTTGATCTTCTAGTTTATGGGAGCATTATCTTTGACTTCCATGTCACTGAAAGCTAAGCTAAGATGCCTTTGCTTGCTGGAATTTCTAATAGAGTTTTAGAGTGGCTATTATGGTTAAGTTATTATAATAACAGCCAAAGTCAGGCTCTATCCTGTTTCTTCATCCTTGAGGCTTGCTTTCTTTGTCCACAGAGCTGCTCTATTAGTATCATGCAGTAGTTTGCTGAACAGGTTTGCTGTAGCATACATTATTATATGCATCTTCTTGGACCAAACTAGAACTAACAATATGTAACATATAAGTCAATGAAGTCATTGTCCAGGAGAATGTCTTCTAAACAATTGGGAGTTTTGTCTGTCACCAAACAGTGTGCTGACATACTTAGTCATGTGGATGTTATTGTCTATCTTATAATTGCTTAGATTTATATAGGTCTTCAGTACAAGTGATGTGAGTTTTATTTTTGGTATTCTCATAGAATATTCTTGGGAATGTCACATTCTGGTTGATGTTTAATTTCTTTTTGTTGGAATGTGTGTATGAATATTCCCTAAACACACAAGCCATCTCTGCATCCTAATTACTTCCTACTTGCCAAACAATTTCATATCCTTAGATGAAAGTTACCGTGAAAACTATTCCATCGATTTTTCACCTAATGTAGAATTAGTTCTTCCAAATATAGAATCAATTGTTTTCATTGGGAAATGCTAGGTGCAGACCCTGACACTATAATTTCCTCACATAACTTATTGCTTCTTCTTTTTGCTTTGCCTTTTTAATATATCTTCTGTTCATTGCCTTCATCTTTTTATTTGTATGTAGATATTCATCTCCCCTATGGCAATCTGCCAAATGTATTCTACAGTCTCAGGACAGGATGGTCACTTCATTTCCCTTATCTGTCATTTTGAGACTATTCTGTAATACATAAGAGTAAAACTCTCTCTGTGAGTAGATTACAAATAGTCTTGTAAAAAAGTGTTCTGAGAATTCATCTTGAAGATACTTAGCTCTTACTCTATCTAAGAAAACCACAGTTGGGATGGAGTTTCGAAGCACAGAATATTCTCCATTGCATTAATCTTCCTAATCAATGCCCTCTTTCTTTGCCAGAAGGTGCTCCTGTATCTTTCACTCCTGTCCAGGAGTTTATTCTCCTTACATCAGGTCTAGCACGTCGTGCTGCTGCCAGGGAGTCAGTTCATCCAGCATCACTCATTTCTTGATGGGAAAAGGCAGGATTTTTCCATTGGAGCAGCTCACTGAACTGATTCAGCCACAGGCCTCGGGATCTTTGCTTTCAAATGGAGCTGGAGAGAGGGAGAGAGCATTCAGCTCACAGGTTGGGGGTAGGGGCAGCAGGATTTCCCCTTTTGGCAGCCACCTGCAGCTAGACCAGATTATGTATAATGTCAAGCCACATTCTTAAACAACTCACAGTGTTTCTGATCTAGTGAGACCGGAGTGTTTGATGTGCTTAGTGGAGATTTGACTTTTCAAATAGGTCTGGCAGCAAGTACTAAAAGGCAGGTGTCCTCCAGATTGGTGTACGACTTACATAGCCAAGAGAAGGCTTCACAGAAGGGCAGCTACTAGAAAAAAAACAATCATAAAACAAATAAGACACCATTAGTTTAAATGGGCAAAAGTCCACAAAGGAAAGGACCTGGCAGCTGACACCAATATTATTACTGGCTGAAAAGAGATTTGAACTTTTTTGGCAACAGCAAATGTCAGACAATTGAACAGGTGAAATTTATTATAACCTTTGGACACAAATAGTCACAGAAAATCAGTGTGGGTGTTCAAATAATGAGGACTATCTGCAGCAATAGGTAAAGAAGAGAATCAGAGTATATAAAATTGTCATTGTAAGAAAGTACAGGGAAGAAATGAGGTTTTCCTAAGAATATGAATCACAGAAAATCAGTGGGAATTGGATGTCTTCTTTTTCTTCTGAAAAACCTCCAGCCAAGCTCCCAGAAATGACCCTACTGAGGAAATGTGATCTTTCTCAGATATTCTGAATGCAAACCTGTACAAACTGTCAGCTGAGATTTTTTAAAAGGACATTTTCTCTTACTCTTGTCTAAAAACTGAAGAAAACAATGAGACATTTTTTAAGAGCAGAATTTCACCTATTTTTCTTTGTTGAAAGCTGTTCTTTTCCTATGCTGCAAATAGGAAAACATGTCAAGCATAAACTGTGGTTCTGCTCATCCTTTTGTTAAAAATGGAATGTGTCAATTCAGTTTCTAGATATAATATTGTATGCATTGCACTTGATGTGTTATCAAATAATCTCTGTTCCCAATTATAACAAAAAAATTTGAAAACTAATGTGTATGGTGATATAAATTCATATATCAAATAGAGTAAGTGATTAGACTAAATATATTATATTTCAGCTGGACAGACTTTAGTTTCTGTTCTCAAGAAAATACGGTGTGCAGCTGTTTTTTAACCTGCTTTCTCTGCTGAAATGTGTACTGATACATATTCTTGTCTTGTTTTTGTTCTGCCCTAGGACAGCACTGGGGATAAATTTCCCTATCTGAACAGACCATTTCCTATTAAAATACTTAAATAAACATAGGAGAAACTTGCATATATGCAGGCACCTAGGTACTCATATTTACATAGGCTTAGTCACTCAGAGTTTGCAAACTTAATTTTTTTTTCCTTTTTGAGTGGAAGAAATATAATAATATATCATCTGCTTTTGAAATAGTGGTATGGTTTTTTTTTTTTTTGGGGGGGGGGGGGATTTTGTTGTTCAGGGTTGGGAGGGTTGGATTTTTTTGTGCTTGGCTTTTTTTTTTTTTTTACTGTGGGATACTCAAACACTGGCACAGATTACCCAGTGAGGTTATGGTGTCTCTATCCTTGGAGATACTTGAAAACACAACTAGACAAGCTCCTGGGCAACCTGCTTGAGGTGATCCTGCTTGAGCAGGAAGTCCTCCGGAGATCCCTTCCAACCTCAGGAATTCTGTGGCTTTTAACTGGAGACTTACTTGTATTTTTTTTTAGCTGGGTTTTTTTTCTAGCACAGAGAGAAAAGTCAAGCAAGGTAGGGTTTTAGGGTTTTTTATAGAGGTTTGAAAACTGAGAAATGGCAGAAAGAAATGCAAGTGAACAATGTGCATCCTGCCAAGCTGATGGTTGATGGGCAGAGGAGCAGTGAGGGCTTGGAAGGGCACAAGTATATGCCCAGAATGGTGAAAAGTTATAAAAGCTCTTCATAATGAAGAAAGTATGAAGCAGCAGTATTTTTGTTTAATTTTTTACTTAGCTTTCTCTGTGTTTTAAGATTTTTCAAGGACATTTCTTTCAACAACATCTAGTTTTCTCAGTTTTACCAAAGAGTGACGCTTGTTTTTCTGAAAAGCTGGAAATGCTACTTACTGTACTTGGATTACTGATCTTTCCAAAGCTGCTGACAGTCTCTGACATGCACAGATCCATCGAGTGAGTCATAAAGCCCAGTCAGCTGGATCTTTTGCTTGTTCCTAGGTGAGATTTAGTAGGTATTTACTTTGTAGAATTTGAAAACTGGCCAGGAGCTTTGACAAAAAACAACCTCAATGTTGCTGCTAAAAAAAAACCCAAAAAGCAACGCTGAAAAGTTGCTTTTTCGTAATCTAAACTGTATTTTCTGCACAAGCAGGTGAAATTATGTTGTCAGGAAGCCCTTTCACTGGTATATGGTGAGATTTGTAATGGATAGAAGATTGTCTTTTGAAATAGCATTGCATTGGCATGACAAGCCTTTAATTTTTCTCTTCTTTAGAATGAGTAGAATTTGCATTGGAAGAAGACTTTTAACCCTCCCTTAAGGACTCTGTGGATCACCCTAGATTGAGGGATATCAGACAACTTGACTCCTATTCTCTTTCTCCTTTTCATGTCTGTAAGTGTGCTACCATGGATTTATTTGGAAACCTCTCTAAAGATGGGTGTTTTCTTTCACGGTAGAGTAGGAAGCTGGGTAAATCAGTTACAGAAAAAACAGTTCCTATACCTGCCAGGGGTATGAATTTCTGCTCCTATCAGTATATTTTGTTTCTTTAGAGCAACTGGATGGACTCTGTATTGCTTGCCAGTGGAGAGGAACTTCGTCTCTATATAAACTTCCCAGTGCCAACAGTCTTTTTGAAAGACTGAACTACAGTTCAGATGTTCTCAGTTTTGAAACCTTTAAATTGATTTCTATGCTTTTATCATTCACTGTATTTTTCTCTTTTGTTTGAGCTCCAAATTTACTTGTAAGTATTTTGCACTTTGCAAAAATTATCAAAGATTTAAAGGTAAATGCTAGAATTAGGAACTTCATTCTGCAGTTGGCAGAGCTTTGTTTCTTTGAACTATAAAATTATAGTAGTTTATAATATAGTAGTTTCTGTAATACCCTGATTCTTACTTAGAGAAGAAATCCATGTTTTTAAAATTTTGGGAATCCACTGCTTTTTTTAAAAAAATCCCTAAGCAAGCAAATTTCATAACACTAGTTGATCTCAATGGGAATTAGGCAATAGACAAAATTTTAGCTATTAGATGTATTAGATATTCTGGTACACCAGTGTGCTGAAAATCTTTATTATTCTTTGAAAATGCCATTTAATAGCTGTCTGGATGTTGCCTACACATACCAGTAGTTTCTGGATGCCAAATACTTTTTCAGAATAAAAATGCAGGAGATGGCCAAAGGCTCAAGGTCAAGTGCAAAGTAGGACAGGAGAGGGAGGACATCATTTTCAAGTGCCTCTTGGTAAAATAACCAGAGAAGACAGTAAGCCATTCATAAGGATTAAGGCTAATGGGTGAAAGTAAATTGTTTTAATTAGGTTTCTGAGTTTTAATCCAAAACAAAACTTGCAAGAGGCGTATTGTAGATATCAGCATTTGATCCTACCCTATTAAATACATTTTCAGCATCTCAAGAAAAAGCAGCAATGGGATCGTCATCATCTCTCACCTCTCATAATATCTGTAGCACTCTTCTTAAATTATCAGCTGCCTCCCTGCCTGGCATGAAACTGCCTTGATCTTGATTTACAATGGTGGTAATGCTTTTGTTTAGTCTCGTGGTTAGCCATTTAGTAAATATTTTTAAGACTACATTTAACAAAGATACAGAATGATAGTCCTTACATTTACTGAGACTTTATCAGGTTTCAGAACACGCATTTTCTCCTTCACTTTTCATTGATAATGGTATTGCACCTTTACCTGGTTTGGTGCAAGGCATTTTGGAGGCACCATTTTAGGTTAATATAGGATTTCTGACATATATCCCCATCCCCTGTTGTCACCCACCCTGATCAGTCCAATTGCCAGAATGCAAGTTCTTTGCTGTGCCAGTCATTTAATTCAGTGTATACAAGTACAGTTGTATATTCCTTTCAATTTGGCAAACATATGGCAGCAGATAGCAATGCCCCAGTGGAACTTAGAGAGAGGCAGGGAATAGCCATAAAATTTGGAAGAGTAGGCAAGAGAAACACATAATTTTTTTAGCACTTTCTGTAGTGGTCCTAAATATGGTATTGGCAAAGAACAGAACTTATCTCTCCCTTTTGGTATTGCCAAGGAACTCTTCATGAGCCAAAAAAGACGTGAATGTTGTGGACAGGGACATGAATTTAGCACTTTTCCATACCTGGGGTTGTCCACTAGCTAAAAAGCAACAGAAGCTTTCCTTGAGTGTGCATTCTTTAGCACTCCAGGAAAAATCCAAGGATTTATTTATCTGCTTATCTTCTCTTCCTGTATATCATTATTCAATGGCACTTGGATTAGTTTTGTTTGCAATCAGTTCTGCCACATTTAGACCAACTCCAAATGTGTATGTCCTCTAGTATGATAAAAATTCAGTCGAAGAAGCTTAAATTGAATAGTGAAAGTTATGAAGATTTTCAAGAACAATTTTTAATGGAAGAACCATTGCTTCTTCCAGGTCAAGTGGATGCAAAAAGTGATGGTCAGACTTGTTTGAACCCTACATTAATGAATTCCAGTTTTTAACTGTTCTAAAAATTTCTGTGATACTTTGGTGTGTAATCAATAGCCTATGCATCTGAAAGGTTTATATAATTTAGCAGCATTTTGCAGTTTAAGGCCTTTAATAGAACTCAGTCACTTGTAATGCATCTCACTGTCTGATTGGATGGGACATACAGGAACTAAGTGTCCATCCACTGAACAAGAGAAACATGAAGTATTTTTTTAAGCTTGGAGAGACATTAATGAAAATTGTGGATGTAGTCTTTAATGTTTATCGAGATTATAATTTGAAATTAGGATTCCCCAAAATAGGGTGATTTGATTCTTAGCAAACATATTCTTACTGAAAGAACCCTTCAGGATTTATTCCTAGGGATGAATCTGCAGTTAGTGGTTCTCAAAAGAGTTAAACCCTTTACCTCTGTTTAGAAGGCAAAGGCAAAACATTTGCTTTTAGAGTAATTCCTTGTCTTTCAGCAGTATTCAAGGGAACTGGGTGAGAGAACCTACTATAATTTTGGATAAGAAGGACCTAAAGGAAAGCTTCCTTCATTTTCTTGCTTTCCCTGCCAGCCTGCACTGCAGGTCCAACCTTCTTTTCTCTGGCAGGAAGGAGAAAAGAAGAAAAAAAGCAGTGGATTCCTCAGCATAACTTCCTCTGTTCCTTGAAGTTTAGCCACTAGTCTAATCTCTGAAAGTTTTTCCTGGCTTGCATTGACTTGCTGCTCAGACAGTGAGCACTTTTTTAACCTGTCAGGAGCTGAATTGCTTGGCCTGCCATCGGGTTGACAGTGTGCTGCTGTTTCTGAGACTACTCTGTTCCTGAGATGCAGGGCTGACACAAATCTGTACAAGGGCTGATTTTGTGCGTGCCCCAATGGAATCCCCTTCAACCGCTGTCTAGTTAGCAAGGTTCAGTGAATACTCAAGGGGAGACTCCTTGGCAATGGATTTTGCCTTTTGCAGGAATTCTGTGTTGGAATTTTTAGTATAGGATGGCTCTGTTGGGCTGTGCGTGCCGTTTAAAGAAAGAAAAATCACTCAGTTTGCAGTTAAAGTTCTGTTTATGTTTCTGCAGTGTTTAAAGTTGTTCCTTATCTGTTGCCTATGCTCCTTATCATTCATAGGTCTGAGGGAGATGGAAAAGACCTACTGGCCTACAGGGAGGGAGGCAGGCAAGCCAGAAGCAGAGACAGGGTAGGCTTGGTTCTCCAGAACAAATAACACAGTAAAGAATGACATTTCTTTATTATACTGTTTTTCCACAGTAAATGTGCCCCCTACTGCAGTATTTTCAATCGGAAATGTATGCATATATATATAATGTGCATGTGGGCGTGTGTGTAAATACAGGCTTCTGAAAATCTGAAACCTGAAGGACTGAGACTGCATTGATGTGGTTTCAGAGGTTGAATGTCACCCACCTGTACCTGCACTCAGGAGAGTTCACACCACCACACCAAAACACACATAATTCACTGCAGTGTTTGACAGCTGACGTCACACGCAGAGCACACCCAGACTGCCCCCAGCAGTGTCACACAGGGTGAGAGGAGCGTCCAAAGTGACCTGCATGATAATTCTGTGCATTATTTGCTTTGCATTAAGCTTGGTGGCTCCAATTAGCATCTGGACCTCATTGTGTTTAGCGTTTTTTCCAAACACATAGGAAAATCCATGCTCTGAAATTTTTATCTAAGAGTATTTGGGTTTTCTTCTCATGTTTATATGTACTTATTTTTGGGCTTGTAGGGGGCTTTTCAGCTGTCATTTCATCTGTCAGGAACAATATTTTGTCATATCTATAGTAGAACTGAAAAGATCACTTTTCCAAAAGGTGGGGCTGTTTAGATATTTGACTCACACTTACTGTTTGATTCCCTATTTCCCTGCTAACTCGTGTTTTTTTTAAATGCCATGCTATAAAGGAAGGTTGGGCTTCTAAGGCTATTTTAACTTTATCCTTGATAGCTTTCATTTCCCAATACGTGGTAACTTGCAGGATTGGGCCTGTGCTGTAGAATTTACACAAAAAGCTCTATGAGATTTGCTGGGCACAATTGTGAAAACTGTTCAGTATATCCTGTTTTCTAAATGTCAGCTTTTTTCTTTTTTTTTCTCTTTCATAGTGGGTGGGCTGACTAAACAGAGACTTTTTTACATGGTACTTTGCTGTTTTCTAAACAGAGCAGCTATGTATGCTATCTAGTTTATATACAGCTTCTTTTTTTCCTTTTTTTTTTTTTTTTTTTAAAGCAGGGTACCCTTATAAATATGTTGGATTTAAAAGAAGCTAGTCCTACAGAAAGTGCTTTGTTTCTAGTATCTAAAACTTCTCTTGGCTTTTTTTCCTTATATTTTATTCGTTGCTTTGCTGTGTGCCACTCTCTGTGTGTTTTGAAATAATTATGCGTAGGTCCTACAGTACAATAAGGCCAATGTTTGCAAGAGTTTTTGTTCTGACATATAGCATGGAATGGAGCTAATCAAAACCTAAGTGTGGACTTTGCACCCACTGCAGCTTCTAAGATACATATTGAACATTATTTTGGGCCTTACGACAGCATATGGCTTTAAAGCATGAAAAAAAAGACCATTCCAAATTAGGAAAATTAGAACAAAGAGCTATTCTAAAGTAAATAATTAGTATTCTTAAAATATATCAGCACATAAATACTTCTTGGATAACTCTGCCACTTTTGGGCTTGCTGGAGAGTCAAAGGAAGGTACACTTTCGCTGCAATTAATGTCCCTAAATGGCCCACATACAAAATGATTACCCTAAATAAGCTGCATAGCTGCTGCCTGGATAATCCTGCAGGCAGCATATCAGATCAGGTTTGAGGTACTGCATGGCAGAATTCATAGTGGAATTAAAGGCTTTTCTGAGCAAAACTGGTTCCCAGCCAGGGCAGCTCTCACAAGCACTAGGAAAGTCACCTGAAAGTGGCCATTGGGGATGCTGCCCAATCTTTTTTCACTCTAAATCTGAAAATGGATTTCTCTGGATCTTTTGGGAGCAGGTCTGTGTATGCTGAGAACTGATAAAGTGTATGCTGAGATCTCTTCCTACAGCTCTGCCGATGTAACTTTATTTCCGTGTTATTCTTTTTCTTTGTAGTTTCTTCTGGTTTGATTTTTTTTAAATTTATTATTTCTTGCCTTTTTTAGTATCTGTCCATTCCTGGCAAGACTGAACTCCTTTTTCTAGACATCAGCCGTTCCCCTACCACATAAAGGTTCTTGACTATGATACTTGATTTGATAATGCCTGTTGAGTGACATCTTAGAGTTGCAAGCAGTGATAAACAAGCAGCTAGCCAGTTAAGAAATTCATCTAAGGTTTACTTTGAAAATGATTACTTAGTGCTGCATCAGCTTTCTGTTTTGTTGCATAGTACATTGCTGTTTCTGTGTTTTACAAAGTGTTCCATGAGGATATGCACTACTCTTACATTAAACCTGGTCTTGATCCTATGACAGTGTCATTGTTCTGGCCTTGATTCCAAGTAACAGTTAACATTAGGAGCATAAAGAGTTTCTGTGGGTTAATGGTACAAGTCTCATACAGAATGTGCTGTTTCTTTGATGGAAAAGTGTTTATCCAGAAAGATGCTTTGGAGAGAAATTTTTTATTCAATATGGTTCAGTTTGATCAGTCATTTTTGAGGGAGACGATCTTTGATGCTTTATTTGGTTATTTGCACTACCACAGAAGTATTCCTGAGGAGAGATTGAATTTTAAACTGAGGGGAGCAAAAGGCAGCCTGTTACGTTGGCTTCCCAGGTTCCACTGCCCACAAAACAGCATCACTCCATGGGGAAGTAGGAGGTTCTAGCATTCCTTGGGACGTGTGGGAAATGGCGTGTGTGTTTACTTGGCCATGGTTTCACCTTACACAGGGACCACCAGGTTTTAATGACACACTTGGCCACAGGAGGTTCAAGCCACTGACCACTGTGTTTATTCCAATGAGCCAACCCGTTGGCACTGGGAAATCTTTTACCCCAGTTTACACTACGACATAAAAATAAGACAACACATTTTTTGTCTATGGTCACATTTTCCAATATTGGTACTGGAGATTCCTAGGGAAGACTTTTTAAAAATTTCACACACACCCCCCCCCCCCCCCCCCATATGCTACCTGTTAAAGGGAAATACCATGGAGGATCTTTTGTCAGAAGGATGTAGGACAGTGTCAGTGTGCAAAAATGAATTTAGGCAGTGCATCTTTAAAGAAACTTCTAGAGTGTGAGGTGAAAACCATCCAGCTTCCCATGATGTCCTGTTTCTAATGAATGCTTTGTTCGACATCAGAGTCTTGCTTTTCAAAGTAAATAAGGCTGGATGCTGGAATTTTCTTCAGAAACCTTATGACTGTTAAGACTGTTCCAGGGGGGAGGGAGTGGGAACAAAAATTGTAATGGAACAGAACTATTAATTTTAAAATATTCTCCATTAACCTTTTTCTAATCCATTCTTAAAGTGACTGGAGAGAGAGAGGAAAGCCAGATGTCCCAGCATTTTCTTCTCTTTACCAAGAATATAGGTCCCCTCTGCTATTGATGAATAATGAAAGGCTGTTACCTATGGCAATATTGATGACTGACAAAATTCTGATGTAAAGGAGGGATTAGATGGAGGTAAATTATGTGGGGCTAGTAATGAAATGGTGCATTATTAAAGTGTAGAAAATGTTCTTATGGAATTGGTTTAAGTCTGGATATGTCTTGTACTAGAATTATAAAGCCTAATCTGTTCTTGATTAATCAACTAATTGAAATACCTAGTCGGAGGCATATGTGTATTTGTTATTGAAGTCAACCCTGAAAACTTGTTGTGGGATTGGTGAAAGCCTGGTTGTCTTTGGTTTGGACCTTTTAACCATGCTTACCACAAGCTAGCCAAAATATAAAGAGCCTCCTTTTTACTCAGGCCTTTTCTGATGTTAAAAAATATAGACTGTTTGGCAGGGTGACATGATGGAAGTGCCCTCCTACTCTCCTATACTGTGAAGTAATGGCAAGATTCATTTAAAAGCTTCACAAGTTGTCTTAAAAAGTTTGAAAGGTCTTCCTTTCCAGGGTCTAGTAGTTTTAGACATCTCCACAGTAGTGAGGCTTTAGTTTTTGTAGTGTGGTGTTATCAAATTTGCTTCTCTTGACTATCATTCTTCCTCACCTCCTGTTTTGACCACTAAGAATACATGCTGCCTCCATACTGCACGTATTTATTTTCTTTCTCAGTATCTCACCAACAATGATTGAAATATAGGCTGCACACACAAACATAGAAGTATTTACTGAGGTTCTTCTATTGACAAGAAACTGTTTGGTTTGGGTATTTTTTTTGTCTTTAGCACCTCCTTCCTGTGACTCTGCAGTGCTAGAAAAATGAGAAAGCTTAGGAGGTCTGCACCAACACTTCGTAGCACAAATTTAGTCACTACAGGAGGTATTAGGCAATCTCCAGTCCCACTAGGTGCATTTAGTAATGAGACATTTCTGGAGGAGTGCAGTGAGGACTAATTACCATTTGCTATATTGAACTTGTAAGGTATAAAGGCTCTAATTCAACACTATTCAAGCATGTGACCTGCTCCAAGCACATCTGCCTTACTTCCATAGGAATCAATGGAATTTAACCATGTGCCTAAAGTTAAACCTGTACTAAATCACTTTTCTGAGTACAATCAAACTGCTGATTTAGAGCTTATAAAAGCTGTCTCTTTTTCCCTGAGTTCTGCAGAGCAATTTCTAATCAGACTGAAGAAAAGAAGTTCTCTTTTTTTATGAAGTAATGTTCCATTTTATTTTCAAAATAGCTTTAGTTTATTTTGATGAATATCTCTTTAATGCCCATGTTTTCTCATAGAAAATGTCTTCCATCTATTTAAGAAACAATTCATAACTATTTGAAAAGCAATAGAGTGAGTCACATAGCTTGTCCAAACCATCACAGGTTTTCATTTGTGTGCAAGGAAGTATTTCAGGTTATACTAAAAAAAATTTTATGAAAGTGCGTTCTTGTGATTCATACTCAGAGAGATTGGCATTTAAGTAAAATATTCTACAAAATAAGTAATCTGATCAATGGTTAAAGAAAAATGGAAATCTGTAATTTTTATTAGCTCCTTCTCTTTTGTCCAAAAAGACTTTTGGACATGAATTGTTAATCTGTGGTATCAATGATATTCAGTATGTCCTCAATCCTGTAAATATTTGTATTTCATGAATAGTTGTCATGCAGAACTCTGGATGATTACTCAGAAGAGATAATAGCAAAACCTGACAGACTGATGGCAGTAAGATTCTTGCTCAAAAAAGAGTCTTGTAAGATCAGTGCTATTGTCAGAAACCTGTTTTGGTGAAATCAAAGGTGGGAAACTTTTATAAGGGAGACAGTCAAGTCTAACAGAAACTTCTCCAAGTGAGCTACATCCTGTCATTCTACATAGCAGCAGTAACTATTTTACCAAGAGTAGGCAAAATCCTTCTGAGCTTAATTCCACTATCTAGAAAGTATAAAGATTTGGTTAGCAGTTGGAATCTCTGATATCCCAGCACTTTGCAGGCTTCAACAAAGGCGTACAAGTAGCAGAAATTTCTGCAAGAGCAAACACAGCATTTCTTTTCTCCAGATGTTAATCCATCCCAACAAAATGGGAAATCTGGAAATGATCAATCTTCTTTGTGAGAACTCTAGTAAACATATAGCAGCTTCATTTCCAGATGGTGAAATCCACGTGCACCAGGCTTTCCACCAAGCACTCAGATTCACCTGAATGAGGCTCTGTGTGTGCTTTGTTGCTTTCCTGCCCCTGCACACATCCCCCCTTCACTTCTGTGTCTGTTCAAAGAAGATCTTACTTGCAATCAGCCATACCCAAAATGTGAATTCATTGACCACCATCCTGTGTCATGTTTTACCTGTAATATTGTGCACATGATGAATTATGGCCTAACCAGTTAACTCTGTGGTGTAGCTCAGACAGTGACAACTAATTCCAGGATCCATTTTTAACCCCAAAATAACTTTGTCCCTCCTGCTTTTTCCTGTCATTAATTCTTGAACATCTGCAGTGGTTACCTGCACAATGATCTATAGAATAACCAGGGAGTACAGGAATAGTGGATTAGGGATTTGCTCTTCTTTGGCACAGCCCCACGAATCCATAAGGACAGGGAAATATAACAGAAGTGGATAGAGCAAAGGGGATTCAGAACCACTTCTAAAAAGGATGTTCCACCTTTTACCTGTGCTCTGAAAGTTGACTACAATAAAAAATGGTGTTTAATTAGAAACTAAATTAAGTAGCACTTAAGTAGTACGTTTTAAATATCATCTGAAGTCTACTACCAGTAGCAACACTCATGTTTAAAATTCTTCATTTGTGTTAACTAGTACTTAGTTTAATGTCTTTGAAAAAATCAGTTGCATCTTAAAGTACTTTTTCATTCCTGCTGTGTGGTACAAACTGCCCAATAAGATTGTTCCTGCACAACAGAGTTATATATAGACAAGCTGTAAAGTGCAGAGAAAGTATTGTTATCACCATTTTACAACTTGGGCAAACCAGAATTCAAACATGTGAAAGCTCTGTCTAGAATGTGAAACTGGAGTGAGTTTAGCAGGTTCATTAGCTAGCACATTCTAATAAAATCTGGTTTTAGTCATCTTTTGATGACCAGAAGGTACAAATAGATTAGTATTTAAAAAGGGGCTGTGGTCTGTGGTATAGTTACTATTTTGTGACTTCCACTTTCTTAGAGCTGCAATTTACTGTCACTGCAGTATGGGTATGTTCTCAGCTAGTACTGACATATTTGTCTGTATTGTTAATTATATGTAATACTGATTTTTGTGGTTGAGATTCTTGTAAGAGCTTATATTCTCTGTCTATATTTGAACTACTATCCTTTGACCAATGGGAATATGCTAGAAAAAATATGAAAATTATAGCACAGCTGCTCAATTTAGTACAGTGTGTTTAATTTAGTAAAGAGGTGATCAATATACATCAAGAAAATCAAATTAAATAGATTTGCCTGATACTTGTATTGCACTGGTTAGAGGAGTTTAACAGATGCACTCATTTTTTAGGAATGCTGTCTATTATACTCAAGAGCTTATTGAGAAATGAACAGCTGTACAATTCTGAAGCATTTAAATTCTATACTATACGTACTACTAATTCTATACTATACAATTCTGAGTGACTTAAAAAATCATGTGTAACCTTGGTTCTTTAGAGCAACAGAAAGACTTGGGAGCCTGATTTCTGTTGGTTTTTAAGGAGTCCTCTGTTCATAAATGCCCATGGTTTTTTTAAAATATAGACTCTAAAGAAGGATTTACTAATGGCTCCCAGAAGAAGACACTAACTTGCAATTGCGATGTTTTTTTCCAGATTAGAATTCTTCTGACACACAGCTGTTCACAACTTGCTAGGAAAGTTTCTTGTCCTCTTGGTTAAGGAGTTGTCTTCTTCCAAATGTAGTTTTGATGAAAAGTTGTAACTCGAGTTGAAATAATTCTTCAAATAGCCTTACCCAAATCTGTGAAGTATTTTGGATGTGACTGTCAAGGCCTTTCATTTGTCTTTGTGTTCAACAGAAAGCCAGTGAACAGAGAAGCATACTGGGTGAGGTGTCAGATATGTTTTTATTATGTTCTAGCACAGCAGTTTCAGTGACAATATCTGAGATCAGTGCCTGAGGATTTTACCCTCTCCCCATGCATTTTCTGTTCAGAACAGTCCCTACCATGAAGATCCTGTAACAAAAATTAAAAAAGGGGATCATATAATGTACAAAGGAGAAACTGGGATTAAAGGATTTTCCAAAGGCCATAAACAAGTAGGGGAAGATATTCTATCCCTCACTGAGGTGGTTTTCCAACAGCAAAGTTTAAGTGCATCACTGGGCAGCAGACAGGAATTTCCAACACCGGACATTTCTCATCTACATCTATTTTTCAGACTAACACATGATGAAATCATTAGTCCCTGTGGATCAATGGGTATATTGCCACTGATTTAAGTGGGACCAAGATTTCTATCTAGAATTGTTAGTCTTATCCAAGCTTTTAAAATAGAAGTGTCTGCTTTAACAAAAAATTGGGTGCCTTACTCAAACATTCTCCTTTCCTTCCTGCATTTGCACGTTAGGACAAATGATTGATTTTTACAGAAGAGGGAACTGCAGCCAGCCAGTTGCACTGATAGGTGACTTAGTTTTTAATGACCTGAAGCCTCTCACTAAACCAGCCTCAGCCAGAAAGTTGCAGGAACATGAAGGTTCAGTGCAATTTCCAGTAAGGTTATACTTTCACTACTAATTTATTTTCGGCTTGGTGGAACACAACAGTAAGCCTGGGGTAGTGGGGGAGTTTGTTGGGGTTTTTTTAAGTAAAAAATATAACAAGTCAATAGTGTCATGGAATAAGTAATGTTTTCCTTCAATATCTCTGTCAAGTGAAATGAGTGATACTTTACCGGCAGTTTAGCTGAGTAACTACTAGGACAGGATCAGTGTCTTGTGCTTTAAAAACAAACTTCTTTGCTCTGAGTCAACATCTGTTTTGCCTTGGCCTTCATTTAGCAGCAGGAGACCATTATCCTGTGATGACTTTCTATTCCACTGACATCTCATCTGGTGCACCGATATTCTTAGTATTTTACTCCCCTGCTGTGCCCCTTCCCCTCAGCCACACACACACAAACACTCTTTATCTCAGCCTGTAGAATGCTGTGTTCTGCTGTTTCTATGAATAGGAGTTTGCACATAATGTAATCAATCAGTTGCTTCTACGAAAAGTGTGTCCTTCCAATTAAATTCTCACATCCCAATAACAAAAGCAACGGTCTTGGATAGGTGCCTAAAATCAACAACGTTTATCTAAACTGCCCTGACATTCAAAATCTAAGGTGGGGGACTAGACCATCTGAGAAGGCAATCTTGCAGAAGTTGTGGCCTTTCAGATCTGGCCTGGTTATTGCTAGGGTGAGGAACATGGAAAATAATAATGAAATAAACTGACTAAAATTTTACAAAGACTTTGCTTGGTTTAGTTTTGGGGCAAATATATGGAATCAAACTGGTTTCCCCAGACTTACATGAGATAAATTATTATTCAGATTCATTAAATCTGTTAAGTTTATTGTTTTGGGACAGTTAATTCCTAATACTATGTCCTTTACTGTAAGAGAATACATCAAAGCGTGAATTTTTTCACTTGCTACCACAGGGTTTTTTTCTCCAGAAAGGAAAAGAGAAGAACATAAAATCAAAATGTAGCAATGCTTGTATTGAAGCGCTCCAGAGGTCTATTTAAACCCAAGATGTCAACAAGAAGATGCTGAGGGTTGTGTGATTCTACAGTTTTCCTGCTTTTACGATGGTGCAAGGACTAGATGAACCCTGGGGGCAGGGCAGGGAGGGAAATTGCTGTTATGGTTTGCAGAGCTTCTGGAAGCACTCAGTGCCTAATGGGGTGAGAAGTTTCCTTCTCCTGTGTCTTTTTCCCTGTCTCTTACACAGCCATGCATGTCCACACATGCACTAATGTAATGGAGGACCATTATGTGATCAGAGCATGGGCATGCTTTTCTTTAAGTTGGTTTTTTGGATGCACCCAGAAAGCCCTCTGGATCAGTCAATCAAATTCATCCCATTTCCCTGTATGTCCTTTTGAAATGTCCGCAGTAAGTACCAAAGCCAAAACCTATCCTTCAGTATTATTATTTTAAATGTAAGTAGGACTAAAAGAGGATGTGTTATATGATGGGTTTACAGGCATGGTTCGAACCTGTCACCAGCAGCAAATTACATCTCTCACATTAAAATATAACCTCCTCAGTACTGTTTATTATACCTGAGTGTAAGCTGATTGTGATGGACCATGATTGTCAACTGATGCAAAGAAGCAAGACAAAGATGGCTTTGTTCAGTTTTCTTTTTTTCTGTGAGAAGTTTAAGCTAATGTGTCTGTATGTGGCCAACTGAAAACCTCCTCCATTTACTTTTTTCTATGTGAAAGTATGATCCATGCATTTTCTTTTCTATCCTACCATCTTTAAGGAATGACTGTGGGAACTCACAAGATAAAGCTGCTATTGCTGCCTACTGCTTCAGATTATGTAGCGCACACTGCAGAACCACTGTGTGTATTTTTCTTGTTCATGGGTTGTTTCACTGCCTCATACCTAAACAGCTAGAATGAACTGGCATTCAGGCTTAGTGACTTATTCTAGGTGAAGTTAACCTACAAGTCTTTACAGTAATTTGGACTAGTTTCCTTTGAAACAACATTTTCCGAGTTCAGTTTTTTGACTATATTGTAGATTCCTACTTTTCTTCTATTGCCAATTGTAGTTGATGCTTTTGTGAAGGCAATTAAGATGGGAAAGGGGGAAAAGACTACATACAGACTTTCTCACAAATGTGTCCTGGATTTGTTTGAAATGTTTTCAGAAATGGTATTTTCATCTCCTCCTTGAGTAACTTCTAGTTCAGGATGTTTGTGGTCATGTAATGGTGCATAGTCTGCCATGTTAAGCGACCACATCAGGAGGAAGATCACCCTATATCATCCCCTTTGATGCTCTACCTTGGGGTAGGTGTACATGGTATCGCTTGAGATACAGGAAAAACTGTTGAAAAGTGCTGATTTGTGTTTGAAGACAACTGAAACAATTGAATCAAAGGATATGTTAGAACTACATGTGGAATGCCCTAATTTTTTAATTATTTGGAGAAGATCCCAATCAAAGTATTATTTCTGTTAGTTCTCAGTTCTTTACCATGAGAGGAAGACAGAGTAATGTGACAGTGGGAAAATGATACTCATATTTTGGGCTGTTTTCCATGTTGTCTTACAGTTCACTGCCATGCTGAAGAACATTAATTTTCTGAGCTTAACCTATATTTTTCAGATAGGTGGGCTTCTTGAATTGAACTTGGGATGAGGTTCTAATACTTACTACTCCATCATCTGATTCATAAGGCTCCCAGCTTTGCACCTCTACTGGAGTTTTCCATGCAAATAGAGTTTCAAGCATTGGTAAAGAATATGTGGCCAGTATTTGATTCAGGACACAGCAAAGAATTGCATGAGTAGATCTAATGTATTTGAGAAGCAACTTTTTACCCTCAAATATTTATGTGTTAGCATATTTCATTAAGTACATGAGTTTATACTGTTCTTAAAAAAAGTAAGATTTAATATAACTTTTGATATATTCATTATCCTTGGACATGTCTAATCTTTCCTTTTTGAATTCCCTGAGAATGAAGTTATTTCTAATTAAGCAACTTTGCTGTGTAAGGAAAAGGACATCTTGAAAAACTCCAGCAATGCTATTTTTCTTTCAAAGTCGGGAGGGGACAATCAATATCGGAAATGTTAAAAATGCCAAATTTTTGAATCCTTAATTTTAAAATATGTCTACATAGAAAAGGTGTATTTATGGACCACACAGTTCAAGGAATCAGGCCAGTAAGGTTCAGGGTCCCGTAGCCACAGGATGCCTTGTCAGGTGTGTTTCAATAGCTCTGTTAATGCCTTTGACCTTGATTTTGGGTGCAAACCTTGCCAAGAAAGTAAGGCACTGGATACTGTGTTATCAGTTATTATTGTTGTTTGAATGCTCCAGTGAGGCCACGTTGCTCTCCAAAGAGGTAGTAAGCCCACAAGTGTGGAAAGTGAGAAAGCCAGCAATATTCACAACCCTGCAGTCTTTTCTGACATGCTTTATAAGCATAGTCATTGCATCTTACCCATTATATAACTGTAACTTCCAGGCACAAACTTTAAAGGTATTATTGTGTATTTAATTCCATGTAATAGTCTAAAAAATTTTAATAACAACATTTTCTTCTCTCTGGAAATGCGAGTCATTTTCATTATTTAGAGTGTGAATGGTGAGGTAAACCAAATACCACCTAAAGCACTTTGTGGTTTTATTCAAATGGCTGTTTGTAAATACTTCTTGCAAAGGGTTTCTTTACCCTGTATTTGCTCAGCATTAATCCTTGAAAAAAAAATCTCATGTGGTCAATGAAGACATTCAGTAGAAAATTGATCTGCTGAAGTACTTCTCTCAGAATGAAATTTGCTTATATGACATGCTTCTTTAAACTCTTTTTCCTTAAAATCGTATAAACCCCATATGTAATCTATTCATACAACTTCACTACTGTCTTCCATGCTTTTATTTATCTGCCTAGTTCCTTTTCTCTGTCCATTTTTGTCTTCATGTTTTTTGCCTTCATGTTTTTTTCCATGCTGCTGGTTGAACACAGGATATCAGCTAATTCATGTGCTGTTCCTGAGCCTTAGCTCAGCTGACTACGTAACAAGCATTGAAAAACGTATTTTCCCAGTATTTTCCAGCACAGATTCTTTTCCAATGTTGACAGTATGCTAAAGGATGTGTGTAAGCAACAGCTCTGCTGGGACATTTAATGTCCTGTCTGGCTACAGCTCTGTCACACACACAGGCACATACGCGGCCAGCAATCACTCACAGAAGTTTTAGTCTTCTTCAGCAGTCGTCCTTTGATGCATCTGGAATGCAAAGGATTCATTTCTAGTCCACACAAGATATATTGCAGAGTATATAGATGTACGGAAATCGGAGCTTAGCTGTTTTTTGGGACTGCCAAAGTTTCACTGTAAACACAACTTCAAACAGAGCTGCTTTCTCTAGACTTAGGTTTATCCTGAAATTTGCAGCTTGTTTTCATTGTGAGTGTGCTTGTGGGAAAAGTCTGTTATACTGCAGATAATTTGCACTGCTGCCCAGAAATCACTGCTGTACAGCTTGGTACAAGAAGGCTGTTTGGGCAACACAGGCTGTTCTCTCTGGATTTTATTTGAGTATGTTGGCACTGGAATCGAGCCTGGAAGGTAAACTTGATGGTTGGTGTTATAAAGGCCTGTTCCTGCTTTTGCTGAGGTTGCAACTGAGTAACTGTAGTAGTCTATAAACTATTGAAACTTTTAGCAGTTCCAACTCCTGGATCCCAGTGTTTACTACACCAGGAGTTCTTCCCGGTGTAGGAACAGCAGCATTCTTCCAGACCCTGGGCTGCCATGCTGTTAGCTTGAAGCCGCCGGTGTTTGTGGAAGTCCTGCCTGTGTCACTCAGCACCACAAATCTTTGCTCAGAAAGCCCTTCTTTCACCTAAATTTCTCTCTTGTTTGGCACGCGTTTTTCACTGAGACTCAGGTCAAAACAATCCTTTCAACAGCTCGTATTCTTTGCCTTTTTGCACAAAGGATAAACACGGACTGCAGGCTGAAGATAGTTTTGTATTGATATGCCAAATACACCTGAATTCCAGGGAGCTCAGAATCTTCTTCTGATTCATTAACGACCATCATTAATCTTGATAGAACCTCTAATGGCCATAGTAATACTTATGTTTTGTCCAATCCTATTACTCAGATAGCTGCCAACAGTCAGACAGTACTGTGTTATCCTAGAATTAACAGATAAATCTTCTCCATGCGCTAATGCCTAAGTAGCTGGAGTTTTAACAGAACAGTTAATGTGACAAGTCTTATGATGTTAATTGGGGCAGAAAATGAAATATTTCTACTTGGTAGAAAAGAACAAATATCCCAACTTAAGATGCAGGAAAATTTTTGGCTTGCCAGCAACTTAAAAAGAAATGCATATGGTCATCTTTACTGTTGTGTGCGTCTAAGCTTGCAGCGTGCAAGTTGTCAAAACTGTTTTCCTCAGCACAGTCTTTAAGGGGGAAAAAATAATAATTACAAAGAAAGATTTTTGCCTCACACACTATTAATTTATCTGAGTGGTTTACACATACATTGGATGATCTGTTGTCCTTCTAAAAAGAATCTGTGGTTCTAAAAATGATCCTTCTTGCTCAACCATGGATTTGAATTCCTTGCCCAAATATGCATGTGAATGTCAGAACATAAAGTGCATTCATGTAGCATGTAATCTTCTGCTGATGAGCAATGGCAACTCCACAGTAAAAATCCATATATAACATTTTTTAATATGCATGTGCCTTCATAAAGCTCTTTTAACTATGAATTCCTTCAAATGAAACAAGAAAACATTTTGCTTTTAAGCTAAGCAATCTTCAGAACTGGAGGTGCTGATAGAGTAATTATGTTTATTCTTCCAGTTTCACAATTTCTGTCTTATAAACATTGTTTTGCATTATTGGGCTCCACGTTTCCCCTTCTCATCTGATGTTTTACAAATATTTTTCTAATTGCTTGAGACAGTGTGGTCCAATAAAATTACATCGACTTTCTGCTGAACTTGTTTGTCTGATCCGCTGCCAAAAGTTGTAGGCAGCTAGGCAGAACACTTGGTCTCACTTTCTTTCACTCCCCCTCCTCTAAGGCAATGCTTTCAGTCAGCCCTCTACCCTTAAAAGAACATGCATGTGAAGACTTAGGGTTGTGAACCACGCATTTTACACTTCTAAGCCATTCAAATGCTTCAGCAAGGCACTACATCCTAGCAGATTTTTAAGACTGAAACAGAATCTGTTTCTCTCTGTAGGTTGTTATGTGGTAATGGATGAGATAAATCATATATTGTATATTAAAGCAGAAGTACTCTGTTTGGCTCTGTGCCCATTCATGCTTCAATTATCTCAGCTTCTATTCAGTATTTCTTCATCTGATAAAGGGCAAATTACAGCTAGAAGTATCCAGAAAGTGAGGTACTGTACTGCCTTATCACCCTGAGAGCCCACATAAAGAAGGTACGAGGGGATATAACAGCTGACATACATGGCTGTAAAGTGTTCTATATTTTTACAGTGACAGGGATACTCAGAGGAGAAGTGCAATCCTGTGGTTCTGAATGTCTGAAAGAGCTAACAGAACAATGAACTATTATTCTTAAGTCTTGATAACTGAGTGCCTTACAATGAGGGATGAATTGTAACTAGCTGTGAACTGAAAATAGACCCTTCCCTTTCACTGTCATGAACATGTTCCTGTTTATGATCAGTTTGGCAGACACTTTCTTCATGACATTACATCTCTTCTGGGTTTCTTGCTCTCATATAATGAGATGAATCTGTAATTTCTTTCCTTGTAGTGTATAGATTTGTTGGGTTTTCTTTTAAAACGACCACATGTACATCACACACCTTATTTCAGGTGCATTTTTGAGGGTTTGCTTGCCATGTGCCACATTTTGTGTGATAGAACATGATCAAGTCTAAGATCCCCTAAAATAACTGGCTGCTTTATATTTGGAATCATTTTTAAAAGTACCTTGAGGAAGAAAAACAAAGCGAATAGTGCTGTTCTGCCACAGTGGAACAGATATGGTATGTGATCAGTTAGCTGCAGTCCTCAGATAAACACAGACAGACAAGCTAGCAAGCATCTACAGAAACCACATTATTGTCCCACTTAGACTTCTGGCCTTGTGTTTGTTAAGTGATCTCTAGAGTCTGAAAAGCAAAACAAAAATTTTTGAGTACAGAGGGCTGAATTTGACATTATTTGATATTAGGCATCTACAGTTCTTTTAATCTTCAGCATCAGTAATTTTTTAAGTTGTCTTTCTCTCCAGCTAGTTGATAAATACATGGGCTGTATAATGGATGGTATTTATCAGTGCAACCTCATTTAATTTTTTAAGAGCTGCATAAAGCATAAACATAGTATCTCTGGCTTGGGCAAATTACTTGACATCCTTAGTAACATAAGAATACCTAATAGTAATTTCAGAGAGAGTTTGTTGAAGCCTCCAGATGTCAGGGGCTATGGAAGTGTAAAGTATTATTACAGATGTTTCTCATAATAATAATACATCTGATAGCAGGGCAGAAAAAGGAATTAAGGGCCAAGTACTTCAGTCATTAACTGAGCTGAACTCCCACTAAGGTCTATGTGAGTTTTGTTCAAATAAGGATTACAGAATTCAAATGTAAGTAATTATTTCCAACATGGAATGATTTATACTGCTTTTCCAGCCTTGTCTTTCTAGAATCTTGAAAACAGAGTCAGAGTATATTGACTCACTGTACACAGAAGGAAAGCTTGCCAGCGCAGGGCTTGGTAGCACGAGGAAAGTTTGACTCAGCCGTAGATACACAAAATCAAGTGGGGTGACTTATGTCTGCAGAGCAACCAGAAGTGTGCCTGCGGCAGAAACAGTCATACCCACAGCCCCACGGGGTGACAGGGAAACCCTGTGCTGGAATTCTGGCTGCTGCATTCCCAGTGCTCCTGACAAGGTGGGGGCTCCTGCTCAGGAGTGCCTGGAGGCCCCACTGTCACACCTCTGGCCACAGCACAGGCTCAGCGGTCGTTAAAGTCACCCCAAAGAACTGATGGGGAGAGAAGCTGCCGTCCCAGTTGATGGAGAGATTTTCACTGAGAGCTTTCCTTTTAGGCTACAATCTCTAGGTTGTTTGTTTGAGTTTTTTAAAAGCTGTTTATGAAATAAGTAGCTTTAAATAGCCTATGTGCTTGTGGGAAACCACCACCAATGACTGCTTTGTTGCAAAGAGCAGGTACTGTAGCACTGCTAAACACATTAAGATGCAGTTTGGTCCTACAGTATGGACAGCTCTGACCTCGTTCAAATTATGTTCCGAAATTCTGATAAAGTGCAGATATTTAGAATTGATCTGAAACTCTTAAAATATGATTAGGGACATATTCACGGTAGAAGTTGTAAGTGTGCCATCTTTCTTGAGCAACCAAATCCTGGAAAATCCTGTTTTTTCTTCTACTACACAAGTAGAAAGTTGCTGTGTATGTGGTGCACAAGTCTTCTGAAACACTGGTGCGAGATGATAGGTGGAATGTTATTTTTTGGCAACCTTGAAGTTTCTGAAAGTGTCCATATTGCTCCACATCTGTGTCTGGGACACAAAATTGTAGTTGTTTAGTGCTGGTGTATCTGTTTATACACATGGAGAACAAAAAGAGGACTGGCATAAACAAAATGTCATATACATTCAAATTTTGATTACAATAAAATAATCATTCTGACATCATCACAAAAACTGAGTGCCAAAAATAGTAATCTGCCAGCTCATGAAGGGCAAGCCTCAGATTTCTGTGGTTTGGTTCATTTAAGCACTAAGAAATTTAAGCATGTTCATAAAACTTCTCAGATCCAGGCTCTGTTCGTACTTCTTCGCCAAGTGGTAGAGGCTTAAATCGTCATGTTTCTTTCTGTTCCCCAGTAGCTCCAGCTCAGGTATCCTGTACAGGATTCACCTTGGTTAACTGGGCATCAGCAGAATAGGACCACTGTAAGAACTCGTCATTAAACTTCCTCAAGTCAGTGAAAAAAAATGAGGCATTTCTTAACTGTGATTCATCAAGTCTGTGTAGCCTTGGAATGAGATGTCTCATGCCTTAGTAGTACTGATTTTTCTCCCCAGGCTTAGGAGGGATTCTTGAACTGTCTCAGATGTGACAGTCTAGGTCCCACTCATCTGCTGTCTGTCTTTCAATACTCTCAGATTCAGCAGTCAAATAGTTGAGTTTCTCTTAATTTTGCCTTGAAATTATTACTGTTATTGTGCTGCTCAGGAACAGTCAAGCAATTTGAAATTTAACATTTCTGCTGGAATAATTTTTCCCTAATGTTCTAATAAATATTTAATGAAATTTTGAATTTTTATTCTTTTCCATTCTTACTACTCCATGCCCTATATCATTCAGAGTAAGAAAATAAATTGCCTAGTATTGTGATATTGCTGGTTTTGACAGATACATAAATAAATACTTTTTTTTTTAATATTCAGATATTTATTATATCAGATATTGATGCCTTATATGCTTTACTAGTTAAATAGATGAAGATATTTGCTGATCAACTAGAAGGCATTTTTGCCCAAATAGTAGGGCAAAATATGCACTGTTACTTTTTGGAGGTAATGTGCTCAAAAGTAAGCCAGCAGAGACTTGAAAATTTATTGGAATTGTCATGCAAGTTGGGGGATTCTTAATGATTGAAACTTCAAAGTACTTTGAAGCAAGTCTCAATTCCCCAATAATGTTATGATATAAGTCAGATGACAAAACCAAAGAGATGTACTTGGTTTTTTCATGAGGAGTGCTGAAAGAAGCTGTCATTAGTTCAAGAATGGCAAATTTACCCAAACACACAATCCGAGCAGAACATGCCATGTCTGAATTACTTCATGGGTTTTGCTAAATTAACTCAATAATATAAGTGTGAAATGTGAAGCTAGAATATTGATAGCCGTGATGTTTGACAATATTTGTGAAAAGAAAGTTGTGGTCTTTAGGGAAGATTTGGAATGGGAGAGCAGAAGTAGAACTCTTCACTGAAGAAACATCTGGAAATTTCAGCTGCTTTTGTGAGAAATTCTGGCAAGCCTAAAGAAAACACCAATCATAATCAGGTACAATAGAAAGCTCAGTGGAAATTTTGGTTCCTCAACTTTCAGCAGATGAAGAATCACAATTCATCAGAGAGCTATATGGCGTCAAGGATGAAGATTTCTAATTGTAGATTTTGAATGATCTAACATATTTGTAGCATATTTTCATTTTACTCATTTCCAGATTAGTTTCCTGTGTCAAATGCTCATGCTGAAAGGTAGCTTGTGTCTTATAAAAAAAGTATAATCATAAAATGCATATTGCCAAGCAAATGAAATATTCTTTAAGGAAAATGGTGGACCATGTATAGAAATCTGGAGGACAAAGTCATTTACAATCATTAAAAGAAAGAAAGAAATCATCTTTTATCAAAACAGCATTTTTAAACATGTTTTGTTAAAAAACAGCACAATACATTAATCTCATTTCGATTTCCATATGTAGTATCTGTAAAGTAGGTAGTTTAGCTAGGTGCTAGGGTTTCCTAAGTCAGAGAAATGGCCTCAGAATTCTTATAGTATTTAAGTGTTTTGGGTTTTTTTAGAATTATTATTTTCTAATGTAAAAATTGGCTTTTCAGTGAAATACAAAGAGTTTCTTTAAGCTTTTTGAAGGCCATGTTTCAGTTTTTGGTATTTTACCAGTAGGTATGTAATTTAAGGTGAAGAGCTCACTCAGAAAATCTGGTCTTCTGTGAGACTTCTCCCCCCCGAAATAGTGCTGGTTTTAACCTGGATAGTTATTTTGCCTGTTTGTAAATCTGTTGACACTTTTTCTTCCTTTTTTACTTCCAAATATGGAGCCTTGGGTAGCTGTGTCAGCCCTCAGATTGCCCATATTTTGTTTCCCACTGTAAATAACCTTTGTTACAAGAACATGCCACTCTTGGAGATTTTTTTGCATATCTGAAAATGTTCTCAGAGCAGATTTCACTGAGTCTTTGGGAATGTCTGTAAGCATTATTAAAACTAATCAAATGAGGTCCTTTTTTCATCTTCTGCTCCCTGGCAAAGGAAGGGACCACCTCTCAGTAAGTTGTAACTGTTTTTTATATTTGGTGCAATGAAATTAAGATTAGATTCCAGACAAAACTGTTTTACTCAACAGAAATAAAACTGTGACCATTATATACAGAGAAGTCTGTATTTGTAACTTGACTGGAAATCAGACTAAAGCTTTGAGTCTTCTTCAACTGGCACTTGAAAGACTGTGTATAGCTGAAATTAAATAAGAAAATGAAAGTATTTTTATTGTATTTTTGTGTTTTATTGTTCGTCTACTGCTCACAGCACCCAGAATTTGGTTGTGTTCCCTAATGCTATGGATGCTAGAAAAACAGGGCTTTTTATATCTGTTTAAAAACAGTGCTCCTGTGAACCTCCTTCTCTAAAACACACAAAACCAGGTGGGAACTTGGTGGTCCATGGCAGCCTTTTCTAACTCTTGCAGGTTGCAGTGGCACTACCTTAGCTGTCACTGAGCCCTTCCAGAGCAGTCACACAGCCCTGCCAGACTGAGCAGAAGGCCCTGTGAGCAGTGTTTGTGCTCTCCATTGGTTCTCTGGGGGGTTGATGCTGTAATGAAAATAAAGAAAATGCCTGCTCTTCTTCCATGGGAAATAAGATGATGAAACTGCAAAAATCCTACTGTAAATATGTAAATATCCTCAGTCGGGAGATAAAAATGAGAAAGAAGTAGTAGTTTCATTCATCCTATATTAACATGTTAAACTACATTAAAATACTGCTTTTTCCCTGACTGGCTTCCTGAGTGCACTTGCCCCATATAATTAATGTCTTGAAAAATTATATGGGTGGTCAGGGAGAGCATCTTCGATAGATTTACTCCTGTTTATGAATTATGGTAACCATAATATATTTCTCCTAAGATAGACTTGGTAATTTCCTGTTTCTTCTTGTATTATTATTTCCTCTGAGATGTAAAGAAATTGAAAACTTACTTTTCATATATTACAGTGCTCAAGTAAAACATTTCACAACAAATCACAGCTTTAGAATGGCTGTATAGTTGTAATTTTGTCTCCCCAAATAAATTTCTCATGACTTTACATTTTTCTGCTCCTAAGAAAGTACTTTGTCCCATGGAGAATCAGCAGAATGTGAATCTCACTCTAAGATTCATGTTTTATGCTTTCATTTTACTTTTGGGCAAGAGATTGAAATCTTCCTTGAGGACAAACTTTTTAAACTGTCATCTTCACAAAATCATGGAATCATTTAGGTTGGAAAAGACCTCCAAGATCATCAATTCCAACCTTCAACCAAACACCACCACAGCAACTAAACCATAACAGTAAGTGCCATGTCCAGTCATTTCTTGAACACCTCCAGGGATGGTGACTCCACCACCTCCCTGGGCAGCCTGTTCCAGTGCTTAACCATCCTTTCAGTGAAAAAATTCTTTCTGATGTCCAACCTGAACCTCCCTTGGCTCAGCTTGAGGCCGTTTCCTCTTGTCCTGTCACTGGGTCCTTGGAAGAAGAGACCAACCTCCACCTTGCCAAAACCTGCTTTCAGGTAGTTTTAGGGAATGATAATGGCTCCCCTGAGCCTCCTTTTCTCCAGACTAAACAGCCCCAGCTCCCTCAGCTGCTCCTAGTATAATTTATTCTGTAGAACCCTCACCAGCTCCATTGCCCTTCTGTGGACTCTCTCCAGCACCTCAATGTCTTTCTTGAAGTAAAGGGCCCAGAACTCTTGAACATAATTCTAGTTGCACATAGGCACATAGGAATTGAAGCCAAACCTTGAATTCATGCTTAAGGCAGAGCTTTAAGGTGAACTCTGCAGTATTTGTCATATCTAGGAGCAGAATTTGCTAGTAAAGAACTACTAAAGATTTCCTTCTAGAATGCTCATCAAACCGCCAAAAATGCTGTAGCTGACATTTGTGACAAATGTCATTTTACAGATACAGAAATACATGCCCACACACTTACCTTTCCTTGACCATGGGGAATTTATCAGGATCCCATTTCCATGCTTTCACTAGATCTTTTAAAGCTAGACAAGGAAACGTACAGAAACATGCCAAGGCATAGCCGGCTTTGTGTTCTTCAAGCAGGATAATATGTTAGCAATATAATACAGGGAATCTCTGCCACATGAACCAAGAATTCAGAACACAAACCATCAGGCGCACAGGAGAGGTTTGTTTTATCTGAGCTTGGAAGAAATTGGCCTATGGAAACAAACCAATTTACTTTCAATCCAAATGATCAGCTGAAAGTAGTCTTCAGCAAAAGGCCAGAAACAGATGTTGATGCCTTTTCTCAACAACTGCAAGCCAGTCCATTCAGCTTTCTCCTTTTATGATAAAAGCTCAGGTTCTCACTCAGGTCAGGCAAAGGAAAGCCTTGAAGTAATTTGACATTCCCTTGGCTTTGGGTTTTGTCCTTCCTGAAGATGCTGAAGGAGTTACTAGTCATCTTTATGTGGCATGAATTTACAATATTTCCAGTAAATTCTCTCACTAGGAAATATTTTCTTCCTCTGCAAAAAGAACCCTTCTCCACAGAGATTTGAGAATTACGTTCTATGGAGGGTAACCGTCTCTGGAACAAATGTGTCTTATGGAGGAGCTTAATCTGAATAGCATGTAATACATTACTTGGGTTTACAATGGAGCACTTTAACTTCTAGACTTCAAACCTCTCCGTCTGTATTACTGTGTTAATGCACTGGCTTTTCACCTTTTAAAAATTTGGTTAAAACTTACTTCACTGAAAAGTGAAAATGAGTTTAGCAGGCTGGACTGACTCTGTTTTCTCTATTACACCATGTAGCACAATGAGAACAACTGGCAAGGCACCAGTGAAGAAAAAATTTGGAGACTAGAGCAACCTCTTCCCTTCAGAAGAAGTGCCAAACCCGACTCCTTGGTATTTGAAAGTAAGCAACAAAGGGAAGAGATACTTGATGCAATTTCAACTGCATGAAGAGCTGAAGTTTTACTAGTGTCAGTTCATTGTCTCGATCCTCAGTTCTACAAGTCTATAATACTTGTTATGGAACGCAGATTCCAAACAACAAAATGGCCATAGCTCTTCAAACATTCATCACAACTCTGGTTCTTGATGTTTTGCATAGGAAGAGGCTTTCTATTTTAAAAATCTCTGGGGTAAAACGACATTCCTTAAATCTTCCACTTGTTTTAATAACTAAGCTTTAGTTTAATGTGCTTCCAGTGAGTATTTTTAAAGCATTGGTGTCCAAAATAAATTTTAAGAAAGAAACTTTTATCCCTGAGAGATACTAGGAACCCATTAAATTCATAGGAAATACTGGCATTTTCTTCAGTCGTCTGATTCACGTATACTTCTGATTTTAATCCTACAGAGAACGGCAGTGGAACAAATACAAAAATGTTTCTGTTATAATAGTCAGGTTTGAATATTGGCAGAGAAAGAAATGCAGATTTTTATTAGTGTACAAAAATCTACCAAATTCTAGAATTGGTGGTATAAAATGTATGTACCATGAAACACATGGAAAAAAGAATACGTTTTCACGTGTAGGTCATTAAATACTCTGAAAAGGCAGAAAGGTATTTTTGCAAACTCCTCCTATGAGGCACAAAGAGGTAGTTTTCTGGGATCATAGAAGACCATTAGGGCATCCAGCAACAGAATCACCCCAGGTCCAGTCTGGTACTCAGTGAACTCTTCAGGGAATTTCATTGTAGTGAACAGAGTGTATTACATTAGCAGGATGCTGCAGAGATCTTTATTTCATCAAAGATGTGCAAAAGTTGCTTCAGTCTAGGAAGAAATATTTTTACTTGCTCTACTTTTGAGTCTGTGGGTGGGCCACTGAGGATCCTCGATTATTTTCAGGTTTTGGACACATTTCTACAGGAGACATATCTGGTTTTCTGTCTTTATTTTGGTCAAAGAACAGCACAGTATCTGCGGCAGCTTGTAACCTCTTTAGAATAGTCTTGAAGAGGCAAATGGTGAGAAATGTTTTCTGCATGGTTTTTCAGGGGTAAAAAAAATTTGGCCAAGTGATTTTTATTTTGTTTTTAAGACTTCAAAGAACTTATTAATATCAACATTCTTCAGTTTTCAGTGTTTCTTTTTAGTAGAAAAATGCTTACTATTTTGATAGATTCAAAAGTAAGATCATATTCTTTCAACACCTTTTGTTTTATCTTCCTCTGTGCTAAGTGTTCTAAGTTCAATGGCTATATTGTCACTCTTTAAGTCTTAATTGCTGCAGATTTTGTCTGGAACAAATGCCTCATCTAGTGTGTCGTATTTTGAGGAGCCCTTGATACCATATGCACAGCAACTCAAATGTATATTAATGTCCAAGTATGATATTATCATATAAATGAAGGAGGAAGGCAACAATGAAAATCTAGAAAGATTGGATTCCTGTGGAAATGAACAGAAGTCCCCTAAGGCTTTAGTTCTTGGAGAAATGCTCTGGAGAAGGCAAAGCTAACCAAGCATCTCTCTGTACAGTTGGATCCCTCTGGAGTAAGTAGTAAATGACAGACAGACAGCCTGTAGCTGCGTCCCCTGAGCCCAAGAGGTACACAGAGACACAGACACAGAGAGCTCTGGCAGAACTGTTTTGTCTGGTGGGCTAAAATCCAGCCTGGGAGGGAATGAAGAAACTCAACACTGAAAGGAAATTAAGGAAAAGCTGTTATTTCCTGGAACCCATCTGCAAATAGGTCTTCACCAGGTCCCAGCTAGGGACTCCCCCAGAGGAGTTTTGCCAGATGGCACAGGGAATGCCATGACTCACAGTTTTTCTCTCCCTGTTCCCATATCCTCCCCCAGATATTCCTGGATTATTTCTCCTTTGCTGTCTTCTCTGTCCTAATCACTGGGTCCTCTGAGAAGGAGCTGAAAGAAGGGCTGGGATGTTGTATTTAGTGGGGAGCCTGTCATGTGAAATGTCCTCAGCAGGGAGCTGGGGTGCTTATTACAGAAGAGTTAGAGATGTGAAGGGGTGTAGGTGAGCAGCAGCACAAGACTGGGATAATCAGCACTTCTTTCTCCCTACCACTGAGAAAATCTCTGGTTTGTCAAGAATTTTGTGCCCAAAGCCAATTTTTAATAGAAGTTAAAATAGGTATAATGTGTTTCCAAAGAAAGCCATCCTCCCCTGCCTATGACCACTATTGTTTACTGGAGATCTAAAATGAGCTGGCTGATAGATTTGTCATCAGCTTAGATTTCCTCTGCTAATAGAAAAAAAAAATGAAAACAATTCTCTGATGCTGTGTTGCTCTGCTTCCATGCTTTTACTTGGCTCCAGTTGCACAAACATGGATCTTGCTCAGCAAATGGGGTTTGCAATTTTATACCTTAGAAATACATTTCTTGATGAAAACTTTCAGTTTTGGATGTTGATATAATACAGTAAACTACATAATCACTTCAGACTTGACACTGGTCATCTTCAGAACTGTGAATGTCTTGCTTATTCTCTGTTCCAATATACCTTATGGGTCAGGATGGTTCTTTCAGAGAAACTGTGGGTGCCTCGTCACTGGAAGTGCTCAAAGCCAGGTTGGATGGGGCTCTGAGCAACCTGGTCTGGTGAAAGGCGTCCCTGCCCATGGCAAGGAGGTTGGAATTGGATGATCTTTAAGTTTCCTTCAAACCCAAGCCTTTCTATGATTCTGTGATTGTATGATTTAAAGCACCTATTTAAAGAATTGAACAATATGAACAATGACTTTATCAGAATCCACCAGCCGAGGAATATAAATTTATGCATACATTTGTGAAAAATGTGGAATTCGTGACGTCTTTGCTGTCATGACTTCTCTTCTGGAAGTCCCAAGGGCTGTATAGTGCCAGCACAGGAAGGTGGGATTCTGGCTAGCTTTAAAGCAATGCAGCAATTGGTCTACAAACTAACTGTCATGTTCTGAAACTTATTTTCCAGTGCAATAGTAAATGGAGATGATAAAAAAGATGAGTTTTCCAATTTTATGAATAGAAGATTAATTATTTGGGAAAAAAAAGTCAGCTTTCCATTATTCATTCAGGGAAAAATAAAAGAAGTAATACTAAAAGTGAATCAATGGAAATCTTTTGGGTAAGTATATTTCCATTTCATTATTTACAATTAGTGATCATGATCGGTTCTTACAATTATTGTGCTCAGCTTGTTTTAATTATGATCAAAATGGAAAAAATATTTCATATAAGAATTCTGCCTTCCTTTCTGATTAATTAATACCACACAGTTTCAGAAAATACAAATAATAGAGGCTGCAGTGATACTGGTTTTATGTTTTCTCACAGAAAGTGTAGTAGTGTGCCAGCAAATGAAATATTGCATGTCATGCCACTTGATGGGATATAATTCTGTTATGGAGTTGAGTTTAAATTCAGCTTGGCAGATCCATTGCTCACACTGTCATAAACCAATCTATTTTTATGCTGTCATTGTGTGAACCAAAAAAAAAAAGTCAAGTTTGAATCTGTGTGTGCTCTACCTCCCCATTAACTCACTCTAGAATAGTGACCTGCCTTTCAGTCTTTTCTAGCAGGCTAAACTCCCATTCCTATGTAAAATGTGGGATGTTTTTAGCAAAAGAGGAGATTTCAGTTCTTTTCCAATGTTGTTGGTTATTGAGGCCTCAGAAATTTCCCTACTAAAAGACTACAAAAAGCCCTTGAAAGATGCCTGCTCTGTGCCAACTGTTTTTGCCTTGGCCCTCTCAGATGAGGAGCTGACATTTTCACTCTGGTAGGAAGGAGCGAGGGGGAGAGAGAGGGAAAACTTAAACACTGATAATTCCTACCAAACAATTTTAATGCTGTCTGTGAGAGGGGTGTCCAGGCTGGCCCTGCTGACTCCTGCTGTGATGCTTCCTGCCATAGCCAGGGAAGTCAATAACCAGCTGCCCAGGATTATCCAGTTGTGGCTGGCCAGTCGACACGGTCTGGCATGGAAGATGTGCTTGAGCTGTTGAACAGAAGCTTCTACTGTACCTTTTTTGGTTTTAACATTTTCCTCTCTATTTTTTTCTGAATTTATTTCTTTGCCATGCATCTCCACATCCCCTCTTCCCACAGTTTTTTTTCATGAGTGCTTAGCTGCTCCTTCCTGGGTGTACTGAATAGTGCATAGGGCTGGTCACATTGCTGCCCAGGTTTTATTTCCTGTGAAATCTCTGGCCCTTTCACTACAAACAAAATCCTTTGGGACAGAGTTTATTTTTTCTGTCCCTTGCCTTCAGTAGTTTCTATTCTGTTGTAAGTAGCGAGACAAAACTCCAGAAAACTGCTTGCACCTATTCAACATTAGGATGGATGAAGGATCTGGAAGACGGCAGATGTAGCGGAACAAAGAGGAGAAAAGATGAGTAACTTGGCTGCAGCCACACAGCAAAGTGCTGACAGAGAGAGGAATAGAAACCAGGAATGCTGGTTCTCAAGACAGTCTTCAAAACAGTAAACCATGCAATTTTTCCATAGTCTTATCTAGAAATTTCAAAGACAGAATGACATGCTGTTGTAAAACTGATAATAGAAGACTACCATCAGCAAAGCACTATTTATAAATGGGAGGGTGGGAAGGAGCTCTCTGTGCTGAATGCCATAAACAAAGAGCACCAAGGGACTAAGGGGAATATTTTGATGTTGGTGTGCTGTCATTAGTTTTATTTAAACACAAACATTGTTAATAAACATGGGTTTATATATTTTCTTTGATCAATGGACTCTGATAGGTTTTAAACATCCTGAATATCTAATTTCTGTGTGTCCAAAAGGAGAGGAAGAAAGACACGGGAGCACATTCTTAAATATGTTGCAGTCCCATTTTTGTACAAGTTTATGCTGGTATCAAATAGATTTTTCAAGGGTGATGTGGGACTGCATTTTCAAACAAGGAGGACCAAAGTTGCTCCAACTAAAATGTGTCTAAGGACATTTTATTACATTTTACTTTCACGAAAGAGATAAATAAACAGGTACAGAATGAATGTTTGGTTTTACAGCTTGATTCAAAGCCCAGTTAAATCAAGCATAGGTGCTATGTGAAAAAAAGTTCCACCTTGAAGCTATATTTGATATGTACTAAAATCAAAGTGAATAACTAAAACATTTTTTCCCCCACAGTATGTCCTTCTCTCAGTCTATCCACAGAAGCAAAACACAGATGTATTTTATTTTACTTAGTCCCTTAACTTTCTTTTGTATATATTTTTAATGACTGCAGACCAGTGGATATTATATCCCAGGGACATTGTTAATATTTATTCTCTGATTCTCGCTCGCAGACCTTTTATTCTTTTGCTTAGTATGCTGCAAATTGTCTGCTCATCTGTGTCCTTCACTGCCTGGATTACTTCATGGTGTTTACATAGCAAAGCAAACTATACAACATCCCAGGGGCCCAATGCTGCTGCCCCGGAATACCGGTGAGTCTAATTGGCAACAGGATGTGTCTGTGCTTTATGATAGCAGAACCAAGCCCTCATCACAGCCAGCCCAGCCGGAGCAATAAAACCCAGACTTCATGTTCTCTCACTCCTTGGTCCTTGAGAGGCAGAAATCCCTGCTTAGCAATATGTCAGGTTACCTTTAGTATGATTTCCATCATATAATAAGGCAAATTAGTATCAGCATTTGCACGTGTTCGTTTAAGTCACTGATCCCACTGAAACTGTTTTCAACAAGTTTAAGGTTACTTATTAATTTCTAAGGTTTAATGAGAGGGTGTCACCTTATTTTGAAATATTCCATGCTGTGTGTGATTCCAAAGTGCCTTGACTGAAATCCTTGCTTAAGTCTAGTGTTTAAAGCAACCTATAGCTGGATTATTTTCTATTGTTTTTGCAATTTCTCCTCTTCTCTGTGGAAGGTGGGGGAGCCTTTTTTGCCACTCTATTATTAATGAGAGAAACAGAAAACAATGCAACTAAGCAGGCAAAAGCAGTTTATCTCTTTCCTTGAAGTTCTATTTGAAGAAAAATTTTTCTCTTCTTGAGAAGAATGATCCTCAGGAGCAGAATCTGAAGAAAACTTCTAGGTTAGCCTGTGGCTATTACCTAGCCAGAAAAAGGAGCAGTAACAACTGGCTTTCTAGTTTGGGTCACTTCTGCAGAGGATGCAGCATTTCATTCCCCCATGAACAGAAAAGGGTAAGGACTAAAGTGGGTGTGCAGAAATGCAGTAGACATCAAACTGCAGGAAACATCCAGGAAAATCTGCATTAGTTGTTTGGAGGAAATCCACACCATCCCTCATGGGCCTTCAGAAGGCAGCGTCACAGGCTGACACATAATCCTGCCTGAGTGCACCAGTGCTGTTTCATTCCCTCCAGTCCTTCCTTTTCTAGCTTTCTGTTCCCTCCCACCCATAAATTATTCTTCTTCTGCCCCAGAAGGCTGCAAAGTTCTGAGATGTGAGATCTGTCTCCCAGAGGGAGGTCAATAATAAATTATAAAAAGTGACCAAGCAAACCCTGTTCAGCATGCTGTATACCACGTACAGGGAGAACAGGGCAGCATGGAAATATCAGCGACTCAACTGTGACAGATTGATCTAACATGAACTCTGACCTTTTGCATGGAAGAAATCTCCTTTCAGCATTCACAGCTTGTTTCTTTGAAATGAAACAGTGAATCCCATGGACACTGTTTATTCCAGCAAAATTGCCATTCACATGCAGGTGATGCAACAGTTGCTTGGAATAAACTCAAAATAGCAATATTAATATTGATCTTTCCTTTTAGTGTGTTTGATATGAAAAAAAGCATGAGAAAGTGCTGATAGTGGAGTGCTGAATGTGCTCAGTGTCAAATACTGCTTCTCTGCTCCCCAGTAAGAACCTCCCCTGAAAGGCAAGTATTTCATCTCATCCTCTCTTTGCAGCACTCGAGGCCAAGCATGTGGTGTAATGATAGCAGCTCTGCTGTGCAGACTGGCACGAAGACAAATATTCCAAACCTTCCTTTTGAGAACAGGAGCAAGTTTACCATGAGAGTAACGTGTGTGTTACTGTTTACTGGCTGTAATGGCATTGTTAGGGGTAATGATAATCCTGGTAGGTGAACTGCCCGTAACTTGTGGCCATTGCATCAGAGTGAGGCTAAGAACTTGCATTTTTCTCTTTTGGCAGCAGCACTGACAGAACCCCCTGCTTCCTCTTTTTGTCCTCCAGCCTGGCAAATGACACTGTAGTAGCGTATATGAACTGTCCAGGGAAAGACTGAAGTAGGGAGGGCTGCTTCATAGCCTGAAGAACACAGCTACTGAGTGTGTAACTAAATCCCATGCCTGAATATTGTAGGTCCAATTTGGAGGCCCTGGCAGTTGTGATGACAGTCTTGGTATGAATTGTTTCATTAAAGATGTGCTGGATATGTGTTTCATCCGCTCCTTGTGGAAAAAAAAAAAGGCGTGGTGAAATTGTGTAATGCTTCCCATCCTGTTTTTTGGCCATTGCTGTTTCTTCTGGAGAGTATGAACTTCCAGTGCCTAGGAATGAGAAGCCCATCTGTTCCACCCTGCTGCTCAATACCCAGCCTAGCTTAGTGAGCCTTGTTTCCAGCAGCTGGCGATTAAACTGTACCAGTCTGCAGTGGTTTTGAGTGATGGTGTCATGATCTCATGCCACATGCATGTTGACATACTCCTTTTTTTCCCCAGTCATCTGTTCTCTTGTTAAGCTATGTCAGTGATGACAGAGGTGTGGGTCCACGATGGAAAGGGAGCATTAAGAATTGGAGGGCAGCACTTTTTGTAATTCCAGTCCCTTCTGTTCATAGAAACAGAGCTTGTGTATCAAGGTAATGCATCACTCAGTGGCTGGCCAGAGAAACACCCCATTGGGCTATAACTGAATGGAGAGACTATTTGCAATAGTTTTATGTCTTTACTTCACAAAATAAAAAATACAAGTGTACTCTTCTTGCCCTCTTTATTTTGCCCGTTGAGAAAAGCATAGTCTGTCAATCAAGAAAAAGGCTTCCAATTGTGTAGCCTGTTAGAATCATTTCATTAATAACATGTGTTTACTACTGGGAGAAGCAGACTCAGTGTGCTAAGATTTTGTTTGTCAGTCAGTCATTGGAACCCTACTGTTAATCGCATACAATGGTTTGTGGTTATGCCACAATTTAACCCAGGTTTAAAAATACAAACTAGAGCCTTGGTGGTCTGCTGAGAGCAGTGAGTGGAGCAAAGGTATTGGTTGAACCTGCCTTGTGGGCTGCTGGCTTGGAGTACTGTACGAGCTAATCAAATTTATTAACTCGAGCCATGACCAGTATGCACGCACGGGTGAGTGTGGGTGGGTGCACCCAGGTTAGGCTACATTTTGGCTGCATTCTGCAGGGAGGAGGAAAAGCAAGGCTTTGGCTTCCCTTCTACAAAGACAAATTGGAACCAGATATCAGCTAGATTTTAGGATCTCTGGCAGTCTAATAAGGAGAAGGTATTTTTTGTTGTTGTTGTTATTGTGGCTTTTATTTACTGATGTAGGGAACGGCTTAGAAAAAAACTGAGGGAGTTTCAAAACTGAATGCCGGTGGCATTTGATGCATGTGTGTATCATTGCTAAATTGCCCCCTGCATGCCATTTTAATGGCAATATTGCAGGCACAATCCCTGACTTCACAATAACGAGGTCGGAGTGCGGTTGCCAGAAAAGGGAGAGGCATTTGCCTACTTAAAAAAACGAATACTGGAGAGGCAGTTGTGTATCTTTATATGAATCTTGACCTTCTGGCAGAGGTAGGAAGAGACAAAGTGACTAAACCATCTTTCTTAATTACAGTTAGAATATGGCAAGTGAAAATTCCTGTTTACCACAGCACTGTAGAAAGTATCATTCATAAACTGCAGGACTTGTAATACTCTGAGAAGAATATATTGCTCTCCAGAGATAATTATATGCATTTCTCCACATTACTCTACAGCCCAAGAGATTTTGTAGGAACTTCTTCCAGATTTAGAGCAATGTAATGGTATTTTTAAACAGCAATGTTAGGATAAAGTCAGTTCCATACATTCTTATTCAAATAAAACAGCATTAGCCTCAATTATTTTATTCTATATAAAGATTTCATTTATCCCAATCACTGAAATTATAACTGGCAGAATTACTGTAGTTTTGAAATGCCTGAGCAGATTCATTCTTGAAGGCAGTGAAAAATGTATACTTGTTTTAAATTTGTATAGGTTTGTTTTTTCACATTTCTGACTAATACGCATTAACCCCTCACCGCTAAGTTTTCTTACTAAGATATTCAGTTGAGTGGATTGAGATTTGCTGAAGGTACTTATACTGGTAAAAGCATTAAGCTTGAAAATTCATGTAATATTCAGGGCAACATTGGGTTTAACTCTAACTAGCAGCGAGTTGAGACCATCCTTAGCTCATCCGGTCATATTCTACAGAGAATCCTTCCCCTTTGCCCTCCTGCCTCATCTCTACCACTCACAATGTACTCCACAAGATCCTATTTTTCTGGTTTTATGGGAGCTAGAGGGGAGCTTTGGAGCTGCACAGCATCTGGGACTGCTTAAACTGTGGCAAGGAAGCAGAAGACAAGTGCTAATAAGAGGTGAAGAGGTGAAGACTGAAACATCCTTATACCCAATCATAAATCAGCACCTCCTATAACTATTAAAGTCAGTGGGAATATTGTATGTGGTGGCCTTTGGGATAAGATGACCGTAAACATCTCCTCCCTCCCAATAACAGTGAATTATTGTTTTAAAAAGTCTGACTCTTGGAGCTTATTTGCATTTTGTCTGCATTACATCTATCTGAATGTCCTTTCCCATGGGTATTTAACTGATTTTTCTGCGTTGTGATGATGATGTTTCCAGTTCAGTGGCAATACGCAGGTTAATTTCAGACTTTTAAGTTTTTCTGAAGGAAAGTTTTTAGCAAAATGGAGAAGAAATTTCAACAGGTTAATTTCTTTTAGAGATGTAATGCTACTTACATGTCCCACTCTAACTTCAGTGTTTAAATTAGGCTCACTATGGCCTAGCATGGCATGATGAGTGAAACATTGTAGTGGCAACTCGAAGTAAGAAGTCAATAAAAATTTAGCATATCCTGATGCTTGGGCAACATCACTAGTGCAGGGTGATAGGGGTGACATGCAGAGAAATTCTGTCACCAGAGTTAGCAATGGTCCTTAGATATGGTGAGCCTTTATTCATCAGTTCTCAAATAAAAGCCCCATAGCTGAAAACAGATGTCTTGCCAGTGAGCAATGTACAGGATCTCTGGTACCCATTCCACCAGGGTCGCTCATTCTTTCCATAACATATGTTGACCATTCCTTTCCTTCTCTTGTAAACAGTATTGAACCAGGAGTGAGGCAGTGGCTTGTTAGCAACTGCAGCTGATGTCAAATTTAGGAATTTTTTATATTTTAGATCCCATGTACCTCTGTCCAGTCATGGAATTCCCTTTTTCAGGATCCAACCTGTGGGATGTTCTAAACGAAGAGGGGAGAGAAGTGGACAAACAGTTGACAAAAAGAAAGAAGAGAAAGATCATATAGGCTTAGCCAGACTTGGAAAAATATGGATGTATTAATCATCACTACCCTTGACACTTGAGCTGTATCCCTACTGCAGAAAAACACAGTCTTAACTTGGGCTGAGTGAGCTGAACAAAACCATGGAAATAACAAAAAACAACCAAGACCAAACAAAGCAGAGAAATATTTCAACCGAATGAACATCCCAAGTTCAGCCCTGATCACTTTATAGGCTCTAAGTTTTTGGCAGTCTGTCTTATGGTCTGAAATCTGTCATCTATGAGTTTGCATTTTTCAGCAATTTAGGTTTTTCCTTTTTTTCCTTTTGTTCATGAACAGTTTCATGTTCACTTTTTTTTAGAAAAAAATCAAAATAATGCTTAGTGACTGCAACTGTCTTAAGTTTGCACGTTGTTAACACTTTGAAAATCACATTGTTGACAATGTGTACCTCTGAAAGATGCAAATGAGGGGCTGCTTAGCCTCAGTTAAGTTGTAGCTGCAGACAAGGCTAATACATGTTCACTTACATGGTAGAATTGTGGTGGGTCAGTACTCTGTGCATATTGTCTTACTCTGCACATGTAGAGCACAGGCTCAACTTCACACATTTTTGTCCCCTGTTGATAGGTTTTATTCTCGTCTGCACAGATGTGTCCTTTAGAATGTTTGATAGGAGGAAACAATGTTGATTTAAAGATATTAAGTGGCTCTGTTGCAGATCATACTTCTGGGGGGTGGGGGGGTGTTTATGTTTGAGAAGCTGAGCACATCTCCATTGTCCGCCGTCACAGAAAATTAATTCTCTTAGTTGTGTGTCATAACTTGCCTTTTGATAGTGCTAGATGAAAAAACATCAAGTATGAGCAGGAAAAGCCTGCATTTCCTTCTTTTCACACTGCCACTGCCCAGAAATCCAAGGAAGGCTGATCTCCACTCAGATGTATGTGCATCTTTTAGAGAGGTAACGCAGTTCTGACCATCCTTTCTCCTCTGAGAGGTAAAAAGGATTAAAAATGGTGTGGGGTTCTGGCCACATAGCAAGGAGACGGTTCAGGCCATTCAAGTCACTGCTTTAGCACCCTCCTCTATGTGAGAAGCTGCCCGACAAATTTTGGCAAGAAAAGCTGCCACTACAGATTTACCACTTGTTCAAGTCAGCTTTTAGCCTTGTTTCTATCAGCTGCTGCAGAAAATGCTCCAGAGGAATTGTCTGGAAGCTGACCTGGTATACTTACATATGTTGTATATGTGCTTATATATATATATATACATACATTAATTTTTTTTTACTCACACACACACATACATATGTATGTAGAAAGCTAAATGGAGAAGTTTTGCATAAATTCTAGGCAGTTAGCAGCTGTCACACACTCTCATTCTAATGTGACTGTGAATAACATAAACACTTCTAATCTTTCTAATATCTTTTGCCAAACACAAAACAAACAATGTATTTCAGGTTGCCAAGTAAAAGAAAAGAGAGTGAAGTCCCTTGGCTGAAAGACTTATCAAAGCAAATATATTTAGTTGGTTCTTAAGTGAAATTTAGTTTGGGGGATGGCAAATATAGTTCTCTGTGCTGTTACACTCAGTGTTAGTGTAAACAGGAGTTTGGGTTTGGTTTCCGTGCCCTGCCTCCCCACCCCCCATTTGATCTTTAGATTAGTCCGTAGTTTTGGACATTGTATTAATTTTGTAATTAGCATTTCTAGGAAAAGAGCAGAATGTACAGAATTTGGGTTCTATCTCTATAAAAACTGTGGGTCAAGGAAGTCATTCTCCCAAAGCTGTGAATTTCTGTTTATGTGAATAAGAAAAAAAAAGGAAGTTTATCAGAACCAGTCTGATGCAAAAAATAGTTACTGAAACTGCAGGGACAGATTTTCACATGGCACTAGTATAAAAGATACAGGTTCCTGTTGAAACATCATTCAATTGAAGGTGGCCTAATTTCAGGGCATCAGGATCAGCTAACACTGTGTTTTTCTTTCACATTTGATGTCATTGCCCATTCTGAGTTTCAAGCTTTGAATTTTAGAGGCAGAGAGGAGCACTTGCAAAAAATTCCCAATTTTTTTTAAGTAATCCATATTGGTTTTACGTTATTCATCCATCCTGCATATCCCCAGGAACATTCTTATGTAAGAAGGTGAATTTGGAGAGTGGGCAAAGGGGCTCTGAAACTCAGCCAGGTGTGGAACGACAAAAAAATACAGGGTCGATATTATTTGAGCCATTTTTGCTGCTTTGAATGTTCTGCAGTTCAAGGCTCAGATCTACATCTGTCACAGAATTTAGCACTACATATATTTTTATATCAATTTACTCATGCGAATTGGATGAATGAGGAATTTGGAATACAAAGGGAGTGATGGAATCTGGCAGTGCGACATCTGAGTCGGGTTAGTAGAGCAACACATGGATGTACATAAGTGCCTGCCAGCTTTCATTTTCTGATTATTTCAGCCTATTGTCAGTAACAGAACTTTCCTGACTTGGGATTTATGGCCATGCACCCATGAAGGGTTCTTCACCTCTAAATGCCACTTTCAGCTCACCTCTAGGGCAGGCATCCTGAATGCCTGGGAAGGGCAGGCTGGTGCACTACTGAAAGGTTTGTGCTTTGATTAAAGAGAACCAGCACACTCATCTAATTTTACCTCTTTGACCTTTAAATTGCTAATGTGTCCCTGTTCTGTTTAACATGGAGAGAAATCACAAGGCAGTTAGTTGCCACAGAGGTACGGCACATTTAAGTGGGACGTGCCAAGGCTTTTGAATGTAAGAAGTTCACTTTTATTGGAGATTCATAAATGTTTTGCACCAATACAATGACTAAGATATGTTAGAGTACGTGTCAGGGGTAAATTGCTTACATACCATTCTGGTTTTGCTCTGACTGCCTTTACCTTCTGTCAAAACAACTTGCTATAGGTAGAAAGGTGGTTCCATGCTGGCCCTATAGCCCAGTCTGTAGGGATTTGCACACACAGAGCAATGTTTGACTAATAATTCTAATTTATAAACCATCAACAATCCTAAAAACAGATTAGCCAGCAAGGACTTTTTGTGACAAATACCATGGCACTTTTCCATACCGAACCACATAAAAGGACTCTGGGTCAGAAAAATGCATTCATTTAGGATCAAGTCTAGCAAAAGTCCCACGATTGCCAATGGAAGAAGAATAACACCCCTGTTGCCAGACTTTTCCTAGGCAGTGGGTGGCCATGGATAGAGTGCTGTCCCTTCCCCCACCAACATAGTCTCTGTGTTACGAGTTGATTTCTGTTGAAGTCCAGCAACTACACAGTCTCAGGGTAGCTGGCTACCAGCCTGAGCTTGCATTCCTGCCTGGACTGCAGGGGCTCTGACAGCAAAGGTAACCGTCATGGTTAACTTCACTCCTGGTATGGCACAGGCCTGGTGGAAAACCCCAACAGCTCTGGAATTGCACGCTGAGGTTCAGGAACAAAGCACACAGGGAGTTCTAAACTGCCTCTGTCACCTCGCTGGCACTGCTGTGTGCTCAGATCTCAAGATTAAGCAATTTATTTGTGCCAGGATTTAGCCTGAGTTACACAGCAAGCCAGAGCTCTTGAGAAACACGAGCAGCCAGGTTCCTCTGAGCCAGTGTGGCAATGGGTGCAGCCTCTTCTCTTTGAGCATAGGCCCGGACCTGGGTGAGAGGAACCACTTGCAGCTATAGAGAGAGCCCCAAATGCCCAAGTGAACTCCCTTGTCCTGCAAGGTCAGCACAAAGCAGGTAGAGCAAGGCTGTAAGGACTTGAGAAACACATTGATCCTGTCAAACCAGTGAGGGTTTCAGCTGCTTAGAGAAAAGGATCGGAAAACTGATGCACTTGGCCCATCTGTTGGGTTCACCAACCTGAAGGCATATTCTACTCCTCAGAATGCTGGTTTCCAGCTGATCAGAGCTTTCTCACCAAGAAGACATTTTTAGGGGGAAGAAACAAAGTGCAAAACAACAAAACAACTGAATAATTGAAACAGAAACATAATTTTGGAAGATGATGAAAGTTAAGAAAATGGGAAGGGACCAGAGGGATAAAATATTATATTTACTAGTTGAAATATTTAATTCCTCTAGTTACAGAACTCTATGATGGGTGGATGAAGGTAAATGAGACTTGTTTATAGTAGATTTATGTAAATACAGAAGAGCTTTTCCAGGACCTACATATATCCACCAAATATGAAAAATGTAGTAAATTATTACAGTAAAAGTGTCAGATGCTTCCCTGAGATCGGCAAGAAAAACACCTTGGTTCTTCCAACCCAGCTACATAGCCAGTCTCATGTGCTGCTACCCTTACCCTCTGCTGAGACCCACATCCACAAAGGCATGAGATGAGCTTGGTAGCATACCCTGAATATCAACATCTCTGGTTGTTTTACATTAAAGGGGAAATTGAAGGCCCACTCTCATGCCAACTTCTGTCTTTTATATGCATATTCGTAAAATACATGCTGCAGTTCAGTGATGACTTTTCAGTCAAACTAATTCAGACTTCTGCCAAAAGGGTTGGTCCCCCCTGTCCCTTCCTGCGTGTGCTGTCTTGTGTCAGCACCAGCATTTGTGTCTGTAGAGCACACACTTCCTCAAATATTCCTCAAATACAGGGTACAGGCAACGGAGAACTGATCCAGGTGAAAGCTCTACCTCTGCAGAGCTGTATCTCATAACCCAGTGTCTAACGTTCTTCACTGGTTCCAGCCTTTTATGAGTGCACTAAGTAAAAGAAATAACCTTTTTTTTAGGTAAGTCCAGTTCAGACTTACTGGATAAATCCTGTGGGCAGTAAAGACCATATCTGAATGTACTGATGCTGTGTTGCACGGATTGGTTGGCCAAAAGAAGCAGAAGGCAATTAGATTTGCCCCATGGTGAATTCCCCATGCAAGTCCAGTTCTCAGCTATTGCTGGTGCTTTGTTCTTCCTGTGTGTGTTGGTCCTGGTGTGAGGGATACCTTGGGCTGGGTACAGGCATAGGAGTACAGTAGGTGTGCCATGTTATGCTCTGCTTACACTCAGCTCACATTTGCTGTGGGCTGCTGAGAGATGGGGGAGGAGAAGAGAAGGGAAAAAAGCCCATGAGCAGAAGCTGCAGGAGCTCACAAGAAAAGACCCTCCTCAAAGTTCTGTGTCCCAGATCTGATGCCTGACTCACAAAGCTTCACAAAACCCCTTGATACTCCTCCCTGCTGAGCTGAGCTGTCTTCCCTGCTTACCTTTGATCATAAGTTGTGTGTTAACTTATATATTGCAGTTTTCTGGGTTTGTGTCTTGCTCATACAAGGATATATAAGATGTGGGCTGGATTCACATTCCTTCCAGAAGAATGTAGAAAAATCAGAATGCAGCCAGGAGTCTCCATCTAGTTTGATTTTTCTTTTCTTTAAGCCTATCTAGGAGTTGCTACACGTAGGGCATTGTAGGCCAAAGTTTACAGCACTGCATTTAACTGCACCTTTCACACAGCTCGTAAACCAGATTTCCAATAGCTGTAATTTTAAATTTCTCTCCTTGGATGCAGTGGAAAATGTGACTTTCATGCTTTTCTGTATGTTTACAGCATCATAAATAACACACAGATCTGAAGTGTTTTAAGTACATCAACATGCTATTTTAAACAAAGTAGTGAAAGTATGTAGCATATAGTGTCCAGTTGTTTTTATTTCTTTCAAGATTCCTCCTGCCTGCCTGATATTTTTTATCTTTGTATAGTTCAAGACTTCTTTATGTGCTGCACCTCAAAGTAAAAGGAGTTCAAAGTCAGATGAAACCTGGGTAGAGAAAGCAAGCGTGCAAAAAGCCTGTGTGGTGTTGCTACTTACTGCAGGTTTTAGGATTTATAGAGTTTCAATAGACTTTTCACCAAAATTTCAATCTGTGATAGGTTTAATATCCAAAATCTTTTGAAATCTTTTGACAAAACAATCCTTGAGTTGATATTTGACATGATAATAACTTTCAATGAACCAAGAAGACATTCTGTTGGTAGAGTTGTTTGATTATAGTCAGTTTCCATAACTGCAGCACTATGTTTATTACACATTATATGTTTATTACACTGAACCCATCCAACACTTTTGTAAAATGAATCATCACTAAAAAACCTGCTTCTTTTTTAGGATTTTAATAGTATCGTGCATTATATAAATAACTGATAGAGTATATAAACTTGGTGGTTGTTAAATTTAGCTACTGATCTGACACAAATATTTTAAACAAATTTTCATCTTTTAGAGGTTAAAATCTGGATATATTTTCTCTAAGGGAATAGCTGTGCTCAAGCATAGATTTCTAAGCATTTCTGACCCTCTTCACATGCAAGAGGATTTTGGAGGTTTTCTTGTCATAAGTGTCACTCATAGAAATGGAAAGCCCTGAATGTATTAAAAGATGGTGAGGTCTCTTGGTCAAAAAATGCAACTGATGTTCTTGAACGTTCTGCTTCAGTGAACCCCTCACACACCACACATGGAACCAGTAAAGGAGCACTGTTTCTTCCTTGAAATGGGCCATGCTATTTCGTTTGAAACAACATGTGTTTCTGCTGGGTGTTCTGTGGTTCTGTCTCAACAACATTACTCAGAGCTCAAATACATCAGGTATCAGCCAAGTAGCTCTCAAATATCAGAGGGATGAATAAATCATATTTTCAAGAAACACCCATCCCTTTCAAATAGATAGACAGCTATACATCTGAGACATAACTTGCTTGAAAGAAATAATTTAATCTCACTCTTCGAAAATTCGAGTTGCCAAAGGATTTCCAGTAACAACTTAAATGAAAGTCACAGGAGAGGGATTGAGGCCTCCGTACTATTATTAAAAAAAAAAACAACCAATCCCTTTCCTCGTGTCTGTTCCACTGGTGACCTCTAGTGCCCAAGGACAAGAACAGGTATTCAAAGTTTCTCCAAAGCAGTGCTTTGAGAGAACGTGCAATAAAGCAGAGTCCTTTTTTTCAATGTTAAAAATTCTAACATGGTCTTTCAGTTCACAGTATTTTAAGTGCAAGATAATAAGATGGAAACTTAGTGTATTAGGGGAAGCAAAATATTTATGCTAATTGTAAGACTAGAAAGCTTTTTATTTGTAAAAATGAATACCGTGCAAGATTATTCACATTTGAACCATCTGTTTCAGGCCTTTGTCTTTTCCCCAGTCTGTGAAAAGGAACCAAACCTACATTGGAAAGGTCGTGCTTCAGCCACCACATACTACTGAGCAGATGATCTTCAAGCATGAGGCCTAAATAGGTAACATTATTATCAACTCACTGGAATTTAGCTGAGAAAATGGGAAGCCTAAGTACCCACTCAAAGACCACAATTGTTCAGAGCTTGATTTTTAGTTATGATTATATTTCTTTTAATGTTATTGTGATATTTCTTTTAATGTAGCACACTCTGACATGAGAGTATGGGAAGGCATAAAGGTAGGAAAATATATCTTAGTTATTTCCTTCACAACAATATTGTCAAATAGAGATCAAACTGGAAAGCAGCTCTGAATGTCACTGCTATCCTGTCAGCTATGGAAGTGATGGGCAATTACAAAGGTCCAGGCATTCCATGTTTCTTGGGCAAAATGCTTTGGTATATCTGACTTCCATGAAGTCCATCTCTGCCTGTGACTCAGACTTTAGGCAATGAGAAATTTTCTTTGGCTAATGTTAGCTCAGTGATGTGCAAATAGAAGGTAGCTCATGTTTAACAGTGTTAACAGGAGTGGGTTAAACTGTGCTCTGAGAGAAGCATGCTAGGGAGAAGTGCTCAAAAATTGTGTATGGAGGAGTTAATAACTGAATGCATGCATTAATACTTTGCAGATATATATTTTAATGTCACACAGACAGGTGTCCCTCACCAACCCCATGTTTCCCACAGCAGAGTCTCAGACATATAGCTCCTTAAAACAATTTAATCATGGTGCAACAACAAAATAAGAGCTCAAGCTGACACCTCCAAGGAGAGACCCCAAACAAAGGAATCCCTGGGCTTTTATATTCCTCAACATTGTATTGATGAAGGAACTGTACCTCTGAGTGCTCTGAAATGTAATCTCTTACAGGAGAGATGGGCAGCTGCTCTCTTCTCCAATTAAAGAGAAGGATGCTGCAATGGATTCTAAATTGAAAGTCCTGGATGAATGAAGACATTATCCTGCAGCTCTGTGCCAGGAGTCTGTGTCACAGGGAGCTCAGTGTGGCAGTGCCGTCGCTGTTGCAGAACAAACCTTTCCTGTGATATGGTAGCACACAGCTCAGCCTGCAGGCTCTGTAGGTCACCACTCCAACCTGCCTTCATCTCACTTGTCACTGCACAGAAATCTTCTGCAGAGTGATGGTGTTTCCTCCAGAGATCAAATGCCTAAAGCTCTTTACTGTTTCAGTTGTTTATTGGGTCTGTCCTGAGAGGGCTAATGGCCTAGGGTCACAGAATTCAGACTTGTAGTTATTGAACATCTCTTGACTAAAAGCATGTGTAGGGATGTGTGAGAGAGAGAAGAGAGTGTGGGGATGGGAAGGAGAGGAGGTGTGCACAGAAGCTGGTCTTCCCTGTAATATAAACCATGCCAAATCCATTTACACATAGAGATGTAAGTGCAGTCTTAAAATCTGTGTCTTGGGTGGCAAAGCTGATTACATGACTTCATTCCTGATGTCATTTGATGGCTGTGGGCAGTGAACACAAGCCACCTAGCTGTAACCTTTAAGCTTTCTGCAGCTCATGTAAGAACTTGACAGTAAATTGCAGTAGCTGACTGCATACAAAGTACAGCAAAGCTTCGGAATGGGGAAATTGTTTGTATTTTAATAAAGGCATGGGAAACAGCTGACACCTTAACTCAAACATGAGCAGAATACTCTTAAGGTAAACATTTTTACCCTGTTATCCCATTGGCTGTCCAGCAGCAGTCCTCTAGCCAGGATCTGTGAGGTGCCAGTGATCCAAAATGCTGCACACGCTGCCTGAGGAATGCCAGCAGCATTAGTACTCAGGTAGTAAAAGTGTACTGCTGGTGTTTAAAAGAGAGCCAAAGCACTGCTCTGGTGGAGGCATCACTGCTCAAGCACCTGGGGGCTCCAAGTACCTTCCTGACAACAGCAGCCTCTTCAGAAGATTCAGAGGGGGTATTTCCTGCCTTTGAGATTGTTTTAGTGGCTCAATCATCCATAGTCTGAGCCAGAAAGAGAGTAAAAATCATAAGAAGTCTCATTGTGAGGGTAAGAATGTAAGATCTACTCATTCTAGAACTTTTATATGTTTTCAGCTGGAATCAAATTTTCTTCCAAGTGCAGTTTGGCACAAAAAAAAAAAAAAAAGGCAAGTGAAAGGGAATAATTTTAGGCAGCATAGAAAATGGGTCAGTCAGCATTTTCAACTTGCATAAAAACTGCTTCTAAGTATGTTCAAACTATATTTACTTCCATTAAAATGTATAATTATCCTCCTGCTTGACCAGAAAGATGGAGGTATTTAGTTATATCAAGTAGCAAAGTAAGATTTTGGATAAAATTTCCTACTTTAAATTTTTAATCATAATTAAAATTTGTATTTTAAATCAGAGTATAGTTCCTGCTCTGCTCCACTATGGCTCAGAGCAATACAGACCCAGTGGTGGCCTCTGAGGACTGGAGAGAGCCCACATGAGCAGCATCCTTTCAAGGGGTCTCTGTCATGTTTTATTCATCTGAATAAATAAGACTACCTAATAATTTGAAACAACAACTTTCAGGCCATCAGGAACTATGTAGACTTGCTAAACTTTGGTTTTATTATTCTATTCCACTGATACAATTGGGAAAAAAAAAAAAAAGGCACAACCCCCCAATTGTGAATAGGTTAAATTTAAGAATGTTGCACCCATCAGAAAAATGAAATGTGTTACTCTCTACACATTCCTACTAAACATCTGGGAAATCTTAGCCTAAAAACAGTGCAGCAGGCACAATGGAAAATCCATGAGAGTGATGACAGCTCTGATTTCACATGTATTTATAATCCTGCACTTCGTTTATTTTCTTGGGATTTCTGAATTTGACAGAGACAGATATCTGAAAATAACTGACATGCTAGCTGTCAGCCTGTCCTTAAAATGTGTGGTCAATAGATCAAGGGAACTAAAACACAGGGGGCTCAATGTTATTCTCCGTTACAAAATGCAGAGAGGATGAAGCATTTTATAGTTCCTGAGTGAAATGCTCATATGTGAAAAAATAAATACCTGGCAGTCTCTCACTTCAGCAACTTGTACATGGTGCTGAAGGCAAACTACTACCTGCAGTCTGTGAAGGAAGGACTTTGCCACTGTAACACAAACATGGAAGCATGGAAATGAGAGCTGTTTGGAGGTTAGATTTTCATCAGGCCTGTGAAAGGTCCTTCCTCAATAAATGGGATCATTTTGTGCAGTAACTTTGAGGTAATTCAATTCAATGTGCAGATCAATCTCCTTTGTTCCTGTAGGTATTAGGAGTAATGCATAGTTTTGGCAAGTAGGAAAAGCAGGACAGACCTAAATGAAACTAAAGCTGCTTTGAGACAGAAGTTCTGTGTTATACATGTCTGCAGGCCCAGTATAAAGAGGACATTTTCTTCAAATTAAACTGCATCCCATACCGACTGCTGTGACAGCGAGCTAACATAAAGGCCAACATGTTACTTTTAATTCAAAAGGCAAAGATAATAAGATTAATATTGAAATTCTCCAAATATGAGGTGGAAGACAGCAGTGATTGCTTGCTATCCACAATACTGAAACTTCTTGTGTGGTGTCAGTAGTTCTGCCAAGGTAAGCAGGAAGAGGAATGAACTACTTACCTCCACTTCCTATATCTGCTAGGCGCTGCATAAATTTCTGAGAGAGAACCTACCAGTGAGTGGCTGCAGATCAGACTAGACAAAATTTCTTCCACATGTTACGACCACGTTGCTCATTAACCACAGAGATTCAAGAAGTCTGCTCTATTCAGTTATCTCAGTTGTGGGTGATGGATTTGTGTAACAAGAGCAGTGCACAAAACGCAACTAGGGCTGGGAAAATCTGCCAGAAAAGGATCCTGGCAGCTCGTTCTTCAGAGGGATAAGCCCTGCTTTTCCAAGGAAAATTCAGCAGGACTATTCCTGCAGAACCTCCTTAGTCTTGCCTGGAAAAACAACTGTAAGTGTGGGTGTACATTTATATATATATGAGGACCAGAAAACAACTGGTAGACTGCAGTGTGTATGACTGAATCTGCAGCAGCAATGATTTTGGGTCACCTTAGAGTAAATATCTTGTTACAAAGACCTTTTGGTTTAGGAGATATGCCACTTACTATTTCATAAGTAAATAAAAGCTATCTTGCAAGGAGATCATGAAACATCATACAGTTTTCATGTAATGATTTTTATTTTTCCCTATCATAGTTTTCTATTCACACCACAGCTCCCGACCACATACAATAGTGTGGACATGAAGATTAGTGTGTGTGGCTGTCACATCCCACTCCTAAAAGGAAGGGAGCATCCAACATTCCTAGATGCCACTGGTGGAAAAGGAATGACAAATTTCACAGGGTCTGAAAAAACTTAGAAAGTGTTATTAGTAAATGATGCAGTATATTTGCTGTCACTTCAGGAGGTACCTGTATTTGGATGTGTGAGGACAAGAATTCTCACTGCAAGTGAGAATACAGAGTTGAGAGAGATTGGAGGAGGGTTCCAGATATTTACACAACTTCCTGGAGAGAACTGGGATCTTTCTGAATTTTGCAGTTTCAGAAAACTTGTTTATAGGTGTCTTTCTGAATTTTCTCTCCTACTTCTACTTTGTTTCATAAATCAGTGTTGTTTGTCTTACAGTGCACCTATTGCTTCTGTGGCACTTTGTAAAATTAGAAGACTGGATTCACTCTGGCATTCTCGCTAGCAATGGCAATGACAGCAGGTTTCAGAAATGCAGAACATGGCAACCAGGGTAGGGAATTCCAGAGTACTCTCTGAGGGCTCTTCAAACTTGTCTCTTGCATGAATACTTTTTTTTTTTTGTGTACACAGGAGATGCATGAAGATATTAATTTCTTACTCCAGTGAAAATGTTGGTAAGAAGGCAGAGAAAACGTAATTGTTACTGGAGATAGTCTTCAAACAAAATCTAAGAAGAAAATGTCTGTTACACAAGCAGTCTTTGGGAGAAAGCCTTTGAAGAAAAAGGATGCACAATTAAAGTGGTTTCTTATGCTGGTTAGCAATGGACTTGGAAGGCAGAAAACATTGTACCAGTGTTTCTCACTGCAAAAGTCTGCTGTAGCCTGATAAATGTTCCCAATAAAAGATAAGGGTGTGCACTGAAAAAGAGCTGTTAATGACACATTGCTGCAAGCATTATGCTGTCTGGTGGAATGGACATATTTGTCCAAATGCTTGTTATTCCTGCTTGCTTGTCACTCCTGAAAGTCCAGCTGGTATCTTTTTCGTGGGTCCAGGGAGACACAGGTATTCCCTGTTGTACTGCTGTATACCTCAAAAGAAATCATCTCAGCAGAGAAAGAGGGGGCAGCAGGAGGAATTTTGGCAGCAGGATGATAGTTTGCCAACCAAATTCCTTTTTCTTGACAAATTTATTTCTTTTAAATTCAAATTATCAGTAGTCAACTCAGCATATACTACGGTATACCCTCTGATGAAGTTCTGTCAACCCATCTGGAACACTGACCATCAATTTTGAGATGGACTTGGGAAGCAGCTATGGAAGGCATAATACTGTTTCTTTAAATAATCCTAAATATCTAGGTGTGTGAATAGTCATTACACTTTACAGGCTGGCACTGGTTTTGCTTTGAATGCTTCAATTTCTGGTGCACTAAATATTAGTGAATATTTATGACTGTATCTGTGACCAGTGCCAAAGAAAATGCTTGGCTTTTGCGATCAACAGGCATTTCACTTCCGTGTGTCCAGGCTTTTCCATCTGGATGCATTTTCCATGCTTATCCAAGAGCTTTGAGACCTACACAGTCTCTCTGTAGGTGTGGCATACGAGAATATCCTCATCAAAACTGCGGTATTTTGGTGAATGAGCAGTTTAGAACTTGTTTTACATATGAAAGGGACTTGCCATTCACCTGTTGGTCTCATCATTTCTGTGCTCCCTGCACACTTGGTGAAGTGAAAAAATTCTTTTCAGCAGATCCCGAACTGCTGGAGTCCGACAGCCCGTTTGGCATCCCAGCCCTTGGAACAGCTGTCTCAGGAACCAGTCTGATTCAGCCAATAAGCAGTGCAGCAGAATGATAAGCTCAGCAGGGGCAGGCTTTTGAGGTCTGTGGCTTTTGAGGGTAACACCCCCAATTTCTATGCTGTGGGGACAGAGACCCAGGCATTTTTCCCTGGTGCTTTTGCCCTGTTCCAGACACAAAAACAAAAAATGAAGATGATTAAGGCAATGCCTGTGTTCATTCTGGTGTTTACAGGTGAGTGAACAGTTCTTTATATTTTTTCTCAGCCAATACTTCCTCTACAATACTTGTAATTACTTCTTGAAAATATTCCTAAGTACATTCTAAGTGTTAATTCATGTCTTCATCTATAAGTACAATCACTGAAAGCGTTTTGTCTGTGCATTATCATATTGTACCACATGAATGACTACTTTAGTTACATCTCTATCAGTAAATTAAGCTTAATCAGTAAACTAATGCTTAAAAAGCACAGTTATTTTGCCATGCAATTATCTGTGGCACTCCTAATAATAAATCTTCAAGAATTATTTAGGTTGTATTTTAAGAAATTCTCTGCAGGTACAGGAAGACAAAATGGCCAGTATAAAAGGTAAGACTTGTTGCAACATTAGTCATCTTAGACTCATTAATGAATGACAAAAATAAATGTTAATATTGGTTATGATCAATATTCTAACAATCAACACTAAAACTGGAGAAATGACAACACCTACAGCTCATCCCTTTTTATTTGTCTGCACTGCTGGTTACAGGTACAGTGGCAGTATCTCAGTGATGCTGCAAGGAAACAAAAGAATTATTTCGGGCCTTTTAACAATAAGCACCAGGCTTTCCTGCCTGCCCTACAAAGACTTTGTAGATTTGCTGATTAGAAGTGAGAATGGCTGGGATCTCCCTCTGCAAGTTTCCTGAACTTCCCAACTGCACCATTTGCACGATTAGGACTGTCAGGACCCCTTGTATCAGTTCTGTCTAATGAAAGCATTTACGTTTGATACTCAGAATTTGTGACTGAATGTTGCATTAGAGAGACCTTACAGAATCTGAGTAAAGTATTAGGCAATAATGAAAGGGGTTTATATTTGTCTGTTAGAATTTGTGACTAATTTTATCAGTTTCATACATTTCCACCAGAGCACTCTTGCTTGTGAAAAAGAAGAAAATAGGCTTTGTCTGGTGCAAAGACATAAAGCACTTTCTTCTTTACACCTCTAAAGCAATAGAGGGAGAATTTAAGAAGGGGGAAAGAGGTGGAGGGGGTTGGCTAATGGACTTTCTTATCATGAAGGTACATGTGTTCTGAAACAAGCCTGCCTGAGAATTTATGCTGTCCCTCTTCTAAGGAGTTCATGGAAATATGCATACCACCCCTCTCTGCTGAGCTGTGCCCTGCTTGGCAGAGACCTGTGAAAGCTTCAAAGTGACAAAGCAAGTTTCTCTCCTAAGCCTGGAGTAACTTCAATGCATTGCTAACAAGTGCTGCCCATTCTCAGAGAGAGGCAGCATCTGCCCATAAGTACTGTTGGGTGCACACGTTTGTTCTCTTCCAGAGAAACTGTGGATGGATGTTATGTCCAGAGGGGATGTTATAATTCTAGGAAGGACTTTGCAGACAGCAAATCTCAGGGGAGACCCGAATTAAATAAGTTGTTTGATGATGCTGAATTTTTTTAACTTATGTGTCCAAGAATCTCCCAGGGCACAGCTTTGCTGCCCTGTGATGTTTCAGAGTCCATCTGGAATTTCCTGGAGCTTCTGCTTCTATAGAGGAGGTTTTGTTTTAGTTTGTTTTTTTATATCACAACTGTAGCTGTAAAAAGGATCCCCTTAATGCTCCAATAACTTATAAAAGGTTATAGTTTTCCTCTCTTCCTGTCATTAACAAAAAGCTCAGGAAAAGTATCTTTCACCCCTCCCCAATTCTTTTTCATTAGTTTGCAATAGAAATGGAGAAGTAATGTGAAAGAAAGGGTGTTAATTATATTTGTTAACTAAAGCAAGCAAATGAGTGTCATCATCTCCATCGATGTGGTTGCTTCCCATTTGAGAAGCATATAGGGAGAGAGGAAAAGTGAGAATGAGGATGAATATATCAATAAAGGCCCCCGGTGAACTGAGCTGCCTTATCCTATCAACCCCCATCAAAACAAATTGCTAATTGTCACAGTGTCCAAATCTAGTAAAAGCTCTGCTACTGTTCCCTTATGGATTTCATTTTCTTACTCCAGAGCAAGGAAACAATATCTGAGACTAATATCTGTGATTTTTTTTTTTCAAAGCTTAGTAAATGGCAGTGAGGGGAGTTTTTCCAAACTTTTTCTGAGAAACATCTTAACAATTTCAACTGAAACATCCACGCAAAAAAAATGGATGGAGGGAAACATTCCAAATGTATAACAGCAGGCAAGATTGTCCAAATTATGAGCATTTGAATCTAATAACTGAAATTATCAAACAACCTTAAGAGTACATGGTATGGTGTACTCCAGCAATAATTTATTGAAATTTTAAAATTTTAGGATATCTTTGTAACGCTCAGGGGGAATTGACAACTACAAACACTGTAGTCCACACAGAAACAGCAGGTGGTTTATCACCTCGTCGGGTAGATGGTAAACATATCCAAAGTTCTGCACCAAGTTCTGCACCAAGTTCTGAACCAGAAACAGAGGATCACGTTGAAGGTCTGTTTTTTAAGTTGTTGCTTCCTTCAAGTCCTGAGTCAGTTCTTCCCTCAAGTGGGCACACCTGAGTCTTGTGAATGCCTTGTTGCACTTTTCCGCTGTTGTTTTCCACGCAATGACTCTCCTTAGAAGAATTGTGAGTGCAAACCAATTTAGCAGAAATGTAACACTGTGATTGATTTAAACAGGTTTCCACCTGTTTCTACAGAGGTGGAGGCTGAAGCACAAAGAATATTTCAGACATCTCAAATAACACAGCCTAACTAATTGTCTGTCAGGGGCAGGAAATGCATCATTTAATATAAAATCAGGCACTTTCCATGATCAGCGGATAGCTTCCTATTCTGTGCCAAGGGAAGACAACTAATGAGGAAGATAACAGCAGAAAAGGTCCCCCCGACCTGTGAAGTGTCTGGATTGTTTCTGTGACACCTCTGTGCAGCACGTGCCTCTGTGTGTGTCTCAAATGCCACCCTGCTCCCGCTGGGCTTTCTGGAGGCTTTCTGGAGTGACTGCTTTCTCAAGCCCCACATCTTCTCTTAACACAACAGCTGCAGGCTGCATGAAACTTCGTACGTGCAGGCTCAGAACACTAATGCTTTCTCAAATCCTGCATCTGTGGGGCTTTGGGTGGTGGTGGTGGTTTCCACAGCAGCTGCTAGGGCAGTGTTAGCAGCTGAAGTGTCAGGGATTTCACCTGCCCTCCCTGTTTCCTCCCCTTGTAGTCTCTTCTACTGCTTCTTATACTGAGGTAGGGAAAGCAGCTTTAACTTCACCACCATGGCTGTGCAGTTTTCTCAAGTTTCTAATTTTTATTATTTCCCTTTTGGCAGGAAGAAGTCTGCCAACTCTAGTAGGTAGGTTGACAACTTCAATATATGTACTTAAATGATTTTTTCTTTACCTAAGTTTTGAATGTTTAACTTCTTTTACTGCAAGTGGTTATGGAATACAAAAACTATGTATGTACTTGCTGAAAAACTCTGTTTTCATATAATAGTATTTAAGACACTACTTAATTGCAACTCATGGTATTTCTCTGGTGAAATTTTTAATGAGGGCATCACGCTACTAGACTAAACCATAGTAATTTGCTTTCTTATTACTATAATTAGTATCTGGGCCTTTTTCTTTTAACAAAATCTCTAACACAAATAATAATTTTGTGATCAGCAGTAACTGTTGTTTGCAAAAAAAAAAAAAAAATAATAATTATAGCACCTATTTGCACTGCCAAAAAAAAGTACTGTAGTGATCTGTGACATGATTGGCTTATTTCTGTACAAACCCAGATCTGAATGAGATTTGCGTTTGTAGGAAAAATCAAGACCTGTATTTTAGTGTCACATATAAATATTTTATGCTGTATATTATATATATATTATGTATAATATATATATATATTACCCACCACAAATGTAAGTATTAATTTTTTCCTTGTCTTAATGGCTTAGAGTCATGGTTACCTTTCTTTTTGCTCTTCTAGTGGCAGGAGTCAGCATTGCCCTTGTGTTGCTTTTTATTCTTATAGTTGCTGCTTTTTGGTATGCATGGAAAAAATCACAGGTAAGTCCAAGTATTTTTTCTTTGGATATTTGTTACTGTTTGAATCTGTGTATGTTATAGAACATGAAGTTTCAGCTTCCCACTTTTCACTCAGACTTCTGATGTTCATTTGCACTGTAGTTGCTTTTCCACTGGGAGGGGAGTTTTTGCCACTGTATGGCATTCTTAAGGTTAGGCAGCTTATAACTGAAATTTAATTTACCTCAGCTTAACTCCCTTCTGGGATAGGACCTGCTCTCATTTTTGTAGGAATGGCTTCTGGTTTACAGTTTTTTTCATAAAAGGTCCTGCATCAGCAATGACAATCGAAGTGTTCAAGTGAGTTTTATCTGTCTGAATTACTTTAGATCCTGTAATTATTTATCATGATTTATGCTATAATAACTTGTCATAGACAGTCTTATCTGTGATGAGTTAATATTGATTAAAATTAAAATATTAGGTAACTTATGTAATAATAAGAATAAATGCAGTAACAATATAGAAACAGATATGCAAAAATAGTCTGTTACTGAAACAATTTAATAATAAGGAAAAATATCGGTAGAACTTACATTATACTGACATTATTGGTTTTGCATTTGTGTAGCTCAGGTGCACGCTGCAGCCATAATAATGTATTTGTGTTTCTTTCACAGGAGGGTTCAATTGTAATCAATCCCATCCCCTACGGTGAGGCTGGAGTGTCCTTAAGAGTCCTCCCGGTGCCTGAGAACTAACAGGAGTGGCCTTTTGAGAGAGCAGTGCAGTGACAGCAGGAGAGCTGCTGTGTGACCCTCTGGGAGGAAAGAAAAGCCCTCTCCATTGCAGATAGTTAAACAGCACTCTCAAAAGAGCTGTATCTGCAAAATAGTTACATTCTTGAAGTTATAAATGTCCTCTTTAGGGAAAATGCCACACTTAAACTATTTTCTAATAAATTACCCCTGCACAGAAACACCACCACTGTTGAGACTAGCTGGAATGGCCACTGTTTGTGCTTGTATACCTGTGAACTACCTATTGGAAATGGCTCCTGGAAAGTTTTAGCTTCCAAAATCTGGCTTGGGCTACAACTAGTTTACCAGCATAAACAGTGCTATTCCAGTGCCTGGGAGTTTCCTAGGCATTGGTTCACTTACTAGGCTAGCTATTGTGATTGTTTTCATTTACACTTTATTTTAAATTACAGAGTTGGTACACCCATCCACTCATGATCAGGGATTATTCAAAGATGACCAGTGCAAACCTTTGCTTGCTCCTTGTGCTGCTCAGGGGAAGAAGTAGTGAAAGAATGACAGTATCATCCAATAAAATTCAGGTTTCCAGTCTTAACTGATTCTTAAATTTAAAATCGGTTTAATAATAATCAAGTGCCACTCTTCCACTATTTCTTCCCATAACTGAGTAGCACTAACTGGTGCCAGGTGCTCTCAGCAGCCAGGGAGTGCTGTGGGGCTCTGGCTGTGCAGGAGCTTGGGAATGTGGGGCCCAGGAGACACACACACACACAAAGGGCTGCCCTGCCAGAACATGGTACAGACAAGAGGAGCAGAGAGGTAAGGGAATTTTCTGAGATGACTCCATCAGAATACTTTTATGTGAGCTTTGACAAGTGACATTTATTCCTGAGACTGAGCTCCTGGTCTGTAGGGCAAGACCAGTAGTATGTCCCCAGCTCGTATTTATCTGTGAAGATAAATATATTGAAAAGCATGCAGTGTGTAAGTCCCAGAGCAGTGCAGCTACCCTGAGAGCTGTAAATTTGCAGGAAGACACAGATTCTGTTTTTAGTAAATCTCCTCAAACCAGTATTACTTTTCCCAGTAATTGTAAAGAACTCTGTGTCAGCTTTCAATTTCAGGTGCCAACTGACATTCTCTATAAATAGAGACATTTTTTCATGAAAGCCAAAAAGAGATTTTCAGATGACTTCTGTGAAACAAAACAAAGGAATATTTGGAAGGTCATCACTTTTTCCATTGGCTCCATAGATAACAATATCTTTTTCATTTCTGTTAATTTACTCTGAGTTTAAGAATGAGGTAATTGTATGAATTATATGTGTAGCAATATTATTTAGGGTGGGAGAGTTGGGCTAAATCTGCTTCCTATATGGTGTTTTTTTTTAATATGGATCTTCTGTTTTTCCTTCATTTAATAGAAATTTAGTAAGTGCTTAAATGCTTTTTTAGATATTGCATCAAGAGTGCCCTGGGCAACAAACAGTATTATTTGAATGCAGGGGAAATAAGAATAACAAATATTTGCAAGGAATAATTCATATGAACTATGTTTACAATGCTTTGTAATTGATGTTTGCAAGCCTCTTCTTTGTGAATAACTTTGCTTTTGACAATGCTTTTGGACTGGTTGTATTTTTTTTCTGAGCTTTTACAGAATTTGTGTGCTAGAAATAGTATTTAATATTTGTTATTTGGCGTTCATGTTTGGTTATTGCGCTGTTTAAGATGTTTGTGATTGCTGAAAATGTATTCCTCTACCTTGGCTGGCCAGTCCCAGAGGAGTGGATGCTGAGTACTTAGCAGATAAACTACCTGTGGGCTTGCAATTACTTGCATCAATGAAGCCTGAGCAACACCTGGGCTGACACAGGTGCTCACAAAGTCGGGGGATTTTAGGCCCACAGTCCTGGAGTTCCCTGCCTGCCAAGGAGGGGAGCAGCTCATGGGAATGATGGAGCCATGGGGGTAAGGGCAGTCCCAGCTTTCTGGGAAACAGGGGAGATGGTGTTGCAAAGGCACGTTCAGACACAAAGGCAACAGAAAACTTGAAAGAACCATGTTCTGCAGCTCTGATTCGGAAATGAGACAGGAAATAAATGGAAAGGGAGAAGCGTGTGGAAATCAGGGAAGCCCTGATGAGCAGAAGCTGAGGATACAAAAGTCAGACCAGCAACACATCCTACCTGTGGTTTGATGGTCCTCGCATTCATATGCACATTTTTAGTTTATTTATATATTTTTATGGTTTATTTTTATAGTTTATTCACGTTTCTTTTCCACCATAGGAAAGATGAGTAGGAATTGCCTCAGTTTGAAGGAAATGAGTTTTATATCATTTAGAGTTAAGTCTTTTTGTGTACAAGAAGAGAAAACCAAACTACCCAAAGTGGTGTTGGAACCTTGCTAACTGGAGATTACTTTTAAAATCAGATTACCCAAATTACCCTTATTACCAGCACAATGTGAAGAAGGTTGCGTTGATTAGTCTCTGCAGGTCTCTTCAAGCTCTGAATTTCCAGTTTCCAACAACCACCACAGCTAGATAGTTGTGTTTGTACAGCAGCTAGTTTCATTTGTGGATAACTTGCAAAAAGTTAAAAACTCCTGTACACTGCAGCCAGCAGCACTAGGAACAGGTGCCTTACCAAAAAATAAGCATAGAGCAGATGTGGGTGATCTTCCTCACTTTGTATTCAAACCATTTCACATCTCCTGCCTTTTCAGCAGTGCAGACTTGACTGGTACAACATGCTGAACACGAGTTACACAGCTCAAGATCTCTTCTCCTTCCCTTTTAAAAATCCAGTAGGGTTGTTCACTATCATCTTCATCTTTTTACCATGAGCAAAACCAGTGGGCAGTTCTCTTTCCTTTTCCCCTGTCATTCATGATGTTATAGACCCCCAGGACAACTGCTTTGTCTTCCAAACTAACAGTGTGACTTAAACTGCATTGATTTAAAGTTTAGCACTTTAAAAATGTGAAAGCACATCTGCTTTTAATAAATGGAGGCTGGAAATGGAAAGTTACTGTACTTTCTGGGGTAATAATGGCAATTTTTACAGTTTCTACAAAATTTTTAAAAGTTGGTGTCTGCACTTATGGTGTGAAACACAAGTTTGAAGCAAAAAGGATGTGTTTGGCTGAAGAACATGGACAGTATTTTACACAGTCACTTATACTAGTTATGTACATCCCTGGATTTATACACAGTAGCCATCTTGGTCAAACCAAGATTTACTCTTGCTCAGCATAAGGTTGAACATAAATTGAAAGGTTCACCACAAGTTGCATTAACCTCTGTCTCATAAACAGAAGAAGAAGAAACAGGAGGAAAAAGTTTTCAATATGATTAATATTGAAAGCTGGGCAGTAAAAACTTAGACATTTTTAACCCTTAAAACCTTTTTTATGCAAAGTCATCCTTCAGGCCTTTAAAATTTTATTTGTATCCACTTGTTTTGCATTCCCCTTCTGTATATGCTAGAAACAAAACAAGCAGCAGGGCAGCATGTTTTCCTGTCTGTACAGGTTTGACTTATAAATGAAACCAGATAGAATATTGCAAATGGTAAATATGATATGGGGTGAGAAAGGACTGCAGGGCCAGGGTGTTATTAGCAATATGGGCCTTTATTTAGACAGACAGTAGGTGCAGCCACCACTGCCAGGCCATTTCACACCACCTCAAACAAGAGTGTGCAAGCACCTTGCAGTGAATTGTCCAAACTCTGGAGGACTGCTTCTGCTCTTCAGCAGTCCTTGCCACGAAGCAAAGCATTCAACAGGCACACAGACAAACACATGGAATATCTTTCTGTCTCACAAGCATTCCTGCTAGTGAGCTTTGAGCTAGGCTGGATGGCTGGAAGCAACAGTGTTGGAGACAAACTGGATGCTTTTTTTTTGATAGCGCTTTTGACAGAAAGACACGGGTCCTTGGCAGGGAATTTCCAACCAGCTGATTTCAAAGCACTAAGTTCTGCTGTCAGACATCACTTTAGAATCCTGTTTTAATAGTATTCAAATAATTGACTGTGGCCTTCTGTTCCCTCCTGTGTGTGCTCAAGTAACAGACGGGATACATGCCAGAGCAGGAACATCTGTATTGACTGATCTGAGGACTCCAGTCCACCTAAAAGAGCAGGAATGGGGTGTATTCTAATGTGTGCCAGTGATAAGGCTTTTGTGAAATGCCCCTGCAGAGATACGTGCTCCTGTGCCCCTCCCTGGGAACACCCTCTTTTTCACTTCATGCTGGACAAAACTTGGTTTCTTTGAGTTTGTTTTTTGGTTTGTTTTTTTTTTTGCATAAATAGGGTGTTTTGAACAAGAAGCAGCAGAATTGCTTTTGCCAGGTTTGTGCCATAAAAAGTACACCAAACAAGAGAACTTTTTCCTGCAGTTAGTGAGGGATCATTTTGGGTAGCTGTAATGTTGCCTTAGTAAGTGGAATGCCTGGGCTGATTTTAATGGAACTACTTTGTGTGTATTTCAGGTATACCTGCCTCTATTTAAACAAAAATGGAAAATAAATTTCTGGAGGATTATTTACTTAAAATTTTCATCAGACTGACTCTTACATTTTGTAGCTACTTCCAGCAAGAATTCTTTAGTATTACAGACTGGGTAGGTAAACATAAAGATGTAAAGAAATGGAGAAAACATTGTGTTTCACATACTCTGGTAAAATAGTTCTTGAGTATGTAGAATCATAGAATGGTTTTAGTTGGAAGGAACCTTGAAGATCATCTATTTCAAACCCCTTGCCATGGGTACAGACAACTTCCACTAGGCCGGGTTGTTCACAGTCCAGTCCCACCTTCTGCAAATATTTTGTTTTTTTCATTATTAAAGACAGCAAAACCAACTCTATGAAACAAAGCAAAGTCCAGCTCCCTCTCTTCTCCACAGAACATAGAAGAATTGCTGCTGTTAGCAGAGAGTAAAAATATTCCGAGGAATCAAACCTGTTTAGTCAGTGAGTGACTGTAACAGGCTTTCAGTTATTACTCAGGAGGCTGTTGTTTTCTAGGGGAAAAGAAACATTTTTACATTGTTTATTCCATCACCTTTAATAGCTGGCAAAAATCTGATCTTTGTACAAGGAGTCCTTCTTCTTCTAGCACAGGTTTTATAATGTTCTGCAATAGAGTGTCCACGCTGAGTGTTGGTAAGCAACTTTGTGCCATTTTTAGAAGTTGGCCATGATGGTTTGTGCCTCTTGGGGGTCAAGCCCCAGCGTCCAGGAGGTTTCAGAAGTGTTGCTGATCACTTCTAAACGAAATCAGTTTTCATTGTAACTGTGAGCCAAACTGTGCAAAATTTTCTCACACCAGTAATCAACTGGAGTCATCAAGACCACTCACATGAGCAATTTACTGAGCTTCATTTTACTTGCTCTGTGCTACAGATACTGTGCTGCTAGTCTCTTCTACCATACAACTTAAAACTCTAAATTTAGGAACTAAACTCTAGATTTAAACTAGAGTTTAATAACTGTACTCCATAACTAAAACTCTAGATTTAGATCCCTTTTGTGTTGACACGGGAATTCCTTTTACAGTTTCATCCAGTTAGGCATATTCTTTTAAGGGCTGTAATTCCACAGCTGTATGTTATTCTGAGCTTGCAAAGTGCCTTCTGACAGTAAAAAGTTGCTCTGGGATTCTAACAGAACAAATGAGCAAAGACCTAGTGCCTGCAAGTTATGTCAAATGAGAAATGCTGTCTGAATAACAGAAGAGGGAAATAATCTGCCATTCTTCAGTCCAGATCTGCAGTTTCAGCAGCAGATGGCTCAGATGTTGCAGGGTCTGGGTGTATGAATAGGGACATTGTTATTCCTCCCTCAGCCTCATTACACCTAGGCAGTCTGTCTGTGCCCTCTCACAGGCACCCCATTGTCACCCCAGAACACATCTTGATCAAGATGTATAATCCCGGCATTAAATAAGTGCATTTTAAAATGGGATTATGGTGAGGATGATTAACAAGTTCTGATTAATAAATCCCAAATTTTGATCCTACTGCAATTAGAAGAATTTATTAATCACCTCTACATTTTTAATCTTAGCACCTTGAGACATTCAAGTGACTCAGAAGGCTGGATTTTCTTTCTTAACTGCATATTGAATTCCAAAACCAATAATAGGCCCTGATGATAGAAAAATACTCTGTAATCATCAGAAAGATTCTCATTAAAATAATGGCATTGCAAAAATTTCTTTGAAAGCAAAAAAAGGAAATAATTTCTTGGAAGTGCATAGATTCAGTACTAGAGAGAGAGGGTTACAGAATCATGGAATGTGCTGAGTTGGAAGGGACTCATCAGGATTATTGAGTCCAACTCCTGGCCCTGCACAGGACACCACAAGAGTCACACCATGTGCCTGAGAGTCTTGTCCAAATGCTTCTTGAGCTCTGTCATGCTTGGTGCTTCCCTGGGGAGCCTGTTCCAGTGTCCAACCACCCTCTGGGTGGAAAACCTTTTCCTGATATCTATCTGATCTGATATCCCAATGCCCAGCTTTAATTTAGGAACAGGCTTGAAAGGGAAACAGGGAATATACACAACTGGAACTAGGGCATAGCATGTCTTAGGTTTTCAAAGAAGATTAAAGATACATTCCATTCAGTATTTGCATTTGTTATACAATCAGGAAAGGTCTAGAGCTGGGGGGAGGACAGGGGAAGCCACCTCTCACAAGGTAAAATACCTGCTATTTTTAGATTTTATTAAACCCCTCAAATTTCTATTTCAAACATATTTGTAATACTTTTGTTTAAGAAGCCGAGTCAGTTTTGGGGATTTGTAGTGACTGAAATTTTTACAGGTTTGCTTCCAGACATGTATCTTCAGGAACACTCAGTATGGGCAAAAAGTAACAAATTAGGAAAAAAAGAAAGACTGAGGGATGGGTTGCCATGACATAAAATAGAAGGTGGCCACCAGCTGCAGTAAAACAGGACTCTGTAGAGTATTTGTATCTGCTGTATTTGATCTGAGCCATCACAGAAGGCTAGTTTCCCCTAGAAATCCTAAATGGATTCTTTCTTTCCAGTAAGCTCCTGATCAGCTTGTGCTGGTGGAACTGAGATGAAGAGACTTTGTTCTACACATTTGGTGCTAACTAAGCAAAAGAGAAATGCGACTCCTTGGTCACAGGCTACTCCTTTACCAGGAAAATTAAATTGATTCTAGAAATGTTGACAGGAGTCGCAATATCTTTGGAAATATGGATGTAATTCACATGTTTTACTAACAAGTATTTTGGTTAGTGTCAGTAAAGGCCATGTTTTTTTCCCAATGTACAGATATTTTCTTGGAAGCCAACTGAGAAAATGAAGCAGGTTTGCACGGGCTCATTACAAATATGATTGGCACCAAAACTGGGTTGTGTGTTAGTGGGGAAAATAACTGAAAATTTAACTCCGGGTGGAAATTATCCAGAACACTGACAGATGATTTGGCACCTTTTTATGGCCTACTGGTTCAGCTCCTCAGTTTGTTTCCATACCAATGACAGCCAAGGCCACCAGTTTCTCATTGATGATGAACTCATGGCAAAACTGCAGCTTGTGAGCCATGCTGAGCTGTCTGCTCTTCTCTTGTGAGCAGGGTTGTGAAATGCACAAAAATCCAGCCTTGTGATGCAGCTCTCATTTCACAGGCAAAGAAAGGGCATTCACTGAGAGTGCAGGAGGTGAGATGGAAGCATGAGTGGAGCCTAGCAGGAAGGTCTTGGAAGGAAGTCGTGAGCTCAATGACAATATTGTAATCCCTATCTCTGTTCTTCTCCAAAATGTTTGCACTGGATTCAGGGACTGATAACTGAACAGATAATGTCTGATCCCAACCTTCATGGACTTCATTAATGTTACAATTAATGAGTTCTGTTTTCTGCTGGACAAAAACCGGTCAATTAAGAAAAATAAAAATCACATCAGGGAGTTCATCCTTATTCATCAAGGAATACAGTTTATATCTTCCCCTACTAAGGCCCTTCATTCTCTGCCTACTGGTGCAAATGGGAGGAAAACATGAGAAACAGTCCAGGCTCCTCCTAAGACACTGTCTGATGGCAGGATCTGCCTCTCTGAGAACATATCTGCTTTTCACAGAATCCTCAGTTTCCTGTCTGTAGGATATATTAGGTAGGTTTTAATGACAACTCCAGACTAGTGAAGGCTGGTGCTCAGCATTTTGCAGCTGTGTAGATTATGCCAAATTCAAAGCAACCACAAGTCTGGAGCTGAATGTCAGGTTAGAGGCAGATGTGGCTGGGCCGAGTATTAACCAAAGAAAGTGGATATAGCTGCAGCCCTTTGAATACTAGGGTTAGGTTGGCTTTTACCACAAAAAAAATTTCATCTGGATTCACAGCTAAAAATGTCACTGTTATGTGCACTCATTTCAGCTCAGAATGAGCTGTCAGTGGAAAATACGATCCTCTAAAATTCCCTTGTGCTTTTTCACCACATGGAATCCTGGAACCCTCAGAGGTGGTGTGGAGGCACAGAACAATGCGATTTTTATGTAGTCACACAACGTGCATGACCAAAGTGTCTTCTGCATATAAACAATACAGATACAGATGCCCCCTTTGCGAAGATGCAAGAAATAAAGAAGTGCAGTTCTGAAATTCTACGGCAAAAAGCTGTGTTTCCAATTTGGAATGAGAGCTGGGAGCATAGGAAGAATAAATGAAAGATTAAGAGAGATTAAGCAAGAGTATAAGGCTTTAGTGACAATGTCAGATGCCCAGGGACAAGAATGAAGCAAGGACAGACATCAGGGATAGAAATAGTTTACATAAATTGAAGTAATGGGTCTAAGAAGTCCAGAAGATTATAAAAGCTAAAATAGCAAAAAGAGTACTGAAAGACCAATGGCTGGAAGAACAGATGGGGAATTGAGATTTGAGGGCTGAAAGCAGCCAAGATAATAAGCAACCAACAATGATGAAGTCTCTGAAGTGAGGGAAGACAATTGGAGGTGGTGGCTTGGAAGAGTGAAGGCGTTGGATAAAAGGAAATGGAAAGGAAATGCTGAGATTTAGGGAGTGAAATCGAGCACTTCAGTGTTTAACCTTGTGAAACTAAAGGTGAGTACAAAGTCACAAGTATTGATTTGAGGCATCAAAATGTTAGAAAGGACCAGCATGCTTCAGAATGAGAGCTTATGTGTGACCTGCGTACTGTAGCCAAGGACTGTCCTTGTAATGGGAAAAACAAAACTGTAGCTAGAAGTAATGCTGAACTCAGAGGATTTTGGCCCAAATATTGATGATGTAAGCATTCTTCTTTAAAAAAATAATATTTTGTACCTTCAGCAGCTTTGCAAACACAGCTGTTGGGCACAGGCTTTAATTATATTTAAGTCAATGTATTGGTACCAGCTTGATGGTTAGAAAATACCTAGCAATTATTTTTTTTTTACTTGAAGGCCTTTTGGTTAACAGAAAAGTCCAAATGAACTGGTATTTCCAATTCAGACCGAAATCAACTCAGTTAAACTGTGTCCTTTCAGATGTTTCTTCACAAGATGGAATAGAAAATCTTGCAGTCTCCAAATGTTACATAATGGATAAATAAGGAAATAGGAGTTTTGTCTGAAGGCCTGGATGTTTCTAAATATGAGTAATTTTTTTCCTAGTGATAGAATGTTGATTCCTACACAACAGCCCTGCTGTCTGGTTGTGTGAACACATACATGGTTTTCAATAACCAAATGCAATGCAAGTTAATGATACACACTATATCCCTAAGGGAAAGGTTAGTAAGAATCTTTTGCTTCCCCTCTTCAGGAGAATTCTTGCTAAAACTTTGTATTTGGGGGGGTTGATGGGGGAGATTTTGGTTGCAGCTGGTTTTTGTGGGTTTTATTCATCAGGAACCAGCTTCTGCTTCTTCACTCGTTTCTACGGTAATGTAACAAAAATCCCTTTCAATGAAAAAAGTTGAACTCTAGAACGGGCTCAAATTTTGGGAAGCAGTGTCCTAAACAATTCCAATATGCACGGTGCTTCAAATGACTGATAAATTCTCAAAAACTGGATTATTGTCTTTTAACAGAGATTTTCATTTCACCTGCTGAGAATTCTGTAACAGAAGCACCCAACGAATGCAACCCAACCAATGACAGTGCATTTTCATGGTCTCTTCAGATGACATTCAGGAAGATGAGCACCTCCCTTCAGAAAACCACAGTGAAACCAATGGACAGCTAGAAATTTCAAGGAAATCTAATTTTGTACTCCAGTGTATGAAATATAGTTATTTATAGGGTGTGTGATGGCAGTGGTGAGAATGACATCAAGGTGACAGGCTGCTGAGGAAGAATTCAGAAAAACCTGATTAGATGTTTGGGCAAAACACTGTTTTTAGTAATCTTCCAATCAGTCTGGTGTGATCAGTATTCACTGAAAATTTTCAGAGGCTTTCAGTGATAAAGAAGTATACATTATTTGCTTGCAATGGGATACAAACATCAAAATTATTCTTTATTCTTTCAGGGAAAATAGCCTTCCTCTTGGCCCTACCCTCCTGCAACTCTAGAATATGAAGCTGTTGTGTGTACTCTACCTCATCTGTGATATCTAATTAATGGGGTGAGAATGAAAAATGGGATCCTGTTGGGGGGGTGCTCCTTCCTAGATGTGCAGTCAGATGCCAGTTTCTGCTTCAGTAAAATGAAAGGAGTTCTCTCACTGTTTCCACTGCTGTTCTAGTCAGCTATTGAAATTGTTTCTAATTGTTCCCCTCTTGGTTTTAGAAGGTGTGATGTTTATTCATACTTTTGCAGTTTATTCATAATTTTCCTCCATTTCAGTGTTTTCCCACTAATACTCTGCCTGTAGATGATGTTTCTCATATTTCCAAAAGAACTGTAGGCCTCCTGCTAAGGACCCTGACTCCCTTTAGGGATGCTTTGACATACAAGTGAAAAACACTAATAACAACTAGAAACTACTGGGTTTATTTATAAGAATCTTTCCCTCAGAAATAACCCACTTTATGTGCCCTGAGACAGTGTCTCCTGTTCTCCTATACCACTCCATAGCCTTTGACAAGATTTCATTATTAACTGATCATTTCCGCTTCTGGTCTGGAAAAGGATGGTGAAAAATAACAGTAAACCAACTACATAAAAAGAAGTTTAAAAATAATGGAAAATGATATCTGAATAAGCTGGGTTTGCCCCATCTTAACCAATTCTTAATACATTTTTTAATTTCAGGTTATTTAACTTTCGGATGTGAAAAATGTCTTGCTTTCTTCTGCTGCTTCCAGCATTTTAACATCATAGTGAGACTTTTTGGTCATATTTTGGGGTAATGGAAATACTTGCTGACATGCAAAAATATGCTCTATATGAGCTCTGGAGGATGACTGCTTTAGAAGATGCAGTGAGGATGAGACAATGATACAAAATTGTAGCTCATTTTTTTGGTTGTCAAGTTTTAGCGTCTCCTTTTAGGCCTATTGTTAGAGTTTTGATAGATTTCATTGGAAGATTACACACTGGTGCAACAGCTTTTTGATCAAAAATTGTCTTTACTTGGTTCAAATGGAATTCAGGGCTTAAACAGGCTAAAGGAAAACTCAAATTCCAAGACAAGTTCAGAAAATCATGCAAATCTGCAGCTATCACACTTTAAGAGTTTGAAATTATAAAGACCACACAAATCGTTTCATGAAAGATCTTCAAGCAAAGCTTCATTTTTTCCCTTTGGAGAACTGGAATTTCTTCATCTTAATGAAATCCTTGTCTATGGCACTGGTCTTTCTCATTTCCTCTCATAAAACAAAAAAGATTACCCCTTTTTTTTTCCAGCTGTAATCTACTGCAAATACAAACAAATGCACATGCTTATTGAACTCCTACCAAAGTTAAAAACCCATCTTTGAGCTGTTGCAGCACTGGAATCTGAGGTGAATGCAGGAAAGGAAGATTTTGCATCCAGGGATTCTGCTTGCAGCTGTGCTGCAATTGTCCAGCAAAACAGGGAAAATTGTCTTTTGTTAACACAAAATATGAAGCCACTTCTTTAGTTCAATATTTGGTTTAATCTGAACTGCTCTAACAGTTGTACAAAATGAAGTTTTTATACATACACCAAAAATTCAGATGTGAGCGTGGAGCAATTTGGGTTTGTTTTCTATCTGACCTCAGTGATTAACAGGTGGACAACATCTGACTTTCGTATATTTTAAAAAACCTAGAAATGTTTAGTCTATTCATGTAGAGTCTTAAGAAAAAAATCCCCTCATTTTCAAAAACGTTTCTGGATGAAATTTTGATGCTTCTGTATATGTGTTGTTCTGGGGTTAGGCAGAGTAATTTGGCTTAGAGCTGCCAATTGAAACATGAAGTGTTTAGCAAAAAATGTGTATCTCTCATCTGACATGGTTTTCAGAGAAGCATCTGCAGTTTGTTTTGTTGTGGTATTTAGATACATATTTGACTTCTTTCTTCAGCAAGTCCAATCTTTCTTTCATAGTTAAAACTGGCATCTGAGTTGACAGTATACAGACTGGTCTGGATGAGAAGCACTGCAGATTAATTTGGACTGGAGATAGCTGGATCTGAAAAGATGATCTTAGAAATGTGTAGGTAAAGCCCCTGACTGTGGGTAGAACACACATTTTCACTTGGTGCAAAAAGCTGAATGTTTCTGAACGTTTTGTAAATATTTGGGACCTCTGCTGGAGTTTGCAAAACTGTTTGTAGAAACTCTCCACAACAGACACACCCAGAAGATCACCAACTCTGTCTGTTGGACCCAGAGCCAGGAATCCCATGCTTTTCCTGCCACTGCCCTAGTTTCTGATTAGTTTTAAGTTTCTTTTTTTTTTTTTACGTGTAAATGTCCCCAGACCTTTGTATCCTTTGTCTTAACTCACTGATAGTTTAGGACATACCCGCCTCACAAAAAAAATCCAGCAATGGGGTTAAGTGGTTTCCTTGTCCTCAGAACTCATGGTTACATGACTAAAACCCAAGTGTACTTCCTTAGCTTTGCTTTGTACAGGAGGAAATGTACCAAGCAGTGTGGCACTGACTGCAGGGATGTTATTGGGTCCCATCACTGCTGCTTCAGCAGGAATCCCTTTTCTCAGTTGTCTCTTTTGGTGTAGAACTGGAGGCTGCTGGTCCTGCTGAGGGTGAGGGGGATGCTGTGTGGGCAAAAACATGGAAAGCTCACAGCAGGGCATGGCTGTGGGGAAGGGGTGAAGGCACCATGGAGCCTGGAGGGCTGCCAGGAAAAGGGATGGGGCAGCTTTGGAGCAGTGTGGTGATGTCCCCTACGGCACAACGCAGTAAGGCAGGAGTGGGGAAGAAGAAGCCTGCAAATCTTTCATGGAAAAATACCCTGTTCTTTCCAGCTAGCTCAATGCCTTCCCTTCATTAACTTGGATAATTTGTTTCATCCCATGTGATTTTGATGATGAAGTGCCATACTTGGACTCTAGCTCAGTAAATCTCAAACTTATCTCAGTTAGACTTGTGGAACAAAATCATTTCTATATAAAGCAGCATTTTATGTGCTAACACAAATATGGAAAGCTGGGGAAGGAAAATATGAGTTCTAATATTTGATCTCCTTGAAATCCTACAAGTATAGCTATGGTGTATTTCAAATAACTGCCTGAGAAAAAATGTCTTCTATTATTCAAACCCTTGCTACCTGATTTGAATTTATGACTGTCTAAATATGCTGTGTGGCTGAATTACAAGGCATATGTGTATATTAACCTGGTGACTGTGGGAAGCAAGTAACAGTGATAGAGAAGGCAAAGAATGATCAAAACCAGGAGCTGATGTGACCAGTGGACTGTAATAGATGTAAGTAGTTTGAGTGCTTGTCATCTGTCCACATGACCCCTAATGCTGGCAGCCTGTGGAAAGTGATGCGTGGGAAACCAGTGCAAAGTGCTGATTTATTTTATGCTAATGGGGAAAAGTCCATATTGTTAAAATTAAATCCTAAAGCACAAACAAATCATCCAGCCAAAGCCCATCCTATGGAGTTTCATTGAAACAGTTAGTGGTCTCTTTCATGACCTCAAAGTAAAAATTAAACAATGTTAGGGGCTGCTGTTTTCAAGTGCTTCTGGCTGCTGAAAGCAGCTGAGATTCTCCTACAGATGGCTATTTAAGTTAAAAGCCAAATGGGGAGATCACAGCAATTAGTGTGCATTGGCTTCTAACTGCACCAGAGTGAATAATGTGGGAGAAGGGAACCAGGACTCTGCCTCGGCCTGTGCTTTTTTCCCACCAGAGGCTGAGTACCAGCAGTTCTTCTCAATTAAAAAAAAAAAAAAAAAAGAGAGGAGGGAATTTCTTGCTGCTGCTTCACTTGAACAAAATAAAAAGAGATTTTGAACAAAATAAAAGAGATTATGCAAAGATAGACTAAAGTGGGAGTGGGAGGAAAGAAAAAAATATTTCAAAGAGAAGAACAGCCCACTTCAGGGCTCTCCAACTGGATCTGTAGACAATGTTTCTCCTACTTTTGCCATAAACTGCCTCCCCAGAGGCTCACTGCAGGCTTATTGCTCTCCCAGGCTTTTTTTTATGTAGCCTGAGGCCTAGAAGAGTGCAATAGGACTTCAGCATTTTTATTTAAAAAGAACTGGAGGGAGAAGTGATTTATCAGCTTGGAGATTTAGAATTTCCTGAGGAAAAATGAAGGGGCAAAAGGCTTATGAATTAACTTTTTTTTACTAATTTGTGCAAGAGATACAAAACTATACAATAGTATAATTCCCATTTCACTAAAATTCTTACAACATTGTCCTGTGAGGTACTTTTATCATCCTTCCTGAACATCCCTGAATGTTCATTTTTCTGCAAGTTTCTAGCTGTCCGCTGGAATGACTTGGAGCAGTGAGATCACATTGGAAGATAATGGTCTCAGATTTCAAGTCAGAAAATGTCTCTGGAGAATGGTCAAGAACAAAACCAGCATTTTTTCCTTCAGGTCTTTTTCTTAGGGTGAATGGAAAACAATGGCAATATGTTTGTGTGTCATGGTCTTTGTTGAGGCAGACACTCAGCTCTTGCCTCTCGCAGATGGGAGTGATATAAATGTGATTGCCTTATGCTCTTTCGTGGCTTGTCATTACCTCCTTGGGACTAGTAATCTGTAAATTAGTATTTATTCTGATGGTGCTCCAGTGAAAACGTTTATTGGTGAAAAATTAAAGATGGGGATTGCTTTCTACACTGCTATTATAACCTCCTTAAAAATGAGGAATGAGGAGCTCAGAGCTAATAAATCCAGAAGAGAAATGCTCCTAATATAGTGTCAAGGGTGTCTGGGGGACAGTACTCAGTAATATTTGAGTGGTCATAGGGATGGGGTAGATTCCTGAGAACTGGTAGCCAGCAAGGATTTATGATAAGCCAACCTTCACCAACCCATCAGCTTTTTGCAATGTAATGTCTGGCTTGGTGGAGGAGAGCAGAGCAGTGGACGTTGTTTACCTCAACCTTAGCAAGGTTCTTGACTCTGTCTCCCAAAACGTCCTCATGGATGAGCTGATGAAATACACACTGAGAAAGTGGATTGAGAACCAGCTGAGCCACTGGCCTGGAAGGGTTGGAATCAGCAGCTCTGGGTCCAGCTGGAAGCCAAGGGCGTACCCCAGGGGTGAGTACTGGGCTGTATTGGTGCAGAATAGAAAATGTGAAACGTGTCCTGCCACTTGATGGCACCTGACAACTCTGTGAACCTACACAAGGGTGGTGCAAGGGGACAGAAGCTGAACCGATGCCCAGGGGACAGCCAAACTACCTCAGGATTTAACAATACAGATCATTTCAAGTAAAGGTTGCTGGGGTCACAGGGGGAAGCAACATTTGTGTGGCAGAAAGTCTCAAGCTGATTGTAAACTGAGAGAATAGAATAAATGGATGCCAGCCAGCTGTGGGAGCTGGTGACAAAGACAAGAGGCTGTGGAGCTGACCCTTGACACTGACAGTTGCAGTTGCCTGGCACAAAACCTCCCCTATTGCTGCAAGAGAAAGACTGGGAACAACTGCTGGTGCCAGCAGGAGGTTGAGGAGAAGCCAAGCCGAGCTGCATTTCCATTGGAATTTATTTACCCACAGATCAGATGAAATACAAACTGGGGAGCTCAGCATGGCAGTAGGCACTAGAACTGAGGGGTTTGCACCACTTCATGCAGCAAAGGAGGCTGTTTGAGACCATGGCTGCTTGTGGGGGCAAGTACAGCATCACAAAACAGCTCTTTGCAGGGCTTGGAACCAATGGGATCATTCCGTGTTCTCAGAACAACTGAAGGTGCAATCTCAGCCCACCTTCTTTTCCTCTTGATTGGAATGGACTTTCCAGCCACCTTCTCTATGGTATGTTTTGATAAAGAATTACAGCTGTGAACAATTCTGGGAAGTGTCTTAACCTGGGAAAGTAGATATTTCTTTATAGTTAAAGAATGCCCCATGTTACAGAGTGTTCACACAGCAGTGTAGTGAAGTGTTTGCACAAATTCTGCAGAACGCAGACCCTGAGGTGGGCAGTTTTGAGCAGGAATTGTATACACACATTTTGACTGGAGATTATTCTCTACAGTGCAAAACACAGACACACAGACATATCCCCCATCGCTTCTTCTCCCTAAGAAATGCAAACTCTGGTGGCTGTTCAATAAGTTAATAAACCTACAGAGAATATGGGGTTAAATAAACCTTTCTGCAACTTGGTGACTGGGAGTATTGGGCATCCTAACTGTGTTAGCATTAATGCTATCTTTTAATGTGATTTGGGATTGAAATTCAGATGAATGATAGAAAAAAGATAACTCGGGGATAAATTAAAATCAGCTATGCCTGTAACACCAGTTATTTCTAAATGAGATCGAGGTGTTTGTGTATATACAAGCAGTGTGTTGATTATGAGATAAGTTGTACACTTAGAGATTAACAGTTCCTCATGCTTTGAGGGTGTTGGAGGGAATTTTTGATTTGAAAGGGTGGCATCCTTTTTTTGTATATGTACTGTATGGACTATCAGAAATCTGCAGGGAGAGTAGTGAAGTAATATTGACATCCTTTATGTCTGTTATATAGAGAAATATAACTGCAGAAAGCAAATCCACAATATATTACACATCTCTGAAGGGGATCCAGTGGGTCTGTAGAACTTTCAAAAAATGCTAAACACAACATAAAGCAAAAATAAATGATAAATCAAATAATAATATATTTACACATTCATTTATATATGTGCAGTAGTTCATAGAAAGGAGAGTAACAGATGAAAAATGATAGCTTTAAAAATTATTTTCATAAAATAAAATAAAATAAAATCTTAACGTTAAATTAAGTCATGGGATGACACATTCAGCAATGCACACTAAATGAATTTATTAACCCTGAAGAAGGAAGCCATTGCAGAACGAAGTTAACACGACCCACACTGGAGGGCAGTGTTGGCTGCCAGAATTACTGTCAGTTCCTGTTAGCCCAGAAGGGTTTGTGCAACCTGGGTTTTGGAAAGGCTGGGTGTCCCAATAGGGGCTTCTGCGTTTTGGAAAGTTAAGTACACAGGCATATGCCTCACATGCTTAGACATCATATACAAGAATTATTTTTTTCCCCTTCAGGAGGAGCTTTGGTGTGAGTATTGTCTTTATCCACGGCAGTATCTGAAAGATTTTTGTGAAATGTGGCATAAGTCACTATCTTGTAGCTTCAGTCATGCACTTCAACCTATGTTTAAGACAACTGATGTATGGCATAAATAGCTTCCAGATGCAAATTGCTTGGAGGAGCATTTTGATCCATGTGAGGAACCACACAGATTCTAACAACACAATCCCAGGTAAAAGGGAAAACCCTTATTTGTTCTAGCTGAAGCAAGCTGTCCTGCTAAACATCAAATGTCTGCAAAACAGCAGGGAAAAAAAGCATTTATGAAAGACTAATATTAATAAGAGCACTGTATCAGCTCAGTGTTCCTCCTTCTCATGCTTCCTTCTGAAACCAAATTGCAACATGTACCATGATCACACCCAACTGTCTTAATGTCTTCTTGTATCATTGTGCTCCTAAAGCAAGGAACTTTCAGCTTAGTCACAAAGTTTTAAAAATTCCATCCATATATGTAAGTTAGAAGGGTACAAACCAATATATAATATAAATATGTATATACTTATTAAGGTAAATATCTTGGTATATAAACTCATGTTTAAAGGGGGAAGTCAGTGTTTAGATGAGGAAATAAAAATTCAAGAAAATAAATGTCTTTATCAGAGAAAAATGTGCAGCTAAGAAGCATAATGGTTTATTTAGCAAACATTATTGTTACGAAAGTAGTAACTCTCATACTAAAAAAAATAAACCAGAAACCAAAGAAACCAAAATGGGAGTAAACATCTTGTCCTGTGGCTTTATCAGCTGATGACTGGTGGTTGATTTCCTCCTCCTTAGACAAGTCACACATGATTTGTACTTCTCAGCCTGCAAATCAGAGGCAGGTGAAAGTCTCTGCTGAACATGTTGTACTTAGATGTTTGTCAGAAGCTCTCTTGCCCACCTCTACCAGCAAACAGAAATTGGCATTTCCAGGTAACGGGCCAGCGTGGCTTTTGCAGGATTTTTATTATTGGTGTTGAGAAGGATATTCTCAGTAGCAATAATAATTTTTCCTTCAAACATTTTGCATTGCTGTGAGGGGTTGTGATACCGGAATACATACATTTACATATCAACCTGGCAGCCAGTACTACTTACACTTTCCCATAGCTGTGATATTGAGGGTTCATTTTCACCCATGGTAGCATTTTGTGAAGGTGTCAGTGCCAATATCAATTTCCCTTAGCAGCAGGATTCTCTGTAAATAGAATCAAGCAGAATCTGTCATAAATCAGTCTTTTTTTTTTAGAAACAGTATGGGAGATCATGACTTTTCTACCTTTTTCCAAGTCAGAGTATTTTGAGACCTATCACATGAACAGTGAAAAAATAAAGATTTTCTAGGTAATGCTTCATATTCTGTTAATACACAGGATTTTTGGTAGCAGTTATCACAATAAAAAGCTTCTTTTAATAGCTTTTTTTTTATGTAACAGAGCTCAAGAGATTGCCTTTCATGTTTCCGTTGTCCTGTTGCTTTTGGTGGGCACTGTAGTGTAAGACCTCAAAGATCTGTGTTCATCAGGAATGGACAGAGTACACTGGTAGGTTATTCACTGGTTTAGATGGAGATTCTCTCTTCCCCAATTTAGAAGAGCTGTTCTTGATGCTCCATACATAAAACTGCATTTCCATACCCGCTTATGCTCTTTTGGAAATCCTTTCTATTACCTTCACACAGACCCTGGTCCTAGCCTTGGACTGGGTCTCTGGTTTCTCTCTTCTCTGATCTTAATTCTTCAAATCCTTTTGTCATTGGAAAGCCCACTTTCAACTGTGAATGAAGATGAATTTCCTCGCCAAAAGATACTTGTGCTCACAACAGGATCCCACATGTGAATCTCCTTACCAAGTTTATCCTTAGCTCAGCACAAGCTCTGCTCCCTTCCCTGGGTCAGAAGGGACAGGTTCTCTCAGTCTTGGTGTAACCCCAACTCTGCTGACATCTCTTTCCCAAGGCCACTGACTCAGGTATAACAGACCCCTGATCCTGGGGTCTGATCAGGAAATATAAGCCTCTCTCACTAAATTAGTCCCAAAATAGGTCTGAATTCCTTTAAAGCAGGATGATTATGTATCCAGTGCCCTAGCCTTGTCCCTGTTTCAATCTTGGCTTTAGTTCATCTGAGTAGATGCCAATCCATCAGAAACGGGACTCACCATGCATTCCTAGCCTGACACTGTCTCTTGTGCTCTCCCATGTGGGATCCAAACACCCTTTTCTCAACAGTGGACATTCTGGGCTTAGCTGCCTGTATATCCTGCTGCTTTGTGTTGAAAATAAGAAAATATAGTAAGGATTGTTAGAAGACTCTTTAGGGGAATTCTCCCCCATTTCTACACACTAAAACACTTTAGATCCTACAGCCAGTGAAATTTCATTCCAATGGAGTTAATTCAAATGGAGAACTAAGCTGAAAACGTTTTTAATCTGTTTTACTCTGTTGTGTCTAGTGCTCCATTTGGATAATTAGGTACAGCTTCCAGAAGGAAATCAGGTGCAGTCATTAACAGCAATCTGGGTGTCTGCTGATTTCCAGAACAAGTGTAAAAGAGTAAGAACAAACTGAAGCTTTCAGTAAAGAGAGAACTTTGGGTTTAGGTGAATTCAAGCTTACTGGCTTGCACATAGAGAAGTTGTTTCCATATTCACTTCCTGTCCCTGTTGTATGAAGCAATCTGTAGTTTCCTTTAATTACTGTGTAATTGATTCCTAAAGATAATACCTTCTTTATGGTCACTGCCTGTGCTACAAGTCAGAAAGAAGCTTTTACACTAAGCTAGTCCTGAAAAAATCTTTTTATCTTTTTGATCCTTTTCAAGTCTAGCTGTAAACAATGAAAGAATCAAATATTCCCAGACTTCAAATGGTCCAGGACAACCTTCCTTTGCTTCATTATCTGGAGACAAGGCTTTCATTTTGTAGCCAAATAAGCATCAAAGGATCACAAACTTGGAAAGAGCAAGTTATGGAGGATTATGTGGAACGACTGCAATGAACACTTTTATTTTTATTATTATTATGAGAGTCAGTGCAATACTCCTTGGGGAGTTCCCAGTTCAGCATTTGTAATGGACAGAGACACTGGTAAGTGAATTATGGGATTCATTAAGTGTAATTTTATAGGTTGTAACTAAAACCATTGACACTCAATAGAAATTTTTAATACGACGCCTTTTGTTGTACATTATATTGAAACTTGTATGTATATCCAAGAGAGTTTGGTCATGGTTATGTTTCTGTTAACAATGATTAAGGGCAAAATAACATTTCTTTTACCACATAGTTCAACAAATTAACTGCACAGAGAGACGGAATTCTAATCCAAGAACTATTTCCACGTAAGCAAGGAACAATTGCTAAATACTGCTGAGCCAGCCAACAGAGAACAAGTGTGTGCCAGAAAAGTAACAAATTAAACCCTGCCCTGTACACTGCTGTATGAACCAGTGGGAACATCACGACTCTGGGTGTTCCTAATGGGGTGCCAGAAATCTTTCTCCATTCCTGGTGGTCAGGGGAAGATGCAGAGCTCTGCCCTGCTGGCTTGCACAACTGAAAGAAAATGCAAATTTTCTCCTTTAGATAGACTGGAGAAAACATGTTTTGCAGAGGCAAGAAGAGGAGGAAGAAAATCAGCATGGGAGTAGAGAGAATCTTGATTTATGTAACTCCCTTTTGAAGGACAGGAACCCCCTTAGGTTCCATCAGGGCCTTGAAGTAATTTCTTATGCAAACCAACGAAGCCAATAGAAAATATTCCTTTTTAAAAGTCCTCTAGCTTTCAGTAAGATCATGACATTTGCAGGGACAGGTGAACTGATGTGAGAAGAAAACAGCTTGGTATCACTGCTTCAGGGCTTGTCTCTCCCAGTGCAGTGTGGCTGAGAACCTGGCAAAGGCTTCCTGGTATCTCCAGGAGAGAACATCTCACTCCACTCTAGAATTTTGTGATATTTTAGCAAAGAACTGAGGGACCTCTATGCTGCAGCCTGAGCCCATTAGTGAGGATTATTTGTATTAAAACCTCCCTCTCCCTGTTAAGCCCAGCAGAATCTAATCAGAAGGGCAGTTGAGCCTTTGCCCTACCATAGTGCTTATCTGTAAGAGCTGGCATTTGTTGGACCTGGCCTGGAACGGTTTGGCTGCTTAAAGAGGTGGCAGATGACAGTTTCTGTAGTCGCTAAGCTCTTAAAACAGATAATGATCACACTGTCAAGTCCTATTGAAATGCTCCATACTGCATCTCAAAAAAGAAAGAGGAAAGATTAGCACTACACAGCAGAGCACTTGCAGAAATACCATAAATAAATCCCTGATGGCACCTGGAGGGTGAAACAAAATCAGCCTTCCCAAGGCTGACGGTTCATCCCCTCCTGACCATGAGCTGCTGCTGATAACCCACCTGCACTGTATCCCGGTGAGCCGAGCTCTGTTTCACACACTTGGACACAGATTAATCAAGAGATTCCCTAAAGCTGAGGAAGTAGACACCTGGCAGTACAAGAAACAGTCCACACCTGCTCCTAACCCCAGGTGAGCCAACAATGCCTCCTAATCCATAGGGCTGGGGGCAGCTGGTGGGAACAGTTACTCAAATGCCAACCCCTAAGGTGCAGAGCTCAGGAAAACAGACATGGGAAACTCCAGTCCAGCAGCTTCCATTCCAAAGGCTCTCCCCTGGTTTTTTAGAGTTCTGTATTTAATCAAACTGATTTCTGTATCCCTTTCCTGGACTTACTGATTCCTCTTCTTTCTGCCTTTCTCCATCAAGTCACAGGCGAACAACTGCTCTAATGGAACATTGAAGCTGCTTGGAAAAGTTAAACTTTATGAACCCTCTCAAGAGTTTCCCTTCCTTTCAATGCTACTGTCACTAACATTGACATGAAATTATTTTGAGCAGAACTTCATGTCTTTGCATACATTAAATTATTTGAAGAGACACCTCAATGTACAGCCACAGAAGACATTGGATTATTAAAACTGAAAAAAATACTAAATCAAAAGCTTTGGCTTCACTTCTGCTATTTGGGTTTTTCCACGGAGGCTTTACCATTTTTCCCCAGAGTCACTGGCTGTGACAGGTCAGCTGTAGGACTGACTGAGTCTGGAGTCAGGAGTTGCCTCACCCAGGGTAGGCTCCCTGTCCCAGCAGCTCTCACCTTGCTCCCCTGTGCAGACATGGCTCTCCTCAGCTCAGCCTCTCCCAGCAGCTCCAGCCTTACCTGCAATTTCCCTGGAGAGACAACTTCTTGCTCTCAGCTTGCAGAGGTAGCAGTAAGAATTGGGACATGAAGCTCTTCCTGTTGATCTACAGGGATGGAAGGAAGAGGAGACCATCAGTGCCTGCCCTTTCCCTCCCTTCCAGACAAGCAGAGAATTACCTTGCACAGACAGGCTTTCTGACAACGAATATCCCACAAAACAAAAGCGAGCCCTGATGGGATCCGTGCTGACAAAGGTTGGGCTCTGCCATTGGCAGGTGCCTGGGTGTCACAGAGTGTCAGAGGTTGGAGCTGCACACCAGGGGCTGCTCACAGACCCTGCTGGAGCTCGGCACTTCCCAACATCAGGAAACAGCCATTGTCACCAAACCCCCGTGCCTTGCCCAGCAGCTGAGAAGGAGCCATGCAGGGAGCCCTCAGGTACCAGGGCCAAATTGTGCAGCTGCTTGGTCCAAAGGCTGCAGGCTTGGGCATTCAGTGAAAAAAAGTGGCAAGAAATTACATTTTGTTACTTGCACATTTTGAGCAGTGATGGAAACTCAGGGAGGCTCTTTACCAGTCCAGACAGAAGTCCTGGAGCAGGGCCTCTGCAATGAGAATTTCACATGTAAATTATTGGTTAATGGGATAAGAAAAACAAACTGACACTGGAATTCTGTAGCCAGAGAAACACCACAGCAGCTCAACTAATCTCTATGATTCACAGATTCTTTATTCATCCTTCAAGTACAGCTGATTCCTGAAAGACTTCATGTGAGAAAAGGCTTCTGCATACCTAGTAATCCCCTCAAATAGAGAATGAATGTGGTATTAAATAATTTCAGCCAGAGAGACACAATTAATCTAAAAAAAAATTAAAACAACACATCACTGATAAGGTACAAACCATCAATTCCAAGAATATCTAATTTCCTGAACAAATCAAGGACATGATTTGTTCACCTTGATGATGAAAAAATGTACCGGATGATTTTTTCATGAGAGCAGATTCCTGCAGCTCTGTTGCTCTGACTACCTGTCAGCTGCACAATCTTCTTTCACATTTGATTGCTACACTGTAACTCTACATCCTAAAATTTTCTGTGAAATGAGAGAATCCCTTATTAAATTCCTATTTAGGATAGTTTTCAACCACAACAGTAGCAGCATGTTTTGCTGCCTGCCCTCATCCAAGACACGAGAGCTTCTGCCCAGCCTCCTTCCACCTAACCCAGTTCCCCAGCCTGAACTTCTACAGTCACTGGAAATAAAATTGGAGGTTTAATTTCACCTTTTTTTTTTTTTGTTGTTTTATTATAAAATTTTGTACTTCCTCAGCTTTAAACATACATTTTTGTTTTGAAGGATATAAGCTCTTGTGTCCTGTTTTCCCATGCTTACTGCTGGATTTATGAGGAGAATTAATTTGCCCTTGGAGCACTTAAAAAAAAAAGATATTTAAAAAAAAAAAATCCACATTTATTTCTTTATCAATGTTCTTGCAAACTAGTTTGCCATTCTCCAGTTGCCACCAGTCATTGCACACTCATGGTGCATGGGCTGTCCCACTCACACAGTGCCAAGGAATCACTGGAGAGGAACAGGGATGCACCAGGACCATGTCTGAATTGTGCTGCGCCAGCCACCAAATTGCAGCATGGGATTTTCTATTTTCCAGGGCAAACCTTGCCCTTACAAAAAATAACAGCAGGGGGAAGTAATGCCTCTGTCTGGAGTGAGTCTTCTCCTCCACTGGCTGCAGAAAAACAATGTACTCTTTGCCTGTAGCTTAATAATCATCACAGAGAACCCAACTGGCTGTTAAGAGACAGATTTAGTGTGCTAAAATAAATGGTATGCCTGTGATCTGCAGATTTCTCCTCCCCTTTTACCTCAGCCAGACTGTTAAGTCTAATTTACTACCTGCACTCAGCTTAACTATTCCACTTAGCACTGAATATACTCAAAGGCTCATTTCTCCCAGCTGTGTGGCTTAAAAGAGATTTTGTTCGTTGACTTCAAGATATACACCCCTAATGCCCCCCAAGTTCTGATCTGCCTGCACGGTATTTCATGACCTGGTCTGGAGCCCAGCTACTTTTTGCCCACAACCTCCCTGGTCCAAAAGATTCCAACTACTCCCAAGGCACTACATTGTCTAAGTAATGACTCCCTTATAATTGTTAAGCTGACAGTATTTTCTGATTCTTTCAAATGAAAATTTAAACAAAGACTTGAATTTACCACAGCTATAGTTTCCAAATGAAAAGGTACATCAGGCATCTGGGAAAAAAAACCCACATGCAACAAGTAAAAAACAGATGCATTTTATTACTTGGAAACTGGAAAAAAAAATCTGAACTATTTTTTCCATTTACAAGTATTTCTTCATATGCAACTGGCCAGCAGTAAAATCAAGATTTCACTAAATAATCTACAAGTTTTGCAAGGGCCTCTGACAGTGTAAAACATGGCCTTAATGTTACAACATGAAGCGCTAGGCACAAAAAACCCTTTAACCTCAACAAAACTGAGTAGGAGATGAGAAAAACCCAGTGGAAACTCTGGGAACCCAATACTATGATAAAATACAGCAAAAGCAGCAGTGAGTGCACACTGCTCTTGTAATATGCACAAGCTTCAGGAACACAAAGTTTATGGAAACACATTCAGAAAGGTTGATGATAGCCTAGGAACAGTGTTGGTTTTTTGTGACAGGGATTGCTGAAACTGCAATTAATGTAAGGAAAGCACAGGTTGCCAGGGGGCTATTTTAGTGTTTGGAGAGCAGCACAGGGCTGACAAAGTGCAATCGACTTTAACTCAGCTGTTTTGCCAAAAATGACATTTGTCTTTGAAAAGGATAAGCCAAGCCAAAGACAGAATGCAAGCTCATCTATAATCAATAAAAAATCTCAAAATAAATTAAACAGGGTTGCAAAATTAGGTTTGGGCAATAAAGACTTGATAATTAAAGAAACTACAACAAAGTATTACTGGAAAGATATTTTTGGCTGTGTTAGCCCAGGGGGCCACTGCCCTGGGCAGAAAGCCAAGCAGGGGAGCCAACACTTGCCTACAGCCCCACATCCTGCCTGGCTGGATGTCCCTCCCTGCTGGCACATTCAGCCCCATTCCCATCCCACCCCCAAAATTAACCCTCCCTGCTTTGCCCTGGCCCTGCACTGACCACAGTGCAAGAGTGCATTTCTATGCAGAGCACCTGTAACAGCAGCATTTCTAGTGGGCACTAAAACAGGTGTCAATATCCTCTACAACTGACACAGAGCATGAGAAAACCACATCCATTGTTAGCAAACATCCTGGGGGCAATGCCTGCTGCAGAATAGACCCGAATCACACACATAAATTATATATCAATATTGCAGAGATGCCAAAACCATTCTTTCAAGGAACAGCTTGGAAAACAAAAAGTGGGAAAAGCCTCCAACAAGAAGTGCAAGGCCATGGCAAAGAGATCCCCTTGTAAACCAAGACATAGCTGCCACAGGGCATGAAATCCTGTGGGACTCCCTGAGGAAAATCCTCCTCACAGCCCTTCAGAAATCAATCCAAGCTCACAACACCTTTGTGGCAAACACAGAGCAGGACCCTTCAGCCACCACTTCTGTGCCTTGCCTCCTGGTTTTCTTATTTATCTTGTTGGACTGCCTGAACCCAACTTGTGGAATGTTCCTGTCAGGGAGCGCTCAGAGCCAGGCTCTGCTGGCTGTCAGCAGCTGGCCCAGCACAGCCTTCCCTGGATCAGTTTTGGGAGGGTAGGAGGAACATGTCCCGAGTCATGGCACTCCTGCCACTCTGAGCATCTACATCTGCACCATTTTTGGGCATTAATGAAAGGGCAAGGGGCGACAAACAGGGCAGCAAAGGGAACAAGAGACTTCTTGTACAGAAATTCATACCTAAACCTCATTCAGAAGGGAAACACTAAGACCATTCAGAGAAAAGCTACACTAGAATTTCTCTCTGCAAGAAGCTGAGAACACAAGGACTCTTGAAACACCTCATAACAAACATTCATTTATTGTTTATTTCCCCCGTATGAATCAACCATCTCAGAAATTCCATCACACTCAGGGCAGAAAAAAGTTATATACAAGAGGGACATACATCCCCAAAAAAAGATGTACAGATTTATCATGGGAACCAAGAGGGAGGGGAGAGGACAAAACCAAAAACAAGGACATTGCAGTCAGACTTTGACTTTCAGTTACAGAAGAGATCTCTATCTCCATGTAAGTGGGGTTTTCAACTATTAAATAAATGGCATCTTAAAAATAGAACATTTGACAATTTCAACACATGTATTATTATTTCTTTTAAATAAATATTGCATGGAAATGATGCTGCTTTGCCACCATAGCTGCCTCCTTTCCTTCTGGGATTAAACAATCACCCCTGGTTTTCCTTGGATTAATGGTTTGCTTCTTAATGGCAAATGCTATTTCCTCCACTGCTACGTTTTGATTTCTGTTTTTATTTCTTTTTAGTTTGTTTTTTTTTAAAGACCTGAATAGGCCCAGGTGAAATCAATGAGCTTCTTTCCTAACCCTCTGCAGGCCTCTGACCTGGCTCAAGGTTGAAATATGATGGCTTTTTTAAGAACTTCCTATTATTTAAACAGTCTTCTCTGTGTCCTGAAACAAAACCTAGGTCCCTGCTGTGGAGCCTGGGAGTGATGCTTCCACAGATTCCTTTCAAAGTGAGAGCCCTCAAAGATCCCCCCACACACCTGTGACACAAACTGCCTGTGATTTCCTTTCCCCCAAAGCCCAGGGGAGTTTGTGCTGGGAATGGGAGCAGCCCTCGCGTGACCGCTTCCGCACAGCGGCGAGCACCTCTGCTGGCAGCAGGGAGGGACATGGATGTGCACAGAAGGAGAGTACCAGGACACCCCTGTCCCTGCTGCTCCTTATGCCTTCCCCTAACACTCTGCTATGGTTCCTGCAGGCTCCCACAGTGGTCTTCAGGTTCAATAAAGCTTTCATCTTTCCTCCTCCTCCTCAGCTGGTGATCCTAGAAATAGCTTTGTCTGAAGACAAAGTCCGAAGGTGGCATCGATCCACCAGTCTGGGATTGAGCTCCAAAGTGCACATCAGCCTTCAGGCTGGCGGCCCATCCACACACTTCCTGAGAACAAAACAGTTAATGCTGAGCCCTTCTTTGTCCCTGGCTTACTCCAAGCACTCACTGCTGCAGGGAGGAGTGCAAGCAAAGCTTGATAGGTAAAATGGGGAGGGGGGACATGAATCTTCCTTCCATTTGTTTAGGACAGCTCATTCCTGAAATGCTCTGAGGATTTTAACACAGTGAACATAAAAGGCCAGTCCCTTCAAGGTGCAGAAGGGCCCAGCCACGATCCCAGTGGTCCTGCACTGCCAGGGAAGGTGACAGGAGAGCTCCCCTTTGCTTGGGACCAGCACACTCTTGCCACCTCCTCCCAGAGCCAGGAGGATCCCAGGCTTCCCCATGGCAGGGACCACTTCTACAGAAGCTACTTTTGGAAATGAAGACCTTTTGCTGATATTTATTTACTGTCCATTTTCATGAGCCTCAAACCCATGAGCAGGTATTCTGCAAAGAGGGTACTGCTGCATGTCTGCAGACCTGTTCCTCCATCATGAAATTATGTGGAAAAGGGAGATAATTCTTTCTTGTAAACACAGTTGTTTTGGGATACCATCTTTCTCTTCACCAGTCCCATGGGTCTGTGAGAGAGGGCGAGGGATGTGAGAGGGGACCAGCGGGCTAAGGCACACTATTACATATGAGGATGGCAGGATGCTGCTGTCACACAACAAGGAATCTTTGGGTAGAGAAGGGTGTCACCTCATTGAATACACAAATGCCATGGGTGCTGCCTTCACTGATACTGTTACAAGGACAAAATGCTTGGAAACAGCTCATTATTCCCTTTCTTGTTCCCTTGACAGGTTTTTAAGTCACTGGGCCCATCCTATAGTGTGGCTGAGAGAACACATGAGTTGTCTCCCACATGAAGAAAACCCTACTTTGGTACAAATCCTGCTCTTAGATATTCACCAAGACCCTCAATGGTTGCAGGCAGATATCCAAATGAAAAATTTATCTTATGTTCCACATTCAGCCACTTAATCCCTCCTTAATCAGAAGCAATTCCTTCCCATGGAAGCTCTCAGAACAATGTCCAAGCAATGACAATGAAGCAGTGCAACTTTCCAGCCCCACCCACCGAAATGACAAAAATCAGCCCAACAAAGAATCCTCATGGTGGCATCTCTCAGCAGAGGTGGGGCTGTTCCAAACACCCCACATTGTTTTGCCACCCCAACTGTGGTTGGCTTGCAAGGCTAAAGCTGAGGCAGCCCCTCAGTAACACAGCTGGAGTGCCTGGGGCATGGATGTGCATGAGAGCACGGCAAGGAGGACCAAAGCAGCGATGATCTGAAGAGGAAACTTGCAGCACTGAAGGCAGTGGCTTCCTCAGTTCTGTCAGCTGGCTGACAAAAGTAGGAGGGTGAGGATGGAAAGCAGGCAGAGCAGATCCTTTTGCTGTTTTTCCTGTAACATAATGCCGTTCGGCGCTTGATGAGGTTGCTACGTGCTCTTGAGGAACAAAGACACCAAAGATTGCATCTGTGCTTGCAAAAACAGCTCCTCTGACATGTTGTCTGGGCACACGACTGCTGCAGACTGTGGGATGTTGCATAACCACCTCTGGAGGCAGATTTCCTTCTTGTCAGCATCATGTGCAATTATTGTCCTGCTGGTTATTTGTAACAGAAATGTTTATAGACCATCAATACATCGGGCCATTCAGACAATTCATTGCACTTCATCATTTTAAAGGAAGGTGCCATCCTCCATCTCTTCTTTTTCAAGGTAGCAAAGTGCTACCCTAGAAAAACACAGTTCAAGGGTTTTCCAGTGTAACCAGATAACTTCCAACTTTATTTAAAATATTTTCCCTTGCAGGTGCTTTGTATTGAACAATTAAAAAAAATTAAACTGTTTCTGAGGCTTCGAAAGTGCAAAAAAACTTCAAGGTATTTAACCACCTGGAGAACCAGTTAAGGCATATTTGCTTCCAGTCTCAGCCACTGTAATCCCTGTCTGATGTAGTGTACCAGATCTGTCAGGCTACTGGTCAGTGCCAGAGCACTCGTCGCTCTGCTGAGCTCAGCAAAAAACTCTGGAGAAAAAAAAAAAGGGAGAGAAGGAGAAAACATTTGGTTGGTTTTATACACCAGGCACATCTGACAGGTGAGGAGTGACAGCAGCAGCACACAGTCAGCTGGCCAGTCCTGTTAAACAGTGCAGACAGCTCAGTAGTGACACAGGGCTGGGAAGGGTGGCAAGCACAGCAGGCAAGGCGGGCAACAGGAAAACACGTTTACACACACTGAGCCACTTCCTCATCTCCTGAGACTTTAGAGGACACAGAGACTCCATGGTAGGTGGGCAAAAGTTTGGATGTTCACACCACAGGCCCCACTTCAAGCTTCCCCCAAATTCTAAACAGGCCAAATTTGAGTGTCTTCCTGAGCAGCACCCAGAAGCACACACAGCTGTGGTCCCTTTCCTTCATCCATCCTCAAACCTTGGAGACATCAGGATATCTCTATTTGTGTAGCTTGCCAGGCTATACAGCTCTGATTTGGATTGCTTATAGTTGAGCATGTCTCACATTCTTCCCATCCCACCAACTCCAGACATCCCGCTCCTCTTCCCACACAGGAGGTGGCTCCTGAAGCACACCTGACCCTGCCATGAGGGGCTGGCAGGCTGCAAGCCCTGCTCTGTGCTGGCAACCATCTGTGCAGGTGACCATGAGCTTGGGAAATTCTCACACCCTTTCCTTTGCGCTCACCTTTCAAAGACATTCCTGCATGACCTGCCTCCCACTGACACAGGCCCAGTCCCTCACTCTTCAGCTCAACCATATTGGCTTAACACCTTTCCAGAAACTGGTCATTCTCAACTCTTCTTTTTGATACACAAAGACTGAAGCTAGAGGTGGAAAATTTCTGCTTGGCTGTGCAAGGAGCTCTTCAGAAGCAGAGTACACATACTTCCTTTCTAATACTTGCCAATGCAGAAGCAGAGAATACATTCCCTCTGATTTTCCTGCTTTTGTTTACAAAATCCATGCCCTCCAAGGGGAATAGATGGAGCTCAAAGCCCCTGTCTGAGCAAACAGAAGATAACTTGATCTGTCAGCACAGCATCATATGAAAGGAGAGGGACTCCACATCCATGCCTGCAGCCTCAGCTTGTCCTTGCTAGGGAAGATCAGAGGCTGGAAGACAGCCTGTTAAGAATCTCATGATCCACAGTGCTCCATGAATTACAGTGAGGAGCTGGGACCTGTTAGTGGGCCCTCCAGAAGGATCTTCAGCTCTGCACAAGTGACTTGGACAGAAGTTACAGCTCACTGCTTTCCAATAGCTTAGGACTTCCCGGTTTATAGGCTCTTGATAGCTAAAGGCTACTGCTCTTTCTTCCTCTTCTTATGCCCTATGAATTGCATAAAAGAATCAAGGATGTGGCCTTTTTTTATTCATTTTGCATTCTCACTCTCTGTACCTCTTCATGCATTACACTGATTATCAGTAAGTTCCAGTTCTGAAATGCCTCCACTGTCCTGAACAGTGACAACACCACCAAGCCTACATGAGTATTTACTGGCCTCCTGCACAGATCCACTCCTTAGAGAGTATTTAGTAGCCCACTCATCATCCCCCTACATCGGGACCAGTCACAGAGCACGTTTTGAATTTAGTCTTGACTGATGCAAGGCTGTGCTCAAGCTGCCCTCCCACACATTTTCCTCCATGACTCACTCCTCTGGCTTATTAGCAGCATCCACTGCTTCTATGTGACAGTCTTTTATCAGCCTTTTGAGGACAGAATAGAAAATACTACACATGAACTGCTGCTGCAAGCACAGATTTCCTCAGAGGACAGCCAACATCCAGTTATTTTATTCAGAGGTGACTTGGAAAGCCTTTTGATTTTCAACAACTGCCTCATTAGTGTGAGGATTTTTACAGCCTTCCAACAGTTCAGCCAGGCACATTGTGCTTATTTTCCTTTGCAAGTTTGCCAACAGATCATGGCAATGCATCTCTTTGCCCACAGTGGCTCACAAAACTTTGTGTTTTATGAAAAACAACACTGCTAAGGCCATGTGGGATGGCAGGTCAAGGGCTGGACTGCACCCACCCTGTGGCTTTTGTGTATTCACCACAGGACAATACAACATTTTTAACAACAAAACTGTAAAATTAAAAAAAAGTTGCAGCAATTCTAGGAATTGCTGCTGGCAAATACTGGGCACGTACCCAGCAGGGACTCAAATTCAAGTGCTGCTCAGCTACTCTGTTAGGCAGAGAAGCCAGCTTCACCATTTTCAAGACAAAATGACCTGGAAGTTTGACAGAAACTAAAACACAAGGCTATGGGCCAAAACGATGTTTTTAAACAAAGTGAATCAACTCAGAAAAGCTCAGTGCCCCAAAGGGAAAGACAGAAAAAAACCCAACCCCCTTACGCTTCTTGTGTTACCATGAAGCGAGCTGGCTGGTTTCCTGCACTCGACACCCTCATCCCGTAGCTCTTAGACATTTGAGGATGCCAAGACAACCTTTTAATGGGAACACTCATCAATATATCACCATCAAGTATCTCTGCCAATATGCCCTGGCTGAGACATTCCACATATTTTATGCTTTGATCTTTAGGTACGGTGCTTGCTGCACTGACTGTTAGGATTGAAGTAAGAACACACATAACCATGACACGAGACAGAAAAGACAAAGGGCAAAAACTTACCTTTATTCTTTCTGGCCAGTGCATCAGCCTTTTCCCAAATTTCATATGCATGGAGGATATAGGAGGTGATGTTGACATAGGAAGAGGTGACACTGGAGATATGACAGGAGACAGTGACAGTAGAGCCAGTGCTGTTGCCAATGCCGTTGTGGCCAATGCTGCTGCTATCATTTGATCCCAGCTGAGAACTCACAGATCCAGCAGGAGAGGGTATTGGAGAAAGAGGAGAAGGCAAGCCTGTGCTTCTGCAGCAGAAAAGAAACACCACATTCAACTTCAGAGCTAAACATCTTTCCACAAGGCTGCCCCATGCCAGGAGCTATCCAGTGTCACCCAGGCCTGCAGCATGGAGTGGACTGCTGAAAAGTGAGGTGTGTTCAGCTACAGCACAAACAATTGTACTTTGAGGGCAAGGCCAAGTTTTTGGAAGTGATTTAGAAGGACTCTGCTCAACAAGAGAAAATGTGGGGACCAGACATCAGAAAGGGCCACCCATACATCTTCCAAAATCTACACCTACTTGTGAAAGTCTTCACCAGATTACCCAAGTGTCTTCCCTAATGCCTTCCAATTCAGGCACACTGAAGCTCCCCTCCTATGGAGGCTGGAGCTTCTGGCAGCTACTCAGAGCAGCCAGGTCAGCCTACACACACTTATTTATAGACCCAGGGCAGCTAAATGTGGTCAGCCGGCCGCCTTCCAGACACTGCCTGGCTCATCACACCCCCACCACTTCAACCAATCTAATTTTAGTCACTGATATGACAGGGCTTCCACCACTGCTCTCAAGAGACCATTTACTTCCCAATGAACTAGCCTGTGCAAGGTGCCCAAACAATGTAACTGGAATCAGTACCACCATCAAAGTCCAAACAACCTTCTCCCGGCCATAGAATTTGAAAGACAGCCTGATAGCTGAAATGACCACAGAAAAGCTCTTACTCATTGTCATTGAAACACAGACACATGACAACAAATTTTTCAATCTTACCTTGCAACACCTGGAGAAGGTGCTTGTATTACTCTGAAATTACTCTGCAGCAAGGAATAAAAGTGTAGTTAGTTTTGGCCTGTTCAGCTGACATCAGTAACTACCACAGCCATCCAGCTGGCAGCTTAGTGATACCTGTGCCCTACCTTGAAGTGGTCATTCAGGAGTCTGGAATACCTCATTGCAGTGTCTTTTTTGTACCCAAACATTGCCATGTGCAGAATGGACTGGCAGCGCATGCTGTGAACAGAAACACACCCGAGGGTCAGTGTTTGTGCCCAGCCCCCATCAGCCTTGTGGGATGGAGGCAGGCACACCTCAGCTCTACTGGAAAGTCAAGAAAGCTCAAAACTTCTCCTTCTTCTGATCATGATAAAAAAAGACTTTGTGAAAAATATCACAAGGGAAAGAAACAAACAAGGAAGAGCCTTCTCTGGTCTTTCATACAAACAGGTGCCCAGGCTCGCAGAGGTGCCAAAGGCTGAGTAAGCCCCCATCCAGAAGTGCCTCATCCATGTTCAGCTACAGCTTCAGTTACACAGCTCAAACATAGGCAGCCAAATCACATTCTTTCACCTTAGGTGAAAGCCCTTATGTGGCTCTCAAGTTACCAGCAGATCAAATTTTAAAGCCTGTGCTTTCTACATGTGGTCCTTTAGTGATCTCCCAGCTCACTTCAGAGACGTTTCAATTCATTCTGGGTTTTATATTGTGTTTTTTCCTGTTCCTTCATATTGGTTTTTTTTTCTTTGCATAACTCTAACTCCCATTTAACCCATTCCTTCACCCCTGGAAGTAATGGATCTTTCCCTCGATCAAGTTTCAAAGCAGAACATGAAGGAACAGAAACACAATTACTCACCGTAACACGGCAAAGATTTTTCCATGTGAAGAGACTGAGGAGTCTGCAAATGGTTTCAGTGTCATAATGAATCTAAGGAGACAAAATAAACAGGACGTTGTCAGCCACCAGAGCGCTCTGAAGCTCCACAGACCGTGAAAAAACAGTGCATGCAATAATCTCAAAAAATAGTCGGAAAGTCAGGAAACCTGCCCCGAGTACCTAGTCCTAGCATCCAGAACTTTGTAAGATCTTCAGCAGAGGACTGTGTGCCAAAATGCCCTCCCCTCCAAATGTGCTGCCAAACTGTCACCCTCTGAAAGCCACTTACTTGATGAGAACTATGGTGTCACTGAGTATGCTGTAAGCTGATTTTGGTTCCAGCACATCTGATTCCAAGGCAATCCCATATTCGATGAATAAAAGGGCAGCCTCCAGGTACTGCAAGGCCTTTCCAGTCTTGTCAGTCTATTGGGGAAAAAATTCTCATTTTTCAACTAGGACCAAACACACTTCTCTCAAGTGTACTTGAGTTCTCTTTTCTTCCTAGCTAGGCAGGATTTGAAGAAAGAAAAAGATTCCAGTCTGGCCTCTGGTGACAACTAAAAGGTTCTCAGCAGAACCCTTAATGTGATCCCAGTCATCAGCTCTGTGTGCTCCATTTGTCTCTCTTCCTCTTGCTCAATGGTTTCCTTGAGTAATTTATTATCTTCACTTTTGTTAGATACTGTTGTCTGGTCTTGGAGGCTTGCCTTCTGTGAGGCACAGGGGACTTTCCCTCTGTAGTATTCCCTCACTTCATTTTCACAGGTAAACAGAAAGTAGCAAATGGACATTATCTGACTGAGCCAAAATTAGCAAAGCAATATGTTCACTCCTGCACACTGTTAAACTGTGCAGAGCAGAGAAAAATCAGACTGTCAGGGCCACTTCCAAGTCTTGGCCACCAGCAACTCAACAGCTGCCAGGATCCTGACTTTTCAAACTATCTTAAAACTAACTGTTCCATCTGTTTTCCAAGGACTCTTTTATAGCTCTGCAAAGCTAACCCCAGACAATGCCAGTTCTGAATCCCATTGTCTAGATGTGTTTGCATCAAAGAGGAACATCTGAACACTTGGCAAATAAAGACAGCCTCCCAACACACGACTGAACATACTCCATGTATGGAGTATGGAAGTCATGGCAGCCAGTGAACCTCATTCCCACAGACACAGGTACCAGGGCTGAGTGCAGGAGGTGGTGAACATTCCCAGCACAAGGTCAAAGCTTACCATTGCATCAGCTTTGTGCTTTAGCCTCTGGGCCTGTTCAATGTAGTATTCCTTTGAATGCTGCCTGAATTGAGGACAGAGAGGAAAAACAGTTGAAAGAGAAACAGGGTAGGGTACAAGGCAGGTCTCACACATCTCAGGAAAAAGCAGAAGCCAGGGTGGCTTCAGGGCCAGCCTTGCCTCATGCCTTCAGGGGTTTTACCCATTTCTATGATCATCTTTTCAGATCCAGCCTTGAGAAAGTACAGATGAGGGGTGTCAAACAAAAACTTACTTTTCAAACTTGAGCAGAGGTCTCCTTGGCTTAGAGGTACCATTTGGCAAAGAAGGCACTGGGAAAGGCTTTGTGACCTCATCTGCAGATCCCTGAAAAAACAAAGAGATAAAAGCTGGTTAGAGAGATATGCCTAAACTAATTCCAAAGCCCAGCTTTCCTAAATTTCAAGTGAAAATGTTTATTTGTCCCAAGCATAGTCTATTTTCCAGGCTCTCTTCCTCAGCAATCCCTGCTTGCTTCTCACCTGACTGTTTGTAATGCTTAAAACCATTCAAACTTTTCCCAAGCACAGAGAAATTCGGCAGCAGGTTTCCTTACCCAATGACTAAGACAGCAGTGAGGCTGCAAGCAGCACCGTTTTCATGTCCCCTAGCCAAGGCAGAATGGTAAGATCCATTCACACTTATTTCCACCTTAACCACACAACAATTGCTGATTCCCCAATACTAACAACACTGTCAGGGAAAAGCAAGCAGTTAGAAGCCAGCTAATACAGTGTGCACAGTCTGGCTTAACACACACAGAGCAACATCCCAGACCACACACTCTGAGCCTCCAGTAAACAGCCATGTAATCGAATTTTGTAACCCAGAAATGCAAAGAACCAGTTGGCAAGGATCATGAACCATTTTGTAAATAAGCTACAAAGGTTTATATCTGGGTTGCAGCCAATACCACAGGTTGCTTGTTTCTTATTTTAAGCAATCCCCTCTTTCTTTTTATAAGCACACCTATTTTTACACCAGTATTGTATTTGCAGTAGCCTACAATCCAAAATGGTGATCAGCATAAACATGATTCTCATGCCTTTGGTGTTTACAGAGTGTATTTCTAAAGAGAATCACATAGCACCCAGGGGTTGGAGGAACCATCCCACCAGTTATCCTGGATACCTACTTTGATGCCCTTTGACCGTTCCATATGATTTCCCTCCACTTTCCTGTGCTTGGCAAACAAAGGATCCTTGTGGTTGCTCTTGTTCCTGGCAGGGTTATCCATGGCAGGCAGCTCATCAGTCTCATTTCTGGGTCTCTTTTGGGTCATCTTGGCTGACTTTGGTACAGGCTGTGCAGTAGACATGGCTGGCAGTGGTGGGAGCACATCTTTCTTCTGGGTTTCAGATGAAGCTTTTGATGCTCTGGTGATGGGAAGCAGATTCATGAATACGGTGTACATACAACGTTGAGATTTTTTACAAACTTAGTTACACCATGTACCAATTCTGTTTAAACTCCCCTGGAAGTGTGAGATGGTTTGTTAATACAAAGAATTCAACAAAAGCGAAACAAAACTTCAGGGGCTTCATTGTGCTTTAGGCAGCAAACCTTCACCTACCATCAACATACAAGCAAGCTGCTTTTCAAGTAGGAATCAGTCTCAAAACTTGTCCTCGGAGCAAACACTTGCAACCAGAACATCAGGACATTGCAGAAAAAGCACACCTCCAATACAGCCCCTTTTCACGCCGAGAGGGCGTAGCAGTGGGGAACAAAGACACGCGGACCTCCCTGTAGCTCCGAAGAAGCTCGTTTATCCCAACGAGCCCAGCCTTTTTATGCTCTCAGCTCAACCGAGCCTAACGGAGCCTTAACGAAACAAGCACCCATTGGCTGGCCGCCACCGCCGTGCCGCTCTTCCCGCGTCCCTTCATCCAATCACCCTCTGCTCCCGTGGTGTCCACGCGTCTCCCCAGCCAATCCCTGCCTCACGCACGAGGCGACTCTCAACCGACTCTCCGGCCATCCAAGCCACAGCTGAGCCCTTCCCAGAGTGCTTTTTGGTGAACGGAATATAACGAATTTAACAACTCTAACGCAGGTATTTTTTCGTTTAACCAATAAAAACACACTGAGAAAAACCTGAACAGGTCCTGAAACATTTTCAAATGTAATATGACGAAGGAAGAGGCGGAGCACCCAGTAACGACCTTTCAAAACCACCAACATATGCCTGTGGCATGAACGATATGCACATGGTATCAGTACGTGTGGCATGCTCTGTCCATCGTGGGGGTAAGGCATTAGTAGTGCCTTCACCCTTCAGGATGGCGCAACAAAAGGCCGCACACACCGCGAAGGAACCCATTTCACACGGTGATCTGTGGAGACAAGCATAAGCCCTGCCCCATGTTAGTAGTAGGTCTAAGGGTCCTTTCCATTGCCCTGTAAACAGGTCCTTTACCATTACCAGAGGTCTGGGACGAGCCTTCATATCAAAAGAATATTGTCTTTGACATGCTGTTTGGCCAACCTCATCTCAATTTAATCTGTCATGTGGGCAGCCCACGAGGGAGGTAATTCAGTGACTAAAATCCCTGGGACGAATCACCCAACAAGGCAAATGAACTGCAGCACTGCCTGCCTCTTCCCCTTTTGGTAGATGGTATTTTCTGTGGTCAGAGATACTCACCCTGACACTTGATCCTGTATGTGCTTTGACAGAATTAAACTGAGTTGTTCCTTTAAGACTTCCCAGATGAACTAGACAACACTCACAAAGTTGAGAGAGACTTAAAATGCTGTGCTCTTAAATGGCAGAGATCATCACATTGAATAATACTAGATTTCTGATCATTTGAAGTTAGGATGACCAGGGAACTCTGGCAGTTCTAAACCGCACCAAATAGTTCTAAACGTTGTTTTATCACTGCTCTTTTACATATTTTTAATCAGTTTCTCAAAGTTTGCAAGATAACACTGAGCAGTGAATCCCAGCTCAGGGACTGCAACATCAGAAGAGGAGGAAAATGAAGTTTAACCTAGTGAGAAGACAGAGGTGTGATGGTACACGTCCTGTCTCATTCTGGTGTACATGGGACAGTCCTCTCCCCTCTTTTACCACACACTTTTCTCATGGTTTGGCCCCTACTCACATCACACACATGCTCCCAAGCTTCTCCACCTTGGCACAGCTGGTGCTCCACAGAGCACAGAACCATCACCTGACCTGCCCCAGTGCACCCTCTCCCCAAAAATGCATCCTATCCTTCACATTCCAAAAGCCAGACCATGACTAAAATAGGTGCTTATTTTCACTGAGAAAAAGGGAGGAATAAACCCCAGCATTAAAGCTCTTCCATTACTACCACAGTTCAAATATCACTTCACCCAACTAAATGTTAGTCCCAATGCCTCAGTGCTTCCAGAGTGCATCAGTGTTTTCTCTTCAGAAAAGCAGTTTACTCCTATTGTCAGGACACAAACCTCAACACTGCATACCAATCCAAGCCAACACCTCAAATCCAAGCCACAAGCCAGCAGGAATTGAATGCAGTAGCCCATGACTGAGGCATGAGTCTCCCCTCTTGGGAACAGTGCCCAGTTGGAAACATGCTCTTGGAAGCACTCACTCTAGCAAAGGCCTAGCTAGAATGCTGGCAGTGCTCTGGTATGCAAATTACAGGGGAAGCTGCAGCAGATCCACCAGAAGCACTGCAAATGCTGTGCTGGGAAAAAGGAGGAACTCCTGGCCATGAAGGAATTCTATACACTCAGGACTCAAAAGGCATGGTAGTTGTGTGTCCATTGGGTCACTTAGGAAAACAAGACAAAGACAACAGGATTATTTTAGTGGAGAAAGGAAATGCTCCCTACCCTTACCCACCCACATCTACAGAGCTATTTTCTGGACTGGTTACTTCCAGGATGTAAAGGCAAATCTGCAGATTAGGTTTCAGAAGGCACATTATTTTAGAAGCAAACCCATGAGTGTAAGGACAGGAGATACAGTTCCTTGATCTAAGCTGTTTAGGAAAAACTTGCATTTATACATCCTTCTGCCATTCCACCACTGTATACTCACTTCAATTTACTGGAGTCTTTGCTAGCTGAAGACTGCAATGATTTTGTTTCTTTTTCTGATTTCATTTTCTTCCTATCAGTCTCCTCCTTCTCTTCCCTCTAATAGGAAGGGAAAAAAAAGGAAAAATAAAATTACTTAGGTTTTCAAAGTTCACATAAAATACAGACCAACATGGCTAAGTTTGATTGATTCTGGTTAAAAAAAGAAGAAAAAAATACCTTATTGGAACCAACAAATTGCAAACCCACAGCACAGAAGATACAGATTGCAAGCTCATTGACAATTAACCTAAAATGACATTTTATCTAATTTTGCTTGGATAGATTAATTGCTTTGTAGCGGCAGGGACGGAACTGCTAAACCTATTGCTGCTAACAGTAATCAAAAGCAAGGCACTTGCATGTCACTTAGATCAAACAGATACTCCAGATGTGCAGGGGGTTTGGCTTTTATTACCAAAATGCCAATACAGGTGAAATTTTTAAGTGCTGGTAATCTAGGGACCCCAGAATTGGATGCAGTTCTCCAGGTGGGGTCTCACCAGAACAGAGCAGAGGGGCAGAATCCCCTCCCTCAGCCTCCTGACTACACGTCTTTGGATGCAGCCCAGGACACGTTTGGCTTTCTGGGCTGCAAGCACACACCTCTGGGTCATGTCCAGCCTTTCATCCAATGGAATCTCCAGGTCCTTCTCTGCTGGAATGCTCTCAGTGAGTTCTTCTCCCGGTCTGTACTCATGTCTGGGACACAGCCAGCTTTGTGTCACTCACTGGGCTGTGCTGTGACACAAAGCCTGCCTCTGGCAGGGTGCTCAGGACAAGGCTCCAGCACTGAGATCACATCCTTATGTTGTTTTTCAGGTTCTACACTGCCACAAAAGGCGTCTGACAGCTGTACCTGACCCAGCTGGCTGCCATGAGGCCTGAGCCTCCAAGGGTACTAATGCACTGACAGAACTGACAGTGAGGCTCTAAGGGGGGTTTCCCTGCAGTCAGGCACACTGGGATTGCAAGGGAAGACATGTCTAACATCAAATAACTCCTCTCCTGTGTCTCCTAGACAACAGGAGAGATGTCACAGATTGACTGCCTGTTTCCCTTTCTCCCACTGCTCTGCAGGAGCAGAAACTTCTGGGGGTCTCTCAAGTTTCTTTACTATTTCCCTGCTCTTCTCAATTCTCCCTCACAATTACAAGAAACTCATAAAATGGCAAAACTAAATGAAACCCAAACCAAGGTTATTCACCCACCCATGCTGAGCCACCTGCTCTGTGAGGAGGAGCAAAAGGGGAGTCAGGGACTGAAATATCCAGAGGGAATACCCATTCACCACAAGGCCTGCAGCCAACTCTTTGTGCAGCTGACCCACCTGGCTGGAGGTATATTCATAGTCAAGTCAGCTTTCCAAAAAACGCTTGTGAGCAACGATCACCTCAGTTAAATAAAGGACTTTCTTGTAATTCAAGGGAAAGTGACTGTTACAACTGGTTTTGTTGTCTGACAAAACTAGGATTTCAAGGAAACAGAGCAAAAATATATTCTGAAACACCAAAGCACGTTAGACAGCTTCCAGGGCTTTTTGTTTGCTCAGGAGGGGATTTGTGACCAAGAAGAAACACCCGCAGACAGTCTTGATTCACATTCCCCTTGATAACAGCTTTACAGAAGGATAATAGCTCTGCTCCCAACCTATGAAGTGGGAACTCCACATGGGCTTTTCAAACACCACATTGGTCCTTGTACAAACCCACCTCCCACTCCACCTCTCACCTTCTTCTTTCCAAGGGACTCCTCAGGAGTGTCCGTGGCTTTCCTCTTCAAATTCTGCTTCCTCCCACTAAGAAGGTCCTTGGTCTCTGCTTTCCTCTGGTGTCCATCTTTCCTGGGGGGCTGAGGGACTTTCTCCAGGTGACAGAGATCTATTTTCACCACAAGGCGCTCACGGGTTGGGGGGTCCCTCACTGGTGAGAGCAACTTCTCCCCAAGAGGCAAGGGTAGTTTCTCCTTGTGCAAATCCTGAGGCCTGTGGCTGCTGGTCCTGATGGGGGTTGTGCCCTGGCCCTGAGGAAGGGGGCTGAGAGCATCACGTGCCTGGGCATCTCCCATGAGCTTGGGGTCCAAGAAGGGTTTGGCATTGGCCTGGTGGGAGCCCTTGTCCTTTTTTTTCTCAGAGGGCTCTTGAAGTCCTGACTTCAGGTCTTTTCTGTCAGTGGATTTTGTCTTCAGTGTTTTTTTGACCTTCAGCTTGTCCCTAGAAGACTGGTCTGCAGCCTCCAGAGGACCAGGCTCACTCTCCACCTTCAGGCCTCTCTTGGATCCCTCATGCACCAGGGGCTTGCTGGGCCTTTTGATCCCCACAGTCTGCCTGGGCGAGGGTTCCTCATGTGCAGGAGGCTTCTGGCAGCTGCGTTTGGTGGGAAGAGGAGCCTCCTGAGGAGCCCTGGCCACTTGGCTCTTGTGAGGAGGCTCCCTCAGCTCAGCATGCTGCTGGGAGGAATTGCTGCTGATGCCCCGCTCCTGCTTCTTGCCCTCCTCACATCCATCCCCACAGGCAATTTCACTGAGGCTCTCTGTTGGCACTGCTGGTGGATTCACCTTGGTCAGCCAGTTGTCGAGCTGCCACTTATTAGAAGTTGGTGGCTCAGGCTGCAGACAAGAAGAGAAAGGGAGCATTCAAAACTGATGCCTTTATGGGCTATTTCCACCCTAGCACAGCTCACCAGAGCCCAGGGACTCTTGCCTAGATGTCTCAAAGTGTGTGCTTTTGCATGTGAAGAACTGACTATAAACAAACAGGCCACGTGCACTAACTTGCTCCAGAGCATCATAGACAAACATCTGGCTGAATAAAAAAAAGGATAAAAAGGTCAATGGCAAGTAGCTAGGACTTCATTAGTATTTTCAGGACAAACCAGGCAGAATTTGGTAAAAGAGGAGAAGTATAACATCTTCCTTCAAGGACACCATACTGCAGTGAGCAAAGTCTGTAACTGAACTGCTGGAGGGCAAAGAGTATTAGAGTCAGATGCAAAGACAGTCTGTCTCAAAGCTTGTTTTTGGCTTCTCCCTCTTCATGCACTTCTAAGGTGAAAATAAAGAAAGCTAGAGGTGAGGCAGGGGAGGAAAAATAAATTACAAGGGCTTTGTAAAAGTACCTCAAAACTGCCAGTGGATTGTTTTACATCAGCTGTGGTCTGCAGATACAGCCATGCACTTCCCACTGGCTTGAGAACGTTTTGCAAGCTGGAGGAACTGTTTGAAAGCATGGGACATGAGTACTGCTGCAGAAGATTTTTTTTAAAATGCATGGTCTCAATTATGAAAGTTTAAGGCACCAAGTTCTGTTTGTCTGTTTTCCCAGAAAAAGCCTCAGAAATGCCACTGCAGCAGTATCCAAGCCAAATTCAACAGCAGCAAGACTAAGCATATTCCAGCCCTTCTTGCAGTTCTGATCTCTTCAGCTGCGACCTGGAAGAAGCTGAATCTGTCACTCGGGCACAGGAGCTGCAGGGAGGCAGCAGCTCCTCTTAAATTATCAGGAATCTGGTCTCACCCTGACACTGCCCATAAAGGCACCCAGAAATCCTGCATGGGCAGAGGTGGGCCCCACACAGCCCAGCCCAGCCCAGCCATGCTTCCCATCTGTGCCTTGCTTGTATCTCCCCAGTGAAGGCACTGATTCCTCCAGGAGAGCTAGACACCTATGCCAAAGGACACAGGGGAACACCCCCAGGTTGGGCATCTGAAAGTCTAATTATGTTGTTACTAAGGGTAACTAAGGCTGACAAACTCTAGAAGGGAAGCAAAGGGCAAGAAAAGTCGAGTGATGCAGCAAAGATGTCAAAGGCACACCTGAACAATGACAGTGTTTCAGGTCTCCTGCCCTGACTGCATTGAGAGTGTGAGGCAAGGGGCTGTGTAAGCAGCCTCTGCCTTTTATTTGCATTCACCTCAGGTGCTGGTGCTCTTGGAGGGTTGTTCGCTTCACTGTCACTTGAGTGGCTCTCTGTCTCCGAGTCTGAGGAGCTGTCTGAGTCACTGGTGCTCCCTGACTCCGAGCTGCTGGAATGTGCTGATGCCACACTCTTGGGCTGGGACTGTAAGGAACTGCAAGGCCACCACGAGATAAAATTAGAAAGCAGCATGGCTGAAGGTTACTTACTTATTATATTGACATGGCAGTATTCAAAAATAAAACTGAACCCCCGTGTCTTGGCACTGAGATGAGAGGGGAGAAGGCCAGAGATATACATTGGCATACTCAAAACATAAAGCACCAGAATATAAAATTGCTGGAAATAATAAACCTTCAACTCCAACCCAGTCAAATATGTAAGCAGGATGGCACTGCCACAATGTGAAACTGCATTTAGCCAATCAAAGTTTAAAAAGCACCAAAACTGCCCAGTGCTTTTCTGAAAACCCCAACCCTCAAAACAAAAAACTTGAAATAAAGGTGAACAAGACAGGAACATATATTTCAGGATTGTTTCTGTTTTTCCTGTTCTCCCCATTAAGTTTTCACTTCATCTGTATTATTTGGTCATGCTGCTGTAACCACTTCATTAATAGCCACATTAGGCAGCAGCATTTCTTGCAACACCCTCCTCTAACCAAAAGTGTTTTGCTCCACACTGACAATGGAGTGGACAGAATTGAGGGAGAGCTTTCACTTTTATGCACAGTGTTTTTTTTGTTTTGAAGTGGGCTTACAAAATTAAAATGTAGATATTTTATTTTTTCTACTTTGGTTTCCCACATCAGTATCAACACATTTGTACAAGTTGGAGACAAGCTCCTTGCTGATACAAGACTGATATCATGAGAACACTCCTATTTTAAGAGTTTGCAGAGACACAGATCATGCCAAGCATTGGTGTGCTCCTCTGCAAGTCTGACTTTGCAGACCACTACGTTGTGCTTGAAGAATACATATATATCAAGCCAAAAAAATCTATGTCAGTGCTCTCCTATAGGAAAATCTGTGAGCTTTTCCACCTTCCTTCCTCAAATGCTGGCATGTGGCTGTTCAGTCTACCTTGAATACTGCTTCTGACTAACAATACATGGCAGGAACTGCTTACAGTCAGCTTCCTTATCAAGAAGAGCTGAAACAGCTTCAAGGAGCCTTCCTAACCCTTTCCTGTTCTTTACCCACTTGGCTGTTTTGTGCTTCCTTCTGAGCTAAAACTGGACTCACATCTCACCCATTGCCACTACAGCTGAAAATCCCATTAGCTGCAGTGTGATCCACAGACACACTGGTGGAGGGGAGGAGGAGAAGAGATGGGAGCAGTTGAGGAAATATAATTCTGGTTCATAGGCAAAATCCAGCATGCCTGGATTATTCATTTCTAATTGGAGCTTTCTGTAAAACCCCACACAACTGAAGCTGACTTTCAACAGCAGCCAGAAACCAAACTCTGTACCTACAGGAGAAACCAGGAACCCTTACCCTCCTACCCCACACATTAAAAACAGTTTTGTTTTACTCCTTATGTGGTCTAGTGAGTAGTTTGGGAACAAACCTGTACCTTGGAGCAGCAAGTGAAGAAGGTGACTTTTCAACAACCTGTTTTGTTCACAAAAACAAAGAGGAGAGGGGGAGGAAAGGTTAGCTCAGAACTCAGAACAATGCAACAAGTGGTGATGTTTAAAGGGAAGTCTGTGTGCCTAGTGTATAAAACAGCTAAAACCGACTTGGTCGTCACCACTCTCTTCACTATCACTGAGTTGCAGGTCGTCCTGGAGCATTCTGAAAGACAACCAGAAGATAAATATCAGCCAAGGCAGACACATTTTGAAGCAGCAGGCACTGAAAAAGATTTAGTTTGTGCTTGCCAAAACAAACCAACCTCCCCCATCCTTTCTGAACATTTGGCATGCTCAATCTACTAAACCCTGTCATTACCTGAAATGAATGGTTAAAATATTTTGGGGTTTTTTTTACCTCTGCTTTCCAACTGACCTTGGGATATTTTGCAATAGAGGTCTGTAGCAATGGCTGCCATTTACAGACAACAAAGACCAAGTTCTGTGTGGGGAATGCTCCTCAGAAAGGCTACCTAGCACACTGGCACAGGGTGGAAGAAGTCTGATCCTGGTACAGTAAGAACTCTCATGCTATGAGCCTGCACTGGCTCCTCAAGGGACAGAAAGCATCAGAAGCACCAGGAGCTGTGCATGTCCACACACTCTGCTCTCAGGGGCTGCGAATATTTCTTCTGTCCCAGGGGTTCTCATTTTGCTGCTAGTCTCCTATCACACATATGTAAGTCAATGCCCATCTCCCATCTCTTCCCCCCACAATGAACTCCATGCTCCTGCACATCTCAGCAGTAGTGTCGAGCAGCTCAGGTACTCAGAGCAGTTTACAAGTGGGGAGGCACAAGCTCTGTTTCACTATTGCTAGAGAAGAGAGCAGGCTGCCCACAAATATTTCCAAAAGCATCATTTAGTCCTCTGCCTGCAGGTGGTAACTACTGTTTGCAATTTCAATATATTACCAAGGTTGTTAAAAGGCTGGAAAGGAAGGAGAGGGACTCAAAGCTCTCCCAGATTGTTATCCCCCTCTTTGGCAAACTTGCAGGCATCCCAAAGGATTTGGAAAATAGGCAGGCAAAACTTGGCTATTCAAAAGTACAGTTACTCAAATCCTGAAACTAGCTAGTGATTGACTCCTCAACCCAGAGGATTATTCAAGTGTGCTTCCAAAAATGGGATCAAAAGCTTGGGAACTAAGACAGGAATTTTAATCAATCAGATCAAAACTCTGCTTATTTCAACCTCATTTCAAACCACAGGTTTTCTGTGAGAAATTTTTCTTATTGCCAAATAAGAAAAATAAGACTGTGACGCCTCATGACAACATGTTTTATAGCAAGAAAACAAATATAAATGATCCCCAGTGAACCACATCACCCTGGAAAGAGGGGGAGAAAGTTGGAAAAAGTCGGTTCTTTCTTTGTTCAGGCATTTTGACTGCCATTCCCCTGTGAGCTACCCTCCACTGCCTCATTTCCTCACACACCTTCTCGGTGGAAATCACCTCTTGCCTCTTCACTGAGAGTAAACACTGAAGGGAAGCTCTATGCGACACCGCCTTGGAAAAGGAGAGCCCTGAATTTCCTACAGAAGGCAAACAGCCCACAGCCTGCAGCAATCCTGCATGAGCCAGCTCTGCATGTGGGCCAGAGCCCAAGCTCACTGCCAGACAGATGAGGCACAGAAAGATAAAAAATAATACAGGCACTCTCCACACTTCTGGGCAGTTTGGCCAAGCATCTACTGGCATCTCAGTGAATCCTTTTTATTTTCTTTTACAACTCCATAGGGGAAGGAGTCCTTCAAAGATGGTAGTGAAGAAACTTCCAAGTATGCAAAAATATGCTGAAAGTTTTTGAGTTTGCTTTTGGGCTTGGTTTTTGTTCTTTTGTGTTTGTTTTATTTTTTTCTGCTTTAAGAATTGTGGACTAAAGACTTATTTCCTTTAGAGGTAAGAGGATAATCATAGAATCATAGAATGGTTTGTGTTGGAAGGGATCTTAAAGATCATTTAGTTTCAAACCCCTGCTGTGGACAGGGATGTGCAAAGAAACTACCTCGATCTTCTTATATCTGATTTAACTGTTTTTAATAAAAAGGACTACCTTTTCCACCTGAGCTGCTGGTAAATAAAATCTATCAGCATAAAAGAACACTGCAACTACATATACTCTATTTGGAATCAAGGAAGAACACTAGACTTCAAGGCATACTTCTGCAAGGGTAGCCAAAGCCAGTTTCCCCAAAACAGGGTTTTGACAAATTGGTAAATAGGCTAGTTAAAGAAAATAAATCTGCCTTAATAATTTTAATGCTCCAGTTAGCTCAGGAGTTAATAGATGCCAAGGTCTCATTTGCAGGACCTGTTCATTTGCAGCTTATATACACACCATTAATCTCCCTACAGCTATTTAAAAAGAGTTCTTTTACTGAGAGAAGCAGCACTAAAATTATTATCACTTGCCAAACAACCTCCCTGAAAGCACAGGCTGGTGCCTCTCTGCTAGCCAGGTTAAAGATGAATCACCAAGAATGAGCTGGCATGTCCCCTTTTAAAAGAAGGGCTGCTTCCATTCCAGCAGTGCCAGGTGCAAACTTCAAGGCTGCATTCAAGAATGAAATCCATCTGGGAAATCCCTACACGGTCTGAAAAGCTGAATGCTTAATTTGGGCACACAGATGCCCTGGGATTTCATCTTCTAATTAACCAGCACAAACGCTGTTTGTTTTCATCCAGCCACACTTTGCAACACAAGCTACTCCAGGCAGCTGAATTTTCAGACAGTCACGTGTGCTTTGAACAGCACAGAAAGCCAGGCCTGTTGAGCCAAAGAAAACAAACACAAAAAAAGAAGGGATGCATTGGTTCAAGGGAAAGATGTAGAGGAAGTCCTCGGGCAAATCTCACTTGGACACAAACCCAGGCCACCCTGTTCCTCCTGCTCCCACTGTCTTTGCTGGCCATGGGCACACACATCCCTTGCAGGTGAGCACTGGCTCTGAAGTGCCCAGCAAGGATGCTGAGCAGAGAGGGGATTATGTCTAAGGACAGAGCTCCTAAGCCAAAGGAGCCAAATTTACATGTCAAATTTACAATTCTTGCCCTGGGGGCTAAGAAAAAAGTCTTTTCCAATTCTTGGGTGCAGGAAAAGTCTCTTCTCTCTCTGCTGCCTGGAAAACTGACTGAAGGGCTAAAGGGATTTTTTACAAGCAGCTGAGAATTGAAATAATGATGATGGCCATAGGGTAGCTGAGGAGGAAGGCACAGCCTGGAGCAGTTGGAAATACTAGTTTTAATAGTGCAGTGAAAATTTCCAGAAGTCATTGAGGACCAAAGTGGGGTGGAAGAAAGTGAAGCAAAATAAGGAGGAAATTAAGGGAGTAGCTGACTGCTCAGCAGGACACTATCCCATGCTCCCAGTGAGTGAGGGCTCCTCTGCATCATGCTGGAACAGTAGGAAAAGGAATGTTCAACAGACCCTACAGAGCTTGAGTGAAAAATTCTACAATCTCAGCCAAGACAGAGACATGCTTTTGCTCTTACTTGTGACTAGCCCAGTTTTGTTTTGTTTTTAATTAAATGATTTGTGATAAGGAAAAGGTAAACAAGTGGAGTAAGCTGTACAAGTCTGTAGTTTGCAGCCTTCCATGGAACAACACATCATGGAGTAATGAGATCTTTATGTATCATATCAACTGACAGACATTTAAATTTAATGGCTCAGCAAGTGCCTTGCACATGGACCCCTGAGCCTTCCAGACATGGAAAGACTTCCATTTGTTACTTGGGGCTCAGAACCCACCAATGCTGCATTTGGCCAAGTTAATCCTGAAAGATTAATGTCAGTCCACACAAAACTGCTTTCAAGCAACTTCTGTAATTAACCTAATTAGCAGATAACCACTTTTCACCTACAAGAACTGCACCAAGTTATTTTATGCACCTATTTTTTTTCTTTAAAATTTCAGCCCTGGTTTTTACAGTTCTTGTAGCTGTAGCTTTACTAGCCCTCCCAGGCTTCAAAACAATATCCAGAATCAGATTCAGTTTGGATCCTTTGTAATTTATGTCAGTTGGATACATTATTGTAGGTTGAAGAGCACAGAAGTGTGATGTGAAACAGCCACAGATCAAAAGAACACAATAACTTTAATCTGGTGCCTTAGTAGTTGGTTTTTTCCTTCAGTTTTGTTTTGGTTTTAACACAGTCATCATAAACATGACAAGGTTTAGTGGACTTGGCATTGGCAGGTTAAGGGTTAGGCTTGATGATCTTAAAGGTCTTTTCCAACCTAAACAATTCTATGATTTCATCATGCAACAATTCTATTTCTTCTGGTGAAAATTCCCTCCACTGAAGTTTTCTAAGAAAAATCAGACTGATAAAACCTTAATCTTCAGAAACATCGAGTAACCCAAAATTTAGTTCATTCCGGGTCCTTTTAATTAACTGCACAGTAGAGATGTGAACAGAGTCTGGTTACTTACGATGTTCTTGACTGAGAACTAGGCAACGTTTCTGAAGGTGCTCCATACTGCTCTGGAAATCAGAAATGAATAGGTTGGGTTTATTTGCCTCCTTTGTAGCCTATTTTACCCTATGGTTTCTGAGCACCAGAGTAGACTCATCTAGGACATAACTGTCATTCAGATTATTCATCATTTCAAATGGGGTTTCCTAATGAAATACTGTTTGTCTTCTGATGAACTGCTGCCTTAATGTCTAGGTAATGAACGTATACAAACTCTTAAGCCATTTCTAAATTCATCGCTGTTCAACAAAGCAGAGGAAACCACACCTCTTAATCAATGTAAACATTTTACACACCATATATAACACACAACACACAAAACTATCTGTCAATACACATATAACTGTGTATTTCCTTTGGGTATCTACTTACTCTGATCCTTTGCTACAGATCCTTCAGGTTGCAATTCCTAGAAAAAAAGGACAAAGTGTGAATTGAGAATAAAATAAATGAGCTCTCTTGTAAGAGCAGCATACTGATGATTTGTTTTCCATGTGTTATTTAACTATAATAAACATTTCAACTAGCTTGTCAAAGCATCCAATAGTCTAAGCTGGCCTGATGTAGCTTAGCACGGACAGAAATGATAATGTGCTACTGTCACCAAAAATGTGTTGCTAGCATATTAGGGGTATGTACATGCTTGAAGAAATATTTTAAAAATTCTATAAGAGCTGCCAAACACTTCTGTTTAACACAGTCAGCAAATATTTCTGTTGACAAAAAGATAAAATGTATTTTGTGCTTCAGCAGAGATACTTAAAACGTGTCAGAAAAGCAGGTGCATTTGAAGACTACAATTGCAACAAACGTTTAAGTTGCTGAAGCATTTTTTATTCATCCCCATTGTGCTTTAATTTATCTGACTACTTCTGAAGGTAATACCTTCTAATAGCCCGTAACAAGGGGGACAAAATGAGATGGAAACACATGCAAGAGCCAGAAAACTCTCTTCTAGTTTATCAAAAGTCCTGGCAGAAAGAGGGCATCTTACCTTTGATGGGAATGGAAATTTGGAAGGCTCTGCTTTAGTAGGTGTATTAAGAGCTGTCAGGGGAGGTGGCCAAGAGCGGGTCATTTCCTGGAAAGAGATTGAGAGGAGCAGCTATCAGGATTTTTGCTGATAGACACAGAACAAGTTTCATGCTTCAGAGATTCATTTGGATCTACCTCTTCATGCATTTGGACATGTTTCCCCATGTTGCTACAAAAATAGTGATATACATTACTAACAGGCAGGAACATAGGATATGTCTGGTGAAACACAAAAGGATGCCAGACTTCCAGGTGGAATCCTCATGCTGCAACCCCAACCAGCACAGGGCAACCAGTGGGCACCTGTGCACAGGTCCCCTCCAGCTAAAACATTGCCCCAACAGCAGCTTCCGGAGAGCAGTTGAGGAATCAGGATTTTGCAACCTCAAGCAACAGCAAGGGAAGCGAACTGCAGAAACCAAACTGTTCCACCAGGACTTCAGAGTCTCAGAATAGCATTTGACATGAAGGAACTGTCTCCTCAGGATCAGCACCACTGGCCTGGGAATCCCAAGACAATTTCACACTGTGCACAGGGAAGGGGTAACATGGACTGAGCCACTGGGAGCCTGTGCACTGCTCACAGAGTCAGTTCTGACACAAGGTTACAGCAGAGACAGTTTTGCATCAGACCTGGCTTTGCTCTGCATGAGTAGACTGGAATTACAGTGAGGGAGCAGCAGCGGTGCCATGCACAGGCAGGTGGGAAGGACACAGGTGTGTTCCTGCTCAGGGCCATGCTGCTGAGGCTGGCAGCATGGACACAAGGCAGCATGTCTGGAGCCTTTGGAAAAGGGGCACTTGGGAATGGCAACCCCCTGACTTGATGTAGGAGTAGCTCTGGCTGTCTCAGATGACTTGTCAGCCTCAAACTGCACCAGACTGTATTACATTTATGTACTGATAGAAAGACTGATCTTAATCTCCAGCTGACTCTTATCGTTACTTCTCCTCTGCTGAGTGAACAGAAGCAGAGAGGTATTTTTTTCCCAATCATTACCTTAAGGCATGCAAAAGCTAAGCAAACACAGAGATCTATTATTTAAGAGTACCTACCCTCAAAATTTCTTCAATGGACTGCACATCAATGGGGTTGGTTTGCTGTGACAAGAAAGAGGAAAGCAGCATGAGTTTGTTTGGGTTTTTTTACCAACTGTCATGAGACAAGCATGCACTCAGTGAACATTTGCTTACCAACAGCTCAAGAAATTTAATGGAAGCCTATTAGTAATAAAATGCTAGTAGGGATTAAAATCCCCATCAGAAGGGCAGTTAATAACGCACTTCTAAAAAGCCTCTTGTTTTCAGGTCCTTGGCAGATGTGAGTGGAGATTCCATCAGGATGCTCTGCCTGGAATGGGGTAAAACACCTCAAACAAGGCCACCAGTGGCAAATGGTATTGCAAAGCTACTGGTGGTAAATGAAGAAGGGGACATCCCAGTGCTTTTGGTGTTTAATAACGCTGAAACCAGTCTGACTCATCAAGTTAAACATCCTGATAATGAGATGAAGATGTGGCAGACCTGGTAAAGTACCTGATAAAGGAACAAACATTCTACTGATACTACCAATAACTTATCTAAAGCTGCTGAGCTGACACAGCTGACCTGAAGATGTGACTGACAGTCAATCACTTGATATTTTAAGAACCCAGTCCCAAATTTTAACAGCAGGGTCTTCTAACATATCCCTTCTCAGAGTGTATGTGTGGTTCCACACACTGATGTGCCCCAGCCATGGGGAGCACCAACACCACTTCCCTTCCACAGATCAGCTTCTCATCTACTAACAAAGTGTGTGTTTTGAGAGTATCTGTCATTTACATGTCCTTTCCTAACTGATATCCTTAAAGGTGGCTGAAACAGAAAACAACCAAAGAGCTGAGTAGCTGTAACAAGCAAAATGCATCCCAGACAAGTTTCTTGTCTATAAACAAAAAATTTTATGGAAGTGTCCAGTCATCAGAGTAATTGCTGAAAGGGAAAGGCCAGGGAGACTTCAAGGAAGAGGACAGTGAGCTACAGCACCCAACCAGAAGGACCTTCCCCAGAAAAAAGTAAAGAGCAAAGCAAGCAAACACTTCAATAAAGTCAAAAATTATCATCCTTGGCCCTTTCACAGGAAGTCCACTCATCTGTTTCCCACATGCTGCACTATTTACATTGAAAGGAGAAGAGGAGATGAGGAATGTCTTTTCCTTGCAGCCCCATTTGTCTGAGTCTACATAAAGCTCTCATTGAGGCAGTGCTCATTTGACAAAGCCTTGACTTTTCTTCAGAAAATCACGTATGGAGAGCTGCTTCTGACCTTACTCACCCAAACAAACAAAAGCTGAGGCACGGCCAGATTAGTCACACAAATGAAAGCAAGGCCTGCAGATGTGTCCCACAGCAGGCAGGAGGAGGGGACAGGGAGGGCGAACAGCAAGGAACTACCACATGGCAAGAGACCAGGATGCTTTGTAACTCACAGTGCCAAAAAAGGCACCTCTTTTCCTCTTCTACTTCCCAGCAAGCTTAACCTGGTAGCTCAGCCTAATTTACTTCTTAATACAGTAATTGGAAAACAGCAGACACAGGCACTTGCATCTTCCTGCACAGATTGCTCCAGAAACTCCTGAGATATCCTATGACAGCATCACAAAAAAAAAAAAACAAACTTCCCACAAAACTGGTAAGAAATCAAGATCCTGCCTGTACAAAGTATTTGAAAACTCTCTCTATAATGGATTGATTGCAACAAATCAAAATCAGTTTACTTCACCCATTTAAGAAACTTAAGTTTTATGAGGTGATAAGTGATGACAAAAGTGGAATTCAATTAACCTGAGAATCAGAGAATATCTGTAACAGCCAGTCTGGACCTCTCTTATCCTTGCCAAACAACCCACATCACCCTTCCTGGAGTTCCTTCTGATGAGCATGAAAGGACTTTGACATTGATACAGGTTTACATACACAGAGTATTTATAGTTCAATTGTCAGGAGGATTTATTGTAACCCCAAGGGTTCAGTGACTGGTTCTTCACAGGTCCAGGGGCTCAGCAGAAACCACTTTGTTCCTCATGGCACAAAATTTAAAGGAAAAGAAACACAACACTGAACAAGCACCACACAAGACTGCATCGACAGCATAATGACCTCTGTTTTTGCTGGATTTTTTAGGATACCATTATCAAATGCACGATGAAATGATTGCTCTAGAGATTACAATCACAGATTGTTTGAGACATGCACAGGGTCAAAATCACACCAAAACTGGTCAGTCAGCTGACTGCATGGAGGTTCTGGTCTCAGGTAGACTGTGACTGTCCCTGTGCCCCAAACCTGTGGGGCATGCCCCCTTTCCCTCCATCCCAGCTCCAGTGACCGAGAACACTTCATCTTTTACAAAGCTATGCATCCAGTGCCTGAAGGAGGTGGGCTTTTCTGAATCCTGAGTATTTTCTTCCCTTTTGTTTGTTTGCTGTTTTTTTTCTCCAAGTCACATCTTGGCTGTGTTTCAGCTTGTTAAACCACTAAACCACCATTAAACCACAATTACCACCCAGCAGCAAGGGATGTCCTTGCCAGCTTTAAGAGAAGAGTTTAGGGAAAAGCAGAAACATGATGCTGCTGCAGGAAGAGTTAAAAAACCATAAAGCCAAAGAAATGCCCGAAATGAGCTCAGCTCCACTGAGGACTGTGGGTGTGGGAGATCAAATATTCCACGTTGCTGTCTATCCCTGCTAGCACTTTTACAGCCTTTCCTGGGAGCACTATAATGTGCTCCCCACAGACAACTCCAGTTAAGCCTGGTGCATATTTGTTGTCTGACACTGACATTTGTACAATCCCCAGCTAGGATTTTCTTATGCCACATTCACACTCTTTCAGTTTGGGAATGACACAGGCACCTCCAAATGTCACTTACAAGATGTTTTGGTGGTCAAGGTCAAGCACAACCAAACTGATGCTGCGCTTCAATAACAGCTAGCTCCCGCAGCAATAATACTAATTTAATTACTAATAATATTAATAAGAATACTGATTTAAAATTAAAAAAAGGAAAACAGCCACTAAAGGATTCACTACTACTTTGATCATGAACTGAAAAGGACTTCAGGCCAAAATAATTCCAAGCATCTACACAAACGTAAGAAGCCCTAGAAGTTACTTGAGGAATTAGTCTGTCTTTACTACAACAGGCTTGCAGAAATGCACAGGTGCACATACCCACAAAAGAGGAGAGGGAGCTCCTAATTTAGAAAACAATTTAAAATCCGCACAGGCACTCAATTCACACTGCATAGCAACTGTGTGACGAAACTCTCAGAAATACTTCCACGTCCTCTCCTCACAAGCAGTTCCAAAATCCGTGCACTTTCATGAACACATAGCTCTGCTCACGCCCTGAGCCTTGCACAGCTCTGTTGGGGAATGAACGAGGAAATCACAATAATAAGAATCCCCAAAACCAAACTAAACCACCTAAGGAACCACCAGGCACACAAAAGGGATGCCCCACTGGCCGTGATAATATGTGGGCCATAGATGCTACAGAGAATAAGCAGTGGTTGGTTGCTTTTTTTTTTTTTTTTTGTAATGAAGATGGGGTTAAAGAGCTTCTGCGGTTGTTTCTTTTTAAAAAGATATTCCATTACAAATTACAGCACACATTTTCATCCCACTCTGTCACATGTGCCAAGTGGAGCTGAAGGATGGCTCTCATGTGGAAGAAGGGGGCTGAAGCTTTCTCCCTGGTCTTTAAATAGCTTGCCTCGTCAGGAGGCTGTGGCAGAATAGTTTCAAGCAAGATGTCAAAAAGTCACCTCCCAGAGAGAGTTGGCCACGCATTATTTCAGAAGCCACCACGTGACACTGCCAAGATGTGTGGGCTCAAACAAGACCAGTGGCAGTCAGAGCACACAGAGTGTGCCAAGAGGAGGACAGGAGGTCTGGAAGCAGACATTAACTGCAATGGATACAGGCTGCATTAAGGTGTTGCAGACCTCTCTGTTCCTTACCACCTCAGTAATTTCCACCCAACTGATTATCCCTGCTATTTGCAAGCCTCTGCTGTCACAGCCCATTTGGAGCTGTCCCCTGACATCCTGTATGCAAACAAGCCCCTTGTTTTCCCATCTCCATCTTAGGTGACAGTGGTGCTGCAGGTACCCAGGCAGTGTAGGAGAGGAATAGCTACAGCACAGGTGCATTTCCTGAGCTGCCTGGTATCTCCTCCTAATTAAAACTGAAATGTGTGTGTAAAGCTCAAGTACACCAGCTATTGCTCTTTGCCTGATCTCAGACTGAATTATTAACGCCAACAAAACCCAAGCAAGTTGTGCAGCAATGATGAGAAAAGCCAATTATGAGTTCCGTGCCCTTCATTCTGCTGTCAGGCTTTCGTCATTTCCTAATGAGAGCTTTGCCCCTGCAACTATCAGCAGAGAAGGTCACCAGCCTCATACTAAAAAAAACCCAACCAAACAAATTTAAAAAATCACATTTTCAGCTGCTTCCCATTTAATACTACACTTTATTATACTTGAATAGGAATATATAGTTTCAAATTTGTTTTTTCATGTCAACTGCACAGTCACTGCCACTTGAATGCAATGAAGATCACAAAACTGCATATGCGTGAAGGGTGAGTTTGAAAAAACAGCAGGACAAAAATCAGACTGAAACCTACCATCCTGTCCTCACTTCACCCATCTCTGTGCTTAGCCAGTCAGAGCAGGAGGAGATCTTGCATATTAGATGCCCTCTCCTCCTTGCACACAAGTCACGCTAGCAATACCAAGCCAACTTACTCTCCAAAGCAATTTCCCACCTGATGTATTTTTGTACAGTTAAAAATCCACCCTTTCCATGCTACAGACAGATGAGAGATGGACACACGCTGTTTCAAAAATGACCCAGCCAACAAGAGACAAGGCATATTTTAACCAAGCCCCTACTAATCCTGATGATGGATGCAATAATGTTCTGCCATGTATTGAAAAAGGCTGCCAAAGCTTGAAGCTCAAACTGTCTTGTTGATTGACAGAAATACATAAACATGAAAATTCATAAAGGCTTTCACACACTATCTTGAGGAACACCAGACACCAAGCAGATTCTCTGCCAAGGGTGTTTGAATGTTCCATATCACAGATCAGAAGTCTTACAACGCTTTTCATTTTACACATCTGAAGTGCTTCTTATATTGTACCCAATATTTGAAAATAATGCTTTAAAAACATTTATGAAATGGGTATTTTATATTATGAGAAAAACATGAAGAAAACCTGCCATGCAATCAATGCATGCTTTGCTACCAGCAACTTTTTTTCCCTAGAAAGCACACAAAGTCTGTGCATAACGCTGTGTTTTCCCACATGCACTAACCTAGTCCAAGGCCTTGTATTCCCTGAACTATGGAGCAGGGATATTTTGATTGCTTGTAGCTAAATGGATTGGAAACAATAGAAAATGACTTGGTTTTGAAGCACATACTGGTGAAACTTAGTAACCACAACAGCTCCCTGGGGCATAAAACCACACTTTGATTTCCAGCCCACAGGTTCCACCAGCACCCACCCCTTCTGACAAAACACAACTGTCTCAGCTCTGGCATCAACAACCATTTAGGTGAACCCAGGAAAATATTGCTGTCACAGCTGCTGCAATGAAAACAACCCCTGCAAACCACTGGAGAAGTGACTGCACTGGGGAAATAGGGATGAAAAGCAAACAGAACCATCAAAATTGTGTCAAATAAGAAAGATGCAGGCAGGTAGTCAACACAAGATTTTCTTCTGATTTCATGTTAAGAAATTGTAGGGATTGGGTTTTTTGTTTGTTTCCTTTTTAAAGTTAGTGCAAAAAGTATTAGTGTTTTTAAAAGATAAAATGTGGAGACTGAGTCTAAAGTCTAAAGCTTACAGATGTGTAAGTCTTTGCACTGTTGCCTGTGAGCTTTGGATTAAGTCAATAACAAATCAAAGAGTGTGCAAACACTTCAAAACAAACTGTATTTTAAGGACGAGACCATCCCTTCCTGACTTCACACTTCCCTCATATGCAAGGGTGGAAATACATGCTTATATTTAGGCTTTCCTTGGTGCTATTTTTCTATTAAGCTCAAAAACATTTCAGAAATATACAATAAAAAGGGACTTTCATTACTGTCATGAAACCTTTATAGACATAATTTGCTTAAAATCTCAAATCATACAGGGCTCCATATGTCCTTAATGACTGGCTTCATAAACCACGGGTGCAGATTTGCAGATTTTAAAGGCCATTTTATTACAGGTAATATTGTCTGAGGTTTCATTTCTACCATAAAATAACATAGAGGTACTCTTTGGCAGCAGAATCCCTCTAACAGCAGCTTGAGCTGTTCCAGGAAATTCAGGAAGCTGCTGTCACAGAACGACAAACCCGTGAGAAGGGAAGGCAATTTTCTCAGCAGGTTGTCCAAGACTAGGATTAATTTTCACAGGAGAAATTACTGCAAGACACATCAATTTTAGCACAGAAGAAGAAAGCTCACTCAATTTCAACAAAAACATGACAACCACAACAGTAACCAAAAAACCCCCAAACATAAGGTAGAATACAAAAGGACAAAAAGAGAAAATTAAACACAAAAAAACCTGAAATAGCTGAAATTTTATAAAAACCTTATATCAGATTATCTTTGTGGAAAGCAGTAACAAGGTAGCACACACTGCAGAGCTGTAAAAAATATGTTTGGAGATGCACTTGTTTGGGTTTTGTGCCAGCTTCAGGTAGCCAGATGGGTGGGTTTAGCTATGGAGGATGAGCAGAAACAAGCAACACATCCTGGGTCTCCCCTCTCACCAACCTACTTCTGCAACCTAATGGAGTGAGACTGGAATAAATCCAGAAAATCAAAGCAAAGCTGAAGTAGATCTGCTTGACATTGCTTTCAGAGTTAAGTTTCACTTTTGTATTTCGTGAAAAACAAAACCTATTTATGCTTTTTGCTTTGTGCACACTAAAGCAATGCTGAGGTATACCAACAGAAATGTACAAAAGGATTCTGTCTTATCCAGCCAGACAAAATCTTCAAAATTACACTATAAATGCATTTGTTTTCTCATTTGTGTTTATGCTGCTTGCTTGAAGTCATAAGACTTCATTGTCAACTACAAATCCAATCTACCAGTCTCAGAGTCCAAGGAGCCTTCTAAAATAATTTCTCTGGGTGCTACTTCAGGTCCTCTGTGGGCACCAGGGTTTCACCAGCAGCTCACCTGTAGCCAGCCTCCCTGTAGACAGCTCCACGAGCACACTTAACCCCTTTGAGTCCATTCCTCTCTTTTCCATGGCAATGCCGAAGTTATTCCACTAAAAAAATGCCATACCACCTTCACTTCTGCTTTTGCCCACGCCTCAACTCAGCAGCCCAGCTCAAAGTGAAGACAGCAGCTCCAGCCTGTCACCACCCTTGACGAAGGTTTGAAAACAAATCAAACCATTCCCATGAGCTTTCTTCAGCTGACACTGAATGATCCTGGCAATTTAAGCATTTTACATCAAAATGCTCAGCAAACAATGGTTGTACTGTCCTGCCCCTGCGTGGGCGCCTGCAGGAAATAAAACATTCTTTAAAGATTTTACATGCTTTTCTAACCCTGAGATGGATTATTTTGCTCAATCTAAAAATAAATGCACGGGCCTCCCTGTGTGCAAACGGCGTAAGAAAAACAAATTGCTATTTTGTCTTTCTTTGAGAGAAGTAGCCAAGGGGGTTGTGTCCTGGGGGAACAGACTGTTGATATGTTTTAATGAAGGATTCGTTACAAATCCTGAGCTGCTGACAGAAATTTGTGCATCTCTTGTTAGCCTTCATCTAATAATAATACTACTGAAATCCAAATGAAGTAAGCATGGAAGTTAAGTGCAGCATCACCTGTCTATAGCCACGCAGACCCGGACTCCAGCCAAGGCTAATTATCTCACTAGTAAATTGCTCTGCACAAAGAACTTCCACACAAGAGCACCTCTCCATTGCAATTGCCATCTGTACAGTAGCTCTCAAAAACCTAGTTCTGACGCCTTGATTCCACAAAACTTTCTTACCTACTGTCCCCTTAAAATCTCTCCAGTAAATAATTTTTAATACTGTTTAATGAGAATCTGTAAGTATTGTGTCCATAAAAGGCTGAGGATGTCTTTCAATGTAAGCATTAGAGTAAGAGCAGCAAGCCACCATTTCAGGCATTTTGTCATTTCCAGTACTACCTTGTTGCAATTTTGCTAATAGATATACTTTTACAGTATTTTGAGTAGCCTGACGCTAGCCTACTCCAGAAAAAAAGCTGGTCACTTCAGCTGAAACAACAGAAGATAAGATAATAATAATAATGTTTGCTAAGACCATCAAAGAAATTGGGGCTTTTGGTGGTGAGAGGCATCCTGTGGTTCTGGGGATCACCTCAGATAATTAACTGTTGCCATCTCTCAGAAATGTTTTCCCTTTCCAAAGACCACTTTCCCCCTGGAAAACAAGCTGAGTTAGATTTATGATGGCAGTGGTGGTACTTGGTGCACCTCCCCTTAATGACTCGGTAAACAAGACTTGGAGATGCAGGCTCTCCCCTCTGTTTGAAAGCAGTGCCCCTCGGCACCTCCCTGCATTACCACCACTGCCAATAGAAGTTTGGGAAATAAAACAAATTGAAGAGACAGGCTGGAGCCTGGAGCAACATCACCAGTCCCAGGCCAGCACCCAGGACAACTCTGTGCTGCTGCTGCTGCTGCTTGGGACAGACCACACAGCCTGGAGGGGAGCTAAAAGGCATCAGTCACCAGGACCAGTGCATAAAAGGAGAAAGCAAGAGGGAGCTACATGAATAAAGGGATGCTTGTTAGTGCATCTAAGGATAGTATTCCCAAAGGAAGAAAGAGAAGAAAACACATGTGTTGAAAGGATAGGAATTGTATCTCTCTCCTTAAGAAAATGAAGTTCTTAACTCAGAAAGAGCCTACATGCTATTTTTAAACCTTAATGGAAATGGAAGAAATATTTTTAAATGCTTCCAAACCAAGGAACTTAACCTGTGGGGAAAAAAATAGCAGATTATCCTTTTGCTTGCAAAGGCAACTATCACCATTGTTTTGCAATTGAACTAACTGCAAAAAAAACCTATTTCTAGATTTTATGTTTTGTGGTTGGAACAGCAAAGTGCCTTATTATTATTATCATCATTTATACACAAATAAAAGTTATCCTCCTCGAGACAAATATTGGACAAGTCTCTTGAAGCTCCCTATCTTGCTAAAGACAACGGGAAACCAGAGCAAGTCCTGCCCACCAGTTACGTGGTCAGTCTTTTCAGTTTTGTGTGCTAAAAAGAGTGACCAGGTAAATGAAAGTAGCTTAACTTGAAAGCAGCTTAACTTAAACTTTCAGCTGTAAAAGCAGTGTGCAAGGTTGACAAGGTCTGCTCCCAGGAGATGTTTGTTTTTACTCAACCAAACATGCACACAAACACTTTCATCCTCTCCTCAGCAAACAGCTTTGTGCACTCAGCAAAAGTCCCACAGCACTCTCAGCTTGTTTGCCAGGTAGGAACAGAGGCCTGGGCTGGACAGAGCCTTCTAGAACCTTCTTTGCTCATGCTGTGCCTAGAGCAACCAGTCCGCAATATTTAAAATCCATACATAGAGGACACTTGCTTCTGTCACGACTCAAAATGTAAGCTTCCTTAAAAGACATTTTTATCATTCCCTAAACTCTGCACTAAAGACTGCAGATGGTGTTTCCCAAGTCCCAGAAATTCTTTATGGCCAGGCTTATGCCCTGCAGAGCTGTCACACAGTTTTTACCTGCAGCCAAGCTGGTAAAAAGGGGGTGCTGAGCTAACATACCCAGCCGGCATTTGAGAAGTGATCCTTGTCTGTCAGGTGTAATAGGAAGGCTATGGGCCATGTGTTGGGAAATAGAATTATTGGGATCAATAAAAGAACTGTGCAAGCAATAGGCCTGGAAGTTTTTAGGTTTGTGTGTGAGAAAAACTTTCAGGCCTATTGCTTGCACAGTTCTTTTATTGATCCCAATAATTCTATTTCCCAACAGCCATGAGCCTCCCGGGATCAAAGGCTGTCAGAAAACAAAGCAATACTGAGAAGATAGGAGCGGGTCAGTTCACTGTTTCTTTCCTTGTCTGTATAATCTGGAGGGAAGCAGTGGCTTTTTTGCTTATTTAACATACTGACTGAATGGCTTGTAATTAAAATCCAAACAAGGAGACATGGTTACAAGAAGTACCAAGACACCAACCAACCTCTGCCTAAGGAAAAGCTTTCTCCATCTTTTCCTGAAGCATCTTAGGGACAGGAAACTGGAGAGGACTACAGACATTTCCAGATTTTCTGTATTGCTGTTTCACTGCCTATAATTTCCTTCATACATAATTGCTCAAATGATGCCAATGTTTGTGTGAAAAGTTCCCAAGAACCAATGGCAAAACACTCAAATTTAAAATACTTCAGGGATGTGAGCAGGCAGGTTCATAATTTGTAGCCACATGATGGATAGGGCTCAACACCTTTGTGTACTGTGATTTCTTTATGTCCTCTCAGACAAAGTCTCTACACTGTAATAGTTTCACACAGAATCCTTAGACTCCTGAAAGCTGGACAAGCATTTCCCTACATGTGCACCACAGAAGGCTCCGAGGAAATCAATGTCTAAGGAAATGTCTAAGGGAAGGGTAGGACATACCCAAGGGGTTACTGCTACCATAGCAAACAGAGAAATAATTACCACACTGCTTCTCCTCTTGCTTTCATTATGGAAAAGTGTGCGGTATTACTGTGGTAACACAAATACTGTAGTAGCAAAGAGGGGCAGGAATGGAGCTGATCCTGCTCCACAGTACAGCATACCGAGGAGGCAAGGGATGTCCTCTGCACTGGTAAAGCACAGATGGCATTCCTTCAGCACACCCAGCCGAGGATTAACAAAGCAAAACTGCAAAGAGACAAGCAACCTGTGACAGCCAAAGAGCACCTTCAGTAAAATGCCTGCTTCAAGTGAAAACATTCAGGCTGAATGCACCACACCTGTCACCTTTAGAGAACAGATGGTGTCCAGCCAAGTCTGAATTACAACTTGGTCTGAACAGCAATCAGCTGACAGGCTGATGAAAGAAACCAAAGTATTCCTTGTATGAGGAGGACTAGGTTGGTTGGATCTGAATCTAACATGACTTTGTTTCCTGTTATATGAATTCACCCTACATCTTCCCAAACCTATAGCATTCTTCATAAGCCACTCTTATTCAAAACACAACATGCATAAGTCATATTTTAAACAACTAATGTTCTTAAACCAAGTTAAAAAAATACAAGCTTTAGAAGAAATAGATACCGCAGTGTTAATAAGAAATCGTTCCACACATTGCTTATTTCACAACAAACTTGTAAAATGCTCAGTCACTCTGCCAGTGTGCTCATTCTAGAGACACAGAAAAATACTTGTAAACACATACAGAAGTTAACCTTAAAAATCATGGGGAAGTGCTCACTCACTTCTCCCTCTTGGGGTGCTTTCGATTCAATAGTGTATTAAAACAAATTCTTGAATTTAGGCTCTGATTCAAGGCAAATAAATTCTCTTAAAATTATCCTAATACAGATACTGAATTCTCTCATCTCCCAAGAAACAGAAAAAATAAGTATTCCTATGTTTTTGCTATTCTTTCTAACTTCAAGCAGTAAAAAAATCTGAAAATTTTAAGTAGGTTTTTGGGGGGTTTTTTAATGGTCAAATTTTTCTTTTGACTTAGTGAAGCTTTGCAAGCCATCCAAGATAACATTTCTGACTGTGGCATAACCTAAGCTGTATAATGTCTAGAATAGCAAGAGTTACTATTTCTCTTCAAAGGAAAGTGCACTTTTGAACAAGTCACCCAAACTGGAGTTTCTGTAAGTAATGCGAGTTTAGGTCAAGTTTCATAACTGGTTAAAAATTATTCCACAAGCCAAGTACTATTGAGCTTTATTTCCTTAGCAGCAAAAGCAAACATCACCCTTGTTCCTTCCTCCTTTGATTCCAGAAAAGCTCCATCTGAAGAATAGGCAGAAAGGCCAAAGTTGTTGAATTCAGTATCCTGGAAAAGAGGGGCTTATAGAAGGCAGTAGTGTCTTTTATTAGAGGAAGGTGGCTGTGGGAAAGGGAGGGGACAGAGGACACTTGCCAGCATCCAGCCCTTGCTGGGTCTGAAACAAGCACAAAGTGATGTCAGCTGCAGTTTGTCTCCCTGTGGCTGGGTACATGCAAAGGCAGCTGGGCTGATGGCAGAGCCTCTCTGGGAAGTGCACCCAGGCTTTTTGCTTGGAGCGTGATGGACTGCCAAGATCATGTCTCCCACTATTTGATACACCTGACTGCATGCATAAAGAGCACCTCAATACCTAATGACATTTATGCAATATTTAACCAATGGAACAAATCGGTAAGAAAACATAACACTGCTAAAGCAATTAAGAGAAGAAACTGGTGTGTTGAAAAGCAGGAGATCAAAAAGTTAGGAGTATCACCTTTTCCAACAGGGAATTAAAATATTCTGCTGCTTAAAATAATTAAGCACTATTTTATTGTCTAGGTAATAAATGCTCATCATTATGAAGACGAAAACTGGCATCTAGAGTTTGGGAGGAAGAAGGATATTAAAGATAATTCAGACAGTGACATTGTTAGACATCAGAGAAAATTAAAAATGAGACCTGAAACTTCAAGGCACAGAATAATGACAGGCATTTACTTGTGTAAGAGAGGCAAAACTTACAGAAACTTATAGAAAAGCAGACTGCACTGAGTAGTGTGCCAGGGCAAGAACACCACTACTTACTGAATTAATTTCAAAAATTACCATATTACTGTAGTCAAGCTTTGGTGAGCTCTGGCAATCTCATGCCCTACCCAGGAACACTGGGAAGCCCTTCTCGATGCAGGACTGTACCAGGTCATACAAACAGCAGGAAAACTCTTCTCCCCTTAATGCTGCTGCTCACTGAAAACTAGAGAGCTGACCAACACCTCAGTGAGGCACCTTCCTACTGCAGGACCCATATAGGGCAAGAGCACCGTGACCAGTGCCCAAGAAGCAAAAGCAGTACCTCCAGATTTGTCATAACCCTCATCACTGTGCTGATCCAGACTATTCCTATGGAGCATCCTTAAGCTGCAAAATGCCACTTCCACTGAGGCTCACTGGTAGTAAAAAACAATCCCATGAAGTAAGAAATACAACACGAAGCACATGTTAAACATTTCTGCACATTTAAACAAAGCAAAGAATCAGATCAAAGTCCAGGAGGTGCTCAAAGTAGCCTTAGGAGAGTGTTATTGTGATGACCAATGTAGGAAGATAAATCTTGTGTTTCATTCCTGAAAATACATCTCTTGAACAAGACACCAGAATGTACAGCCAAAAGAATTCAGAGGCTTGAAACAGGCAGATTCACTCTCCAAGGAAACATCTCCAGTGGCATTCAGGCTGGCACTTAGCTATGAAGTGCTGCTTGGTCAGGAAGGAGCACAACCACACACAGGTGCTTTAAGACTTGCCTTGTTTATAAGCTCTTTCATCCTTCAGTAACTAGAGAAGTTAACTCCATTTACATGAAGCAGCCTGCAATTATTACAAGATTCACTGAAAACACCCCCCTCTCCCTGCCAGCCTATCCTTGAGCAACCTGTTTCCAGTCAGATGTGAAAGCCAGACCCAGACATGGCCTCCACTGGACTTCACGGGGCTGGGTGCCTGCCTGGGTTTCACCTTGTCCCGCTGAAGCCAACTGCTGACCCCACCCTGGCACCAGCTGTGTGCTGCACTTACCTCTGTGAACATGTCTTACTGCCTTCCCACATGGCAGGGCAGATTTCCTGTTTTCATACATTCCCTTGTCAGCCCTAATCAGTGTCAATAGGTTATGGTGTCTTTTGTGCTGGCGGCGTCAGCCCTGACAGGAAAGAACTTTTAATCTCTTCCCTCGCACCGAGCCATGAGAAGCTGCAGGCGCTCCCAGGCATAACTCCCTTGGCTCCTCTCCGAAAAATTCTCTCAAGCACTCGGTTGCTTAGCAATATTTGCCTTCCCCCTGCACAGTTCAAATTGGCAACATCTGTCCCTTTGGCACTTTCCACTCATGCAAGAAACGGTGCGGAGAGTTTAAAAAATCTACAGAGAGGTTGGTGGAGGATGCTTCGTGTGAGCCGTCAGAGCTGCTTTGGCATTTTATTGCTGGTTTATTTCCAGCCTGGATAGGATGCAAGGCTTCTTCCAAAGGAGAGGCACACAAGGGAAAAACCTCTTTTGCTTCCTGTGGGACTCACCTATTAAATCAAATACAAGTAGCTTTTTCTGTTTACATAACTACACCCTCATGCTCTGGCCTGGTTTAGCTGAAAAAACCCAAACAAAACACAGCACTGACATCTAATTCTTTCCTGTCAACTGGGATTGACTGTGATTTCTCCTAAGATATTGCATGCTCATCAAGTGAGAAAACAAGAGAAGCCAACATGTGTTTATACATTTAAAAATGCAAAAGCTGTGTGCAATCCTGACCTCATAACCACTAGTCAAACCCCCAAACTGCCTGTGGTCCATGCAACCATCCCAAGAGGCACTGATCAAGGTCATTGCCTCTGGATGTACCTGCAACCCAGTGAATGAGGGGAACAAGAAATTAAAATAATGTAAGAGCATAAAAAGTACCAACTGCTTTCACTTCTGAGAGCCAAAAGGGAACATGGAGAAGACCCAAGTAAAAGGATACATCTTTGGACACCTGGTATGACAAGAAGCAGCAGAGAATCCCACAGTAAATCTTCCTCTGGCTGCAATTCAGTTTAACTCACACCACAATGCCCAAGGGTTCTGGAAAGGCCTTGGCTAGCACAGCTTTGGATATTTACATGCAAGTTGTTAGGGATGCTTACCAAAAACGAGATAGCTCAGTTTCAGCTCTTATGGTGAAGTTGAGGTTTACTTTTTTTGCCTTTAAAACTTTTCTTATCCAAAACAGTCAGAAAAAGTAACAATTCTCATTCACATTTGATCTGCTTCTTTAGCAGTCACACACCAGCAACAGGACAAATTGACACAATGCCTCTGGTGAAGCATCCAATCACCTAAGGCACTTCTGATTATAAAAAGGGCAGCAGAGGAGACACAGAAATAACACCTTGTTACCTGCCTTGGTGCAAAGCAAGGAAAAAAAAATAGTCAAAAAACAGAATACAAGGGGTGAGGGAAAAACTCCAAACAAAACAGAAGCTCCCTTCTATTCAGTAAATGAGAAATACATATAGGATTGGTGGAAAGATGACAACAATAGCTTAAATCCTAACTTACATGAATGAGTACTGTGCATTCATTACATAAGGCCAACAGTGGTAGCACTTTAAAGTGTCTTTAAAGATTTTCATTTTGAAAGAATGCAGGATTAAAACAATACATTTATTTCTACTTTACAGGATTCACCTGTCTGACAACTCCTGCCAGTAGAAAAACTCATGTGCCATTAAGAGAAGTCCAGTGAAAAATTATCTATCTAGAATGGACTTTTTATATTTGCCATCCAAACTTTTTCATAGGTATTTAGTAATTATTATTTACTATACATCAACCATGTTTTAATTGGTGACCATTGATAAATGTTTACTGAGGAAAACACAGCCCAAAGACAGCAATTTGAACACAGAGGTCCTTGTGTGCACCCTGTGCTTCAAACATAATACAGTGTTACCAAAAAGACTTAACATATCTGGGCTGCTTCATTGTTGCTTGTTGTTGTTTCCGTGTTTTAAATTGGCTGTTTCCCTATTTGCTTCCCAGTTCACAGGCAGAAGAGTCCAATGAGGCCTCATTATGCAAGGTAAAAGGAGCTATGCCTTAACATACACAAAATTTTGGGGAAAACAAAGCCAAATCTTCAGTGAGCATCAAGGGCCATACATTCCTCCATACACTATGCCCTTAATAATGGTTGAGGATTTATAAACACTCTCCCTTGAAACAGCCTCGCTGCTTCTTGCCCTGCTGTCAAGCTGATTCCCTTTCACACATCACAGTCTGTGTCAATGGAGGCAATACAAGGGTCTCTGTTGGTGCTGCAGCTCTCCTAAAGGCATGGAGAGAGAGAATGGCTTTAAAAGCATCTTTGTTTAGGTGCTGGGGAAGAGGTAAAACCTGGCACCTTCTCTCATGAAGAGAAGGGATACATCTAAGCTTCTTCATGTGTGCTATATTTTCAAGCTTTCTCACAACAAATTTGGAAAGATGACTTAAATGTACAGTGATGACATTTGAAAGTGAAGGCTTTGATTTGGGGAAGAGGGGAAGGAGCTGTTCAGTGTCTCTGAATGCAAAGGCACTGCACTGTTACACGCTGTGGATTCACTCACTACAGTGAAACTGTGTGTCTAATCGGGCTGGAAGGCTGAACTTTTCAGTGTTCCCATGAGCAGAAGCTGTCAATAATGAATCTACAGCTGCAGTTGAAACACACCTTAGAAATTCAATTAACCAGAACACATGTGGTTCAGGAAATGGCTTTCCTAAGTCATGTCAAGGGAGATCACAGGAAAAACTGTATTTGGCATGTGGCCCTTCAGTAAACTGGGGCCAAACTTCAGGGAAGAAGAGGGAAGAACAGCAGAGTTTCTTCTGGTCTAAACCTATTCACTGTCAGGGCCATTGCAGGGCAGGAGCCTCCCTGCAGCTCCTGTTTCACCAAAAACTAAAGACAACCTTTCATCAGCCAACAGACCCCTCAATCAGGCTCTCTTGTACTGTACATCCAGCACACAGGCCATATACCCACTGGTGCAACCTCACTGTTTCTTCCTCTTCTCCAGGCTTCAGCATTGGAGGGCTCTATTATCAAATAGATGGTTATCACTGAGATCAAACAGAAATTAGCAAACATGACAATGACAAGACTGAAAAAAGCAGAAATTGAAGTAATGTGTTTCTCATTAGAGCTTACAGAGCCATTATCCAAAATGCCTGTGTTCCTCCCTGCCTATGCACAGAAAACAGTCAGGGGCCACAGCCTAAAGATCCCTTCTGCAAAGGAGGATCATTTAGCATATTCACAAAAAAAGTTCCTCTATCAGCTTCAAAAGGGACTAAGCATATAATTAAAATCCAGCTCCTGGTTTGCACAAAAACATTTCTCTTCTTATCTTCAATTCCCTTTTTATTGTGTTCTTACTTTGCTACAGATCTAAAGAAGGAGCGTGAGCAATGCTACTCCTGCACTGGCAATGGTAGGATTTTCATGGGCATTTGGACTCAGACACATGCTCAACAGAAAGTGAGAAAAAGGTTTCATTCAGCACACAGAGTCATAGCTAATGCTGCCCTATCAAAATTCATATTAAACCAGAGATAAATGAGATGACAGAATAAGTATGGGGGTGGGAAAAGAGATAAGACAATAATGCAGATGAGACAATAAGATAATGTAGAAGGTGATGCCCTGCACTGCTTTTTTTTATCTCCCAGGAGTAAAATACCCAGTTAAACAAATAAGGTAATGTGGACCTCAGTGAACCTCCTGTTTTGAGGTGTGATGTGCAATGCCAAACCTACTTGGTAGCAAATAAAGTCTCTCAGCATGAAAGTATTTTCACAACTTTTCAACAATGTCATTTTGACAGTTTCCTCTCATTTCCCACAAGATACTGCCCACAGCCATTTGCAGCTGATCCACACCCTTTTCCATGAAAAGCAGATTGCACCCACACTCTTTTTCATTACAAAGGTGGCAAAATACAATTTGAAACAATCTCCATAGCTCACCTCACCCAGCTGCCTTAGGTCAGCATCATGGGATGCTACATCCCATAGGGCATAGCAAAAACCTCAGTGCTGAAGGATGAGCACAGTAAATCTCAAAAAATGTAGCAAGGGACCAAGTGCCTTTGAGCTCACAGGAGGCCAAGCCACGAGGCAGGCAGAGTCAGTGTGCTGCTCCCTTGGCACCGCTGAAACTGGGCTTCAAAGGGCACAGGAAAAGGAGCTGCATTTGCTGAACAGCACATCTACAATGCTGCTCCTCATCTCCCACTGCTTTACCAGTCAGGGCTTCTGCCTGCATCCCACATGACAAATCAGAGGTGGCCTTAGGTCAGCAAAAACTGATGAAGTACAACAAGGAAATTTGCAGTATCAAGTCATACTTTCCTGTGGATCTACAGTGAGATTTTACAAACTTACAGAGGAGAATCCTGTGGTGTTCACAGTCCCTTATCACAAAGCCCAGGTGACCACAGAATTCACTGCATTGCTGGCTGTCCCAATATTCAGTGAGGATTTGGGGCCTCCACCCACCACCACTCAAAGTACTGACAGTCTGCATCAACACTTTATCTTCTCCTCATATCATTTCCCCCTTCTTTTCAACAAGCCTTTGAGGAAAACAAAAATTATGGGCACAGAGGCAGGGCTCAAACCATAAAACCTGCTGCAGCCTCACTGAGAAAACAATAGAAAAATCACAGGAAGTATCACATTTTCACCATTCAAACAGGTATCTCACACTCAGGTGAACCTCAAAATGCACCTTCCAAACAGGGTAACACACACACAGTCATCATTGCATCTGGCAGTCACTGCTGTTTGCTGACCTCCTCCTCCACAGCCAAACTTGCCCTGCTCCAACAGAGACCCCAAAAATTGCACTCACCTCTATGGGTTCAGAAGGAATTTCCAATTTGGATAGTTCAGCTTTGGCTTTTGCCTTCAAATCTGAGAGATCTTCATCGGTCTCTTCCTTGGGCTCAGAAGAGGTTTCCAACTTGGATAGTTCAGCTTTAACTTTTGCCTTCAAATCTGAGACATCTTCTTTGGGTCCTTCATGGTATTCTTCCAGGAGAGGTTTGAGCTCCAGGGATTCAAATGGTGCCTGATCTTGGCCATCCATGGGTCTGACATAGGCAGTTGGTTTCTGCTGCATTGCACTGGCTTTTGATGCCAAAGAAGGGGGAAAAGTCTGAGAGGAAGGCTGAGTGGTGCTGGTCAAGGTAACAACTGGGCTCTCCCGACTTTCCTTCTCCTGTGATCCTGTCACTAAGTCCTGTAATGATTTGGTTTGACTGTAGGTTGACCCATAACTTTTGCTGCTGTTCTGTGACCTGGAATTGATATGCTGGCTGGAATGTAGAGGTGACAGGGGTGCCACTGGAGAAGACAACAAACATGGCAGGAAGGGGGAAAGCGCCAGAGGGGAGGCCTGCAGGCCATGAGCACGACCTTCCCCACTCCCAGGCTTGTCATTGTGGCTGTGGGGAAAACCTGCCTGATTGTCCCGGCCACCACGGCCGTGCTCCTGACTGTGGCTCCGAGCGCTGGGTAAGCTGCGGCTCTTGCTGTGCAAAGCTGAAGGTGGTTCTGTTCCTGACTGTGCCTTTTGGTAGTGACTGGAGTGGCTTGGAGGACGAGGGGCTACAACCATGGGTCCCACAGGCGGACGGCGGGTCGGGTGCTGGAATGAAGATGGCAGTGTACGGATGGCCTTCTCAGGGAAGTATGGGTGATCAGGCTGTCCAGGGGGAAACAGAGGGGCAACACTCTTTGGAATCCCTATAAGGTTCTGACAGGATTTGTTGCTCATGAACTCCTTGACCTCCTCATAATTGCCCAGCATGTTCTGAATTCGGCTTGACAACTCATCTTCTTTATTAGTCTGCAACAGAAGAACAAAGAGGTGGATATTTCAAAAGCTCCCCAAGAGATCCAGCTCAGGAAGAGACATTCTTCAGGATTTTAACTTAATCACCACACATCACCATGAGTGGCAAGCTCATCTTGATCCTGCAATTCTCTCCAAAGCAGACAGGACTGCTTGAGCCACTATCAGTTATTCCAACCTGAGCTTGGTGCACCTGCAGCCTCCAGGAGCACGAAAATCAGATCCATTCGTTATATAGCTGCAGGCAGACAGGCAGCCAAGCTGCTCCTGAGCACTCTCCCTCTAACTACAGGAGGACAGTCTAAAGTCCATACTGCTCCTGCACAACCAACAGAGATTCAAGCACATACTATGAGGAAATAAAATTAAGCAGATGGGAAGATGTTGTGTTTGTATTTATCATGCTCAAGTCTGCTACACCCTATGTAGAGCCACAGCTCTCCTCTTCCAGCCCCAACCCTCCTTCCTCCTCTCTTCCCCCACCACAGCCTATACCATTACCTTGTAGGGTTCTGCAAAGAGGGGAGTCTTCTCAGAGAACTGTTTTTTGTCTTCCAGTGCCTCCTGACTCCGTCTCTCTTTTTCTCGAATTCGCAGCAAGTTTCTGTCCTCATTGCACAAGCTTTAGGAAAGAGAGAAATGAAGGACGATTAACATTGTACACCAGTGTTATCAGCAAATATCTACTTTGTACAGAAATCCTGGTTTTCATACAATGGTATACATCCAGAATGAAAGTCATTTTGAAATCCACGGGATGGTTACAGCTAACAAATAAATTACATCAAGAATTTGCTGTACAACACAGTAATGTGACACACAAGGCAGGTACGTGCATCTTTCTCAGTGATTTCTACTCCTGATACCATCCTTCAAGAAGAGTGGGAAAGAAAAAACTACCCATCCATTTCATTGTGAAACAAACTGAGAAGCAGTCAGTGGGGGTGATAAGCACACCAGCTGGCAAATCCATTTGCAACAATAAAGTGTGAAAAACTACTATTCTTGTTCTCCTCCAGACTTCCACCCCAACTCTTCACCCAGGAGTAAAAGAGAATCCATCATTTTGAAGGTGTTGCCACTTTCAAACAATGAACTTTGCCTACTTGGCAAAAAACAAGGCAATGCTACTTGGCAGTAAACAGGCTTGAAAGCTGTTCACAAGGAAACCCGTGTAGTTGCATTTAAGGCAATCCTGCAAATGTATTTAGAAAGGTCTCAGAAACCCAGAAAACACCAGGTCAAATGCCCCTGTTCCTCCTCTGCATATCTGCATGCACTCAATTCCACCAGCCCCACACCAAAGCACCAATAAACCTGTGTCACATGCACAGCAGAAAGACTTCATGGAAAACCAGATACTTTAAACTACACCTTGCCTTTGAAATACTACTGCAAAACAAAGGAATCTCTTCCTCTAATCTTTATAGACATTGGGGAAGAAAAAGCATGCAGGCATCTCTCTCCTGTCCTAATTCTACTCTACTTCACAGTCTACTATATACATACAATTCCTATATTCTTCTTCAAACACGCAAATTCTCAAGTGTCCCACTTGGCAAAAGAAGAGCCTTGTCTTCCCCACCAGTGACATCTTCCCAAATGCTACACCAATAATCTGCTGCTGAAAGTTTAATCATCCCTAGAGGAGAGGCAGAGGACTGGCTTTGCTGTAGCAGTTACCCAAGAGGTCTGACTGCTGCAGAGGGGCTTTCCTGACTCAATGGGAGCTCTGGAAAACGATGCTGTCAGATGGCAAATTTCTATATATGGAACTGCAGTAAGGATATACTTGCACCACCAAGACAGAAAAACATATTCAGGGGTTAGACTGTGCACATTTAGCATAGTTTCCAACTTTGCTAGTGCCGAACTGTTTCCAAATATAGCAAAACAGAAGTGTCCAGTAATATCTATGTACCCTACTTCTGCAAACAATTTTAAATGTTCATAAAAGAAAAAAAGAAGGAAACAGGAATCACAGACCACTGCTTCAGCAAATACATACAATCCTTCTGTAATAAACTGTGTAATAGAACCATTTCCCCTGTGCAGCTGATGTCATTTTGCATGCCAGCAATTTCCTATCTATAAGCAGTTAGTTGGGCAGTTGCCCTGTGTGTGCACCAGGAAAGCTTTGTGCAGTCAGGTGTGGGAGACACCAACTGCAAAAAGCAAAAACTTAGGAAAAATTATAAGGCAAGCTAGAAGTAATCTTAGCTATATCTACTATCTGAAATTGTATGCTTGCAAATGATTTTTTTAAGTGAATGTGTTTCACAAAAAGGCAGGCCACATATTATGACCCTGAAAATTGCTTTTTACTAAAACATTGTGCTACATCCATGTGAATTACGGATGTCCTTCTATTTCTAGGCTGGCAAGCACCCAAATTCAGAGCAATCAAGTTGTTTTGCTCAGAGGTTCTAATCACGTTCAAACAAAAGGAAAACCCTTAACCACTTGAGTCTCTCACAACAATAATATTTATGATGAGAAGTAGCTATGTTTCCTATATGTACCCTGACACTGAATGCAAAACAACTTACGTGCTGCTTGCTGCAAAGACAGCAGCTGTAATACCCCTAAAGGCCTTTTCTTTCCCTGAACCTTCCTTGACCCCAAGCTCTCTTCCCAGCAATAAATTCTTTAGAAAGAGTGTGGAAGGGGGGCAGACGGGATGGGCAGGGACACCGCCTATTTGCCGTAGTGCCAGTTCCTGAAGGTTTAAGAAGAAACAAAGGTGCCTGCTTGGGAACATCCCAGCGGACACGGGTGCTCGCACACGTACGGGAGTACCGGGCAATGCTCAGCGAGGTCAGTCTTCATATCCTCACGGGGTACAGTGGCCCAGTCTGCTGGCCATGCACAGCTGACTGCCCCTGCAGCCAGACCAGGGGTCATTCCCCTCTCCTTTGCTGCTCAGGATTGCCATCCACCCTCTGCCTCCCTGTCTGAATTGGGTCAATGTAATTTTCATTCCGAGTTTTCCTCCAACTTCATTGAACACAAGAAGCTACAGTTTCAAAAGCAGAGGATAAGGGGAAAAACCACTGAGTAGCTACTTATTTAATCATGCAGTTGAGAGCAGCAGCCCTCCCTTCTCCAAGTTACAGAAAAGACCTCAAACTACCTGAAGGCAAGAGCTAAAACTCCTTCCAATTCTATTTTATCATATAGGTATAATGAAAACCTTTTGAAAACCTGGGCTATGCTGTAACTCAGACAGCAGCTACCCCAAGGTCAAGTGCCAGGAAGCCAGGCAGAAAGCCTCTGAGAACCACGGTCAGCTCAGGCCCTGCGTGGCCTCGTGCCAAGAGGAGAGGAGGTCTCCATGGTCTGCCAGGCGCCAGCAAGGAAACCCATGCGGAGACGCCGTCTGCCGGGCTCCAGCAAGGCGTCCCTCACGCACGCGTAGCCCCAACCCTGCTTCTGCCAAAGCTGCAGGTAGATCCCCTGTTCTTCAGGAACCTCGTCAGACTCACAGCTTTGATACTCAGATTTTCCTAGAATGAGAACTCAAGCAAAACCTCAAAACCACCCCCAAGCTCTTCCTTACTGGTTTGCGGAAAAGCTTGGGGAAACCGGACCTTGAGGCTTGGCACCAACACACCAAGCACATGGGAGCCTGGGATTTGGGGGATACATGTACATATCACCCCCACCCCCCAAAAAAAACCAAAATTGTGCTTTGCTACAGACTGAAACAGTAGAATCCTGCTAGGCTCAAAGCAGCCCAAGGTGAAGGCACTGCACTGGCTCCCATAAAAAGGGATTTGGTTCAGGAAGTTCAGCAAAGCGCACACCCTGACCCGCAACATCATCCAGACTTAGGTCTGTAACACAAGCCACCAAATACCGACGTGCTCTGAAGCTGCTCTCAGTGACATGCCAATCCTTACTACAGAGTTTCAAATGCTGATATGTGACAATCCAGACCATGACAACATTTTCAAAAAACAGACTGCTGCAGGAAGAAATTCTGCCTCTTCTGTCCCATGTGTTCTTCAAATGAAAATGAAATGAAAATAAAAATGTGCTTTATTTGTAATAAGATCTAGTGCTGGCTCCCAAAAGGAATTACCAAGGAGCAGGGAAAAGGGGTAGAGAAAGCCTAAAAAGCAAACACACAAAAAACACTCACTTCCCTCTCAACATGCAGAACCTCTTCCTCTGAAACGCTTGGGACACAACATTTCATTTTGGTACAACTGCAGGAAAACACAAATTGATTGAAGCTGTTTTGGCATTAAAATTGATTCTTTTTTTCACATAAGAAACTGCTGATCATGATTGAGAGACATTTTTGTTTAAGGCAAGACACATCATCTCCAATAACAACTAAACAGATATCACAAGGATGCATCACCACAGCCTTGCTGCAGCATCCCAGCTCTGTTTCTATGAAAGTCTCCACAGAAGAATTGCCACCAATTTATAGAGCCAAGATCACATCTGCAAAGATTAAAAATGCAATTTCATTCATCAGGCCATGAGCTTGAAAAGAAACGTGGATAAAGGCATGGCACAGAAAGATCCTGAGCATCGCAGATGTGCTCAGCTCTCACACTGGTATCACCTATGCTGCCTGACAGTGACTGCAACACAAGCAGATGAAAGGACAACACTACAGTTAATACCAAACAGCATGAAAAAATCCTTGGCCCAACCTTTGCTTCCTTTCCTTTATGGAAACATTGACAAGTTGCTACTTGCTGAATTTTTTTAAGTTCTGTTTCACATCAAACACTATTTCTCAGAAAACACACAGTTTGAACATACACAAATGGTAAGAGAAAAACATATGGCAGAAGTACAACAGATGGTACAGTTAGTCAATAATTTTCTGCATCAGCATCATCAATCAGCTTTGGTACGTGCTTCCCAAAACCACATATCTTCACACTGAAGTAATATGAATTGGGATTTGCTTTTCAAGATTTTGCTTCCTCTAGTTCCTTCAACTCATCAAGTCTATCCAGCCCTGTTTACTGACTGTATGACAGGGACATCAGACCCACAGAGCAAGAGATCAAGGCCTCACAGCCTACCTGTTTATCTGCAATGACTGTAAGAAACCTCCTGTCAAATATTTTTGAACAAAAACAATGTTCCAAGAAAATGCAGCACTGATGCAACCTTTCCTTCAAAGCATACGGAAAAATGATGTTGAATACACCTCTTTTTATGTTTTAAATACAGAGCCCTCTAGGTTACACAAAAAAATTGAAGCAGAGAAGGCTGGGATGTTGTAACAGGCAGAAGGGAACTGCCACTTTGCTTAAGTAGAAGCTAAGTTAGCTTTTGCCAGGAAAAAAAAAAGCAGTTCTACTTTTGTAACATTAATCATCATCTCACTCAGCCTCTCCTGTGGTAATCTTTGGGTTCAAATTCTTACTTATTTGTTTCCTCCCACTGTTGCCAAGTTTAAAGTTATATTCATTACTCAGCCATTAAAAGGTTTTTGCTTCCTTTCAGCATCAATAGGCCTTTGATCATCAAGCAGTTCCCAGGAGTAAGCCTGATCTTTTCCTGAGAAGAACTGAGTCCCTGCAGTGCCCAGCAACTTTAGCAGAAACTGGCAACTCTCAGATGTTCTTCAAACATGACAGATCCTTCATAGAACTGAGCCTAAACCCCAGTGCAAATGGCTGTGAACTTAAAAACACACCCCAAGATTTCTCAGCCTGTGGTCCATGAAGTCTCAAAAGAGGAAAAAGATTTGTCAAAAGATGCAAATAACTGACAGTAACAACCTCTTGTGCCTACTCAAAAAAGGCAAACAAGTGAAAAGTTTATGACTCGAACTTTCCCTCACACCCTGAAATGTTTAAAATCTAACTATTATTCAGTCATAAATTGCCACGTACAACAGCAACTTAGGAAATCTGGAAAAACGTGACAATTATAGAGCATGTAACTATGGTGCCATAGCTGAACAAACCAAGAGGCAGCCTCTCCACTTGAGATGCTGTAGAAATGAAGTCTCTCAAGTAACCCAGGCTTACAGCCTCTCCCCATGTAGGTGACGTTAATAGAACAGTCAGAAAAGGTGTTAATTATAAGTTAGACGGGGAACACGAAAGCTGTCATTCTCCATCTAAATGCAAATATACTACGAGAGCTTTTAAGAAGGTGTGATTGTGTGAACTGTAATTACAAGGAAAGCAGACAAGGAGTTGATGAATTCAAGGCCTTGTTTGTTCTGGATGTGGCAGGCAAAGCAGGAAATGTGAAAAATTTAAATCACCGGGTATGTGCAATGAAAAATCCTGACCACTTCGCCTCTGCAAGGCGTTCCGTACACGGCAGTCACAGGCACACATCCCAGGATTTCCCCGAGCCACGTGAGTGTTCTGACTGCCATTGAGCCCTGAAGGCATGCGTGTCTTTTTGGGTAGGTGACTGAAGATCTGCAGATCAAGTGCTATTTCAGTGACAGCGTATGCACAGAAGGGCGGCTGGCGCCTTGGCTGCAGCCGATGGAGAAGCTCTAGAAGTGCAGCTTAGGATGGGACCCAAGTCCAGGAGCTCCCCAGGTTTTGAGAGCCTTCTCCTAGCTGCACACCTTGATTGTGGTGACCCAGCCGAGACAAGGCTGAGCTTCCACGTGAGCAGCTTTTGCAGCCAAGAGAAGCCCATCCATGTCTGTTCTCACTTCATCAGCAAGGATCAAAAAGTTAGCTTTGTCAGGATACAGATAAGACAGTTGCCCAAATGGGTTTACTTTGCAGAGGTGACAGTGAAAAATAAGTTATTCTAAACTTCACTCTCTGTATCAAAATGGGAGGCTTCAGTTTGCCACTAACTCATCTACACTGCTCTGTTGCACAGCTGAGCAAACATTTTCACATAGCCCCAAGTGCCTCCTCCCACAGAGAGCTCTCAGACCCAGGGCCAATCTGGTCAGGCTCAGCTGGTACACCCAGATCCCTCTGACAGCGTGCTACATCCTGGCTTTGTCTGAGAATCCGCTTCTATGGAGAAGCGGCATTCCCTGCTGAGCAGATCCTGCTCCAACAGAGAGGGGACTCTGAGTCACCAGCGATTGTCTCAGAAGTGACCTTTTCCCATTTTTATGGATTTAAAAGTCAGCTGCAGTCACGAAGTCTCACACTCTCCACAAAATGCGAGCTGGCATTATTCCCGACTTGCCACAGGGCAAGCACAGGGATGCTGGCACAGCAGGGTCACCAGCCCTGTGCCCCAGCCGCTGTTGCAGCGACTGTTCGAGTGGCACCTTCCCTGCCTCTGCAGGGAAGCACCTGGAGCTTGCTGCAAGCTGGACTATTCCCCGTGATGAAAATGGAGGTAAAGCACTTGGCAACTGCTGTGAACTGAGCATGTAGACATGAACTCACACATGTCCACGTCAGAGCAGCACAGTGGCAATCTGGATTAAGTCAGTGTTCAGGCAGGAGGTGGGCAGCAAGAAAAATTAAAGCGAGTAGACCCATTAGAAACTCAGCTTGATATCTTCTGCTCTCCACCAGGATTAACAGGACCCGGAACAATTCTCACTACTTGGGAATGGACTGCCCTGCAGCATTACCCCCTCCCACAGCGTTTCTTCCTCTTGATTATCTACATGTCACTTACAATAAAAAATATCATGCATTTTTCTCGATTGTTTAAGTTAGCCTGAGACAAGTAAACAAATTTAACTCATTAGCTTACAAACCCCAGCTCAGGAAAATTACGTGACTGAAGTGAAATCAATGAAAGAGTGCCAAATCTCAAGTTTTGTTAAGCCTGGCCAGATCCTCCAGCACTCTGCACTTCACTGCCCGTCTTCAGCTGTTATCTCTAAGCCTAGTCTTTCTGGTAGGGCTCTTTAAATCAGCTGCATGAGCACAGGAGCAGGGTAACTACCACGGGGTGAGCAGCAAGCCTTTCAGAGCACGTACATGTGTGCACAACTGCCCAGCACGGGGAGAAAGTGTTCCCCAGCGGAAACACAGAGGCAGGACTGTGATATTTTATTAACTCACCCATCACTGGCAAAATATCATTGTCTCTAACACTGACAAGGCATACTTGAAATAGTCAGAAGTGGTTATCAGCTGCTGCCCGAGCAGTCTGAAGGCTTTCTTCAGTGAAATGGTGCATGAAATCTCCCACTGTACCCATCTGCCTCTGAATTCCTCATCTCAATGGCAGAAATCCAGCACCTGGCATGAACTGTTGTAGGTTTGCCTGGGAAAAAGCATGGGGCACAACCTACATTCTACCTTATATAAAACCTATCCTACCTGTTCATTTGCTTTTGCCTTGAAATTTCTCTTTTTGCTGTTCTTGTTGTTCAGTAAAATCAATAGGTTTAAAGGCAGCAAGAGAACTGCATGTTTGCAGTAGAAATGTACAAAAAGCAGAATGTAAAAATGAAATCACTTTTCTATTTCTTTAAAATATGCTCCAAAACAATGCCCTTTACTGGCAAACCATGAGAGATTAGGCAAAAAGGCTGTTGCAAACTAGTACTATTTGAAAGAGAGCCAAATAATTAAGGGATCAAGAAAAAGCATTTTTACCTTTAATATTAATTTCCCAGACCTATTTTAATTCATTTTTTCACACAATTAAAACGTTTTGATTCACACACATATTTTCAGTTTACTGATTATAGGAAATTATAGGAAATTAAACCATGCTTCTTAGACCTACCAATGTCCAAACATTTTATTCCTGATGTAACACAGAAGTACTCAGTCAAGCAAAGCCCAATGGTCCCCTCCAACCCAGTTACAGTTTCCCCAGGATCCTCATAAAAGTCATAAGCCTTGGAAAGACTTCTCAGTTAAAAGGCCTTAAGATAAAAAGCAAGTTGCAGCAACATAAAAAAAGAAAAATAATAATCCAGGTGATATCAGCTGTTAAATTACAGAAAACTAATGTTTAATTTTCCATGTGAAATAATTTTGCAAGTTAAATCAAAGGTTCAAGGCTTACAATCTATTTTACTACCTTAGTTCTTTGAGAGGACACTGAAATGCTTACTGCATGTGCAGGAAATCAAATGCAGTACATTTTCTATTTTAGGACTACATTAAAATTATTCAAGTGGACATGCCTTTTGTTCATTGATTTTACAGAATTTCCTAAATGCCACTAAAAAAACCCCAACATTATTGTTCTCCACTACAGCAAAAAATAATTTCAACAAGATACACACTTAGTAGAAGAAAACCAGAAATGTTTAGTGAGCGGCTGCTTCATGGGTGTGCATTTTAAACGCCTTCTCACACACCTCTCCTCACATCCCTGCACATCTGGCCAAGTGAATTTATCACTGGCTTTCCCCAGGAGCCTGCTCTCAGTTGACCTTGTCCATGCTGTGCCAAGTAGTTCCTGTTCCATCAGTCACTCTGCCATGAGGTCCACAGGTGCCTCAACATACACATATTGCCACACTCTCACTTCACACACAGCTCAGCTTAGCTTAGTTCCCTTCAGCCATCCCCAAACCCCTGTTTTCTAAAGACCTGACTTCAGCCAGCTTGTTGTAAATGCTGTCAGACAGCTTGCAAGGGCTGGCAGTGAGACTGCTGCAGAGCCCAAGAGCCTTTCACCTCAGATTTCCTGCACAGTCCGAAGGGTCCTCCTTTCTTCCCTCTGCGACCATCCCAGCTGAGGGCCAGCACAGACTCCTGGAGCTGACAGCTCAATGCAGCTCAAAGCCCAGCGTGTAAAAGAATGTAACATCAGCCTGAGAAGTTGCTCCTTTCCCAACTGCAAACCTGAAGCTGTTCAAAGAATTAACTCCACATCAAATGCTATCAGTGGTTTAATTTGCTGTGAGGCATATCAAAAGCAAAACCTGCAAATATGAGCATTTGAAACTGTCTCAGAAATATGGATATGTGCAACTCTGCCTCCTGAAGTTTTAATCTCCTGAAACCTATTAAACACAAGAGCAACTTTATAACATTTCTTGTGAAACATTCTCAGTGTAAATCCTTCCCAAACAATTGAGTAAATCAAATCTAACATGCTATGAACAGGATAGTACTGTAACTAAATTGAGATTAAGAAAAATTTAAAAATATTAAAGAGATAAGTTCTTTCATACTTTCATAGGAATTAGCAGCAAACACATCATGCATGAAAGAAAGGTTTCCTATCCTTTTGAGTTTTTCACTTACATAACAGCATGTACCAAGTAACAGGTTGGACAAGTCTTATCTGCATAGCAAGGACTACGTAGAAGCATAACGAGATTAGCAATGTTTGTTGAAAAGATCTATTTATATGCTGAAAAGCCTATTTGAAAATCTTTCCTGCAGTCTCTGCCAGACTATAATTATTCCAGAAGTATTTCCTAATTTTTTTCATCTATACACAGAAGGACCTGCTAACTTTCCTATGGTTTGTATTTGTCTTTTAATTCTATTAAGAGGTGCACATGCTCTGTAGCCGAGTACCTCTCTGTGTTGGAGTTTCAAACTGCAATCGAATCATCAGCCTGAACAAAGCATCTCATTGTCATTCGAAAGAACTTGGCAAGTGTTCAATCTAAGCAAGAGCAATAATCCATGACAGGGTGCATTAGGCAGGTACTGATGCATGCCTAATGCACACTGCAAAGCATATACCCCTCCAAAATACACTCTGAAGTATCTTATCTTTCCTTTTTCCTGCTTTTTAAGAATATTTACATAAGCTGTTACTTTTAGCAACCAACTACAAAAAGGAATCCCTTTAAAGAATAATAATAAAACAGATACAAATACCTTTCCCCTTCAATTCTGTACACACTTATTCGACATATTTCTGATTTTCAAATTTAAAAACAAAACAAACAAAACAAAACACATTTTCACCACATCATCTGCACCTCTACTTGGAAAGCACCTATTTTCCCCTGGTATTGGAAGCAGGCTGAGAAACAGCCAAGTGCTCAGTTCCACCATCATTAGCCACACTTGCGTGCAGGCAGTGGGAACATCACCCTCTGGCTCGGACCAAAAGCAACAGCCAGCTCCAGTTCCCACGGGACAGCAGCATGGCTTGGCAGTGCCGAGGCCACTGCAAACACTGGAAATCTCTGACCTGCCTGGTGCAAGCCTGGTGCTGGGTCTGCATCTGTGCACCCCAGGGAGAGTCCAGCAGGCACCAGGCACGTCCCAGAAGTGCAAAGAAAGGTCTGAGCAACAAAGGGGCTTCTGCAGGCAGGTGAAGTCAGGCGGCCTTGCCTAAGGCAGCACCGGGAATCCAGGCACTAAATCATGAGAAAGGGAAGTGCTGGTGGGAACCAGTAAGGCTGCTTACCTTGCCTCCCTGAGCAGCATGTGCTCCTGGGGAACATGTTCCCTGCTAATCATGCCCTGTTCTGGAGAACACACAGCTGTACACCAAATCAACAGCCAGCTCAATACCAAGATAATAGTCGTCCACCTGCTGCTGTCTAACCTAGGTGAGATATCTGAAGGATGGACACAGTTTCTCTAAAGATTAATGTACCGTGAAAGGCTTGCAGCAATACTAAAAAGTGATAACGTCAATGTGCCTCTGAGCACATCTCCTTGTCTGCTTAAAAACTTGGGGTATTTTTTGTGAACCACATAACACAGCAAACCCCATTATTTTTACAGGGAGGCAGAGGAACAAAGCATTTTCTAGCTGAAATGGCAAACTACTACACACCAGGAGCTATCTGCCAATAATTGGGCAATGTGCTGATTAATACCTTTTTCTGGGTTGCCTAAGGACACTGCCTGCATGAGTATCTGGCCACTATTAATTAATCACTCTTTGTGCTTTTATCCTGGTAGAATTTACATGTTGCACACGCAGTGAATACCCTGAATGAGGCAATTTCTACCTCCAAAAGCACTTACTATTGTCAGTCTATTTGCCCTGCTTAGCCCGATGCTCAGATTGGCAATAAATCATCATTCTTAGCAGCTTAAGTGTTTAGTGTCTTTCATTCAATATCCTTTCCTCCTCCCTGTCCCCCCTAGAAGTACAGTAATCATGTGCTGAATAGTCATTTACAGCACTGCAATTAAGAGATTATTCCATTAGGCTTTGTATTTCTATCCAGTTTTATGTTTCCATTAAAAGCACTTTGTTAAACAATCGAGCAAACAACTTAATGCAACAGCAGGGGCCTCATGAGCTGATGCCTGTCAGGCAGAGCCCCGGTGAAGCAGCCCAGGATGGTCAGGCAGTGCTCATGGGTCCACGGGGAGACCCTCCTTTTAGGCAGGATCCCAAAACCAGAGAGAGGACGGGCAGCAGGACTGCAGATGGGCCAGCGTGGAGTAAGCAAGAGGGGGAGTGGCTGCCTGCCAAGAGGTTGGGTGAAACTGGGGAAGAGTCACTGGCCAGACACTCGTGAGTGGGTGCATTCCTCTGTAAACACAGCATCATTTCTTGTGCCTCTAAGAGCAGAGCAAAAAATGTCAAGGAAGTTCTACTTCCATAAAAACTGATCACCTCTTCAAGGAGCAAAACCTGGCAGCCAAAGGAAGGCACGTCTACCCAGAAAATGACAGTGGTGATTTCATGCCAAGATGGTGGCCAAGGCTGGAAATCCCACTGAAGTGCTGCAGAAATACACGTGAGGGGTTTCACCAGGCATATCCAGCATTCTGTCCACTCAGTGGTGACTCACAGCAACCTTCCAGGGCATACATCGCCTTCTCCGATAATGCCCTTCCAAGCCTCTGCCCTTATGAATATTTTCAGCGCAACAGCCAACAAGTTCCTGTCCTCAGCACCATGGTGGCAACAGACTTGGAAGGAGAATGAATCAGCACTGCCTCTCCCCGGGGTTCCTCATCCCTGCCCTCCCACGCACGTTCCCAACAATACTCACTCCCTGCCCTCAGGATGAGGCAGGAGATCTGCGCTTTGCTTACCAAGGGACAGAGCAGATGCCCTACAGTAACCACTGCACCAAGCTCCTGGAGAAGATTTTACATTCTTAAATGCAGGCTGCTGGACTCCTTGCCCCCTGACTGTCTGCCTAGAGCTACATCCAGTGCCAAGCACAGAAGGCCTCTTCAACAACCTGCATCCAAGCAGACAGCTTCCTGCATCATCACAGGGATGTGCTGACTCAGGATTGCTTCATCTCTCTATACTCTCTTGCTGGCCCCGAGATTCATTAATGAAACACCCACAAACAGAATGAATAACACCTCCAGCAGCAGCTAACACCTCACATAACCCAGGTACATCCAGCCAAGTCAACTGTAGAAAGCTAGGTATTTTCAAGAAAAGGCAAGTTGATCATAGTAATTTGGAACCGCAGGATTACATCCTCAGCACACACTTTCTAACACATTCTGTAACTTTCCCATCTTGCCCGTGGTTACTAAACATGGGCTGCAAAAGAGTAAAATTCTGCAAAGCAAGCTTGCCATAAGTATTTCTGGAAGCCAGTTGAAAAAAGAGAGTAAGGAAAGAGTCTCACTATGCATTTTTCTATCCCTCTTTAAACTTCCCTTTCATTAATCCTCAGTACAGCTCTTAGAATCCTTCCCAACTAGCAAATTGTGCCTTAACTCCCCATTTTTTCACTTAACAGCCCTGCTTCGAAATGTGGTCCTTGTAGTAATGCACACAACAGAGAAAGAACACAGGAAATTGTAAGGTTAATATCCCTTACAATCCCTTTTCTACATCTCTTTTTCTGTCATTCCTCAGTTTCAAGCTGTGAACCAGGAATCCATTTTGAGCACTTGCTTATACATATGCAAAACCCATTCTCTGTGTCAAAGCTCCAGGTCAAGAATTCTTTTTGAGCACAAGATTAAGTGAAGCTCTTTACCAGGAACAAATTTTTGAAGTGGACTTGAAAAACTTAAAGCCAAAGGAAAATAGAAAACCAGATACTGGTGTCAATTCCTCTTGTCACTAAAGTACAGCATTGCCTTATATAAGTCTCTCAAAAGATATGGAAGGGGTAGATCAGCTGGAACCCAACGTACAAGCTGAAGGCTACGATTTGGTCCCAAATGAGGACGGCACAGAAACACCCAGAGGAACCAATAAAATTTGGAGCAGCAGCTGTAACAACACCTTATGTGTTCACCCTGCTGAGCCCTGTCACGTTCTCACCACTGCCTCAGCTTTCAGCACACCCTTGGCCAGCTGAACTCACACAAACCATTTCAATCCTCCTCTGGTTTCCTGCTTTCCATTGAGACTTCGCAGGATCCTAGATCTGTATCTAGTCAGTGCCTGCACCTCCCTTGCACTTCCATCTTATTTGCACTCACCCACTCGAAACAGAAGAGGAAGGGGTGAAAGAATAGTTCAAGGGCCTTCTAAGAAAATTGCACGGCATAATTAAAGACCTTTTAAATGCATCTTATTAACCTCAGCAACTGCTACTGGTTGTTCAGACCTCCCCCTCTCTAGGGGAAAGGAAGAAATATTGAACAAGCAAAACCAAATCATTATTCACTTGGCAGATTACTGTACACAGTCTTTCAAGCTGTTACATTCAAGTAAACACAGCTTATATCAATATCATCTGTACTTTTCCGTCATTAGGCTGTGAGGGAGGAGGATGGCTCATTTTCAAGGAAGCAATTTTTATAAAAGGAAACCATTAACTTGATATTTAATCGATGCACAAAGGAACACGGAAGCAAAGAAGAAATTGCCCAGAAGATGGGGTTGGGACACAGAAAGAAGAGAGTTTTCGTCACAATACCTTCTTTTATACAGCATTTCTATCAGACTTTTTCAAGGGGATGGGGGAATTTCTTCAAACATGAGTTTGATGTTTGCTCCTGCTATAGTTGAAAATAGGACCTTTTCTCCTATTTTCTACTGTTTGACTAGCACAAAGGACTGCCAAATCAGGAAGTTACAGGAATAAGCACTCTTAAGGGAGCTGAGTGGAAACAGTACTGAACACAGGACCTGTGATTGAAACACCATGAGCTCCATATGTGTCTCTTTATAACTAAGTACAGCACGGATACCAAAGTCAGTTCTAGGTAAGAACTGAAACCACTGTATTTGGCCAATGTTCAGCCTAAAGGACAGAATGTCAACTAAATGTTCATTAGATTTAAAAATTAACCCAGACTGCATCTGACTTTATAAGCATTGCAGGAGAGGGGGTTGTGTGTGTGTATGGTTTTCTTTTTCTTGATTTGAGGTGTTTAGTTGGGTTTTTTTAGTATGCACAGTTTCTCAGTTTTCCCAATAAATTCTCTAACAAGCTGTTCAAATAGCAAAACAATATCAACACACACCAATACAGTTCCCAAACCAGATCCCAAGAAGGTTTTGGTTGCAATTCCCAGATTACGCAATAATTACAAACTGGTTTTGTTTATTCAAGAATCACAGAAAGGAGGTTCTGGCTGTGAAACACAGTACTACACTACATCAGCTGTCTATATTTTAAGAGGAAGAAACAGCAATAGGTTGCCTGCACATAAATTCAGTCTGTCCCTCCAAACATGCAGGAAAAAGGGATGTGTAATGAGAGAAACCTATTCACTGCCGGTCAGTTCATCCAGTTTACTTAACTGATGTGGAAAGAAAACACCCTTTCCAAATCATTAGGAACCAGACTGATCCACATGTTTAAGTAATGGAAGAACCAGCCTGGTAGCCAAGTTTTAATGTTATCAGTTTCTGCAGACTGACAGTTTCATCCATCTGTTTTGATCCACTATGGTCCTACTCGTGCAGAGCTGCACTGTCTGTTCACCACAGCACCAAGCAACAGCACTACTCATCAGCGACATGCTAAAGCAGGTACAGAAACTCCACCTTGGAGCTGGCTCACTTGGAACCAAAACCAAGGCTGAAGTCATCCCATTTACCCACTAACAGTCTGGAACTGGTTTGGAAGGGGAAGGGAACAACAACAAAAAGTTAAAGGCATCTTCAGAGTGAAATTCTAGACTGAAGCTGTGCATGTTTTTTCTTCACCCATCCCAGGCTAAACTGTTCATTTTCATTACAAATAAATAGAGAACTGCAAGGGAAAGCTTTGTGCCATTTAATTCACTAAATGACCAAGTCTTTTTTCTTATGTGAAACACTGAGTTACTGAATTTTTCCAAGTCAGTCAATTTAGGAAGTTATTTTGGTCTATTGTTCTTAATTCCTCATTGTACAAGTCAACTGCTTTTCCTGCAGGACGCAATGGTAAAAGTACCCCATGTCTCCAAATAATATATCTCATTATTATGGTGTTTCTAAAAGCAGATTAGTCCTTCTCAAAGAACAGCACATGATTTTACCTATTTTTCTGTCTCTCTCCAGTCCAGGTGGTTACACAGAATTTTCTTAAACTCTAGGCCAGTCGTTTTTTTACCCTTGTAGCGCATTACACAGAACCAGGCATTCCCTTTACGGAGGACCACAAACCCAGCTAAGCAAAGAGAGACTATTACTAGTTTGCTGAAGCCAGTCCATGTAAAATGGATATGGGTTTGCAAACAGATAAAGATCACCTACAGTGTTCCAAAACCTCGGCAAAGTGATCACATTCCTTTTAAATATTAAGGCAACTCATTCATCTTGCTTCCAGAATGCAAGCTACAGAATATCATGCGTTAAATCAGAAACCCAAAGTCAAAGCAATGACTAATTAAGAGTTAACTGCTGGGTAAAGCTGACCACTCTGCTACAAGGGGGCTGAAGGGTCTCAGCAAAGAAGGGAGACACAGTGGTCCAGAAGAGCTCTTTGGCCAACACAGCTTATACCCACCATCCCATAGCCAGCCTCCCTGAAGCCATATGCCAGAAAAAGCATTCTTCACCAGTATCATGGAGTTCACACTTGGGCCAACACAGTTATCTCACCTTTGCAGTGTATTTGTTGCCTTTTAGCTATGCCAGCACTTCTCACAGTAAAAAAGGCCTGCAGTGACAGACAGACACGACAGCTTCCAGGTAGTGGCAGCTCTAAGGGAGTCTTTCAAAAATCCAAGCAAAGCTCCCTGCTCTGCTGCACAGAGGGATAGACCAGGCTCTCTTTCTGTTAGCACATGTTATTTTAGCAAAGCTATGAAGAAATAGGTCTCTAGACTGACAGCCTGTTCTCAGCAGAGCCATAGGCTTACTGACATCAGGAAAACAACTCTTCCTAGAACAGCTTGTTCTGCCGAGGGCTGAAGGGGACAGGGAAGAGAGAAGCATGTCACCAAAGCACTTCTAAACTGCCAGAATATTCCCTGCCTTCAGATTAGGATGACTTTTCCAAAATAGCCTACAGCAGGGGAGAGGACTATTGAGAAATAGCTGCATACCAGTTATGAGGGAGAGCTTCTGAGCTGTGCTTGCAAAGATGAATTATCTCAGTAATATTTTTTAAGCAAAACCTTACGAACTGCAGAAGAACAAAAAAACCAAAAGCAATTTCTTATCACGCCTCCAATTCTCCAAATATGTCAATATCCCTTTACTGCTTCACATTTCAATAATTCCTTTCAATTTCAGATGCCAGCAGATATCCATATTTCCACCTGCAGTGCCCACAGCTCAGCTCAGGGAGGAGGTACGCGCACCCAAGCTCTCTCACATACCTCACATGCACACACCACCGGCTAAACATCACTGTGCTGAGAAGGAGCTGATCATACACCGCTGAATACATCACTTGCTGCTTGCAGCTTACACACTATATGGCATTCTAAAAATAAAAGATGTATGGAAATAAAAATACTACCATATGCTCAAGAGTTTCCTCTTTTGTTTTGGTTGGGCTACTTCTTACTTATGTTTTGCTTGAACTGGTGATAGAGGTGTTTTTGTTATTCGTTGATGAGTTTTTGTGGTTGGTTTTTGTTGCTCTTTTTTTTATTTACATGTACAAAAATGAAACCTACAGTTCTTGCAGTTCTGAAAATGAGTTTTACTGTTGCTTCTGAGGTTAAACATTAACAATTTGCTTGTTGAACTTTCTCTAAAAATTACAGCAGGAACATTATTTTCTCTTAACCTGATGGTAACATTGCAAAAACAACAGTAAAGGAAAAACTTTAGGTTGCTAGTACAATAAACACTCAGAACAACTGAAAATGACAACTCTACAAACAACATCTAAGCCTAAACTAATCCAGAAGACAAACATCTTCACAAAGCATATCGCATTTGTGACGAAGGTTGCCTAATCAAGTGTGCCTAGATACCTCAGCCTGACAATTCTGGAGCAGAGCAACTTCTCAAATGCATGTTTTGTGCCCACACACCTCTTTCTCCCTGTTTGCCACCTCTCCCTTCCCATACAAGAATAAGGCAGCAAAAGAAATGCTTTTTTAAAAAGCCATGCAGTTCAATAAGGTGATCAACAACTTCTGCACCTCAGAAGCAAAAGAGAGCTGGGGGCTGGCTGTGTGCAGAGCCATCTTCCCTCTGGGCTGCAAGAATTCTGCCTCTCACCACTTTCCACAGCTGCTTGATTCTGATCTAGAATTCAGCTTCTCTTCCCTGAATTGTCTATGAATAGGCAACTGTGGAAAAGCTTGTGGTAGCACATGCAGCAGCTCTTGTCTGTTCCCCACAAAAGCATTCTTCTGGAGAGGCAGCTCTTATCTTAATCCACGTATGGTAACACCTCGTTCGGGGGTGATAACTGTCCCAGGCAGTCCTTCACCGTCTTCTCTTTTTTATCATGAACACAGATCAACTGCAGCAGCCAAAATTGCAAAATATAAAATAGGCAGTACATTTTCCACTATAACATACCACAGGGAGGAAAAAAAAAAAATCTCTAGGCTGTGTTCAAGACCGAACAGGAAAAGTACTTTCTCTTTTTTCTGAGGCTCATGCATCTCTACAGTAACTCTTGTCATGCCAGGTAAGCAAACCAGCCTCTGCACTCCCAACCACCCAGCACCAAACCCAGGCCCTAGGATGATACCCTGCGCTCTGTGGAGAACTCTTCCTTACTTCACTGCCCTCCACCTCATGGAAAACAATGCCATTGTGGCATTCCCACATACTTTAAGGAGACACCTTTCCTATTATATTTTAAAGGCATTTAAAAACGTCATGCATCGTTCACTATGGCTACTCTCAGAAGAAAAGTGCTGAGGAGAATTTATGCAGCTCATTAAAATCTTTTTTCCTGCCATTCGTGCTGTGTCTTGCAGTTGTACTAGCAAATGATTTTCTCATAAAAAGCTGAGAGATGAGGCCTCTCTTTATAACACAGATTCAGACACAGGAAAATTACATGACCTAAGGAAACATTCCCTTGTATACCAGCTCAAGTATGCCATGACAATTGTACTTCAAAGTTTTCAATGGCCTACTCTAAATTGGAATATCCACTGCCAAAAAAACCTAAACCAACCTGAAAAATCCACTTCCCTGTGAACATCTCTTTCTTCTGTGTGGGAACGTTTCAGCTGCAGGTCTGCCTCAGAGCAACTCCAGGCTCAGAAAGTCCAGGCAATAAGGAACTGCAAACGGAAAATCCCCAGCAGCCTACAAAACATGCCATAGATCATCCAAACATCTAGTTCGGGAGAAAACAGAGTGGTATTTCTAGGCAGGGCTAGTGGCAATGTACAAGCAAAACCAACAGGGTTTCATGGGATGTTTTAGCTTTCAATAGACAAGTAAACTCCAACAAGGTATTGTTTCAGCCCTTCTTGACCTCCATCAGCTTTCTGGAACCCAGCACCACCAATACTGGCATTTGCCTGTATCAACAGGACACATGAAAAAAAAAGTTATAAAAAGTGTCTTTACATCTGGCCTGGAACACTGTGAAATGACATGGAATGAACTAAAGCTCATTCAACATAGCTTCTCAGGAAAAAGCCTCAGTGTTACTCCCTTCAGAATTTACTGTGTTTTTAAAATAGATAAGGCCACATCTTATTTCTTCACAGCATCATCTTTTTCTACCAAAATGAGCAGCATAGCCTCCTCCCAAGACTCTCCTGGGTTTAGCTGGTACAACTTGGCTTTAGGGGGTGAAAACAGAGGGTTTCCCAGACTGCTGTCCATCATTACCCTTCCCTGCAGGGCTGACTCAGGAGAAAGAGCAAGGTGAGCCCAGCAGGGATGACAGCACAACACTCAGGTTTCATGTTGCTCTGACTGTGTACTGCATTCACCTGCGTACAAAGATTAGGAAATTGCATTCGTTCTGCACACCAGAAATGATGCTAACTGAAAGGCAAGTTATATATATGACAACTGGAAATTCTTAGCATCCAAAACAAAGTATTTTGTTTATCCTCCTACTGTAAATAAGTGTAACTGACAGGGTCTACAGACAGTTTAAAATGACCTCAAGCGGCCTGAGAAAAGCAGCCTGCATCTTAAAAAAACCCAGCAGATATTCATCTAAAGAGCCTCAGCTTGCAATTGCTGCAGTAGATCAGATATTTTAATGAAGAAAGAAACAGAAAAGAGATGAGCTCTGCCAGTCTGTCCCACGCTCTTCCCAAGGGTCCTGCCGTATTCCCAGAGCAGCTGAACGGCACATGATGAACATCACACCACATTCGACAAGAAAGTAAACTCGTCCTCATTCAGATCAGTTCTGCTTCTGCTCACACGTTCCTGAATACACCATAAAAACCTGACACAAGCCCTGTTGCCTGGGGACACCACAGGCATCAGATCATCCGTGCATTCCAGAAGCAAGCGCATAGAAAGCTACAGCTGCAAACCTACGGCTCAGCGACCAACTTAAAAAAACCCACACAACCTCACATTATACACAAAACAACGCTAACTGGAGGACAGTTTCTCCACCTAATAGCTCCAGATGTAAGATACTTGCAGTAGCTAATGGGAAAAGCTGATCGTTCTCAAACAGCTGACATTCAAGCCATGCCCAACTCACCCTGCAACAATTTCTTAAGATGACGATTTTAAAGAATGCTGTGGCATCCATTAGCACATCAATTCTTCAGCTATCACTATTACAGTCTTTAAAATGCTAAGGAGCAGCAACAGGCATGTTTTATTACCTTGTTTTCCTTACTCTTCCACCCTTCAAAATAGTGAAACCCAAATGCTAGGTAAGCACTGAGGACCACAGTACTGAAGCTGAAGAAAGGATGCTGGATTTTCTTGTTTCCAAACAAGCATCCTCCCGTATGTCACATCACTTTCGCTAGCTGTAGCAAACAGCATGTGAGAAATAGAAAACGTGAGCAGATGGAGGAGCGCCTGAAGGCCTTGTACAGAGGGATACACAAACCACTACCGTGCTCGGTATCACACCACCTCATCAGTAATTTACTGAGCTTGCAAAAATTGCCTGTATTTTCTGCAAAGCACAAATGAACACAGAAAGCTCACCCATTTCTTTTGTCAGCTACCTTGCAGAGTAAACCCTCTGACATGTTTCAGCAAATGAATTCTGGAGACATATAGCTTCTCAGTCTCATGCAGTAGAGTTCTAATTATTTATTATGAATATTATTTCATCCTTTTCTGTTGAATAAAAGCTTCTACACACCCACAAAGCACAAATTTTTTGAAATGAGATGGATGCCCCTGAAGATCTGTGCCACTGAAACAGAAATACAAGCATCAGGCTTTCTGGCAAATGCAACCTCTCTCCTACAGACTCATTTCTGCTACTCATATGCACTCCCACACTCTTTAAATGTCTTAAAACAAGCAATAATCAGAGATCTTAACACTGATCTTCAAGCATACAGAGTAACCTCTGTACTTGCTGTGCTGAAATGGTCTGACGCAGTTTTATAGCTTGAGCACCTCAGCATCCTGACAAAAGCAGAAGCCAACACACAGGATGGAGAAGGAGGAAGAGTACAGAATGGCACGTGCACGCCTTGTCCCCATGTCTGTCTCAAATAGCAGGTGTGGGGCACGGTCCTTGCACCTGCTCTGCAAAATTCAGCCCCCCAGACCCAGGCCTTGGACCATTCTCCTCCCTTCAGTCTGAGCCACTCAGCGTGTAACACTCGATTCTCTGCGCCATTCACCTTAGGGGTCAGGGATGTGGCTCACTGGCCCCAGTGCCAGCTCTGGCCTGTCTCGGCCAGCTGGCTGGAGTTGGGGACCCGACTCCCACGTGCCCTCCTGCCACCCAGCAGAATGGCTGTGCGACCTCTGAGACATCAGGCATGTCCCTGGCCCTGGAGCCAAGCCAAGCTCCAGGGCCAGCCAGCATCCCTCGGATTTATGCTGCATCCAGCATGTGGTCCTATTACAGCAACGCTGATAATGCAGGCCAGTAAATCATGAAAACGGATCATACAAAGGAAAATGATGTTAAACTCTCAATCTTCACCTCTTTGTTAAGTACTCTTTATGTCAAACACTCCCAGTCTACCCACATTCGAGAGAGTAGGCCGTGGAAGCTGGAGAAGAGCTCAGCTGTTAACCAAGCAATCAATCTTCCCCTGCTTCTTCCCCAAACCTCAGGGCTCTGTCCTTCTCCAGTTGTAATTTAAAGCCAGCTCTTGGCTTCAAACCTGCAGAAAAGCACCACTGTGAAAATGCACCGTGAGTGCCAAACTTATGTGTAGGATATACCACCATTTTTAATTCTTTCTTTCTTTTTTTTTTTTTTTTTTCTTTCCCTGCCTGCAGGAAAGGGGAGCAGGGTGGCTTTTTTGGTGTGAGACTAAAGAGCAAAAAGGAATTTCTCTCTTTGGCATTTTTGAAATGCCCATTAAGGCATGGTAAACGCTAAAAGGCATTTAACAGGTACCTTAAATAGCACTGCTCCATCAAGTACTACTGCATAAGAAAAGCTGCCTCCCCCATGCTGAGTGTGAAATTTACTTTAGACAGGACACTCCCCCACTCCCCCGAGAGCTGGCAAAATGTAGCTTCTTTAAAACAGCAGCTGCGAAGTATTTAACCAAGATCGGTGTTTTAACTTGAATTTTGCTCCATGACAGCAACCAAGTAACTCTTTTCGGTACTCTTCTCTGTTGTAACAATTTTCTATCCTCCCAGCTATCCAGCAGACACAACCGGCTTCCAGTGCGCCCAGCCAGCTCTGCAACCCGGCCGAACAGAAACCATTCCCCACCTTTTAAAACACTGCTGTAAGCACTGACAGAAACCTGCTCACGCCGGGCTGGTTACAGGCGAACAGAAACAAACAAATGCGAGACAAGTCTGGAGGGGAGAAGAGAATCAGTTTCAAAGAGCTTTTAACTTTTCGGACCGGGAGAGATTTGACGGGGAGCAATTAAGACTTTGTTTTTCCTGCTGGAAGAAAGTTTACGGTGGGAAGAGGGAGCGGACACTTCGGTGAACAAAACACACGGACAAAACCTACCCGGGGCTCGGGGTAAAACCCCACAGCCAAGTGAGCCTGAGCCGGAGCCGGAGCCAGGGCATCACAAACAGCGCCGGGCTGCGAGCAGCCCTCAGCGAGATGCACCGGGCGCGACCAAAGTTATTTAATGCCGTACCTCGACTGGGCAGCCATCGCGGGGTTATCCTGCCAAGCGTCCTCTATCCATGAGCTCCGTCCGCAGCTGTCCAGGCTCTACCCCGCTGCCAAAGCCTGCCGTCCCATGTGCCGGCCGCCTCCCCGCCGCTGCCGCCGCGCCGCGGCTCCCCCCGCCTGGGCGGCCAGCGCACGGCTGGAGCTCGCTCATTTTGATCGACATCCGGGCGCCCGGCCCTCCCCCGGCCGCTGGCAGGGAGGGGGGGCCCGCCCGGCCCCGCGGGACTGCCCCGCTCCGGCCCGTATCCGGCGGGGCTGGGCGCCGCCGTCCGCCGGGGCCGCGGCCCCGCTCAGCGTCCCCTGCGGTGCCCGGGGCGGCGGGACCTGCGGCAGCGCGGCCCCCGCGCCCGCCCCGCGCCCGCCTCCCCCTGCCCGGCCGAGCGCTCGTGGTACGGCCCAGCCTCTGCCCGGGCGGGCGGCGCGAGGGCCGTGCCCTGCCCCGCACCGCTCCTGAGGCGCTGCCTGCGGCGAGCGGGGCCAGAGGGCACGGGCCGGGCCGGGGCTGCTCCGCCTGCCGGCCTCTGACCTCCGCCACGGCCCCGTGAGCGCTCCTGCGGCGTCTGCTTGAGTTATTTGTTGTTGTTGTTGTTGTTTGTTTGTTTGTTTTTCCTTTGGGTTTATTATTATTATTATTATTATTATTATTATTATTATTATTATTATTATTATTATTATTAGTTTTTGTTTTGGAAAAACAAAAGAAAACGGCTCCAATTTTTGAAAAAATTCGGAAGGTTCAAAATCTTCGAAACGAACACAGAACCTAGCTGCGAACACGAATCCCAGGTGTCCACACGGACGCAGCAAAGGAAACCCTGCAGGCTAAGAAACCTGTGGGAAAAGGTTTGTTGTGCGCAGATGAAGTTGGTTATGCAATTTCTGCTGGGCTCTGGTCCTGACCACGGTTTGTAGACACACTTGGAAAGCAGCAATACCTGTCCTTTACTCTGGGTGTTTCTTGGCACAATTATAAAAACGAACTACTCCTGCAACTGCTTTCAACCAGGAATTAACCAAGCATTCAGTAGGCAAAAAACATTTATCCAAGATCCCTTCAACTCTTCCCTGCAACTGTGTAAGGTTGGCTAAGGTTTCTACCAACACTGCAACAACGTTATGTTCCTCGTAATTTTCTGGTTTAAAGCACTACTTGTGTCAAAGTACTTGGCAGATACTAGGAGAAGGGTTTATACTTGATTGTTTTCTTATTCCAGATAACCTCTGTGGGAATCTCGAGTCTGAGCTATCTCCATGAAGATTAAATAAACTTCGTATCAGTTCTTTCAGGCAGAACAAAAGATAATGGAAAAAAATATTCTCTAGACTTTCCACAACAGCTGAGTTTTCTCCAGGAAAAAGAAATGGTTTGCTTTCACCCAGAGTTTCTAGCAGTTTTCCACCTGCCCCCCTTCAAAAGCACTTGTATAAGTGTGTCTGATAAATCAGTGTTTCTCCAAAGAAAGCTTTCTGTCACCTGTTGACTCATCCCTCCTGTCTGTTTCCAAAATCAGCAGACTGCAGCTTTTCTCACCTGTTTCTATTCACTGATCAGGGATACAAGTTTCCCCTTTTTCAGTCATTGTCTTTGTAAGATGTATTGCAAATGAAGGAAAATATCTCCCCTAAGTAAAATGCAAACAAAACAAATCAGTAAAATGCAAACAAAACAAATCAATAAAATAAACTCTTTGTACTCTTCAGCTCATCATAAGCTCAGAAATGCACTAGTGGGCTCCTTGCCTTAAAAACCTATCAGGAAAAGCTTCCTACAGGTGATCATCATTCCAAATGGTATTTAAGCTGTATATAATATTTGAAGAACCATTCATATCTACCTGTGCATTGGATGAGAATGGAGTTTTCCAGAGAAGAAGCTTGTGATTTAAACACTTCACAGAAATGCAAATCCAACCAAAAAACAAACGAAGGTGTGCAGGCAGCCTGCATCCTGTTGTTACTTAATTCTGAACTCCTGAAAAGGCCAGACTACAGACTTCAGGCATCAGTGGTAAAGCACAGGCTGTGGGTATATTATGTTTAAGTCCCCTCTCACCTGCCTATAGACCTACCTGTATCTGGACATGTTGACAAGAAGGATATTTCAATGAAAAGAAAAAAACCCAGAAGTTTCAAGCATAAAACAACATTATTTCCAGATAAGGTGCAGATACTGATACATTGTCAAAAAATTACCCACAGCATCTACAGCAGGGCCTGTAGAAGGACAGTGGGTTTCTCTTTGCTCACCACTAACAGTGCTGGCCATACCTGAGTGTTGGTTCAGGAAGGGGAATGCAGCATCCCTTAACTCCAGAAAAAAAATAGAACATGACATTATACTAATGAAGGTATGATAATTCATTAAGTTTGTGGGACAAATGCCAGAAGCTTATGGCATTGTGAAACAATTAGTCAAGCATAGAGTACCAATGAAGAAGGAACACATACCAAGCAATAGTAAAATCATTAGAACAAAGACATGGTCAGTAAGCTTTCCTGAAATATATTTGCTGTAAAGTAAAACATGTATTTGTTTATACACAGAAATAGGTCAAATTCATGCCCTTACCACGCTGTTCAAAACATCTCATTGCACTGCACTGCATCAGGTTTTTAAACAGACACACCCCCTTACCTTCACTGTTCAAGAGTCACTGCTGTCCTTTAATTAAAATGTGTTCTCCCAGCTCTGTTGACAAGAAATCCATCTTACCGCTGCCATTTATTGCCACTGATGAGTCCTTCACATTTGGAGGTGAAAAGGGTCCAATGGATATTGTGTTTCCCGGCCCGAGGGAGCCCTGGGTGGCCTTTTCATTTGCAAAGGGCACTTCTGCACCAGGTCAGAAGGCGAGGACCGTGCTCCATAAAGGCTCTGCTGCCCCAGCCCCGTAAACAATCCCTGACCCCTGAGCCCTGCCAGCCCCTCTGGCTCTCGGCACCCTTCTGCCTTGCATTTCCCTGCGACCACTACAGACAGCTACCACTACAGAGAACTCTGCACACCTGCAGAGTTTCTTGTGTTCTGGCAATCCCAAACCCTGCACAAACCTGCCAAGGGCTTGATTCTCATGTCTTTCCCTACCAGTAGGCAAGGAACTGGCCACACTACAAATACATGTGTTGGTGCTGTAAAGCAAAGGCTACAGCCATAATGCTCAGGGCTTCAAGGGTTCCATGTATTTGGAGGAGTTGGTTAATCTCATCCTCAAAGTCCTGCCTCCAAAGTTGAGTTGGAAAGTAAGCAAAACTCAGAAACCCATCTAGGCAAGCACACACAAAAACCAGTTCAACAAGGTAAATGAAGCTGCGAGCAATGACGAGTCTGAAGAAGGCTGAGACAGCAAGACTCTCTGTTAACCCTGATTCAGCAAAGCACTTCCCTGTAGAGTTGTTTTATTGCACCTCCTTAACCTTAGCACTTTCCAGAACCAAAGCTGACTGCCAGAAGCACATCCCTGCTGGGCAAATCCTGGAAAGCACTTGGATTTCACTGGGTCTAGCCCACACAGTGTACCTACAGTGAGGCTAAAGGAGCTGCAGGGCAAAGAAAAGAAACAGCTGAGTACAACGCTGAAAAAAAGGGGTAGGGAAGAATACAACCAAAAGGATGTTGACTTTAACAAGGAAGACTAACTTGAGTACAGTCTGTTATGCAAGTAATTGCTCTACAGATGTTAAGAATCAAACTTTTCTGAGAGGAAAACAACCTTTCATCTTTCAATATCTAAATTGAAGAAAACTGATTTTAAAAAGAAGCCACCTTCTCACAGGAACCAGACTGTACTAGAGGCTACGCTCTACTAGCTTTTGGCAGCCAACAGGAGCAATTTCCATCATCTTACTTGGCAGTACTCATTAATCACTCAGAATGCCTTAAAATGTTCCATAATGCCTATGAACTTTCACAAGTTAAGGTTCATTCCTTGCAGGTGTATTGCCAAAAAAAAAAAAAAAAAAAAAAAAGTAAGATGTACTTTGGAAAGTACAGGTGGTATGAGGGTAGAGCACACTGGCAGCTGTAAAGATCTAAATGAGAAACAAATGGAAACTGCATAAAAATTATCTTGTGGGGGGAGGGTGGGCAGGGGTAGAATAATACATTTGGCAAGTTATATGAGTGTAAAACCCTCATTGTCCAAACTTCCAAAGAATTTTATCTGAAAGCATTGTACCCTAAACACTACGTCTGCATGAGGGTTGCACTGAGACCCAGTGTCCAGCACTGATCATTTCCCAATAGATTCAAGTTATAAGAGGAATCAATTGTTTGATAAAAGACAGTATGTTAGATTTAAAATTCCTCCCACTCAGTGATTATGATTCTTGCATTGAGGGGGGGATTATTTTGTTTAAACCATCTCAACATTGGTCACAGCACCTGGGAAGCCAAGACTGCAACAAATTAATTCCTAGTTATTGCCACTGTTCTGCATGTCTGTAAATTCCATTATGAAGGCTTGATTTGGGTCAGCTTCTCTAGAAGGGAAAAACCAGATATTCAACATCTCTCTTACAAAAGTGCAGCACATTGTACTTGATAGATGCCACCCAAGCTTTGCTTCAGCAGTCAAAAAGACCAACCCAAAACATGCTTCCTTGGAGTCAACAGTGGGGAAAAAGGAAAAGTCAAGCAAGCAAACATGAAAACTCTTCAGTTTCCAAAGCAGCAAGTCATTCCAGTAATTGTTACAGTGAATAAAAAATGAAATCTAAACATTTATTTCCTCCATTGATGTGTGTCTGTGGGTGAACACTGCATTTAGGTTTGTGTGTGTGTTATATGGGAAATCTCCGTTTTAAATTAACTCTCCAAAATAATTTTGAACTGCAGAATCAAGATACACAATACTCTCCCCCAACACTCCCACAGAGATTTTCAGAGTTGTGTGAATTCTTAGATTCTCCCTAGCAGTCTAAATCATCATTCAGTTACGATTATGTTCAGTGAAATGCTACACAACAGGAAGGTTAGATGGAACCTAAAGAACAGATTGCTTACCCGAGGCAGCAAATCATTTTAATTTTTGATGTTCACTAGGTTGACAGCTTTTTCCACACACAGTTCCTGATACTGGTAGGCTAAGGCACAATCTCTGCATCAAACACACTTACAGTTCAAGAAAAGCTGAGTTCAGGAAAAGCTTGTAAATGCTAGGAATTCTCCTGTAAACACTTCTGTTGGTTTCAGACAGACTTCTTAGAGCCACACACATTGATTAGTAGATCAAAATGAATGTTTGCAGAATTTTGCTTTAACTGTCAAGAAACAACAAAATAGATTTAGTAATTGCCTGTCTGGAACTGCAAGGCAGTGGAAGCTGCTATGTGACGTTGGCTCTCTTGGCAGGTTTTTCAAAGGACAAGTAGCTGCCAAAGCCAGCATCTCTGCTGAGATCTTCAGGGATCTTCCACACAGGGAACTCAGCTGCAACTGGATGAGGGGCACTGGCCCAAGATCTTCAGGTACATGCTACACACAGAGCCTGGAATGTCCAACTGGTAGTCACTGCAGTGTTCCTAAACATACAAGCCAAACACATGGATCATACGTAGCTAAGAAAGGGAGAACCAAGAGATCCCTTTTTCCCTTCTCCCAGCAGTGATGCTGCATTTCAGGTCAGCTCTTAAAGAGAACTTCAGGCTTGGCCAAGAGCATGACAAACCATGCTACCGTTACTGGCTCCAGGATATTTTGTTCAATTTTAAGAATAAATGTGCCGTTAGGGCCCTCCCTTTAGACAACCAACTAGGCCTCTGATGAATGTCAACATTCATGAAAAGGGGAGAAGAGAAAAAACAAACATTAAAAAGAAAGCTATAGATTAAAAGGTAACACTGGATAAAAATCCAAAGCAGCAGTGTTCAGGAAGCAAGGATGAAAGAGAAGGGGGAAGATCTTGTAGCAATTAAGCTCCTCATGTCACTGTAAGGGCAGTTCCACCTAGCAGGGCCCTCAGACACAGCTAAGTTTCAGCCACTACACAACTGGCACCATTTTGGCTCGTCACAGTAAATTAAAAAAAAAATTCCCTTTGCTTTGGTCCATGCAAGGGAAGCGAACTCACACTCCTACAATGCTGCTCACTCACTACATCCAACACCTATTTCTCACTATCCTGTCTGCCCCAAACTAGTCTTTGGTTCACAGAAAAGTAGGCAAAGCAAAACACGTTCAGAGCTAATGGCATCAAAATTATAGTCATGAGGCCTGGCCTGGCCTGGCCCATGGGTGTCCTTTGCAACAAAAATGTGTTCTACAAAGACTTTGGAAGAAAAGAGTGAGCAAGCTTTGATTTATTAAGTGCAAGATCACCTCAGCAGAAGCAAAAAAGTCTCCAACAGGAAGAGATAGGACAGAAAACGTTTATATTTCAATTTGTGACATTAATTTGCGGCATGTCACACACCTGAGGGAGCAAAATGGTTTCTGGCAGGGGTCCAGGCTACAGAAGTTTTATGTGAAACCTCATGAACTGACCCACTTAGGGCATCTGATAAACAGGAGCACAGATGCCTTGATAATTAGATGAAGCAGCTGACCCCTAGGTTATGGCTTTAAACACCAGGTGAGGGACCATCAGACAGGCATTCTGCAAGCCACAGAAAGAGAGGTTTCCTCAGCCAAAGCACGGACCTCACATTGTAATGACACAGGCAGATGGAGATGCACGCACACATGTGACTGAACAGGGTGTGGGGGAAGCCTGTTCTGCTGCCAACTCATCTTAACACAGCTAGAAAGCATGTGAGCAGCCAGCAGTAAAATCTTGATTTCACTAAACAACCTACAAGTTTGGCAAATGTCTTCGACAGGGCCAGGTTTTTCCACCACATTGAGGCCCCATGGATTTGCAGTTGCATTATTAACCTGACATATTTCCCCAAGTTACAAATGCTTTTGCAACGAAGTTGTGTTTCAGTTCCTGGGAAAGTTACCAAAGGAATCCACCTGGGAGCTACCACAAGATAAATGAAACAGGGGATTGGGAAAAGCCATCATGGATTCACCAAGGGCAAATCGTGCTTGACAGAGCTGATCACCTTCTGTGGCAAAGGAAGTGCTTGGTTCAAGTGCGGTGGGCGGTGCAGTGTTTACCTGGATTCTCCAGGGATTTCCATATGGTTTCCCACAAGCCTCCTCCTCAGGAAAAGGACACATTATGGACAGACACATGGTCTGTGCAGCGGTGAGGAACTGGCTGGCAGGGAGCACCCAGGGGGTGCCAGCAAACAGCTCCTCTTCAGGCTGGTGACCTCTCACAAGCAGGGTCCCCCAGGGATCGATATTGGGCCCAACATTGTTTAATATCCTCACAGGTGATCTGGGTGATGGGACCAAGGGCACCCTGATGAGGTTTGCCAAATGGCAAACAAGCACTTCAGATGGGAGACTCACCCTGCAGGAAGACCTGGACAGGCTGGAAGAGTGGGTATTATGGGTAACTTGGGCTAACATGAACCTTATGAAGTTCAACAAAGACAAGTGTAAGGTCACAGAAGCTGCTTGAAAGACCAAGGTAAGAGCTAGATAGAGGATGTTTTTAAATAAACATTTCACTTTGACTAGACCCTTCTTAAGGGCTTTGTTAGAATTATGATTGCTCGGCACAATTCCCTCTTGGATTCCTCTCCTCGAAGAGCTGATTCATACACAGTGAGTGAGGTAACTTTATGTTCCAGAGGAAGTGGAAGATTTTGAAATGCCCTTTGTGGAATTCACCTCTTTCCATTCACCTTTTTCAGCTATGCTGAGCTCCTTTGGGCTTGAAGGTGAATTTTTACAAAAACTAACTGACTGGAATGTAACATCATCTTCCTCTCCACATACATAATATGAAAAATTTCTCATGTCAGGTGCTGATTTGTGTTCTTACCTAGGGCCAAGAACACTGGCATATCTCAACAAATTAAGTGAATGAGACAACTGGACAACATGACACAGACTGCACAATAAATTGTACTAGGGAAGCCAGGAGGTCTTGAATGATAAGGTACCTACGTGTTTCCCTTGGTTGCACTTGTTTTCTGCCCAGTTCCATAACCTTGGAGTGCAAAAGAAGGTTATTGTATCTCTAGAAGACTCCAGTACCATGTCCAGATTCAGAACACAAATTCTGAAAACTGCATTATCCCCATGTGCTATAAACCATCAAGCCACTTGTCACACAAGAGACTTGTAAATAATGTCTCTCTCACAAGAGGGTAAGAAAAAGAGAAAGATAAAAGATAAAAGATAAAGTGATTTGGGGGTGAAGAAGGTAAGTGTTGTTGAGGTAAATAAGGCAACCCTCCCTACTAGTACACCCATGTGGCTGGACACACAAATCCCACTTAGGCACATGTTTCTGCTGAATCCTGCCCTGAGATAATGCTCATTTCTAAAGCGACCATCAACATGCCAGGGCTACACATCACCAGACAAGGAGTTTATATCCATAGTCATGGGACCACAAGGCCCAAGACAAGTAGCCTGCGCTGCTGGGAGCACAAAGCAGTCACGGTAAGGACTTATCACAGCAGACAGAATTGCTGAATGCTTACAGCAATACAGGGATTTGAAACAAACAAAACAAAATTTAAGCTCTGCTGGGAAAAAAATGCAGCTGTGCATGAAAAAGCAGGTTACAGAAAGGGGATGAATGCAAAATAATTATCATATGAATGGACAACCTAGCAGGGCTCACATAACTCCTGCCTAAATCTAACCTTGTTGTCTAGTGCTTCATGATTCCCTGAGAAAAGCAAGGCAGGTAGCTGCGCTTCAGGAATTATTTCCATCATGGGACTGGGTAACATGAGCAGATTGTGCTGGTGGGAAGACTGGCAGTGCTCTAGGAACACTACCATTGAGGAAATGCCTCCTGATAACCACTCACACTTCTGTTATCTGTAGCATCAGCATGGTAATCTTTTCATAGCAGAACTGGGAACACTGCCTTTGTGCCATTATACCAACAGCCAGCTTTAGGAAGAACCAGGCAGTGTCACCTCTGCTTCAGAACATTCAGCACCTCTTAAAGACATTGAGGGGATAAATGGACTTGACCTTACTTTATCATTTCATTTAGTGTAAATGAACATTTTTCTCCTGGATGCATCAAGGGGACCCAGACCAGTTATTTTAATTACCAGGTCACTGTTCTTTGAGACATTCCTTGTTAGAAGAACTAACTTTAAAAAAGCCTTGTCACATGCTAAGACTGTACTGAACACTGCAGAATCTAAAGACAGATTTGAACACAGGAAACCCACAACTGTGGGGACCATGCCCTATGGGCTGTCTTCCTTCTCTATCCTGCAGTAGGCTACACACAGGAGATACAAGGAAATGCAAGGAAAGTTCTGCTGCACTCCCCAGCACTTGACCACTCCAGGCCAGGGTATTTTTAAACCCACAAATATTTGACATGAGAAAATTTATTTCCTTGACAAGTGCCAAAGGAGCTGTGGAGAAACTGACCCCATTCTACAGTGCATAGCCAAGAACTCTCTTGCTTTATCCTCTAACCCTGTCCAGCTTCCAAAAGGCTACTGCAGGCTTGGCTCAGCACAGCAAATTTGGCTTACCCACCTCAAGGAAACAGAGAATTGTTATACATCAAATGCTCAGCACACTCCAATTGCAGTGGGCTTGGCCTCAAAGCTTAACAATGTTAGAGGTGGAACCAAAATCAAGCTCCTTTACTGAAGCTTTGAGTTCCACATCTGACAAGACTTCAAGGAAAGAACAGTCACTTGAGGGCATTTTAATGGGATATCCCAGTGTAACTGTTGTTGAGGACAGTGCAGACGTATCCAATCTGGCTTTAAAGATAGCAGAGAAGGCAAAATAGACCATACTGTTACTGAAGCCCCTTGTTACTGAATACCAGGCTACTTCTGTGACCAAGTTAACTTGTTTAGAGATAATAACTTGGTTTGGAAATCTGGCTATTGTACTGAAGTCACAGTCAGAGCCCTACCAGAGAAAATTTTTGACTATGGAGGTCATCACAGTCCCACAAGGAAGATGAAATCCATTTCCTAGAACCCACTTGAGGAAATGAACAATTAAATCTGCTCCCAGTCCAATGATTTATCCTTCAAGTCACATTCGCTTAGCCAGCAAGATCTTTCCAGCACGTCATTAAAACAAAACCAACTGCCCTTTTCCTAACGTCTCATTAAGAAGAAAAGTTCCCCACAGAGCCTGCTGGGCTGGCCAACACAAAACACTAAGAATTAAGCCCAAGAAGTAATGTTCAAATTGAGGTCTGAATGGCAGCCACAGGATGTGGTGTTCTGCCTTTTTTTGTTGTTGTTGTTTGTTTGTTTAACCAAAGAAGCAGTAGAAATTCAGTCACCACATCCACAGCAATACAAGACTTTCCATGATGACTACTACCAATTTTATGAGAAGCTGACACGAATTGGACGGACCAAGATGTGTATCTGCAAGAGATATATATAGGCCAAAATTTCAGACAGAAATGGTAATTTTCATCCTAGCTCTCTCATGGGACAGGTTGGTGTGAAACATCCCACTCCACAAATTCTCCTGTAAAACACACCAATGCCCAGAAGATGGGATAGATTGACCCTTGTCAAGTATAACACCTTCATCAGTCAACACTCCACTGGACAAGTCACTTGAAATTGAACGGGAACTCCAAAAGGAATTTTCCAAAAGGTGGAAACCAGAATTTTAGTTTACTTCCAATTCCAACTCAGTGGCTGTGCTCCAGTTTGCAGCAAACACTACTCAGAACCACATGCTATGGGAGCTTGTTATCTCATGTATTTGTAAGTCTGCTCTTCGTTGTCTTTTCAGTATATGCAATAAAGCATTTATTTGTATCAGCCACTTTTTGTCAGCATTTTTTGTCCTAGTGTTGAGTTGGCCTTTTCTTCTCTGCTGGCTCGTTCATTCATTTATTTGCCACTTTGCCCAGCCAGGAGAATATCATTCACTCAATGAATATTTGGTAAATGAATGCTCTTAATATTCAGAGCCCTTGCTGTCCTCTCAAAGCTGCTCAAATGCTGAGTAACATTTCCCTGAGTTTACCCCTGAGATCAACTGCACAGAACAGATTCTCCACTTCAGCTGCACCAACATTCACAAGCCACTTGATGTTTGCTCCAAGTAGTGTCCTGACTTGCCTAACAGTGGATGTCACAAATTCAAACTTCCATCCAGATAATAGTTTAGTTTTAGAAGGACTTCAGTTGTAAGGAAAGAGGCTGCTCAGAAGTATTCAAGGAACAACAGTAATGAACCCTCCAAACAGCTTCCAAGGAGCAACTGGAATTCTTCCTTTGTTGCCCTTCTCTTGTGGGCAAAGACCAGCAAGTAAAACAAAGATATGATAAACTACTAACAGCACAGGGCTGCTTATGTGGCAAAGTGTTTGTGCTTCTGTCAGCTAATTCTGGCTGGAAAAACAAAAGGATCCTTTCTCTCTTGGGTTAACACACAGGGTCAGCTCTTTAATTAGAACTATAATGGATTATTTATCAGTTTTTTCCCTAGTCTGGTAAACTTCCTGCTACAAATCAGATACCTATATAAAGGAAAATCCCTTTCAGCTGGAGCATGTCCTGGATGCTTACTCAGTAAGGCATCACAGTTCTAAAAGAAAAAAAAAAAGCCTCTCAAGATCTTTTTCCCCTGCAAATCATATAGTCAGCATAGTAAGAAAGCACACAGCAATTTTCCTTCCAAGGAAATAGGTTTCTTAATAATTTTACTTCTCATTTCTTCAAAGGGGGCATAAAGATTTTAAGTAACCTAATCCTTTGGAGAAAAAAATGAGGAAAAGATGAGCATTGGTGCATATTTCCAACCAGATTTTCCACAGAAAACAAGTTTAAGCCATCACATGTATAAGCACATCCATGTTTTGGTAATCAGTTTTGAGCTGTGGGGTCTATTTCAACCAAACTAACCACATCAGGTGTCACAGAGGGGAAGTTCCACCAGAACAAACAACCTTCCAGTGTCCTCAGCAAGTGTCAGACTAGTGACTAGTGAGCATTCAGTCTTCATTTGATACTCTATTCCTGTGCTGAGACAAAAACCCAAAGAAATTCAGAGCACTTCTCTAAAGAGGCCAGTGCTGCCTTTTATCATACATACACCATTTCTTAGGAACACCTGAATGCTTTGTGTGTGCGCATGTGTTTCTTTTTTTGTGTGTGTCTCTGCTTTTTTTGTTTGTGTGTGTCCTTTTTCTGAGAAAGGCTAGCTCAAGTTAGTTATCCTCTGCTTTTCTGTGTGCACATCATTGAAAGGAATTTGGGTATAACATACCATACCATAGGATCATCATCATATCTGTGAGGACAAGCAGCAAATCCTGGAATCTTTTACTGACTTGTGTTTCCCATAAGCTGTAATCTGATGTAAACTGTTTGTGCTGTACTTGGCTTCATGCAGCACATTATACAAAATCTGTTCCTGTTTCTACATTGTTTGGCATGTACCTGAAAACATTTAAAAGAATTTAACTGCCTTAACCATACTGTCTGGTTACCATAACACTTCTTTTGTTTCTAAAACCCAGACATGCCCAAACCCTCTGAACTCACTATTTATGTTAAAGCAGCAGCAGCAGTGTATTAACTAGCTGTGTTTACTTACTTTGCCTGTTGACAACTGTTGTCCTGAAAATCTTCTGTCTTCAGTTTATAGCTCCTTCATATAGGTATACTGCCGACATGGCTAATCAATTTGCCTCTGCTTCTATCTACACAGAATTTATTCTCCTTCCTCAAACTATGCTGCTCTGAGAAATGCAGTTTTGCCATTATGCTGAAGGAAATACAAAACACAGTATTACTGTCAAGTGACAAGTGAAAAAGGCAAGACAGTGATGGTCTCAGTTTTGGGACACTGGAACACTGTGGGCTACTATTTTGAAGAGTGAAACCCTTGAATAAAAACCAGCCTCTGAACTTATTTCCACCACTTCAATGCAGAATGCTGTTAAATTAACACTCTTATACCCTTCCTGACAGCACAAGTCAAGAGCTTCAGTTCTGGCAAGCATTGCTGGGACAGGAATATTGCTCAAGCCCTTGAATGGGTACTCAAGGCTGATGGTATTTATTCACCATCCAAGGCTCCCACAGCTTAAAGTGAAAATTTTCTATCAGAACAGTTTTGACAGCTTACAGTATCACTAAACCACTGAGCTACTTAGAATCTGATATCCTGTCTCCAACTTCAAACCTGGCTGCTGTAGGCAGAGTAGGTTACATTGTTGTCAGATCATGGCTGTAGCAGTGCAAACACCACCCAAAAAAGTGATATGGTCTCAATGCCCAGGTGTGCTGAAAAACAAGGAGGGAGGGAAAATAAACTCTTCCTTTCACCATAGTAGAGAAACGCTCCAGACTGGAGCCCACAGTTCTGCCAGATTTTTCAAACAGATACTGAAGAACAGAAGGACACAAAATTTGAAATGCACACAGCCTTCATGTCTTAAGGGCAGCAACCACAAGGAATGATGCCATGTAAGGCCAAGACAAATCAGTCACAATGACATAAAAAAACCCAGACCCACTGACCAGTGTACATTAGGTATATTTTTATTTACAGAGTAGAGATGCCTAATCAATTATAAGGTTAGACACCCAATAATTCAGCTTTTTTTGTGTGTAAAAGTATATAAATATATACATGAAATTCTATGAAGTAAACATTATTAACTGTGATACAGTTAACATTCACTACTACCCTTATGCTAACAGGCATCTTTTAGAGCTTAAATGCTGATTTCAAGATACCCTCTATAAAATAACTGTAATTGTACCAGAAGGGCAAAAAATTCTGTGCCATGAACAAGCTTTCAAAATAGACTAGTAAAATGTCTTTGTAATAAAGTTTGTCAGGATAAAAATACTGCTTCATCCCTCCCACTTGCCCACCCTGTAAGAAACAAATACCCCAAAACAGTTGCAGAACTGCAGGAAGTACTATAGGATTACTTTTTTCTTCCCCTTTTCTTTTTAAATTAAAATATTTTTATTTCAGTATTTTATGACATAATAAGGAAGCTGCAAAAAAAAATGCAGCTTTATTAAATAGTTATACAAAAATCTCACATGTGTATCCACGGGGCTGAAGACAATAGTGGTATTGTATGAGCTATCCCTTTCCCTTAGAACTATACACCTTATTTGGAATGATGGAGAGACTTTATAGAAAAGACACTGGACAGCAACTGGAGAAAGGGATTAGAAAACTACTGGCAGGACAAATAAAATGCTCAAGAGCCTCTCAACCTCCTTGATTCCGTATTTTAAATGCACTTCTGCTTCAGTATTTTATTTGTCTCTCTGTTGTTCTTCGTGTTGGAGATGATTCAGGACATAAAGGACAACTTGATAGCAGAAAATGTACTGATCCTGCAAGGAAAAGGAAATTACAGAACATGTGAAAAACGTCTGCACCACCTAAGTGCTCTCACTTGCACTTCACAGTTCCATAGCACTCGATTTTAATACTAATTACTCTATTAAATAATAAAACCACCAACAAAAACAACTCCCAAAGAAAACAAAAAAAACCCCAAACAACAAAAAACCCAAACAAACAAAAAGGCCACAGTGGAAAAATATGCAACCTCAACTTAAAGCAAATACAGACACTGATCTGCCACTAAAGATATATTTCATATGGGATGTTTATCCTTCTTTCACACCAAAACCACCTAAAGGAGATGAGGCACTTTACACAAGTAGAAATGAAGAGAGCAAGTGAATTTCAAGGTCTTTCATCAATGCCAGCAAATAGAGAACTCAGATGACAGTGCAGCTTCTTACCTTAATCTCAGTGATAGAGGTGTGGGGGCTAATACATGTTTTGGGGTGTGAGGTGGGGATGGGAGTGACAGTTTTGTGGTTTGATTTCAGGGATTTGTTAACTATAACTTCACAATTCCTTCCCATTCAAAGAAAAAGTGCAGATTTTAACAAGACCTTGTGACGACCATCTCTAAAGTTAATTAGCTGTAGATCTAGATTATTCCTAAAAGATTTGAACTTCTGGCTGAATACCTTCCCAAAGGAGATCTCAAGGCATCTCTGATAGTATCAGTGATTCACAGCAGCTACACTTAGACCTTCTCTTCAGTTTATAATGCAACTTTAAGCCCAAAAAGCTTAGCTGACTTCCTCTAATAAACACATGCTTTTGAAGATGAAAACGCACAATTATCTTTTTAAAACACAGATCAAAACAATACAGCATGTTAAAAACAGCTCGTGTTTATAAATGTTAAACACATCCTGCTACTCATCTGATTTAATTCCTGTGACACAAATGTTACATTACAGTGCACAAAGACAATTGCTGTGTGCATCATGAAGTTCTCTAGCACATCATCAGATGGTTGAGTGGACACCTGGGGAATCCAGACTCACCTCTGTCTGAACCATTCCATGTCTCTGCAGACGCATCGTGCGCACCAGGTCCGAGATGTCGAACTACCAAAACAAACAGCAAGGTAAACATTCAAAAAAGGCAGACATGCAGAGAAAAGAAACATCCCCAGCATCAAACCAGGGAATAGAATTAGGTACATTAGTAGTGAAACAAATAATTCCCTGTAGCCTCTGTATGTCAGGTAGACATGTAGTGTCTCTGGGCAATCTGGATGTGGTCCCACATCAGACACTCCCCCCTTCCCTTGTTTTCTTTCTGTACACACATCCTCTTGCTTACTCTAAGCTAAGTGTGCAGAAAAGAGCCCCTCGGTCCAACCTAACAAAACACTTTTTTTTCCCAGGTCCATAAAGTTCTAGACATTCAGAGGGTGCTTAGAAACCCAAATGAGCTAAGTGTGATGTAGCTCATCTTGTCTAGAAATTCACCAAAGTTTTGCTACCCCAGGCCGCTGAAGGACATAAACAGGGAAGCTAGCACCCTCCTGTGGGTCACCCTAGAAAGCATTTCCCTGGTTGTGCTGGAAAAGTTAATTTGCATACCCCTTCCATCAATTGCCCAAGCCATCATGGCAACACCATTTTTCTCATGCCATATACCAGAAGTCCACTATGGTAGAAGATGTCCTTGCAGCATACTTCAAGTGGCACCTGGTTGCTGAGGTGACCAGCAGACAGGACACTTAAGATTCCCTGAGCTAACCCAAGAACCACTGGATATTAGAGCTCTCCCCACCTGGGATCACCAAGAAGCAAACATGGTACTGCCAACAGCATGGCACACTCTTTAAAATATTGCATGGATCCAGTGGAACACATTTCCTGCAGGTCAGAAGCACCACTGAGCCCATCCCCTGGGATACTCACGTCGAGGTCTCTGCTGATCAGCCCCAGAACCACATCTATACAGATGAGGGTGCCCGATCTCCCGATGCCTGCACTGCAGTGCGTGATGATGGGTCCCGACTTGTGCACGTGCCTCATGTAAGAGATGAAGGTGAGCAAATCATCTGGCTGGGAGGGGGTGTCGTGGTCAGGCCAGGCGATGAAGTTCAGGTGGGAAATGTGCCGCACCTCACCTGTCTGAGGTTTAAAAACACCAACAACATGTAGCACGTGGCAAGAATAAAAAGAAAGAAATTGAGTTCCCAAAGAAATGTCACAGAAAAGAGGGATTTGCCCAGTGAAGATGCTTTGTAACTCAATAAAACAAGAGCTGAACTGGAAGTAGCTAATTAGTAATTTAAATGTGTAAGGTTTACTGTCCAGACTGATCACACAGAGGAGTCAACCAGCCAGGCTGAATTATCAGTGGATTTCCTATCCCTGTATGCTTCTGTGGCCAAAGGGAGCCAAAATTTAGTGTCTCGTTAGCATAATGAAATCATAACCCGGCCCAAATGCCTTCTCCTATAAAGGTCAGAGAGTAGCACAAGCTGCAATGAGGAACAGCTGCCCAGTAATGATCACTGGGCAAAGAGGAGAAGCCCTGGGTTACTTCTCGATGTAGACAAAGCAAGTGAAAGCAGGCAAGCCAGAAGTATAAGGATAAATATGGCAACACCCAGAAAAAACTCTAAGCATGCAGAATTAGATTCACTCACCTGAATCTCTTCGAGCTCCAGCACTCTGATGATAAAGCCCTTCAGCTGCTGAAGTCTCACAAGAGCAAGCCGTAGTCTGTCATTGATCATGGTGGTTTTATTGAGCACATCTGGCCAGTAACGCTGACACTTTATCTTTTCTCCCTCGACCTCCTGAGTCATCATGGCAATCACAGTACAGTTTTGTTCCCAAACCATTTGCCAGAAATCTGCTACAGTAGTAGGAAGAGGTCCTTGGCATGCAATGTAAACGAACTCCTCATTCCCCACGGGCATGTGAATGAAGCTGGCATTGATGTATCCACCTTCAACACCAAGAGGGACTCTGGTGGTGTCATCTGCAATCCCCACACAACAGAAAGACCTCATGTTAGGTGTGCACATCATCAGACCTTCACACAGTACAGATGTTGAGCCTTACACACACACACACGCACTCATCTCCACAGATGTTTCCACATCTGCTTTAAAAGAAATAATTCACTTAAATACTTAACTTAGGGTACTAATCAGTACTTTCAATAAAGAAAAAGATGTCTGCAGGAGAAATAGAAATCAGCAGACAGGCAGGATAAGCGATTTGAACTGCAGCAGCTCTGAAAAAGTGAGGTTGAATTTTTCTCAAACAGAACTAACCTCTGTCCATTCTTCTCCTCAACACCTAACAAGTAGAGTTTTATGGCAGGAAATTTACTGACAATAGTACATGTGTCTGTTTTTCCAATTCTGCATGGGTAAACTGAAAAAACCTTGCCTGGTTCCACATGTATACATCATTTAAGACATGGGATCTGCTGAAACAACTGAAAAGTCTATGACCATCCATCCATACCTACTGCAGCACAGTGGTATATTGTTCACTGATCTTAAACTGCTTTATAAATGCTTGCTTCAGTTTTTTCCTTACTAGGATTAGGAATCAAAACATCCCCCCTCTGATCCAATCCATCTGGCCATACAGGTGGTGACAGAATATGAACAGTGAATTCCAAATGAGTTAGGACTTACAAGGAAGTATGTTTTTGTATCTGTTCTTTCTCCTGTTCTCCTTTGCTTGTCCAACCAAACACTGATCCAGAGGTTTTAACTCCTGAAGGTTCTGTAAAGAAGCAATTACATGTCCATTAGGAAAGCACTGAATGGTAATAATATTAAGAGCAGTTATGTTATCAAGTCATTAACAAATAGAATCATTAAAAATCAAATCTTAATGTGGATATGCAAAATAATGCAGGAAGGCATCTTTTACACAGCCAAGAAAATGAAATTAAAAAAAAAAACCCACCTACTATCCAGTAAATATTTTATCTCATTCTCTCAAAAAAGAGATCATGTAGCATGGCTGACTTAAGACTTTGGAAAGACTGGTTTCACATTCAGCAGCTGGATTTCACAGCCCTTGTCTATGGCTGTTTACCTCATATTCACTTGGTAACTTACCAGAAGCAAGATTGATGTGAAAACACTTACGAACTGAATTCAAACTGATCTCATCTCTCAGCAGCTTGTGGGGGAAGGGAGAGAAGTCTTTGGTGTTAAGTCTTTTCATCTCTTTTGAGCTTCCAATTAAAGAGCTGTGGTATTCAAGGCAGTGATGATGCAGCCATTCTATTTTTGTTTCATACTAGGAAAAAGGACTTTAAAGGACAAATAGTTACTCACTTCAATCTCTTTAGAAGGGACTCCCTGTTCCAGCAATCCACGCAACATTCTGATCACTGACTTCAATTTGGCTCCTGAATATTTGCCTCCAGGGAGCACATTCACAGTAGGGAGTGCAGAGATCTCTTCATTCGTCACTAGGGGGAAATCTAGCAGAAGATACAAATATAAATAAATAGCTAAAACCAGGGAAACAAGCTGTAGCTCACAGTTGGATTTGCATGTTGCTGTTCACTACTGTACTACCTGTTTTCTCTTGAATGCCTCCATACCAGAGAACACACAGCTGTACTCTCAGTTTGACAGGCAAAACCAAATTAACTAGCAAAACCAGTAAAGACACAAAATCAGCTCTGATTAATCCAGAAACCGAACAGAGTATTTTCCAGAACTTCCAATTTCCACACACATCGAAACAAACTTCAAATACATTTTAAATGTAAGTTCTTCACACAAGAACCTACAAAGATGGATGCATGCACACACGAATGAATTCAGAACTCTCCACATTACAGCCTGTGACTTGTTTTCAGCACTAATACTCACCATGTATATAACACATCTTACAATTATCACTTAGAAAGGCATTTTTTTGCCAATACAGCTTACCTCCCATCAGGCCTTCAGTGCTTCTCTGAGGCCCAACAAAATTAATAAACCAAGAATCTGTCTGGCATTGCAATTAGAAATGTCCTAAATCTACTGATTTAGTCTGAAATACTACATGGATTATCCTTTTTTCTTTCAATGAATGCAAAGGACTGCTGTATATGAACTTCACAAACTGGCATTTCTAATGCTATTTCAAAAAAGTGAAGATTAGATTCTGCCAAACACATCAAACTGCAGAGAGTTCCACTCTGCCACATAGACCAGCACCGGAAGAATGACAGTCAAGACAGAAGTATTGCCTAATCTGAGCATGGAATAGCTGGTATGTGAAGCACATGATGTATCAATCTAATCACAATCAAACATATATTTATTGCTACAGCTTTTGTCAGATAGATACTAAGGAAGGAAGTATCTCAGCTGGTCCCAGCACCTGTACAACTACAGACACAACACTGCCAATACTTGTTCCTATTAACTCTCACACACCTGTCACACAAAGCTGCAGAGATCCTTTCCAGTGCATTGCTGAGCTGTTAGAATCCCCATTATACCTGTCATGACACCCTCAAAACATATCCAGGACGTCTTAAAATTCACTTCTGTCTATTTAACATGACCCTGAAGTTTCCCACTGATTAAGTTAAATGTCCTTGCCTTTATTTACACGTTCCTGGCTGACTGATTCAATCGGCAGCTCATCGCTTCCCCACGTGATTTCATCCTCATCTGCCTGGCTCAAGGAAGGCTGTGGAGGAGATCTACAAGAGGACAAGGTATGGAAGTAAGAAAGAACACCTAGAAGCAACACATTTGCAACACAGTTAAAAAAATCCAAACCCCACTAGAAAGTAGTCTATAGCTACAATTATTTCTGGACTGGACCCCTACCAGTGATCTCAAAAACCTAACTTTTCTTTCCCCTTTTTCTCTTCTACATCCCCAGAGGGGATCTGAAAAAGGTAACAGTGGAAAAAGAGCCAGGAATATACAAATCTAGTAATAACTACCACTGCAATTACTTTTCAAAGACTAAGCAATTAAATAGCATCCAATAGCAGATTGGTACCACTCATACAATTCACTACACTTGAGTATCTATTTTCAATTGTAAGTTTTCTAGCTTTGTTGAAGATAGTGATGAATGTATTAAGTACTTTAGGCCATAATGTCATTGCCTGTGCCAAGTCTCAACCCCAAACTTCCCACAAGCTTACAAGCATAAAAGCATATGCACTTTCACTGAAATTTCTCTTAGACCAAAATTATTTCACAAAGAAAAACAGTATTGGGAATTTCTGAAGTTCAGAGTGGCTCAAAGGGACAGGCAGTAACTCGGCCAGGCATATGCTTCATGCTCCATGGAAAAAACAGAAAGCCCCAGGCACCCAAATGGGAGCTGATGGAGCATAGCAACTCTACATTTGAGTTGCAGTGCTCTAAAACCAGAAGATCTCACACTAATAAAGCTTGTATAGATTTGAACTGAAGACAGCACTGTTTGAATATTTTCCTCACATCCAAGTACCAAGTTGTTAGCACAATGCAAATTATGTTCTTTGGAGACATCTGAACACAGTCCAGTTACTGTAACCACGTACCAAAGGAACAAATAAAAGCAGGGCATAGTAAACCACATAAAGCTGACTAGTATTCAGGCAAATGACAAACTTTTAAGTAAGGAATAGACCAAGAGAAAATTCAACAAGACATCGTACAGATATTTGATTGGGTTTGTTTTGGGAGTGGTTTCTTGCTTTTTTTATTGTTGTTTTTCTCTCATAACAATATACTACACTTCAGACTTCCAGACTTCACAGGTTTGCTCTCAAGCAACACTAGGAAAGAAATCTTACCTTTCTGGCACAGCTTTTACTCCACAATAGTCTTCACAACCATTTACATGTGTTGGCTAGAAGAAGTATTTCAAAACACATTAAAGGACATAGTTACAACATTCACATGCTGCAAATTTTAAACAATTAACAATTACAGGGACTACTTCTGAAGGGTACTAAGTTCAAAGCAGCACACAATGAAAGACTTTCCTCTTTTAGACATCTCATTAACCCAAAATAACAGAGGACGAGAACACTGAGCACTTGGACAGATACTCTACTGTAACAAGGCCAAAAAGGTATATTAAAATAATTCCTGACTCATAGTAGCAATAGAGTCATCTAAGTTTTCCCCAGTTGGCTTTTTTTGTTTCTAATACTTAGAAACCCTTTATGAGGTAAGCTTGATAGTGAAAACTTCTGCCTCCTGTCAAGCCACAGTTCCTATACTGTGGATATGTAGCAGAACAGGGCTCTACCTCTAAGTGACACACTCCTATTCACACCTTCCTCAACAGACAATGAAGACTCAGCACAGAGGAAGGCATTTACACTCTTCTTTAAAGAAAAACTCTACAAAATCATTTATACTTTTTAGGCCAGCTTGCTTTTGCACTGCCATTCTCGGACAATTTTACTCATGGCTCTCCCTAGAGCACATTGACACAGAGCCAGATTCCTGATTGGATTTTCAGCTCTACTAACTGGACAGAAAGCTGCAAGAGCCAGGATGTGCTGGATAGAGAGTTCTGCTGATAGCAAAAAGCAGCAGCAGAAGAAATTTCAAGTACACATTTTGGACAGTAAACCCTACACAGCATTCCTTTTCATTGTGACTGCTCCCCTTCTCTGAGCAGGAATCACTGAAATATTTTAGATTAAAAAGCTGAAGTAGCATTAACAAGGTAGTTTATTACCACCCTTTTTGAAAAGAAAGCTGATGGACTTTATATAACAGTGTAAAATAACTGTATGTTTTGTTCTCTTATGTAGTTAATTTATGACAATCACATGCTATTTAAAAATAAATGTTCATACAAATTGAAAGAGCATCTGCCAGCTTCTTGCCATCCTACCTCTGAAAAATCTTCAGGTAAAGATGACCCATCACAGTCTGTGTCCTCAGACTTATCTTCTGTCACCTTTCCATTCATCTCTACTGAACAGGAAAACCAGGAGATACAGCATAAACACACCAGAAAATGCCCAGGAGCCACCCTCTCACAGACATGAATCCTGTTCCACTTGGCTGGCACTAGACAGGGAATACAGGTGCCAGAATAACCAAGAAATACTTCTTAAGGCCCTTTGCTACCAGCGTGTTGGAAAAGTGCTCTTACTGTATAGGATAATCAGACTTTAGGTTTCTTTATTTTGTAATTGGAACAGCTGCCATGATATGAGGTTGTTTGCACAGAATATCTGTGTCACAGCATAACTGATGGACAGGCTGCAGCTACTAAGTTATCATATTCCCCATGCCAGTAGTTCTTCTGCAATTCAGTTACATTTAGACCAGCAGTAGGTCCAAACCAGGATTCTGCTCACTCTTTAGATTAACAAAATGTAATTAGGACATGCCAGATAAAATCTGACTTGCATCTGTCTGCTATGGAAGCACCCTGCTGCCACACCTTACGGATTCAATTCATCTTCAGTTGCAAAACACAGCCTACAAGATATTGGAAGTACTGGAGCTCCAATGATATTCCTCAGCTGAGATCCTGGCACAGCCAGAACCTCAGTCATCCCTGACTTCTAATGCAATGACCAATGACAATAACCCAATGACCTTAAAGTCATGACCTGAAATAATTATAATTTTGGAAGGTGTATCTTGAGTTTTAGAAGGAATCTCTACAGAAGGAGCAAGCACCTTGCTTGAATTTTTGGAGCATGCATACATAGTGTGACACCACAAAGGAACTACAAATCCTACTCCTCACTACATCTCAGTCAGGAGCCAAGGAGACAGAATGAAGGAAAAGAAAGATGTACAGTCAGAAGTAGGTACTGACAAAAAGCCAGTCTTTCTAAAAGAGACAAAGCAGGTTGGCAAATTGTTTGGTTTTGAGAGATCTCAACACATTTCCAGGTTGTGCAATCTGAAATCAATGAAATGCTGAAATGCTTCAGCACGCCAACATGACTGCAGCTGCAGGACCAGGTACCTAAACAATATGAATTTCACTCAAGATACAACTCCCAGATTACTTAAACCAAAATCCAGACTGATCAAACCAGAACCTCACTTTTTACACTGCATCTCAAATTCATGGTAATTGGCAACTCTTTGTCTGTGTTCAACTTGGGAAACTTCCAGTCCAGACATCAAATCAATGTCAACTCTCCCTGTTAACAAATCAACTGCTTACTTGGCACCTTGTTTCACAGTGTTTTGCTGTTAATGATGCTCTTTTTCAATGGCTCACATTACCTGGCAGGTGATTTTCTGACACAGCCTTCTTGAGATGCAGAAGACTCTGAGCCCCTGAAATTGCATTATTCCGATTTAAGAGGTTCTGGGCTTCCTCATCTACAACATCCAACAGATACTGGACAACTTCATTGTGGTCATCCTCATCATAATACTCATCATCTGGAACCTCTGTTCCTGAAGACAAATAGTACAAAATGACAAGTTTTCCCAGTATAGGATGGTTTGGGAGAACTAAATTAAAGGGGCAGACCCATGGCATTATTTCTAGCTGTTACCATGGCCTGCCTTCATTTCTCTCTAACACAAAATCCAATTTCTATAAATCTGCTTTCAACATCAACTAACTCCTCCAAAGCAAAGCACAAGAGTTGGAAATGATCTTCTAAAACTGACTGCCAGCCTAACGTTTACTTATTTCAGCATAGTCAACAATGCCATGATTCCCTTGCACTGGTACAATACAGACAGAATAATGCTCTTCCCATCTCACCTCCTCTTACCTGATTTGTCAACGTGTTTAGAAAAATCTGATATTTCATTGGCAAGTCCAAGGGAAGGTGCATCTGCTGCTCCTGAGAGGTTCATTAGTGCTTTTGTGTGATGGATATTGTTTTCTGTATTTCCCTGAGAAGGTCCTAGGATGCCATTGCCATTGACCTGAGAAAGCAAAGAACAGTGGCCATTAACTCTTAAAGAGCCCGGCAATTTGCTGAAGCAGTAAACAACTGCTAAAAAGTTCTCCTCAGCAACAAATAAAAACCTCTATTCATACCAGATTCTCATCTGAGATACCTGGGTGATGGGTGGGAAGTTTCAGATGACAAGAACAAATAAAAAAAATTTAAAGCAACTAAGAAAAAAACCCACATGATGACAAAGCAGCAGCTTCTACAAGAGAATACATAGTAAAATTTAACATTATTATAACCCCTGTAAAATGTATGTAAGCTTCAGTACTTTTGGTCTCACAACACAGCATTTCTCAGAAAAAACTAAGGGAAAAAAAGAAAGAAAACCACCTAGCAAATATAATATGCAAGCATCTGCAGAAACTGGGGGCTGAATGGAGAATTTTGGATGATAGCCTTGCATCCTTCTCATAAGACAATTTGTCTTTCAACAAAACCGTGCCAAAGAAAGAGCAGATCAATTAAAAAAACTTGCATATTTATTATGATCACTGCTTAATCATGTCAGCTGACAATAGTGGGTTTACATACTTTGATCAACAGATAGTTTTACTCATTTATTTAGTTCTAAAATTGTTTGAAGTAGATTCTTTTCTCTGGTTAATGGTAACAGGCACAAGACAGGAGCATTTACCTTGGGCCCATAAGCATCAGTTGTCTTTTCTGTTTTATCACAGGGATCACCACAGGAACAGCCTAAACAAAAATGGGGAAAAAACAACAATCTCACAGCAACTTTTTCCCATAAACTAAATGTGCCTCCATAGATTATTTTTATAAAAGAAGTAGGGTATTTAATACCACGTTATGACAGGAATAGCATTTCTGCCTGGTTTCTGTGCATTGCCAAACTTCTACCTGAATGACTACACTTCATATAATGGCTTTTTGAATGTTCTATTTGATAGGATCAGAAAGCATTAATACTAATAGAAGTAACCAACTCAAAGCAAAGAGAAATGTTGGTAAGGAGTTTAACCACTTACAGTGGAAACACGCACCTTTGGGAACAGGGTTGATTCCCTTTTCCCCAAAATGAACAAGATACAACCCCACAAACACCTGTCACTGACCCCTTTTTTGTTTTTTTTTTAAACACTATCTGACATCTGGGTCCTTGTTGAAGGGCACCCTTTAGCTCTCTCTATATTAGAGAGTATTTCTAAAGTACACGAGAAATGGCATCATAAAGACACTATTGCTGAATCTTTTCTCATGGAGCTTTTAGAAGAAACATCAAGCAAACTCCTGTTTGAGCTGGTCACAATAAATTGGATTAGGATAGTATCTTAAGGCCCATATCAGTTCCTTTATTTTTACAAACAGGTGGATTTCACTTACAATGAGTAAGCATGCAAAACTTACCATTAGCTTTCAGTGGCCAGGGATTTGAGTTCTCAGGGCTTTTGGATTTTGGGAACACTGCATGACCATCTCTGTGAAAAGAAATATTTACAGAAATATTTATTAAGAAAAGAAGTAAATAATGACAATCATCAGATATTAAAGTAAATAGCACTATTGGTAAAACTGCTAATCATTCCCAGCCAGCTTGGTGTCATCTGCGACGCGAGTGAGGACACATTGAATCCACTCTTCCAAATCATCAGTAAAGAAATGAAACAGGGCTGGCCCCAGTACTGAGCTTTGGGGAACCTCACTAGCACCATTCACCACCACTCTCTCACTCCAGCCAGTTCTTAACCCAGTGAAGAGAACACCTGTCCAAGCCATGGGCTGCCAGCTTCTCCAGGAGAATGCTGTGGGAGACAGTATCAAAGGCTTCACTCAGTCCAGGTATAAACATCCACAGCCAGCAGATGGGGAACCCAGTCATGAAAGCACATCAGGTGGGTCAGGCAGGACCTGCCTTTCCTGAACCCCTGCTGGCTGGGCCTGATTCCCTTGTCCTGTACCTGCTGTGTGACTACACTCAAGGTAATCTGTTCTGTAACCTTCCCTAGCACTGAGGTCAGGCTGACAAGCCTGTAGTTCCCTGGATTCTCCTTCCAGCCCTTCCTGCAGGTGGGTGTCACACTGCAGCCATCTGGGACCTTCCCAGTGAGCCAGGACTGGTGACAAACGATGGAGAGTGGCTTGGGGAGCTCTCCCACCAGCTCCCTCCATACCCTTGGATGAATCCCATCCAGCCCCACAGACCTGTGAGTGTCCAAGTGCCACAGCAGGTCTCTGATTAATCCCTCCTGGATTGCAGGGGATCTATTTGAACACCTGTAGTTCAAAGCTGGACATAGCCATGTGTTCCCAAAAAGCACAAAGCACAAGTACCACATTGCCCTTGTGCTCCACTGCAGCACAAAAACTGTGAATTTACAGACCCTTTCTGTGGAGTCAGTCCTCAGTAACATTTGGTGAATTTCCTGTCATACCAGGAACAGGTTTTACTCATATACACATGAAATCACGCAAGAAAAACAAAAAGTACAGGGAAGCATTTGCTGCCAGAACATACCTGGTTGCTTTGAGCACCACTGTTGGAAGGTATGTTTCCAGCATTCTTTTGGCTTCTTTCAGAGTCATTCCTTGTGTGCTTACTCCATTAATGTAATGGATAATATCTAGTACATGGAGACTCTCCTCTCTGGCAGCAACCGATCTGGGGAGAATGTCACTAATATACACAACTTGATAAAGGCTGTCATGGCCTCCTGATAATGACAAACCTTCACAGGGAAAGAAGGGGGAAAAAAATAAAAATCAAGCTTTCCTTGTAACTGAAGGGGAAGATTTTTCTTTAGGGCAAAAAAGCAGATTAATTCCATGTTACCTAGCTCCTCCTTATGGCACATTAGTGTAATATCAGGCAGCAAATGAGGCAACACTGGCATCTTTGGTAACTCCAGAACACGCCCTAGCACTAATCTGACAGTCCTTGGGGCAGCACGGAGAAAGCTGACTGCATCAGTATGGCTCATGTTAGTGACATCGATGTCATTAACCTGCAACAACAAAAGCAACACAGGCGCCCTTGTTAGGTCCCAAGAAGGACAGCACTACTGAGGAAGCATTTACTGCTGTTCCTCAAGCACTATCAAATCATGCCTCTCAGGAGGTGCGTGCCTTTGTCCTGTAACCACATTTGACTTGGCCCACAGTGCAGTTCAGTTTATTTTTTTAGACTCAAAGTTGTCCTTTTGGTGCAATCCCTGTATCCGAAAACATGAATTCCCTTACTTTTATCAGTCGGTCTCCAGGCCGTAGTCTCCCATCGCTCTTGGCAGGATCCTGAACAATGTCATGAATGTAGCAGCCAACATTATCATTACCTTTGGTCACTGTAAAACCCAGACTGCCCTTTTCTGACTTCGTCAGAGTCACTCGGAGCTCCACTTCCTAGGGGGACAAAACAGCACCTTACAACACGGGCAGTCAGAAGCAATATGAACATTTTACTGAATTTAAGACAGCTGGAAGCACACAACTGATTTACCAATTGATTTAAGTGGGACACAAGCCTGGACCCAGACATGTTTCTTATCAGGCTCAGCTTAGCTGCTCCAAATAAGCATCTCTGATGAGTTCAGACAGAACCAAATAATCTTTTGCATGGAAATAACATGTCTAATAATAATAAAATAATAAAAAAAATAATAAAAGTCTATGAATAAACAAAATTTTGCAGGCACATATCAAAACTGACACCTTATTTTACCCTTATCTAGCTGCCATATATAAGAAAGTCTCTGTATTTTTAAATATCTCAATGTATCCATAGTTACTCAGAACAAAATAAGGGAACATAGTTTCCTAAAGTGAGACACAATACCACAGAGCTTATCTTGAAACTGAACACATGCATGTGTTTTGCCCATTTTAATTTGCAGTAATTTTGATTTGAAAGATATGGATCTGCCTCATTTGCATTAAAAAAATCACAGAGCACCAGGAAGGATGAAAAAAAACTTCTGAAGAAGGGACTAAGAAAAATACAGTTTCTTGTCAAAATTGAGTATTGGCTAGAACAGCTTTATAACCTGGAAGACCCTCCCAACTGGGACGACCAAAATTCAATCTCAATTTTTTTCCAATCTTTGAACAGATTATCTGAGGATATGGAAGTCCCTTCTGATACACAAGATATTTCTGTGGTGGCAAGAAGCTTTCACAGAAGAGCCTCAAAAACAGGCTCCATCTTGCAGCAGAGCAGAAAATCTTTGGGATTCATAGTTATAAATGCAGCAAAGAACAGGGTCTCCTGATGCCCTTCACGGCTCAATTGATTCTCTGACCTCTGAACAACCCCCTAAAACTAAAAGATAGAAGCAAGATATCTGCCATTTCAGGTTCCTCTGAGTACATAGTTTAGAGGTAGTTAAATATTTAATACCAAGGTTTCCAGGATGAAATGACTCATGAAATGGACATATACACATCCACCTATGTACACATGGATGCCTCCACATTCACAGATGGAAATGCATCAATTCTTCAAGAGTCCACACAGAAAGTGTCTGCAGACATTGGTATGAGCAGCTGCAATTGACTGATTACAAATGGCACTTGTATGTACCATTTACAAGGCACACATCCAGATTAGTGCAAATATAACCTACAACTATCCCATTTGTAAACCAGTGTGCCTAACTTCTATCCAGTCACTCCCCAAATCATGGCTAAAACAACCACAGCAGGACATTTATGCTCCTGAAAGACAGAAACAGTGTATTACTGGCTCGTATTCTTCAGCATTTTTTTCCAGCTGGGTGAGTAATGAATCTATTTCTCCCAGTTGTGAAGTCAGCTCAGAGACAGGAGTAGCATAACAGTCATTTATTAAAATGGACGTGGTAACATCAGGTACAGTTCTACAGGTTGGGATCACTGGCAAATCCAAAGGCAAATCACTACAGATAAAGCAGAAAACAAAGAAAAACAGGAATAAGTGCAATGTGGCTGTCATTCATAAATTAATATATGAGCCAAGACTGACTTTATGCAGATGTAAAAAGCAAACAAAAAAAAAGTATTTCTATGAATAGGTCCAATAAACTACTCTTCTCAACATTTCTGCAGTATGATGAGGATCATTATCAGCAGCATACCTGTCCTCAAGCTCTGCCTTGCTGGGAGTCTCTTGATCAGGATACAGGATGGTGCGAACAGCATCCTTCTGACCAGGGTGTGCCTCATACTGACTCTGTGCCCGTGCCTCAGCTTCCCCTGAGCTCTGGTACAGCGCAGAACTCCAGCCAAGGCCCACCTGCGCTGCTGAGTCCATCACCTCCTCATCACCACTTCTGCTGCTGTCACTGTAGCTGTCTCTTCTGGAGGGAGACTTCAGCCTTTTCTTGCTCAGATCAGTAGTTTCATTTTCATCTGAGCTGTCACCTTGTTCTCCATTTGATGGACCAGAGACTTCTCTGCTGACCTCTGGAAAAACTTGCTGGGGTGAATGGATGGGAGTCTGCAAGAGCAAAAGCATTTAATTCATCATAATCAAGTTCTGATGACAAAAGAAAGTTTCGAAGACTGCATAAAATTACCAAAATCAAGGAGTCAGTGGCCACTGACTGAACTGTGCAAACATATCATAGCACAGTTTCAAAATGTTCAATGCAACTTGGGCAAGACAAAGTGTGCAAAACTTTCAAACATATGCTGCTAATAACCTTTAAAGTCATCTAAAGAAAACAAAAATACTTTTGCCTTTAGCTTCACAAAGCCTACTGACAGATGCTTTTAAGCTATGCCCAGCAGTCTTCCACGCAACTACCATGAAATCCCTTCTAACCAGAAGCTGAGGCTCAGAGAGCTCCTGAAGTCAAACCAATCTCACAAGAGGCAAACAGAGAAGCTGTCAACCAAAAAGCAACAATAACAGACTACAAAAACTAAGATAATTTATGCCAAATGGCGACTGTTAACCAAGTTATTGACTCCCACAAGAACGAATAACAATTTTGCCAATTGTCACATATTCCCAAGAATTATGCCAGCCAGCAGACAGAAAAAGTTTAAAAGCTTCATTTAGGCTTTAATAGCCAGATTCTTGTGTACATGAACACATCAATCTGTGATAATGTTATAAAGAAAATTTTGACTTTCCTCTTCTTTTAATACATGCACTGTTTTATTAAAGTTCCTGTTAAAGTTCTATGAAGCTCTATTAAATTTCCTGGTATTCCACATTACAAACAGGTCTATTACAGGAGTAGTTATTTGTATTATTAGTTTGCTCAGTTGCTTATCTCTTACTCCAATCCTAACTTCACTTAAATGTGTATTTGTACACTTAAACTTCTCTCATCAGACTTGAATGATTTTATTGTTTGAAAATAATGTTAAAGTAACTCAGAATCACAGAATCATAGAGTATCCTGAGATGGAAGGGACCCACAAGGATCATCCAAGCCCTGCACAGCACAGCCTCAGGAATCACACCTTGTGCCTGAGAGCCTTGTCCAAACACTTCTTGAACTCTGGCAGGCTTAGTGCTGTGACAAATTCCCTGGGGAACTTAAATTGAAGACCTGTCTCCATTAGTTTTACACTTTCCTGTATTACGGAAAGCCTAATTTTCAGGCAATTTGTCTTCTACACTCTCTTTTGCTGAACACATTTCATTTCCACTTCTTCAAGTATCTTAAAATGGCCTTCTGTTCTTTCAATTCATTTAATGGAGCATTTTGAAAATATTCTTTGGGACACCTCTAGTTTCCAGGAGGTAAATAGGACAACCTTTTCCCTGCTTTTACATGCATCAACACTAGACAAATTGGTGTTTTGCAGAATATCCTTCACAGAATCACAGAAATATCCAATTTCTACTTGATATCAACTTCAAAACATTGGGCTGCAAAGAAATCTCTGCCTCAGACACACTGTACTAAACCAATTTCTCACGTCTTAGGTCACAAAATGGAGGGGAAAAAAAATCTTCAAGCCATGCATTCCTTTACCATTGCCACAAAATGGTTAGTGCACTCCTAAGGGATTTATTCCAAGAACCTCATTTCTTTTAGCCCTCTCCCCATTTTTCCATCTGCATCTTGCATTTAACTAACCCACCAACCCACCAGAGTGAATGAATGAACCTCAAATAGCAAATAACGTTCAAAAAATCACATGCCATACACCTTACCAGCAACGAAGGATCAATGTCTGGCAGTATTCCAGATGGCGGCCGGCAAAGGAGAAGAGAAACCTCTGGAGACGTTCCCCTCAGAGCAGAGATGACTTCCTATGGCCACAGAGGGATTCACTGTCAGATGCAGACTTGCAGGACTACCACAGTGTGAGTTTCACTACTATAGGTACAAACCTGCTGGGACAAACCCTTCAGCGATGCCCCGTTCACTTTCAGAATGACGTCCCCGATCTCTATTTGCCCACTTTCTGCAGCTGGCTGCCCAGGGAAGAGCTTCTTCACCCTCACAATAGTTGATCCCAGCTGCTCCGGGGTAAGGTTATCTTCACGGCAGAAACTGAACCCAAGGCCTGAGCTGTTCTTCAAGAGCTTTACCTCAAATGTGTTGTCTGCAAATGAAACAATAAATTATTATTTCCTACAGTGCACTGGCCATGAACAGAGTGTTTGGTGCTCTTATCCCAGACATGACAATGTGCAATCTCCCCCTCACATGATTCTTTCACTGTGTTGAACAGAAGCGTTACCTAAAAGACCCCTCCAGGTTAAAGAGGACAAAAAGCTGATCACGACTTCCCAGTCTGCTTGCTTGGCCTGACAACATCAATATGGAGAAAGGCATATTGTCTCCAAAGGACTACTCCCTAGGAAGTCCATTAAGGAGCCTTTTAAAGTATAGGGTGACCTTTCCAGCCACTGATCAGGCATTAGTGAGAGCAGCAACTGGAGTTCCTGGCAGACAGGATAGATCCTATGCAAGAAGGCCCAAAGTCTGTATCTACAGTGGTTCTGCCATCTGGGCAGGCTTCCCTTCACTTGCACAAGTCACCAGCAAGAGAGGATGAATTATGTCAATCTCTAGTCAGGGGCACAAATCCTTCTCTATTCATCTAGCTCTTGATGTCTTCCCTCATCTAGACAGGAACTGCAGGACCCACAGAAGCTCTCATTTATATATAACTATCTTAATTCCCCTTGGCACCCCTTAGCAGCACCCCCTTTACTCCAACCTTGCTACAGCCTTGGCATGTAAGGCTGGTGAAATTGGAAACAACAAGGAACAGTGAGAGAGCAAACACTTAATAGTAGTTCAACAAAGTAACCAAGATGTGAAAGGAAGTCTTAAACACAACAGCACAAAAAGAAAGAGACTGCATTATGTGCAAGGGCTTAGTATAGGTTCTTACCCGCTCCATTCCCATCCTAAGAAGTGAAGAAAATATTATGAAACTGAAGGATGCTTTGACAGTTAAGACAATTGCTCTACATGACCTGACCTGCAGTGACAAAGCTGTAATCTTTGGCATTTGTAGATTCTGTTGCTGGCTTCTCCTGCTGCTCACACTGTCCCACCTGGTTTGGGAGCGTGCACTGTGGTGTCACTGGAGCATGAGCCTTGGCCCCTGAAAGTTGACCTTTTTCCAACAGCAGGTGCACCACCTAAAGAGGTGAAATGTTCCCCAGTTAACTGGCAACAGTCACAGAGATAGCACAGTCTAGAGTACATGCTTCCTTCTAACTTCTCAGGGTAAACACTTTTACAGCAGCAAATGTTACAGATACTCCCCTCCCCACATATATCCTCCAATTATTCCGTATTTTTAAGGGCTGTTAAATGACAACCTCCAAAATACACTTATGGACTTGCAAGATACTTGCCAATAGAGTAAGAAAGGGTTTTCTTCCAATAAAGTTGTGAGAGTGTTAAGAGGTGTCAAAGACAGTGTCATTTGCACATTTGTACAGGGGATTAAAAATATTTTATAAAGTGAACACAAATAGTAGTCCTCAGCAGTTCTCAATGTGTACACTCACTGGCTATTTTCAGGTGTGCCAGGAAGCCAAGGAGTCTAAGAAAGCACACCTAACCACAACAACACTGGGGAGAATTCCAGTCTTGAGGTTCCTTTACCTCTTTTCACTCATGGAGAACTGGTTTACCACACACAGGAGTAGAACCAGCAGCCACTCACCTGGCCAGTGTTTCTCAGTGTTTCAACAGCTTGCTTATGGGTAGCTCCTTCCAAACTAATCCCATTGACAGAGAGCACACGGTCACCTACATTAATAATGCAAGAAAAAGTAGGCAGACATCACCTATAAAACATCTGTGGTGCACAGAAACCTTCAAGTCTGAGCTAACAAGGACAGTTATTTACGGAAATTTTCCCTCCCCTTCATGCTCTGAGTCAAGAAGAGAACTTTGTAAATATATTATATGGTTCAAATCAGAGGTCTTTTCCAATTTAATGATTCTGTGGGATAATCCCATGTCAAAACTAGTGTTAACCACCAGAATGACAGCCTGCCACAAAGCTCAGACTCTTCATTTAGAACAAGTCTTAGTCCACAGTGGGAATGCTCACTTTAGTGAAGAATGTGGCCTGGCTTACAAATACGAAGAGCCATAACAATTACAGCATTTTCTGTATTGAGTTGCCAGGCATGCCATGCAAGAAGGCCACAAATAATACAAAGCTGTCTCTCTCTGTGCCTGGAACAGAGAAGCGTTCTCCATTAACATAGGCTGCTTTAGAGAACAAAAATCCTGTTTTTCCTCTCCACAGCCTCAGCATTCCTGGTTCTGCAGTTGTTCTACATCAGTTTTTTAATCTTCACCTGCAGAATTAGCTATCAAGGCAATATTTAAAATGACAACTGCAACAGCTTGGAAAAACAGCTCTTCCCAGTGGAAAATGTACAAGGACATGAGGCAAACAGAGTGCTAGTTTCCAGGCCACAGGATATTCTCAAGTCCACCACAGACAGTCCTCTGCCCTTTTTTCACATTAAGAGTCCCCACTAAAAGAATGAAAATACTACCTTTTTCTATTCTGCCATCTGCTTCAGCTGCTCCCTTGGGAATAATTGCTTTCACATAAATCCCACCATGCCTTATGCTAGTATTTACACCACCCTAAATAGAAAGTAAAAATAGGATTGTTAGTCTTTTTGCAGTTAGAATACTTGGTAATTAAGCACAGCGTCACACAATGAAAACTCTACTGAGGAAGCATTTGGGCTACTGGCATGTAGAAAACCCAGACAAACTATCAAACCAAAATGTTACATCAAGCACGTTCTGTGCAGTCATGCAATTTGCTATGAATGAAGTTGGGGTGGGAAGATTGTAAAAACACAATGCATCACAATGCAAATGCACAAAACACAAATAAATGTCCTTCAGCAGAAGCATGTCTGCATTTTGTTGGACTTTACATGCTTGCATGCACACCAAAGCTCAGAGATGTGCAAGAGCACAGCATGCCAAAGCAGGAGATGCACACCCATGCAGTGTCCTACTCCAACACAACTTCTCTGATGTAACAGGAAATTAAGGAGTGCTGCTTTCACTCAGCTCAGACAAGTTTGAAGGTCTAAGCTGTAAAAAACTGCTCAAGCTGAACTGACATTGTTTCTGGAGGGCCTTGGTCTTTCTGCTGATTGCAGCGGGGGTAGGACTAGATGGTCTTTAAATGTCCCTTCCACCCTAAACCATTGTGTGATTCTGGCTCACTGTGCTCCACAGACTTGGAGGGAAGAGGAAGAGCAACAGTGTGTTAATGTTCACTCCCAAAGCACCCAGGACTACATGTGAAAACTTAACCCACAGTTAATTGCACACCTCTCCTCATCACCACTGCACAGGAAAACAATGTGGGGGCAGAATGGAGGCTGGAAAAGTCAGTGAAGACACCACTTGGTCACCCCTTAGGGGAAATCTCTGCACTGGCTGGCATCTTCTAACATCTCTACAAAGCCAATGCATGCACACAGCAGGCCTGATGCTACTCAGTGACCAACTCCTGCTCAGCCTCTGTTCCTCCAACTGTCTCAAGCAACGGAACATGACTTGGAATAGCCTGGGATGCCAAAATAACAGAATTTCATTCTGCTCCTCTTACACTCCTAGCCATATATATGCAAACAGTGATAGGCTTGCAAATTGTTCCTCCACTGAAAATAGCTGAATATTAAAATACATTAAAATGTATCTTTCAATACAAGGACAGAAGCAGTGGAACATGTGTGCATCTCAGTTGTAAATTATTCTCTTCTTCCCTGAAGTGCCACTCTGCAGTATGACAGGCCCTAAACATAAAACTACGTTCAAAATCTTATAGCCTGAAGAGAAATCAGTCTTAAAAAACACATTTTGTCTCATATTGCAAGAAAGCAGTGTCAGCCAGGTCCCATTTGGGTTTAAGTATTTTTTTTGGTTTCTGCCTTTTCTCCAGCAGAGGGAGAACACTGAACATGGTGAATGTGATTGAGGGGAAACAGATACTCTAAAATAACACTACTGCTTCCACTGCCTGCTGTGCCAGTCTGGGAGGGTTCTCACTTCCTTCCTTGCAAATTTGCCACAAGATTAGGTAGCAAGGGACAAAGACCATCTTGCCTTTTGTAGTCACAAAGTAGCATCTGTGATAAGAGTCTATTAGGACTTTGGGGCTCCAACCATAAAACAAAAAACAAGAATTACTTAAAGGGCAGATGACAAGAAACAGGATATAAATTATTAGGATTACTTTTCAGCTTTGGTAAGATTAATCATACATCAATAAATCTATATAATTAAAAGTGATTCCAGAAAATATTTTGCTTCCTTGTAATTTAGCAATTTAATGGGTTGCTGGGAGTAGAGAAAAAGAGAAAACATCTAAAAACCTTGTCAAACAGTACCGTGACACTTATTCCCAAGCCGTTATCTTTTTTTGCTAGTTCAACCTCAAAGATATCTCCAGGTTTAAGAAGTGTTGTAGAAACCTTTTTAGAATTCACTTTGTTTGCTGTATTCGATGAGGAAGAATCCTTTATTTACAAAAAAAAAAAAAAAGAGAGAAAGAAAAAGAAACAAACAAAACAAAAAGAGACAATGATTTGCCTTTAGAACGGATGTTCACAGGTAAGACCCTAAAGGGTGGGGTTTTGAGTCAGACACAGCCAGAAGGAGTCCACCTGGCAAAGTACCAATTAGTAAGACTCAAGGCTCCCTGCTTCAACTCTTCCATTCCTGCCATTGAACAGGTTTAGCACAGAAATATGCTTGGCCTTTAGCAGCCAAGTCTTTATTGGCAAAGTGAGTTAGCTCCAGAACACTGAAACTGCAGTACTTCAGTATGACAGCAGCCTAGAGTCTGTTGGATTAATTAGCATGAGCTGCCACAATTTAATTGAATAACCTCCATCAGCTGAACAGAGAAATCACTGCAAGCTGGAAATAAATTTGTAGTACTTGTGATTGTGCACTTTTGGAAAGGTGAAGCAGTAAGCTGTGTCTGCTCAAGAGCATGACTCACTGCAGAACTTTAATGCACAAGAGCAGTTTTTCATGGATTAGATCAATCCCAGAAGACAATGAGTTCTGCTGCTACCCACTCCAGATGTATCACTCCTACTTTCCTCTATCTGCCAAGTGAATAAACTTACCTCTAGGGGTGCTCACTAGATTATGAGCATATTGGGCAAACAAACAGAACTGAAAGGTGGTTTCCAACAGCCTCAGCAAGTACACTATAGGCTCAACTCAAAGCACCATCTGCCTCTAGTAAGACACACTCTGTGACATTGGAAAGCTGGAAAGTTGTTTCAAGCCACAGAAGTGATTTTCTCCATTTATTTTGAACAAATCACCATGCTATTGGAAATTAGCTACTAGAATTAGCTGCAGGCTAGGCTAGGCTCTCTTTCCTCACACCCAGAGACAGCTATTTCAATACCACTATCCCACTGATGGGAAATATTCATATGAAATCCACTATGCCTTTTTAGCTGGCTGCTGCTCCTGACTGCCGGAGTAAGTCGCTTCATCCATGTCAGAATCCCCTCGATCAGAATATTCCAGAGGCTCCACTACTCCGGGCCTTTTATTTTTGGCTCGAGTACTGTCCGATGAGGATCTTCTCTTCTCGATCACTTTGGAGCCCCCAGCCTGGGAATCACTGTTCTGCTGAGCATCCTGCTGGGCTCTCCCACTTGGACGTTTGCCAAAGAAGCCGGCTGGCTGGCTCTGGGACAGGCTGGCGCTCTCGGTCCTGGAATCCTGGGAGCTCATGCTGCCATCCCGCTTGCCTCCCGACAATCCAGAGAGGCTTCCCGAAGCAGGCCTCTGGTGACCACGGGACCGGCTGTGTTCTTCTGAAGAGGACTCCGCCTCGTTGTCCTGCACTGAAGAGGGCCTCCTCAAGTAACCCCTGGCTCCATTACTGATATGAGCAGTGTTAGATGATGCTGAAAACCAGGAGACAAGACAGCCATCAGCAGCTGGCAACACCTTATCTGCAGCACGACACCCTTTTCTCAGCTTACAACCGAGTAAGGTTTTACCCGTCTGGACATTCCACAGAAAACTCTCTGTTCACACTGCACCTGGTGTGCCCTCACCAAAGGTTATCCTAACACATCTCTTCATTGTCTCTGAACCCAATTCCAAGCCCACACTAGCTGGGGTTGCTTACAGGAGCAACTGCAGTTCCCTACCTTTGGACAGCTTCTCCTTGGGCTGGGAGATCACAAGTGTCACGTCCTTGGGAGCACTGTCCAGGATTTCCAACGCTGCGTGGTGGCTGACGCCTTCCAAACTCGTGCTGTTTATGGATATGAGGCGGTGTCCTGCACAAAAGGGGTTGTTCAGATACAGCCTAACATCTACATTTTTACCCATCAGTGACAACACGGAGTACAGGTCTGACAACCTGTACACAATGCATGCGTTAAAAATTACTAAACTTCAAGTGATGCTGGAATAGGCAGCTCTAATCCTGAACAACAACAACAAAAAAAAAGCCAACCCCCAAACCAAACCAGAGCACAAGAACTGGCTATGAATACTTCCTCTTTTTAAACCTGCCAAATCTTTCCATAGATTTCTACCTTCTCTTATGCTGTAAAAAAAACAGATGAAAAAGCAGAAACCAGAAGATAAGTGAGCAATATGCAATTCAGTTCAAGACAGAGACTAAAACGAGAAGGAAAAAAACCCACATTTTTCTCCTCCTCCCCCACTACAGTTATGGTTATAGTATATGGTTCCACTTCACTTTTTTCAAAAAACAAAATATGGATACTGACTTTTAAAAAATTTAAATTACAGTGCATCTATCTGCAAGGCAGACAACAAGAAAATAAAGCCCTTATTTTTATAAGTAACTTCAATTTTCTGCTACTTCAAGCTTTATCATTTTTACTTTGATTTGAGTGACTGTTGTTTTTGCATAGTTTAACAAAGAAGTACCACTAGTTTTCAGAAATTATCTGGAAGGTAACTGAAGGTCACCATTGTAAGGAACAGTGATACCCAGAGCCACAGATGGAATTTTACACTATTCACCTGGTTTTAGAGTTCCTTCCAAATCAGCTGGCCCTCCAGGAATAACTGAATGAATAAAAATTCCCAGATCAAGTTTCCCTGTCTTCTCTCCACCAACTATTTGAAAGCCTACGAAGAAAAGGCCCAAAGCACACAAAAATGTCAGTGATCACCATGCAACTTAACACAGTACAAGTCCATATTTTAGAACAAACAAAAACTTAGTCATTCTAATAAATATAAAGTAAAAAAACCAAGACACCTCAAATTTAAGTCCACATGGAAACAAACAGCAAAGTTTTTTGATTAAACTTTTTTGCATACTCTTGTTTTAAGCAATTAATTTAGACTGTCTGCCTGTTCAGGACACTCCAGCAAAGGCTACAGAAGGTAACTCTGGCAATAGAAACACACACAAACAGGTGACATGAAATGTGCATTTGCTGAGCAGATAAAATTTGTTTTCTATCACATAAAAATTTCTGGTTTTCTCCATTGTTCCATGTTTCACCTAGATGTCTGACCCGGGTCTTAAGATCTGAGTTTTACATCTCCCTGTTTTATTTTGAGGCTTCTAATCTATTTCTGTTCATTCTACCAGGTAAACCTGGGACGAATGTTCCAATGAGATATCATGTCTTCTCTATTCTAGCTAAAACAGCAAGGTACCACAAATTGCATGGGGAAGAAAGAGGAGAAATAGTACATTTTTAAATTTTTTTTTTCCTTTTTGCTTAAGTTGTACATTACTGCGCAGTGTAAAGACTAAGTATTACTGTCTTGTAGGCTTTTTTGCCCCTCTCAAATTTACACTACAGTCTGATTTTGAATGACAGAGCAATGTCCTTATGGAGACCCTAGAGAGCCTTCCTAAAGCACAATACTGACACCAAATTTTTCATTACTCATATGGGGAAAAATTATGTGGGTTTATGAAAAAAAAAAAAAAATCAGTGGAAGAAGAAGGAATGTAATGCAAATATCTCATCTCCCAGGCTCCTTAAACATCAAATCAGTGTTCCATCTGATATTACAGGAGTAAGAAAAACACTCCACAATTAGCTCATAATGCCTTTATTGTATCTTTTTTTTTAAAAAAAAACATTCATTTAAAGCATTTTAAGCTGTGAGGTTCCACAGAGACAAAATTCTATACTGAGCACAGAGACAAACTTTAAAGGCCAACTTCTAGGACGACTAGCTCACAATAGAAATATTATCCTACATTTACAATACAGAAAAACTGAAAACCAGACTTGCTTAACATCACAGAAAGTGTAACTTAAATGCCTTCAAAATCCAGCTACTGCCTGCACTGCTTTACTCAGTCCTACAATAAATGCTTAAATACAGACCAGAAAATTTTATTTTGTTTTTGGCCTAGAAATACATGACAACAGCAATTTTAAAGCCACTTACCTAAGCCAAACTTTTCATCCTTTTTCAAGTTCACCAAAGTGATCTCTCTCTCTGGCGTGGCAACTCTGTTCTGTGCTGTTTGAAGAGAGTCAACTGTAAAGCCAACATTTCATGATCAGAAATTACCTCAACACTTCCCTTCAGGTTTACTTTAAAGTTCTTTTCCATTAAAAATTATGACTTCTCTGATAACTTGACAAGCTGTTTTGATCTAGTGGGTCCAGCTTTCATCTTCTAAGCCATGGCCAAAGACAGAAAAAAACCTCCACCACCCTTCTAACCCACTTCCATCTTTTGCAGTTACAAATCTTTTATTCCTCCTAAGAAAAGCAGTTAGCACAGTCTCGTGGAGTGACAAATAATTGACTCCTAGAATCTTCAACTTCATTAGCCTCAGTTCAGGAAAGTATTTAGATCTGTGTTTATGTGCTCTGTTCATAGGTAGGGAGGATGCAAACACATTGGTAAAATTGAAACTGAGGGTCATTACATGAAGTTACTGAAAGGTTACTGAACTCAGTGAGTTCTCTTAATGGTGTCTCTTCATTAAAAAACAACCAAAATTAGAAACATCTACTAAAACCTCTCTTGCTTAAATTGACTTCCTCATTTGCAACTCCCCAGGCTGCTGATTCTCTTCTAAAACCTGAGCACCCTCACAACAGAACTCTGTGACTCCTGAGGCTTCCCATCAGGCTGAAGCAGACCCAGGCACTTCAGAGACCCAAGGAGAATAATTTGGTGAAGAAAAAACCAAAACCACAAACAAACACCAACAAAAAAACCCCACCCCACCCAAGCAAACAAAACAAAATACAAAAAAATAAACAAAAAAAGCCCAATCTCCTGAGAAACTTCAGGAAACACCAACATACTGCAAGTCTGAACTCATGGACTTGTTTCCTAGAGAAGATATTCATATCCTGGAGTGCCTGGGATACTTTTGCCCTAAGTGGAACAGGCAATTCCAGAGCTGCAGAAACCTACTAAGCTCTACACACTGGTACAAGGAGAGAAGAAGTGATGTAGGAGGGTGCAGCAGACTGAACATCACCCAGAAAAGGAGTTTTTTCTCCCACAAAACCACATCAAGCCTAAAGAACAAAAGAACTAAAAAGATAACACAGAACCAGTAACCTCCTAAGTAAGGGAAATGAGCTTTCAAGAGCATGATCTGGTAGGTAAGAGCACCCTTCCAGTCCCAAACTAAACAGACACTATTCATATTCGAAAAATATTACACACAGATGTCTAAACCTCACCCAAGAAGCAATCCAAAATAAATATTAGGGGTTGCATTTAGGAAAAGGTCCTATCCAGCTAACTGGCAGAGGCACTTAAGAATACTGAAGACACAGGACTGGCAGAACAGTGAAGCATTTGCAAGTGACTGTAGATACTAAAAAGCTAGGAGCAGAGGAATTTTCCAGCTGCTGCACAATTTTGTGAAGTTTTTCCTTTCTCATACAGCTAGCTGAGAAACAGAGAAGCAGGTTTTGTAAACTAATTCTCTATCTCTGCACCTGGGGTTTGTTTTCCAGTCTTGCTTTGGTATACTGGAAAAAATATTTTGAATGGGTGTTAGAGAACCTCAGCCAATCCTTCTAAGGGGTGGTTGGTCAAAGGACCAATGACCTCCTACCACTCTTGTGGACCATGTTACATAAACTGGTTTATAATTAATTCAATTGAGCTATTCTCCTTGGACTTGTGTCGTGATTCTTGCCGTTTCTCGGTACAGCAGCAACAAGTGACAGACAAACTGACTGAATTAATTCTATAGACAGATAACTTATCAACTTACCACTCTCTTTTAATGCTGCTGATGACAGAAGATTTTCTGAAGTATTCATGCTAACACCTGTGACATGAACGAAAATATTAGACACTCATCAAATTTTTTTAAATATAGAGGTTACCAAGAATTATTTCAGACTTTACACAGTTCACATGAGCTCATTCACAATATCAAACTACTTCTTTAAAAAAATGAATAAACATAAAACTAGCTTTGTATTAGCAAATCCAAATTACTCATGTGCTCTGGTTGCAGTTAAAGGTTCAGATAGATGGCACCTCATGCAAAGGCAATGAATTAAAGGAAGGACAGAGGTTTGGCCTTTATGACCACGCTTAACTTCAGATAAAAGCAATGGATCTTAAGCAATGAAGTCAAAGACTAAATTTTCTAACAATATTGGATGAATATGCTGAATTTAATAAACCAACACAACAGGACTCTTGTAAGATTTTGTAAAGGAACAAATAAGCTGCTGCAGTAACAAGCAATTTGAACTATTTCTATTTAAAATTGTTTGCATATAGAATCACATTTTCTTTGAAATTATCACAGCCAAGCAAATATGGCCCTACTTTAAAGAGGATAAAATAATAAATGCACTAATATATGAAAGTAAAAGAGGGAAGATAATTCCAGCTTCTTAGGAAAGCAATCCTGGCCTTCTCCAAACCTACGACCCCTAAAGTTTCATCTGATGTGCTTCACCACCCAAAGTCCCTCAGCATGGGCAGTGTGATTCAGCAGGACTTTCTGACATGTAGCTAAGATCCTCACCAGAACTGGTGCCCAGAAGATTATGGGTAAGCACATGATCTTATTAATTGTAAAACTAAAAGCACAGGGTAAATGGCTGCCACCAGTCACTACAGAACCTGCACGCCTCATCTCACTCTCCAGCATTTATGCTCTCAGTACTGAAAATGCATCATTCCCATGTCCGTCCTGGTTTCAAGTGCACTGGGGGCAGATGTGGGATGTCACACTCTGCTTTGTTTGCTTTTTTTTGGTTTGTTTGTACTGACCCCCATCCCCAGAAACCTAACTATCCTCCACTTTTTCTGATGTTCTGTAACTACAGTAAAGCCAACAAGCAAGCAAAGGCTACAAATATTTCAGTCATTGTAGTTTCTGTTGTTATAACAGGGAACCTTCAAGAATCAGAAACTGGTTACACACAGATATTAGAAATACATGTTCAATAACCCAACGTTAGTTTAAATCCATTTAGCTGCTCTGAATCTTTTTTTTTAATGTGAACTCTCTTAGTGCATAGTTAAGACTACTTGTGTGCACTCCAATCCTTGACAAGAAAATGGAGTAAGTACATCTGGCTTACCTCACTACAAAAGTGTTTTTGTGAAACACCCAGTGTACTGCAAAAAAAATTTAACTAATTTATTATATCTGAACAAAAAAACCCCCAAACAAATAAAAGAAAAAAAGCCTCCAAAGTGTGGAGTTACTACTCAGAGGCACTAGCCAGTAACAGCTTATGCCAAACAGTCATTTCCAAAAAATCACTCCCTACATCCTTTCCACAGAAAACAAAAAAAAAGTTCAGCCTTCACAAACAGACTGAGAAGACTAGCAAATTATTAAAAGATCCATACAACCAAATGGCACTCTGAAGTGACAACCTGGAAGATGTTTTCTGCAACAGCTTTTACTTTACACCCCTGTGTACAGACTGGTGCTTACCAATGGAGGATCTTTTGGATTCACTGCAATAATGGCCTGGATTGCTTTAACATGTGATACTCTGCTCCCACTTTGAAATCAGAATATTACCATCAGTTAATAAATATATCAAAGCATTACACCCAAAGCAATTTTAGAGGTTAGTTAGTAAATACAGTAATATTATTTTTTGCATGCTGACCTACAACATAGGCTTGACCGGTATCTTCAATGGATGATGAGTCTGATTCATTTTTCTTTCTTTCAGGGCTTCTACTTAAACCTGCATGAGATTTTGAACTTAAAGGGGAGAAGGAGAGAAGGGGAACCAGACAGAGGGAAGAGGAAGTTGGGAGAGGGAAGGATCAATGTAATAAAATAATGGCATGAATAATAAATCAAAACTGATGCAAAATGTACATTGACTGTACACAAAGATACTGCAGGGTGGTCAGAGAGACTCTTACTTGCTCAATTTTAATGCTCCTGCTGCTGATCCATTATCAAATTTTGGCATTTGCTGAAAGACCCTGCCCATTATATCTTCTATTTTTCTGGGGGAAGAGTCCAAAGCAGTAATAACATTTTTCCTTGGGGGGTAAACAGAGATGTGACTCTGACTCAGATCATGAAACGACTTGCTCATAACTCTGGGTCTTTCCTCCCACGGAGTCTTCTCGTTCTTGTCCCTTGCAGAGCCAGGAAGTGGCTGGAAGAGCGAGAGCTCCGAGCAGGACAGTCTCTTGAGGATCTCTGCTTGGACAGACAGGGGTCGAACAGCAAGTCTGTTCAGAGTGCTGCTGGCCAGGCTGCCAGTACTGATGGCTCGGCCCATGTTGAAGCCTTTGACAGAGTCCGCGTGAAGGTTCAGGCTCCTAAATGAAGCCCTTTCTGTGGAAATTTAAAAACAAATCAAACCAAAACCCAAACAACTGAAGTTATTCAGTAGAGCTATTGTGACCACCTTGTGTAAAGGATGCTTTTTAAACAACCAACTCACACAAAATGTATTTTCTCAAGATGCTTAGCAGTATGTAGCATCAACAGAGACATACAAACACCCACCATGGAGTTTGCTCAGGAAGCAAAGTTTGGAGTTCATGACACTACACTAAGCCAGAGTCCAAAAACACAGAATAGCAGAATGCTTATCCTCTTACTAGCATGAAGACTCATATTCCCCATCAGGGTGCCGTACCTTATATACAGGCACATCATCTCTTTCTGCAAAACAAATAATATCCTCAAGCCAACTGACCTGGAAGACTACACTTCCTTTAATCTGCTCACAAAAACCTTTTCCAGGGTTTGAACAAATAGGGCTTCCCCATCTCCACACTATCAGATCCTACCAAACTTCCATTCATCCACTGCATTGCTTTCTTTTGCATGAGCCCCTCCACATGTACAGTACAGCTGCAAGGCCATGAGGGCGGGGCAGCATCTCTGCCTGGTTACAGAGCACCAGTCCACTCAGGTGCACTCAAGGACCTCCCCTGCCACAAACATCCTAGCACGAAACAGAAAGTGTTGACTGGGGTTTGCCAGACTTTTTGACTCATTAGCAAGGATTCCCTTAAGCAGCAGCGAGAAAGAGGTTTTGGACTGTAATTAAATTACTGTCAGCTGAGTCGTGGGAACTGTCTGGGTGGATGTTCTTAGCTGAAAGCAAATTCATAACACATCTTAGCCTAAACCCCTCTTAATTCAGAGCAAAGCTGAGCAGGGCTCCTTCCTATTATCCTAACTGCCTCCTAAGGCTAGCACTTAAGTTCCTGTGGCTTGGCTCTCACACAGGAACTTGATAAGCTGTGGCGACTTGTTGGCTGGTTAGAGACTTTAAAGGAAATCAGTCCACCTGAACCCTTCATAAACTTCACTGATGTCCTGGAGTCAGTTCACAGGGAAGTCTCAGGAAAAGCAATCCTCAGCTGCATATATATTTCTGATTTAGGCTTAACCCGTGCTTTTTTTAACCCTACATACATGTAGGAAACAAGCTGCTTTAGGAAGCTGCACTGTAACTCAAAGGGAAAACACTATTTTTTGGTACACATCACCCATGAGGTTTAATGCTAAATACTGTGGCATTTAGGAGAGAGTGTATTTGGCAAATGCAGCCTCAGTCCTGCCATTCCAAAAGATCCTCCTTCCTCCAGTACCCAGGGCAGGAATTAACTGCCACAGTAACTCAAGCTTTCTCTGTAATAGGCATACAGATTGTGACGATTTAGTTGTGGAAGGTATGTTTTTCTGTCCTTTCATAAGGTGAATTAGTATACAACTACCACTTCCTTGTCCACACCAAACACCTCCTCTAGCCACAGCCACTAGACTAGATAAGCTACAGTAGAATGATTTTGCCCAATCAGACCAGAAATCCACAAATCCCAGTTTCCTGACTCTGACAGAAGGCATCAATGACACCTGCTCTTGCTGTGTTCCCATCCTGGGAAAGAGTACCCTAATAAAACATGCTGAGATGTTCTCTTGACATTGCATTTGCCCTCTGAGAACAGAATTTCTATGGATTTCAGATGAATACTTTCACATCATTATCTATATAGACATCAGTTTTTTCAAACCTTCTGCCAATCCTGTAACTGAAAATTCTCATGTGCTCAAAATTCATCCTCCATAAGGTTGACTTAACCCTCATTTCATTTTTTTGTTTTTCCATATGCCCTTTCTGGAATCTAGAGTGTCCTTTTCTTTCCTGTTATATATGTCCTTTTCTTTACTGTTTGCTGAGTGCTCTCAACTACCAGCTTTTACTAACACATTAAGGGTTCAATTTAGATTTAGTGAAATTATGACAACAGGCAATTTTTTAATTGTTTTTACTTTCAATAATCAGTGTGATGGAATTAACCATAATGCCTATTTGTTTGCTTCTGATTATGAGTGACTGGTGGAATCTGGGACCTCTGATTTCCAAGTGATCTGTACTGCACAGAAGCAAACTATTGTTTTCCAGACTCCCACAGCACAACACATAATCCATCTGTCAAGAGCAACCAAATTTGCCTAGCCAAGAAAGCCTTTCCTGTATTGCTTTTCTCTGCAACTCAGGACAAGCAAACTAAATCAGAGAATAGCACAAAGGCTTCAAGTCTCTTGGTCCTGTTTCTTTGCCTGAAGCTGGCTGAGCCCAACAGAACAGAAAAAAGGCTGGATAGTTGCTACATGCCTTTTCCCACTCCCACTGGTTGTTTTTTTTTTTTTAAATTAGAGATCACAATATCCACAGCAATGGGGTCAAACTCCATCCCAGCTACACTACTGGAAGTCTGGATTAACAGCAATTGGAATGCAGACAGATAACAGGGAACAAAGAAAGCGTGAGATTGACCAAAACAGCACTTCCAGACCATGCTGAAGGCCAGCCAGCCAAGTGAGCTCTGCTCCAAACAGTGAAGAAATTAGTACAGAGGGTTTTTTTCAATGCTTATATTATCCAGTTAACATTTGCTATCTAAAAAGAATGCCTTTACATTTTCTATTATCCATGAAGGAAATGGGAATTATGAAGGAAACTGACTAGTCTCGATGTTGTTCCTTACCAGGTCCACCCAACATTAAGTGGAATAACAGCTGAACCCACAGCTTAGAGATACAGCACCATGGAATGCTCCTTATTTACTTGCACTCCCATGAGCACACCATTCTATCTGTAATTCCACATTATCAAACCAATCCCTTTCACATTAAGCAACAGATAAAAATCCTGCTATTGAAATATCTTCCATTTATTTATGAAAAAAAGGCAAAAGCCTTTAATTAAAGGGGGAAGTACTATTAGTGACCTATTTTTAGATTCCTTTTAGTTTAGAGGAGCTGCTGTGTGCCAGCTTTTCTGTGTTCTCCCAACTCTTTTCCCACCCCTTAAAAAAAAATCTAAACAAGCTTAGCTAGTAGTCTCTTCATAGTGTAAACCCTCCAAATGTAGATCTACACATACACAGCACTCAGCAGAATTACTGAAGCTCCAGTTTTTCTCCTTACAAAAAGACACCTAGATTGCTATTAAAAACTAACACAACATCACAGTCCTTACCAATGTCCTGAGTGTCTTGGTTGCTCTGCCTGGTTCTCATCTGTAGCTGGAACTTATGCTGGGAAGAGCAGAGATGCAAAAGGTACTGGCAAGTCTTACTGTTGTCAGTCTGAAAGGCATGCTTGATGCCATCTGATGTGTTCTGCAGAGTTATTTTCTTCTTCTACACAATGGAGAAAGAAGAAAGTTGAAGACAAATTATTTCTTTTCGCCTACAAAGAATTCTGTTATTTGCTTGTGCACAGTTACAGCATTCAAACTTTCCTGAAGCAAAATGCGCTGATGGGAGAGATTTCCGTTAAAATAGGAGTCAAAAGTAATTTGAGATTTACAAAGTAGTTCTTTAAAACTACTCCTGGGCTAGATGAGAAGGTGCATTATTATTATTTAATCCGTCTCTGTTACTGTTAGTGCTGAGTAATGACAATCAGAACTATTACATTTTGCAGGATGGGGCTTTCAAAGGCCCCTGAGGAAGTCACAAGGGATGCTGCCATTTAAGAAAAAAATAACTAAAAGCTGATCTAATTACCAAATGTATCAGTTAATGTTCCAGGTCTTGAACTTATCTTTTTAGTGATTTTTAAACTTCAATTTATCAATTCTAGTGAAAACCATCTCACAGATGAAACAGGCTGTAACGTTTCAATAAGGTATCAGACAGAATTAGAAGTACTGTTTTCAATGCCTTTATAAAGGTTAGCATTTGAAGCTCAATGACTCATTAAAAACTGTCACATGATCACCAGATTACAGTGCACCCACTTAAGTTGGCTGGTATTGTCCAGATCAAGTGTCAGCCTGTTATCTATTATCATTTAACTTAACTACTCTTGGAAATAGAACTTGAAAGCAACAGAGGTGCATCTCCTAGTCATACTGAGTACTGGCATTTGCCTGCACCCAGTCCTCTAATGCAGGACTCTCAGTCTGCTGCTCCTTCACTATCCTTGTCCATGCAAGTGAAGGAAAAAAATGAAACCTTTAAAACATGAAAACTCCTATTTCAATCCTATAATACAACAGCTACACAAAACACAGTCAGATTATGCTGTAAAACAGCAGCTTAATTTGCAAAAACAATCAACACAAAACTCACAGTAACTGGAGACACAGACAGAGGTGTGTACACACAGAGGAAAAGAGACCAACTTACACTAAAGGATATTTTCTTTGTCTCTCTCCATGGGAAGCGCAGTACAGGTGTACGGGCACCATTGTGAACTTCAAAAATGACAACTCCTTTGCAGCACACTCCCAGAAGGATACCTGTTTGGGATCTCTTCTCAGGCAGCACGTGATGAAGGTGAACCCCATATTCTGTGAGCCTCTGACACAACTGTACCAACCAATGCAATGAAACTTCTATGAGTATGAAGTTAAGGCCATCACAAGTTTTTCACACCACTGTATAAATGTTTTCATTTAATGGATGGATATAAATGTATGGATTTTGGCAAAAATAATCCTCTCTGCCTGCTGATTCCACTTACTTATAGTTTACAGCCGTTATGACAGACACACATCAGCTGAGGGTTTTAAGACTTAGTAGTACTCTTGACCTGCCAAACTACAGCAAATGAACCCAATGTTTATTAAAATCAAGCAGGGAAAGCACAAACAGAGAACATGTGTGAGTAAATCAAACTTGCACAAAGCAGTTGTTAGCAAGAAACTGTACCTAGACAGATGCACTAGTTATTAACACATTTTTTAAACACAGAATCAAATTAACACTGCGATTCTGTGATCATATTAAGGTATCATATGCACTTTCACTCACTTTGCACTCCCAGTTATTAATCCCTGTTGTCTCTCCAGTACTGGTGTAAGGGACTGATGTAATGAATCAACCACGGGAATCTAACTGCTCCCCCCACCAGATCCCCAGCCAGGCTAGGTTTTAGCTAGGATCACCTCCCCTATTTTGTTCTCTGTGACTAAGTTCCAAGAACACTTCTGTAAAATGAGCAATAGACTAAGAATGGACAAAGTCAGCTGAGTGCCTCTTCCACCACATACTCAAGGAGATGGTGGAACTACACACTGTGCCTGTGGAATTACAGTGTAATGGTTATTTGGTGTTTCAACAGCAGTCCTTCACCCCCTGAACTCATTTTGATCAAGGTACAACCTGACTATTATCCCACGAGCAAACACCATAATTAGATTTCTCAATGAGTCCTTTTAGAATAATCCAAATATATCTGAGGATAATGGCTTTCCTATCATCTTACATAGAACCTGCACAAGAAATTCTCCTTGGCAATGCTTCTGGCTTGCTTCATACCAACCCCCACACACAGTATTAGCTGTAACAAAATCTTTTGTAGTATATGGGTTTTTTCCCCTCTACAGAAAGCACAAAAGACATGGGGAATACAGGGTGTGCTGCCTCATAAACAGAGCTTCCTTTAGAACAAACACAAGGATCAATAGTTGCTTTTAGCTGGCTTGAGTTAAGACTACTGATTGAAAAAAAGTGAGAGAACTTCCCATTGGTTACAATTTCTTTTTGTTTGTTATGATGTGTCTTTTGGACAAAATCTTTTCAGCTTTCTTCCTTTCAGTGTTATTCAGACCCTGAGTTGTTATACTGTGCTTTCACTTGAAGTTCATGCACCCATATTCCAACAAGGGAATTCTTCAGTCACAGATGAAGGAAGCCAATTGCTGCCCACTTACCTTCAGAAATTCTAATTCTGTCTCTTTTTCAGAGGCACCCACGTAAGTGCTGTGCAGTTTTGGCAGCTCTTCCTTGATGTAGGATAGATCCAGCTTCTCCAACACTCTTGCTGGGACATAATGTTCTAGTCTGAAATAGGACAAGCCATGCACCTGCAACACGAAATATTCTTGTGATGGCTCCTCCATATACTGCCCTATGAGCACAACTGAAGCACAAACATTTGTTTTTACAAACAACTGTACATTATAACTCAGAGGATCATAAGATTTGAGTAACAGAAGGGAATCACAATCCCCATCGTGACCCACAGCTTATTTCATATCAGTTTCTCCATATTCAAGCCTGACTCTACTTCCACTGAAAAAAAAGGCTTTAGCACCCAGATCTTGAACTAAATTCTGCAACTATCTGTGTTAGACTTTAGGAACACCTCCTCACAGTAAAATCTGCCAGGAGCTACCAGCTGAGCTTCCAGTCTGGGGGAGAGCTGCAGAGCACGTGTGGCAGATCACAGTCCAGTCTTTAATGAAGCAGCAAGATCACAGTTCAACAAGATCAAAGGTGAAATTGATGATGTACCTCTGCCTGGTAATCTCCATACTCAGCTTGGAGAGCTAGGGATGCTAATAATAAGGCTGTTTCATCATCACAGTGCATCCTGTCTTCTAGGATGTCCTTCCGCAGCTGAAGGTAGTACTGGTGACAGGTCAGCGTGTGCCTAGAACAGGAATATAAAACAAAACCATGAAAAAAACTCACACACCACCTCTGGTACTCCAGTATTTGATTAATACTCCATTTCTGTCCACAAATTTAGGGCTTAAGGGGCTACAAAAAATTTCATACACTCACTGTATAAGACTGACATCATCCACAAAAAACTTTATGCGAAAAAACAGAGTGAAGTTGACAGGAGGCTTGTTCTTCTTCTTTGGTTCTTCCTTCCATCCTTCTGGAGCTACTTTACTTAGCTTTATGTCAGGATCCACGAAGAAAAATTCATTGTCTGCCACAAACATGAAAGACAAGCACATGGGTAAAAGCATTAAAACCAAGTATTTGCTCCAGATGGAGGATAATGACCAGATTTATAACTCTGAAATTGGGCATTGAATAGCCAAGTTTTCCATTGACTAACAGTGACTTAATAAGAACAATATTTCTTCAAGGGAATACTGAATAAGGACAGAAGAAATAATTTAGTAGTTATTCTTACCTCTTAAAGTAGCCAATCCAAAGAAGTGATGCTCCACCAAGCCAATATGGGCAACGACCATATCAAAGACATCTTTACATATCGTTTTGGTGTCACAGGTCAGCTCCAGCTTCTGCCCACTCAGAAGCATCACATTTACTTTTCGCCTGGTGTCATCATTCTTGCCTTTCTTAGTCTGCATTTTGTGAAATGAAATCTGTCAACATTCACACTTGTGATAAAAACACATTTGTTGGTTTAACATACTTCCCCTGCCACAGATGGCTGAACAGCCCCTTTCTTACCAAGATAGACTTTGGTAGATCCAAGGAGATGAATGGCTCAATCGTCATTTTCACAAACTCTGGGCCAAAGAAATTCTGCAAATCACAAAAGAGTATGAGTGAACACTGTGCTGCTGGAACAACAGGCTGAGGCACAGTTAACTCCTGCCCTGAAAATGCAAAAGAGGGATCAAAGGCTAAAATTTGACCATTGCCTGCTACCCATTGTGTACTATACGCAAAACATCTTCACAAAAACCTCTTAAGGGCTGGGGGGATGAAGAGAGAGGGGAACTAACCTGGTTAGGTAAAGCCTACATGAACTAACTCATCTTAATGTGACGGACTGGAGGCAGATACAGGAATTACTACCCTGTATTAGGACAGCAAGTCCCTGAGTCTTGTTTCAAGTTTTCCCGTCCTTACTTAAAAAAAAAAAATCCAGTTCATGGAAAGTAGCAGCAGAGGGCATCAAGCCATCGTCTATTCTACACATCAGACACTGTTTACTTATATACCTCTGTCTCCTTCTTTGTGTGTAATTCTATATTTCATCCACATAGCAAGACAGCTGGGAAAGCACCAGGGATTTGCACAGGGATTCCGGGGAACTTAGGGGCCAAATGAATCCTCTCTTTACCTTCCAAACTTGTTCATTTAATAAATAACCTCTCATGCTGGTGGGGCATATCCACATTCCACTAAGAGAAATGCAAATGCAGCGGCTGAAAACACCACAGGATAGAGGAGAAAACCTACGCCTTACCTTTGTTAGGATGCTATATTGTTTAATTGATGCAATTGTCAAGCCTTGCTGTCTGTTTTAGCATCTCTTGATGCCACTTTAGGCTCTGTAGCCACTAATGCCACAAAATCTCAGAAGTTTTACCCTCGGAAAATAGGCCAACACCACACACTTGGTATTTAATCTGCTGATGGCTGTTTACTACAGGATCAAGTTTATGAATCCCACATGAGAGTTTCAGTCAAGACACTGCTCTGTTTCAATGTAAACAAGTTCACCTGAGTTCAGGGCATTACCCTCAGTTTTCTTTGTGTCATGGCTGTTTCCAGGGCTATTTCCCTCAGTGGGTCTCTGGTGATGTCAAGCACTGAGGATCTAATTGCATCCCCTGGGTAGAGGTTAGGCCGGGACTGCCTCAGAGCCATCCTAGCTTGCAGTTGCATCATTTCTTCTTCCTGACGCTTCAGCATCACTTCTTGACTTATTAGCTTGCCTTCAAATGGTGCTTCATGCTGCCTGTAGGATAGTCAGAGGGGATGGCAGATTAGCAGGTATGCCTAAGACATTCTGCTGCTGTAAGCACATCCCTAAGTGGAAACACAGAGCACAAGCACCAGTCATCAAATACTGCATTAAACACATTTATTCAGCAGCCAGGAGGTTACCTCTGTGCAGCAACCCATCACTGTAGAGTAGAAAACAAGCAAACACACCAGGTTTCTGCAGCTGCCTGTAGAACTGCCTCATTTATTCATATGAAAAGAAAGGCTCAGCTGCAGTCTAAAAAAAACACTCAACACTACAAACCCAGTGAATCAGTGCAAAATTAGTAGATGCACAAGAAGAAAAGTATTAATGCTTTGCAAATATCTTAATTTCTGTGTTCAAGCAGGGACTATGAAAAAGGCACGCTCAAAAACATGTCATTAGAGAAAAAACTGAAATAATAGTGTATTTTCTCTAAGTAAATATTGCTCCAACACTTTCTGTTTGCATGGGCCTGATGTTTATTCCCTGATTTCTCCAGAGAAGTAGTACAGCTTGAAATATTTACATAAAAATGCCCACGTAATAACATCCTATATACTAAATTATTCTAAATATCATACACTATTGCGTAATAATAATGTTTCCATTATTAATGGAAAAAATAATGTTTCCACAATCTTATTTGCTGAAAATGGTTCCTTTTTTTTAAATTTCCAAGAATGGCATGGCTGATATGCAATCATCACAATAACTAAATTAAATCTAAATTTATAATCTGAAGGAAAAAGTAAGGAAAAGCAAACAAAAAAATGCATCAGTATTTCAAAAAACCACAGCAACGTATCTACAGTTTCTTTTCTCAGCAAGTATTGATCTCAAACATCCTATCAGTTTTATTTTCTATGGAAGGAAAGAAATTCATGTCTTGCTTGGGCGAACAAAAGCCATTTTTTGTTTGAAAAATAAAAATATGGTTAGGAAATGTGAAGAATTGAGAAATCCAAGAAAAGTAAAACCAACTTCCACTCCCCTTCCCTCTGTCCCATGATTACAAATGAACACCTTCAAACCCCAAACTAAACATAAACCAATCAAGCCTTTTGTAGAAATCCTAAAACAAGAAAAAGCAATGAATATAATTATACAGAGGCAACTTTTAAACAAAAATGAACAGGGGAAACTAAGCTAGCTTTCAAGCACAAAAACCACTTTTTGGCAATTCTAAACTGAGTGTTTAGCACACCACCTAAACTGAGTAAAAACATGAAAAGGCAAAGAAAATGTTTAGAAGCCTGTGTATCATTGCAGTCATGTTTAAAAGTATGGATAAATATAGAGTAATCCGGCACTGACAGCGACACACGGCCCTTTGTAGTAAGGTAATATACAGGCTTTTAAAAAATACATTAAGTTTATAAACCTACTTCCTAGGAGAACCTAAAGATATGTTTGATGAGTGACAAATCTGTTAATAAACTAAGAAAAAAATGCACCTGTCCAAGACAGTACAGTTGTCTATGCTAAATTGGTGGATGTGATTTCAAATTTTATTTTCATCTTTTTACGAAGCTACTAATGAATACCAATGTTATGAACAGTGCATCACAGTCTCCTAATACTTAAGTGTCACTGGATCCAAATCCAGCACTAAAATAAGAGTTACATACAATGCTGAAGTTCCTCAAATGGAATTTCAGGGCAGACACAGAGTAGTTAGAGAACAAAGGTATTAATCTAAGTCCATTATCCTTTCCCCTGTGCAGGGCTTTCATAGCATTTTTTCCCTTCTCCCTCCTCTGCTTCTTTCTCCAATAGACTGAATAATGTGCACCTAAAATGACAAAGAAATGAGAAAAGGCCTCAGACCTGTCAACACATGTGCATGTGCTTAGCTTTTCACCATGAGGAAACTTGTTAGGATTGACATATATGGGAATATTGACAAAGCCATAAGTTAAATACACCCACAAGTGCCCTTCAGATCAAGGTCTAAGGATGGGCTCTGAAATAAAACAAAAACAAACACTTTCTGAACATAAATATCTATGAATTATCAAAGACATATGAAAAAGACATGTTGCAACTGGCTCTACTGAAAAACTTGCTGCTGTGAAAACACCAAGTGCAAAAAAATATCTTGCCTTATAAAAACATACAGCCCTGTGCAACAGAAGCAATGAAAAGTTCTTTATCATTAGGCTGGTTTTATCATCTCTGTTGATGCATATTAATTTCTCTGAAAATTGGAGTGGGGTGTGGGATGTCCGTGGAGGAAACTCAAAAACCTAAGGGTTTAAAAAATTTCCTAACTTACTACATAAGCACTATCACCAAGCATAAATCTGCATGTTTCAGCATCCTGGGTCAGTAAAATTAACTCTGGCATGGTCAGACTGCCAGTTTTTTATGGGGAGCAACATGATTCAGTCTTTAGGTTCCAAGACAAGGAATGCATCTCTCCTACAGAAAAGGAAATACTGTTGACCTATACGGGAGAGCTCATTCGTGAAGTTCTGAATATGCAAGTGTTGTTATAAAAACAAAAAAAAAAATTAAAAAATAAAATCTAAATTACATTCCTAACAGATAGCATCACGGAAGTGTGTTTTGTGTGGTGCTTCATCAGACAAGTACTTGGCTGCTACTCTGTATTTTCATCAGTGTCTGACTGTAAACCAGAATCTCACAGCTGCTTATTAACCTGCAGATGGTAGGGGAGCAGGAACCTGGAAAGCTGACGCTTCTGAAAAAAGGGAAGTGAATTCTCTCTTCACCTGGTGTACTTACCAAGAAATTAGCAGGTATTGAAGCAGAGAAGGAAGTTGGAAGAAGGGAAGCAGGTAGGCATTCTCTAATGATTAGTGCAGTGGGAAGGTCAGGAATAGACTGAGAAAGATGGATGCCTTTTGGTAAGGTAGGAAGGATATGAAAATGAAATCTACTGGAAGGAAAAGACAACAGAAGGAAGAGATCCATGTCAGCTGCTGCTCCTAGAGAGAAAAAGGAAGAAATAGTAAAGGAAGAAAAAGAAAACAAAAGAAAAAAAGGAAAAAAATAAGGAATACAAGAAGCAGAGAGGAAACAAGACACAAGCCATTTCCACAAGGAATGCATTCCAAGAAGCTTAAAGGATAACAACAGTCACAGACCATGAGAAGGGTAATACTGAATGTCTATGGCTTCTGCTAATTTAAGATCAGGTCAGCCCACCCAAACAGCACAAGCTGCATCCTCTGATAATTCTGAACAGCTTTGTTGCTTCTTTTAAAAGAAACCTCCCTCAAATCCAGATTCTCCTAGTAGATTTACAACTCAATTTTATAAGGATAATTCCATGGATAATTAAACAGACTGGCTCTAAAAATATGTTACAGGAGAAGTAAAATGAATATGTATTGAAGTACAGGTGGTATCTCTTGAACACAAGAGAGACACTGAAACATGCTCCCAAGTACTGATGGAATTTAAGTAATGGATTAAGTTGCATATACTTCTCCAAATCCTGGAATCAATCAAATGGCCAGCCAAAGCATGTAAACTCTGAGATCCTGCTCCTTGGAACTACTTGTTATCACTAGTTTTACTTTGAGACCTGAGGTTTCTGAAGCTATAAAAGCCATGGTTTGTTGGTACACAGATGTTTTACAGCAACATGCAATGTCCTGGATGAAAATATTAAGTTACTTTCTTAGAAATCCCCCACTTAACTAACTACCATCTGGGATGGAATTCCTTTTACACTTGTTAGCATTGGAATGTTTTAGGAGCTGCTATAGTAAGACAGAAAGAGCACACTGTTTTCTATTCAGCACATATTATTAACAGAGGTATAATCTAAGCATGACTACAGGACTGAGTTCTGCTTGTGGCTGCTGTCCTGCTTCTCAGAAGCTCTGCAAAAAAAAGCTAGTGAAACTATGTGGCAGCATTATTTTTTCATCTTGGATATACTTATGCCTGGTCGTTAGATTAATAAAAAAAGCCAAACTTGTTTACCTTAGCAAAATGGGTGAGCAATTATGAAAATCAGTAAATAATTATCTGAGGTACCCTACCACAACATTTTTCTGCAAGTACAGAGTGGTATCTTTTAGCAAAACCACAGAGAGGGGGTCAAGGATACAGGAGATTAAAAAAAGTACTAAGCCTTAAGATAAGACTGTATAGTTGCATACATGTGAAATTCATTCCATTGCTAAGCACAACAGGTAAGTCTATGCTGTGCTTGCAAAACATATTTTCCTTCTAGATTTCACACATATACAAATTACGTCCATTAAAGGTACCAGTCTTAACAGAGTAATATAAAATAATGTGAAACAAACCATGAGAAACTATGTACTGCTTTACCTCAGCATTTTCACTTGCATAATAGGCCCGATTCATTTACAACAATGACTCATTTACAATGTGACTCATTTACATACCACATACTACTTTCTGTTTCTGAAATACTTTGTAAATAGAAACAAAAGTTCTCTATCAGCATCCGCAAATTACTGCCGGTTTATTTGGAAGCACAGCTACAGTGCTGAATGGGCAATTTCCTGGGTTCAAGGCAAAGCAGAATGAAGGTTGACTTAGCAGTTTTCAACACAATGAAAAAAAAAAGGCAAATAAGAAAGCTATATATTGATTCTGTACAAACATTGGCAATAATCTGCTATGCTGTTTTAGTGCGCTGCTAAAACAGCATGAAACGCAAAGTAAAAATTTACAGTTCTTGAACAGGGTTACATGGATTATAAACCAGTAACCCACCCCTTTAGAAGTCTGCTATAAACACATATTAGCCAAAATCCTCTTCCTATGTGAAGACGGGCTGGATTCCCATGACTGCTTGGACACCACTAACACATACAGCATTACACAGATAGATATCCTATTCCTGACAAAAAAAACCCCATGTGGACTCAATCGAGCTGTGCCTAACTACTTCTTCCCTGCAAGAAATGCCAATGTATAGGTTTCTAGATGACTCTGCATTTCTCAGGCAAAGTGCAGGTAGTAAGGAAACCAATTCATCAAACCAGGTAACCAAAAGCTGTATGACTTCCAAGGACCTCTTCTCTTGCTCACCTGCACTGAGATACAGTTCATTTGAGACCCTGCTTTACCCAGATCCATTTTTGGCACACAATATAGTGCAAGGAGAAGACACTCACTTATTTTCATCTCCATGTTCAAAGAATGGCTCTAAGCCCCATTAACTGCACATCACCCTTTGCATTAAGTGAATGTGGAGGACACATTCACCAGCAGTGTCACATCACCCAGCACAGTCCCAATCTCCACACACCTCCAAGTTTCTTTAATAGGACAGGGGAGGATTGCCCTCCAACTTATGCTGAAAATATATAAATATCCTAGAATATCGAGCACAGCAACAATATTTCTCCTGCTCTATGGCATACAAAGCAAAAAGATGCCAAGAGAAGGCTTTGTTGTTATGAAGTGGTGAGGGAAGAGGGGAGAAAGAGATCTGCCTTTATTTTTCCCGCCTCGTTACAAAAATTACCTGCATTTTGATAAAATATCCCAAGGTATCTGGCAGAGAGCAGAAGAAAATTTTAAATCCAAAAGGTCAATGCCAATAAAATTTTTCAAAATTTTAGAGTGGAACCATTCTCAAAATGTAACAGGTATGGCAAGATATGCTTCTGCCGTAGAAAGATGCTGTATTAAAGTGATGTTCAAAGAAGAACCTACTTTTTAAAGCTGTATTGATGAATGGCATTTGAATAAATGGAACTCAAACAGGTGCAATATTAGAATACACTGCACAGCAAAGTAATTTTCAAAAAGCATAAACTGTTACTGAATTGGCCTGCTTAATAAGTGATGAAGTATTAAAAAAAATTAATCCAAACACAAAAACATGAACTAAGAGTTTGCCAAAATAACCAAACCAAATATATGGCTTTTGACTTATTTCAAGGAAATAAGCATGCTTCCATTTCCTTATTAAAAGAAAAAAACCCACAAATAAATCTGTATTAATATCAGCAATTTCAAATATTTTAGAAAAGTACAATTAAAAAATAATTAAATACTTCCAAGCAGACCATAGCCCTTGACCTTCTGACAGTTATAACAACTTGATAGAGTTCAACCCAGTCTCCATTAAACATGGGAACTGAATTTGGACTCCCAACTTACCTCATGAGACCATTGCTTCAGAATGCAATAATATAAGATAATTATAATTTTCATTCAAGTATTACTTGCCTTTTTTTAAGCCTTAATCAGAAGCTGGGATGAGAGTGAAAAACTTCACCTGCAGATTTAGAATACATTCTTTGATGAAGAAAAAGCACTCCAAGACATATTGTTTTCAAAGGGTTTACCTTGTTCTCTGAGAATTAGCTTGACTTGATGTGGAGATATCATCAGCACCTGATAACACACCACCGGCATCATCTCTCTTGAAACCTTCATTTCTTCTCACTAGCAAACCAAAAGACAAATTAATACCTGACTGGGCAACAAAGCCCACAGAGTAATCCCATCTAAAACTCAAGGATTTATCAGTCATATGAGATTACTCAGAAGGAATCGAATTCATGTGTTCTGCACAATGGCATTACAGTATCAAACAAATTAATGTTATGAAGCTGATTTCAGTTTTCAGAGCTATCTTAAAGGTTTACCCCAACAAAAACAGCTGATAGTCCTTTGAAGAAGAATACTAAGGAAGGCCTAAAAGAAATCACAATAAAAACCCACGCAATTGCACAGACATCTTCCCAAGGTAACACATTTTTTGTCAGCCATGAGTTGAGACAAACACGTGGCAGAGACATCATACAAAACCACTCCAGACCAGAAAGAGAGCAGCTAGTTAAGCATGCAGTACACAAGAAAGGAGTTAAGAAAGCAGTATCTGAAGTTCTAATCATTATCCCTGGAATCTGACTCCTCATTATAATTTATAATTTTTTTTTTCCTTTTGGCAATATATTAACTTGTGATTTTCTTTGTAAAATTACAGCTTTTGCTGGAAGATCTTCCTGTAGTAGCACCTGAGATGCTACACTTCAAGCTTGATTTTGCAAACCATTACACTTCCCCCTCTTACTGTACCCTCAGCAAAGAGAGCTGGCAGTAGAGCTCTTGCAGAACACATTACAGCCACACTGATTTAGAAACAGTTCTTTCTGACAGCCACATATGAGCCCAGATATACTACTACTAGAAGGCAGAAGGCAGCTCTATCTTGCCTGTACAAACTTAGGAGTTGTTGACTTTGGACTGGAACACTTAAACAGTCTGTTCCAAATTGCAAGCAAGCAAAGAGAAATTACAGGAGCCTCAATACTTGTTACTGCTCCTCAGGCTTCCGGATCAGTAAGCACAAGGACAGACAATGACAAAGAAGGTTGAGAGAGCAGCAAGTGCATGGAGGCTGGGCTGGAATTCTGTGCATGCAGAATACACATGGTGCAGGTATACCCCAGCTTCCTAACTATTATTTTCTTCCCTAATTTTCACCAAACGATTTGTCTCCATTTCTTACAATGATTTGGCAGAGATGATTCTTCCTGCCATACATCAGCAAACAATCCTTTGTACCATCTCCTGCTTTTCCAAGCTGGTGATTTAATAGAAATTACTTAAATTTATCATACAAACAGCTGGTATTATGCAGTACTTCTGCATTACACTGAAATCCCTGGCATATAAGTTATAAGCCAATTTAACCCTCATATATACAATTATACCATGGAGGTCCCATATAAAGCTTTTGTAATACACTGTTACTGTGCACTAACAACAACTCCATCATTTTTTGCGGCATGTTATTTAAAAAAAACCCACTTCTAGTAAAAAGTTAACTATTTCCAGCTTTTCCTACCAAGCTCCCTCCCAGAGTGCTAAATGTCAAACTCTTTTCTGAACAAACTGCCAACGATGCTGATCTGTAGACGATGCTCTCATTTCATCATCTTATAACCTTGTATCAGGGCAATTATGAAGACTCCCACCGAAGACTTTTGGGATCTGGTTTTTATCTTGAACTTTTTTCTTTAGGTTTTTTATTTCTGTGGGTTTTTGTTAGTTTGGTTGGTTGGTTTTAAAACATAGGTCTTACCTTGCCTGAAATCTGGTTCTGAAGAAATAACAGATGGACTTTCACTCGAAGTACTATAAACGTCACTGTGATAAGACTTGTACCTTCTCAAAGGCTCTGAAAGTTGAAATCAAGGTATCACAAGAGGAAAGCAACAGTCACAATGTAAAAATCAAAACCAAACATTTGAAATTTTTTGAAATATTTTCAAACCATTCTAAAATGCTGTCTGTGGCTATGGAGTCTAAAAGCAAACACCCAGAGGATGCTGTGCAGTCCCATTCTGTTCCCATGGCCTGAGTGTTCTGTGGTCAGCTTGGACCCTCTTGGCTCTCCCAACACAGCCACCTCCTCTGAACTTCTCTCAACATCACTTCCAAGTTAAAACTAGTATTTAAAAAACCCCAGTGAGACACAAGACAAGAACAGATCCCTCCTGCAAACAAAACAGGTGCAAGCATTTGGTGTGCACCTCTTGCATGTAAAAAGCAATCACCAGAACGCGGTTCCTGGTTCCTTTACGACACAAAAAGAAAAATATCCACAGAGACGAAGCAAGCACTGGAAAATTATAATTCAGCTCATCTCTGACATCCACAAAATATGATTAATGATCAATTAGTAAGCCCCTAGAGGATATTTAATTAACCAGAACAGTTAAATTGATGTGATGAGAAATCAATGCAGCAGTCTCAGTTCCCACTCTCAGGGGATTATGTAAATAACATACTGGAGCAAAGGACTCCACAGAAGCGGGTATGTACTTGACATTTGCAACCATCTCCCAGAACTTTCCTAAGCACAAGCCAACAACCACCCACAGAATGTGCACAGAAGCAGAACACACACAAAAAATCTCTACGTCTTGGGAATACCAATGCTTCACTGTCAAAGTGAGAGAAAAAACCTCAGGTGTCCTTATTTGCAGAAGACTGTTTCTGGTCTGACTATAGTTAATGTTTTTGAAAACAAAAGCAGTGATATGGAAAAAAACACATGCAATTGCTGCAAAAACAAGTGCCAGTCACTACAGCAAGGAATAGGTAATGCAAGAATACAAAATGGGGAACACATAAGCAGATACCGGAGGCTGCAAAAAGGAAATTGGAAATTCCAACTTCCTGAAAACAAAATGGCTAGTGAAAAACTCTGAGGGAACATTAAACCTGCTGCATAACTTCTATTAGGTCAGAGGACAGGTTAGTCAACAACACTTCTCATTTAGACTTCCTACAGAAGTACGAAAAATTCCAAATAGGAAAAAAGTACAAAATGAGGTAAGATAATGCAGTACTCCAAGAACTAAAGACTAGTTCATGTTTACTTTGGACTATCTGTTCCCAAAACCTTCCTCTTTAAAAGCCAGTATTTTCCCCATTTCTACCCAGCTGACTTGGGCTGTGCAGGGAACCTTTAAAAAAACTGGGAAAGGTAAGCAAAGCTGCAAATCAGCTCATGAAACCACCAGGTTGCACCAGCCCATCCCAGCTGCACAGTTTAGCAGGATAAAACCCAATTAATCCAAAGAACATTTCACACTACTCTCAGAAAGGAGCAGTGTGGACCTACAGCAAGATGAAAAGAATCCACTGGGGCTGTGTGGGAGCAGTGAGGTTGTTTCAATCTTTCACAATGGCTACTTTCAACCTTGAGGATTTTACAACAAAGGAATCTGCCCCCAGTCTAGCAATTACTTGCCTACCATGGGAAATAAAACCCAAATTCAGTGGGTAGCTTTTGGAGATGTGTTTTTAAAATGCTCCCAGCCCTTAAGTGAGGCATCAATCCAAACATGACACTGGAGCTACAGTACTGAAATGTTTAACTAAAACCAGACCTCTTGTTTCCCAGTAGTTTTATTAGCTGTAGGTTTTTCAAGTCTGCTGAACTGACTTTGAAGCAAGATGATGGAGAGGGAACAATAAAATATGACATGAGATTTTAAACAGACTTATTTTTTTCCACTTAGTCAGCAGCCTGGGCTTCTCAATTTGCACACAAATTATGGCTCCATTCTGGTTCTTTGAGACATTAAATTTTGAAAAAAACCCCAAACGTGGTAAAACAGAAATATGCAGTTAAACCACGAGACAAGTGTTTGTAGGTGGTGGCATGATACAGGATTCTGCAGGGTGTTTGACTTCTCCTAACTCTCCTCTTAGCAGGAGGTGGTGCCATCCTGTAGGCCAAGAAGTCCATGAGCCCAGAAACAAAAAGCAAGATTTCCACATACTTTATCTCAGTGTTGTCACAGACCCCCACACAAGGCCCAACAAGGCTCAAACCTATGCACAAGTAGAGCTGGAGACAGGACCACACTCCTGTCTTGCCACATCCTTCTCCCTAATCAAGACTGTACGACTTTAACCCAAGCAAAGGTATTCCTCTCATCTGCTGGAGGCCCTGAACAACCTTTCCACGCAAGGCTGCACCAATGACTACCAGGCAAAGTTTAAAGGCACTTAAGAAGCTACATCCTGAAATTCCACGTAAATCCTCTAGATTTATATTCATTTTACTCAGTTTAGAGAAAATAGATACAGATGTGGAACTGATTGCTGCTGGAGCACCCTCTCTTTGGCAACTGCCTTCCAGTTCTCTGCTGGTCTACACAAATGTCTGTGTACATCCCTTACACTTCCCCCCAGCACTGCACCCTGTCTTAACCAAGTGCCTTCTTTTCTGGGGCACAGATGGAATATGCACTGCAGACCTGCAAATACTCAGTTAAAATGTAAATATTGAGACTATTCTATCTATAAAGCTCCCATAGTCATCCAAATAATTCAGGCTCTCTCCTCTCCTCCAGCAAGTTCTCCTCAATTCTAACATATCATATTAGGATTTAACTTCAAAGAAGGCACTTGGATCATGTCCAAGCTAAGCTTCTAATTAAGAATTGGCTTCCAAAGGTCACAAAGTCCCAGTTCTGGGATCAAATTAAAGTTTAGTTTTTCACACAGAAGTTTCAAAAATAAGGACAAAGTTCTAGTCTGGCTGGCTGGGAAGGAGCTGAAAAATGCAACAAAAGCTAAAGACAACAATAAAACAACTTATCTCCCATATTTACATTCTTCCCTGGGAATTCTGAACAGCCTTGGTTTCTTGAGGTTTTTTCTGTTCATTTTTAAAAAAATGTTTGGTGACTGAAGAAAGACTTCAGAATTGATTTAACTCCTATAAAACACCAAGCACATTGTAGCAAAAATAATTTGTATCAGTTACTCTCCTTAACATCTCAGTGTTTAGATTCCAGTTTCTTACCAGAACACTTTGAACTACTTCATTCCTTAACAGAAAAATCAACCTGAGTTTAAGCACGTTTAAGAGTTTGCAACTAAAATGGATACATAAAACTTGTACTAATAAGCTAAGCTAAGATATGGTAGCTCCGTGATGCAAAGGTAGATGATGCATTACAAGTTGAAGAGTCTGTCTCTGTGCTGCAGTGGTGCTTGTTCAAACTCCCTATCAAAGCCAGCAGAGCACAACCTTCCAGGCACCTCACGCGGCATAAAATAACAAAACACGCTATTTACGCAAGGCGAGACGCGCAAGCCCAGACAAGTCTCTTACAGAGAGCCTCATCTCAGCCAGCTTCAACAGAAATCTGAGAACCACATTCAGCTTGGAATTTCGTTATTCTGAACACGAGTCACATCAGATACACAGGTTTTCAAAATACACATCATTACAGAATGATTTCTGGCTGCACAGAGAAGGCAGCAGAATTAAACCAACAGTTTCATGACAGGGAGAGAGCTCTTGTTTGCCCTTTGAAGTTTGCTGGTGGGTGTCTATTACAGGAGAGTGGTACTAAAATACCACTTAGAACACATTAATTGTCCTTCAGTAGAGGTTGGGACTCACTTCTTTCCCATGAGTTTAATCTATAGGTTAGACTCATATTTACTCTTCCTTTTCTTTTCCTCTTTTCATCTAAGAAAACTTGAATTATCTTCAGCCAAGCAGCACAGTAAGTTTAACAGGAAGGACATAGAGATCTAGTTCAAATTCCTGGTAAGGATTCACATCCAACAACTGACAAAGGAAACTAACCCATTCAGTCTTCCAGGGGAGCAGGCTCATTTTAACTTGCAAGATTTCCACCACTCATATTCTACATGAAAAAGCTGTATTTCACATGCAGCCCAAGTCACCAGCCATCCAGGCAACCCCCTAGGGAGCCCAAGAGGGCCTGGAAGGATCTAATCTACAGAGAAAAATGCAGCCTTGTAAAACTGCAGGGAACACATATATCCAGTGCTGGGCTGGAAAGGAAAACAGCCAGATTAACAATAACAACGCCAGGGTCTTGTAAGAACTCAAGAGCCCTGTTTTTAGAAAGAGACCTTTCTTTTCTGGATCTGGATCATGCCATGTGGGATAAGGTATGTAAACTAAGACAGGTCCAGACTGAGAGTTTGTCCAATAAAGCTGTTTGCCTGTTTTAATTTAAATGCTTTATCCAACTGAGAATGTAATGTATTGACTAAAAATTGATAGTCTCAGACTGTGTGAGCTGCTGAAAGCGTGATAGATGAGATAAAGAATGTTAAGCTGTGTAATTCAGCACAAAGTAGTAGCTGCTGGTGCCATAGTACTTGTACTTTACAGATATCCCACAAATATCTTTCTTTTTCCTTGAAAAGCCAACTTCTGTAGTCTCAGTAAAATCAACAGCTGGAGTTTTCTAACTGAAATAGTATCGGTCCATAATCCTACCTCTCAGATTCATTAAAATTATTTGAGAATATTGTTCTACTGGACAGACCAACCACACGAGAATCCATTTTGCCAGCAGGGAATTTAAATCACACTGCATCACAAGGAGACTTGCAAACTGCCCCTTCCTTTGCTTTCACATGCAAACAGATGTGCCATTGTGCATGACTCCAACCGCCCACAGTGAACTCAGAAACCCAGAACATACAATTCAAGAGAAAAAGGAAGTATGAGCACTTCAATGAATTCACAGTGCTAGGTTTGTAAAGCAACTATTCCTTTCCCCTCCCCCCAAATACAATCCCCCATTTAACCCACTTCTACAGAAGCTCCCAAAATCAAATCTCTGGGGCTTAATCTGCTGGGATAAATTTGCTACCAACAGCTGCCTGATTACCTGCAGAAATTTTCCCTTATTCAAAAATGCAACTTCAAACTAAGAGAGGGTTTAAAACCCAGATATTTACAGTATCCCTAACTGCAGCCTTTACCTGCAACCTTCCCAGTCGTCATAACATGGAAATTTTATAAATGGGTCCAAATGAGTCTTCAAGGTAGCTGATGAGAACAGTTTCATGAGATAAACACATGGAAGAAGACTTAGGGGGAAGAGATCCTTCTCTAGAAATACAGAATATTACTGCCTCTTCCTGCTGACTCTATGAAGCAAGGGCAATAACACGACAAAAAAAAAAAATCTGAGGACTTAATAATCTGGGGTTTCTGTTGGGGAAAAAAAAAAGGTAAAAAGAGAGGAATAAACACAACTTGTGGCTCTGGAATTCACATGGTTCCCAACTGCAAAAACATTTAACAGAGGCTTGAGAATATTCCCAAACCACCCCCATTTCCCCACCCCTGGATTCAGCATTCCAGAGCTTCAGCAAGATCAACTTTTTCGGTATCCTCCCATCTTTTTTTTGTCCTGTCTGCTATTTCAACCCACAGCCAGCTATATTACTACTCCCTAACTGGTTTTGTCCTCCTGTATTCCACAAGGACACGGGAAAACTTTATGCTCCCTCATGCATCTCACTTACAACATCCTCATAAACAACACTGCGTTTAAAAACATTTTAACAAAGGATACTCATTCACTCAAGTAACACATAAACCCTTTCACTTTGAACTATGCATGCACTCAAGGGGTGGGGGGAGGAGCTGCCTAAGCAAAAGGAGAGGTTCAGACAAGGCTTCCATTACCACAGCTTTGTGCCTTATTACTGAGCCATTTGAAGGCAGGCCTCGGATAGGAAAATTTGGCTTCACAAGTGTCAGGAGATACAATCAGTTTGGTGGGTGAGAAGGCAAAGAAAACTGGAGCAAGGGAGAACAGACGACACTTTCACGCTCTTGAGCTGCAGCCCAAGCTTCCAAATGTAAAAGAATATTATTTTCTCTCTGAAAGGAGTGGGACACTATCAGTAGGTGCCAGGCAACAATTTCCAAGTTTCAAAACAGCAACAAAAAAAAAAAACCTGCTCTCCTGGTACAGGTAAGATGTTTGGGTTTAACACCTAACAACTTCATAACTGATCAATTCTGAAGTCACAAAACCCCCACAAACAAATCAAGAATGAACAAAAGGGCGAAGATGCAGAACTTACTCTCTTGGTACAATTAACACATATTTTTGGACTCTCCTCTTAGTGATCAGAATTGGCTACACCATAAGTAAAATAGCAGACTCTTGGCCTTGCGCCCATCTGGCTAAATGGCACCTAATCATAAACAATCATCTGCAGTATAGAAGAGATGAACAACCTCAACCCTGAAACTGTACAGCAGATTAACATAAACCAGCAAGTTCAAGAGCAAGGCAGTTGCAAGGACACTTCAGCCTTGTGAGGCTAAATCTGAGATGTTCCGACAGTAGATTATAGAGCACTTTAGATGGTCTGCAGCTCACTACAAACTATTACAGCACAGCTGTAATTAAAGCTCTGTCATTCTTTCCACTATAAACTCTGCTTTTCATGAGTTTGTAATTTAGATTGTAAAAATCTGTTCTGAGTGAAAGCTTGGCAAACTAGAGCCTATGCATAAGAACATTTTCTTTTTCCAAGGCAGTCAGCTCCTTAAGGTTTTATGAATAACAGAAAAGTTTTCCAGCTTAACCCAAAGTAAGTTAAAGAAAAATAAGCCACATGTCACTTAAATTCCTTTGTAGTTTGAGGAGGGAAGTTTTATCTTGCCAAGTTCAACTCACAGAGAGTCCAGTGTCACTTCACAATTCAAAAATGAAAAACAATATACACAGCCAAAAGCAGAGGCTTAATACAATTTACACAGGCTTAGCTGTAACCTAGACCTGGGCTCAACTGAACTGAGAATATCCCCAGACCTACCAAAGAGAAAGCAGACTGTGTCCCCTCTGCTACCCCCAACCATAACCCTGTTTCCTGTGACTCTCCCTCTAAATGGAACTGAACCCTTATTCCAAACTGCTGAACTTTTGAAGTAAGTTATTCTCCTTCTCTAATTTTTGTTCATACCTCTCAGCTACGCTGGTAAGAAGAGCAATTCCACACACACTTGACACTTGATAGTGTTGGATGTGGAAATAATCTGTCTACCCACTAAGTACTTCAAAATTACATACAACAGTAACGCACAAAAAACTCAAGACTGTATTTTTCATTTCTTTGACAGATGAAACTGGCACTAGACTTTTTATGAAAGATCCCAATGGACATGTCTGGTGTAAAAAATGTAAAATGAGGAACAGTACAACATATGGAACAAAAAAAGGAAAAGGGAAAGAAGTCTTCATAGGCTAGCAGACTTTATGTATTCAGACTTGTGAATCTGCTCACTAAAGCAGAGCAGATACTTCCAGTCAGGCTTCTCAAGCCCTATAAGACATAACAGCAACTTACTCCTATGTGAAAAAACATTCATCATCCATCTTGCTAAAATACTCCTTTAAACTGGCTCTCATTAAAAATTCACATTCACAACCAGGTTCTGGTCTAAAAGATTTTCTTTAAGTAGTTAACTGACCAAAGAAGTCGAACAATGGAACGCCTAAAATATAACAGTAAAGCACACTGCCAACTTCAAGAGCGAAACACACCTTCCTTGAAAATAGAGAACTCTGAAACCCAGCTACCTGTTGAGAAAGTGTCTTTACTTTTTTCCTAGCAAGTAATAACTGTGAGTTCAGAAGGATGGGCAGTGAGTCACTGGCTATTGCCTCAATCTTCCGTGTACGAGTTTGTCACTCAGCCTCTGAGACTATTAAAGCCCAGCTCCCAGTTTACTTTGACTGCACTTTCACCCATTCCCCTTATGAATAGAGTAGTTTCACACATCTGACCTATCTCAGTTTGCAAGGCATAGGCATGTTTTGTTTTCTGCCATCTCCCAATCTGCTCGAATTAGAATGATAAACCCATTGCTCATCAATGGGTTTGGCCATGCTTTTGGTTTTGCTCTTGTGCAACACAAACCTGCACAAAGCTGCACTCCTGAACAACAAGGCTATTGAGCTTTCCCAATGCTGGGAGTGGCCTCCTCTTAAAGTTTGTCAGCTGCCTATCTCCAGCGATCCAGGTTGACTCATATACTTGAGACGGACCCTGTCGGTTTCAGACTCTTAAACCAAAACCCAACCAAGCTTCCCTGTACCTCATCAGACATCCTGGTAGATAACAACAGATAGTAAACTTCTATAAACAATGGTATCTCCACAGTGCTGTTTTCATCTATGTTCATTTCTTCACATGATAACGTAACCCTCATCAGAAGATGATAATTTGACAGCACAAGAGAAGTCCAGCTGTACAGAAATGACAGCAGCTTTTTTAACTGCCTATGCCATTTCAGTAACACTCCTCCTTTCTGGAACAAAGGGCTCACACGCACAGGAAAGGACTGGCTTCCCGTGCTAATTGCAATACAAGCATCTCCCAGGATGGCCACAAAGGGCATGGGCAGGCATTTTCAGAAATTCAACCTTGACAAAAGGCTTTATCATCTCTCCCTAATCTGGAGCTGTTCACACCTCTGGCAGAAGAAGGAGGCCAAGGTAGGGTGTGTTTTCACAGTTACTTCTGTCACACAACAGGCAGGCTAACTCATGAGTCTTTGAGTGCACCTGAGTAAATGCCTGAGCTAGCTCTGTACATACAGCTCTTGTACCGTGTACCTTAGGTAACCAAGTTATGCTTTCTGGCCCAGCACATACAAGATCCAGCTCTGCTCAGTTTCTATCCAACTGTCTCAAACTTACAGCCCCTGAAAATCACATCACATCACCAAACCAAACCAAACAAAACATGCAGTTCCACTTACAGGGTTCTGCATCAAGATAATATTGTAACTTTCCCCACAACAACTACAAAGACTTGTTTTTCCCCCATGCATTTTTGTAATGAACTGATGGAACTTGTGTGAAGTATTCCCACTGAAGTAAAGATCTGAACATGAGGCCAAAAAAAATTTCATATTTAAGGGCTTCAGTCCAGAGCTAAACAGCACTAAAACAGAGATCTGGAGATGAAATTCTGCCTTTCCTCGGGCATAAATCCATCTCTAATAGCTGGAGATGAGAATCTTCCTTTGAGGAAAATTACTTGGCAATTGGCTGTTACCAGTCTTATTTTTTTTCCTAATTGTAATTGATGAGCTTGATATTGGTTGACTTAGAGAGATCAACTGTACTAAGTAAACAATCTGGACAAGCACATTTCTCTTCACTGGCAACAGATGCTCTAATGACTTCACTTTATGTAAAAAAGATGAAGCAAAGATCTTGGCCGTTTCAAGAGCTGCTACAAGAGAGCTCAAATTTACCACAAGAAATCCTTGTTTCACCACTGGAATACTCAGAAAATCAAAAGGCTTCACTAACCTTCTACATTCATAGCTTCCCTCAGAAGCTGCAACTTCTTCTGTCTCTCTCTTATCCTGTCAAAGGCACTTGATATTGCTGCAGAAGCTGATGTCTCAGGCATGTGGCGCGTTTGGTCCAGTTTCTGTGGTCCGAAGACATCCAGTGCTATGCTCCCATCAGAGTATCTCGCCTCCTTGTTTCTGGCAGTAGTAGAAGTCCGTACTGTAAACGTTTCACACTGATGGCTGTGCCTGTGTGAGCCTCCAGCATGGTCCCTCTCAGCTGCCTTGTCAGTAGTGCAAAGCAAATCTGTGGAAGAAGCCCATATTTTCCGTTTGGGAGGAACATCTGTGTGAAGGTGACCTTTTTTCTCAAGCTCACTGGTTTTACACCTATGAGGACAGAAAGCATCTTCCTGACCCGAACTGTAATCTGCAGAAATGCCCTGGAAAAACTCTTCCTCATCTTGTGTTCCTCTAATGGACAGAAATCCCATAGACTTGCTAAGTCCTTTGTTAAGGGTGGTCTGTTGGGAGAAGTGAGCTCTGTGTCCATCAGGTGCATCAACCGCCAGTGTTTTTCCTGGAATAAGGAGACATTTCATACATGTAATTTTCTACCTAATACACAGGAGTCCAACACAAATTAGTTAAAGTATATGATGAACACATGCTTGGGCATTGGTTTTACCAAGCAAAACACTGAGAAGGCTACTTAAAGGGCTCCCTCAGTCAACAAAGACAGAATTCCAACTGCTTCATACATGACTGTCATAGGTTAGCAAGCATAGTCCCGGAAGGGATATCCTTGCTAAGGGGTGCTTACAGCTTCCTCTGGGACCTGACAGAACCTATCAGCTGGCCAGTTTGAATATGGACAATTCTTTAAGCCACTTAAAGTTGTGACCGCCTCTGTGATACACACTTAAGAGTAGACAAACTCCCCCCCAAGCTCTCTCTCGTTTCCGGCGCTGGGACAGGTGGCTGCAGGCCCCGTGCAGGGGCCAGCAGGCCCGGCCAGGCCCTGCTTGGGCCAGGCCGGGCCGGGCCACGGCCAGCCTGGAGCCATGGGCCTGTTCCAGCCGTGGAACCCCCCCACTGCCTTGCCGTGGGCAGCCAGAGCGGCTCGGAACCCCCCCCCCTCTCCACTGCGGCCGAGATTCAGCAAAGCGGCACCTCTGTCCGGCAGAGGCCAGGTGACCAACTGCGATAAGCCACATTCCAGCTGCAAGGCCGAGGTGAGATTAACCCTTTTATTGCTGTGAAGAGCTGAAAACCTGAGGGAAGAGAGAGAGGAGATGCTTAAAGCTGAAAGTCTGTTGTGAAGCTATGATATATCAGAGTATCCTGTTGTAATTTCATGAAGATATGGGGGGTGGAGTGTTCAACTCGTAAGCAGAAGCACCTGCGCTGAGATAGGCAGATGCTGACGCAGCTGTAATTTCATGAGAAGTTTGGACAGAGAGAGATGAACCAGATGAACCAGATGAGGACTTTTTGCTCCAAAGAGGAAAGGAGAAAAACCTCAATTCCTAGAGATGCTTCCAGAGATAGTTTTAAAGATGAAGATGACCCTTTGCTCCCAGGGAAGGAGAAGGGCCTCTGTTTTCTTTGTTTCTGAACAGCTCAACCTTAAAATTGTACCCCAGAAAACTTTCAAGAGTGGACCCTCGAAAGCAGTTGCGGGAAAAGCTGCAAGTCGGGGGAAGGGACTCACATCGCAAGCAGAGAGACTCCTCTTCCTAAATGGACCGAACAATATTTGGAAGTGGGTGGCTGTCTCGGTGTGATACTGTTTTCATAGCATGAGCAAAAAGAGACTTCTCTTTCTAAATGGACTGAACCAGGTTATTATGGAAGTGGTAAACAGACTGAACATCTTAAGGGTTGTCTTTTTCCATTGTCAGTGGGAGAAGGGAGGAAGGTGGGGGGAGGAGGAGAGTTCTAAAGGTGGTATAATTTTTTTCTTTTCTTCTTTTAGGTCTGTTAATAAACTTCTTTATATTCATTCAAGTTGGTGCCTGCTTTGTATTTCTCCTAATTCTTATCTCACAGAAGATAAACAGCAATGAGTATTTTAGACCAAACCACTACAATGACAACCATTTTCTTTCTTTTATTTCTAAAATACTCAAGAAAAAAGAAAGACCTACTGTAATTCAGTATTAATATTAAAACCCCCCAAACTATCACATAATTGCTGAAAGTTGTTTTCTCATTAGTTTCATTTTCAAAATAGCCCAGACTATCTACTACTTAATACTACTTAATACTACTTAATAATCAATCTGAAATCAGCCATTCCTCTCACACCCAAATACACCGCCTACAGGTTTTAATAACAAGTCCAGGTTTGTTCAACAGATTTACTGATGCCCTGCAATAGAGTCAGCAGCAAGAAAAGAATGACTGTGTACTTCGGAATTATAAAAATCCTGGATCTTTCCCTAGTGACTAATTTTAGTGACTGCAGTCTCTCCAGATAAAGAATACTCCGAAACAAAACCAACAAAGCCTCCAGGGTTAAAATGATTCTACAAGTCTGCACCCTTCATGTTTCATTCATACATGTATCCACCAATACTTAGGAAGTCTCTCTTCTCCCTCTCCCTTCTTGTGAAATTACTTCCAGAATAGAAGAAACTGCCAGAGGTAGAATAATATCAATGAAATATGTCGTCTCTGAAGAATATCATATCATGGTGACCAAGAAGCTTTGACCCAGGTGGAGTCAGCATGGCCTGTGATGCCTTCCTCAGAGCTAGCTCCCTCTTTATGGTGATATTCCCATGTGCATTCTCTAATGAGCAGCAGCCTTGAAGATTGCATTGCAAAAGCAAGCAGTCATGAGTTCAAAGTAATCACTGTACTGTATCTACTACTCTTAAAGAATGCTACATAGTCCTGCCTGCATCCATTGAAATTAACTGCCCCACTTGCACAGCAGGCTCCCGATGATCTTTATCTAGAGTGTTATCCTTCCAAACAGAATTTCACAGAATGCTTTAGGGATGTTTGGAAATGTAGTCACTAATGCTTGAAAAGCTTATGGCTTTTAAAGGTGTAAACACCTTTCAACTCTGATATTCTACTTGAAGAGGGGCTGTGCTTTTAGTTTGTAGGTTTTATTTCTGTGATATTTAGCTAGCAATCAAAACCAGCAAGACTGAAGCCAAATGCAACCAAGTAATTCCTTGCTTCCTACCACCATGCAAACACGTGATGGTAAAATGTTAGGATTTGGATTACAGACACTAAAAAGTGTCTTGTAAGAAATCACACAGTTTCCACATGCTCTAGCCAGAAAAATAAACAAGTTTTGCCAATGAGAATGAACTAATCTTCTAAAAGATGCCTCGTTTCATATTTTACAAATATGGCTTTAATACTAAACTAAACATAATTATCTCTGTGGTCAAGTAAATATTACATTATTACCTTATTCTCAGACTATACATCATCCTAAGGCGGGTGAACTATGTATAATATTCACACACAAAAAAAGCCTTTTAAAAATAGGTGTTCATTGTGAAGTTCCCACTATCCATCTAAAGCAGCGGGATGATATCCATTCTTGCAAACTTCTTCACATTCATGTACATGCAACCAAGGACAAACATTCCTAAAAAAGATTTTAACTCAGTAATTTGTGAGATAAAAACCTAAACACTGCAGTTTGCTTTTTAAGATGGTCAAAAACACAAATCAAAAAGAGCTCTGAGAATCCTCCCCAGTAATGAGAACTCCGAGATAATTTTAGGCCAGAAAAAAACAGAACAGCCTCCTCTACACACTGTTTTCACTTTTTTTTTTTAAATGTAAAAAACCCCAAATACCCACTGAAAGTATTTATATGCAGGGACCTTACTGAACAAAACAAAGGCAAACAAAGCAGAAAAATACCCAAGGGAAGCAGACAGCTGCAACCCCAATACAATACCACAGCTATACATGCAGGATTACTCAGTACAGCATTGGTCATGACTTAGAAGAACATTCCTGGTTCCAAAGATCATTTAGGTCTCTGCACACTTGCAGGATCCTCTTGCAGGATCACATGCAATGAAAAGAGTCACAAGGTACTTTTAGTACCTGTGGGTGTCCTCACCACAGCACCCCAGAGACACAACCCTGTCTTGCTGTGTGCTGGTGGGAACAGCAGTGAAAGAACCCACCTCTCAGTCAAAAAGAGTGCTGGGGGAAAGGAGCTCCTCACCAAAGCTGTACTTCCCATGGACTTGGATATACCAGAGGCTATTTGCTGTTTGTACAGAGGCACTGAAGACATGAGCTCCTTCGCCTCAGCACACAAGAGATGCTCTCTATTCCCCACGTCAGCCACCCACTGGGGCTCCCCTCACAAGAAAAGGTGAAGTCCACGAACACTGCCTCATGGGCAGTGACTAGGAAAGTACTCATGGCTACAGCTTTGCCACTCAACCAGCCAACTGCATGATGACACTCCTAGGAGATGAGCTGTCCCATCAGGAAGTAGTGCAGGAGGCGTTTCACTTCCACTCCACAGCTCTAACTCGGATCCACACTGACTTAAGCAGTCAATATGAGATTTTTACATAGTAGCAAAATTAATCTACAGCTGGCTTTGGTATTCAGGCTTGAGACTGCAAAATTCTCTCGGATGTCTTCAATCTTTCCTTTATTACTCTCCCCATTCCCACTTCTGCTTTTCATCAGCCTTGCCACCTCTGCAAAACTATCCCTCTCTACATTACATTATTTCAACAAGCTCTGCCCAAACTGACTGACAGTGCCAACATGAGCTGCTTAAAAATCATCCTCAGAGAAGGGTAAAGAAGAGATTTTGGGGCAAGGTGTGTATAACCTGGGTATCTTGAGAGGGCAAACTGAAACAAAACAGCAATAGAGAACTTTCTGACCTGTACTTTATCCCAGCCAAAACTGCATGCTGCTTTTAGCACCAGGGTGCAGAGCCCAAGGATCAAGGGCAAGACTTCTCAATACATAAGCAACGCAACTGCAGATAACAGTAGTAAAACTGGATTAGGCAACCAGCAATCAGTCCAAGCCAATATTTCTATTTTTAATAACTTAAATCTGTCCTCATCCCTTCTTCCTTTTTTTTTGAAGTACTATTATAGACTTTGTAAGTCACAGGATCAACTGTTAAGGTATTTTCACTTTTTAAATCTTGGACTTCTTCCACCACCTCAGCATTACTTGGATCAAGAGTCTAAAATGGCTTCAGGAAGTCTCTCTCAGCATAAGGCTCACGTATCCAGCTTTCAGAAAACAGTACACCTCCAAAACAGAGCAGACTGGAATAATATGCCCTTCTTTAAAACATGGATTTTCAGTTGAATGGCAGACTCAAGACCAAATTCATTAAGTCAATACATGTTTTATCCTTCAGCTTTTTTCCCCTAGCTTTTACTGTGAAATGTGTGGGAAAAGGAAGGAAAGAACTACCAGCAGAAACCTATATATAATGAATGAATAAATATCTAACTAATGACCAAAAAGAACCTGCATAAGGGAACTTGTACATCTTAATGCATGGGTAGAGTCATGTTATGACCTTCCTTTAAAAAAAAAAAAAAAAAAAGGTTTGTATTTATAATGGAAACTCTGGAGACCTATCCCAAGTATCTTGGCTCGACTAAAGACATTAATTATATCACCTGAGACCACACAGAGCTACCCCAGGCTTCAGTTACCCAGGTGTGTAATAGGACAGAGAAGTGCCTCCCTGTTTGTCAGTGCAGGTGATAGAACAAGCCATTAGCAATTAAGATGCTGCAGCATGTAAGCAGGTTCAAAAGGAACACTTTCCCCTTCCCCAATTACTTCTCTGTTGCACTAAACTCTCCTCCTTGCTCATCTGAAGAGTGTTTGGGTTCTTGATTTCTCGTATCGCCCTTGGGTGTTTATCCTCTACTTGATGTTACATTAGTGCAATTATTTATAATTACTGTAAATAATTCAAATGCAATTACAGCAACTGTATGATTCCAACGCATAATATACAGTGAGGGAGTACATACAATAAAAATAGCAATTAATCACCAGGAGTTCACGATTAAATTCCCTTGTGGTGCTAAAATGAAACTCCAGTCTTCCACACACACTTTCAACTGCCAGATATTATATTTTCTAAATAACCATAGATCTGTTTCCTTCTTCCTTTGGTGTTTTCAGCTATGAATGCAACTATACCCTCTTTTACACCAGTGTCATTCACAGACCATCTTTCATTCACACTGACACTAATCTGATTGATTTTCCTCTGAGAAAGAGTTGTTGTCTAGTTCTAACTAAATCCAGTCTGTCTTCAATTACTTGTGTACCAGCTTGATCAAACAGGCAATTAATCCAATATTATGTAAGTGCAAACACAGTCAGTACCATCACATACTGTATCTGTTTTTACTGCTTAAACTCAGCTCAATTTTCTTTAAAATCTTTTTGCCTGCCCCTTCCTTTTGTTTGCACGAAACTGAACACCTTTTTCAACTCTGTTACGGATCGTTATGTTATTCAACTTGTGGATGCATGTACATGCACACATATGGGAGTGGGGGTGGTTAGGAAGAGAGAGGGGCTGGGGGGGAGCAGAGAGAGACTACCCACATGTGCATGAGAATGCACACCATCACTTCCAGATTGGAAGGTCTCAAGAGAGGAAATTATTATACAGGAGTTTAAAAAACATCTCCCACGCCATCTTTGTGTGGAAAACAAAGCAACAGAAGAAACCACTTTCTTCCAAGACAATGTGGTTAGTTTCTAAAATATGAGTGGGTAGCTGATGGAGGAGTTGGGTTTGCAATCCCTTTGGGGCAGGCTAAAAGCCAAACAGAAGACAACAGAGCCAGATGTGGCCTGTGGGTTGACTGCTAGGAAAGGCACCCCCTCTTTTCTTTTACTTTCTAAATTGTTGAGAAAAATCCAAGTTTCAGCCGGAAGTACCCCTAAACAATGCATTCTCTGTGAAGGACAAAATGAACTGGACACGGGGACTGTTGAAAGCACTGTATGTAATGGCCAAGTTATAAATCCTGTATAGCAATTTGCATTCTGCTTTGGACTGAGAGCTCTTCTATCAAAAACCACCAAGCAGCTCCAAAAACCAGGCGTCTTGTTCAGAACAGTGGTAGTGAGCCTTGCCAAGCAGCACTTCATATTTCATAAATGCAACATTGTACCTTTTCCCTTCCTCAGCATCTCTGCAAGACAGACAACCATCACTCTTTCCCACTCAGCTGTACGGGCCAATTCTTTTTTTGGTACATTTCTCAACCAAGTAGGCAAAAGTTCCACCTAGCTACTCTCTTCCTGGATTTCTGTGTATCCCAGGAGAAGCTCAGTGATATAGCTGCTTTTTTGCACAGAGACAGCGTTTGGCATCTCTGGATTGGTGTCCTCACTGATCTTTGTCTCCACTTTTGTTTTGTCTTCAGAGTTTGTCCTCAGCACCACTGGGGCAGCATTTCCAATAGTGCCAGGTTGGAAGCTCCCTACACCTGGAGAAACTATATCTAAATTTAAAAGATCTTACCAGTGCCAACCACCAGTACTGTTACATGCAAACAGAAACACTTATTGGAAGAAAACAGGCATGGTTTTTGTAGTGAAAAATAATACTTTTTTTTTTTCTTCCAACAACAAACTTTCATCTGGCTTTCATTTAGTTTTGCTGAACTCTGGAAGTTATTCTCCACCTACTCAGTTCTTTTTTTCTTGAACTGAGGAGCCAGGGGAAATAAAAAATAAAATAATTTTAAAAGGACTTTATTTAGTATATTTACAGATGACAGATTTTCAAGTCAATGGAAGTAAGTTTGTGCTGCAGTTTTTGATAATTTAAGTCTGTGTTTGGATTTATCGAGATAATGTTTAAGCTACTTCAGTTCACACGTGGAGGTCATCACTACAAACCATTTCTTTATAGACTAAAAGTTGTGTTTTCACCCAGATCATAACTAAAAACATAATCCACAGTCAACTTCCCTGGATCAAAAGAAAAAAGGGTACGTTTTAATTTATTTGAGAGGTTTTTGTTGACTTTTTTGCTTTGTTTTTATGGAGAGTGGTAATTAAACACTAGGATATCTTGTTAAAATTAAAAGCAGCTTCACTTAGCCTTAGCATTTTTCATTCAGTTTCCAACACCTACCAATTTTGTTACACCTGATAGTGCATGCAGTGTAATTGAACAGGGAGTTGAACAACATCCACAATTTTGATCAGTATTTCCAAATACTTCCTATTGTGTACAGTTAAGGTGAATCTAAATGATCTTTTAAATTCATTTCAAGCCTTCATTCATGTGACACCTATTTTTGGCAGAGACAAAGGTCAGAACACAACTGTAACATTATAATATACAAGTTGGACTTGTGACAGTCTACCACATCGTAAAAGTCAAGTTAAAATCAGGGATCCTCATGGTAGGAAAGCCAAGACACCTGTTAGCTGCATCTCTTTAGAAGATGAAACATCTCTGGCAAAGGTCTGTCCTTGGTGTTCGTGGATCATCAACATAAACTGGAACTTTGCAAATAAACAGGATGTTGGGTATTGGATGTCTGGGAAGCAGGTTTCCAGGCAAGTACAAGTTAGGGAGATTCCAACTGAGCACTAAATAGCCTACACATCCTTTTCAAGAATAGTTTGTGGTAAAGAGTAACATAGTGAATTAATTCTTGCTTTATATTTGGAAGAGTCTGACAGTTACCTAATCTTTTGTCATACCAAAAGAATTTTATGAAGCCAATCAAGTAACTTTCACATATAATTCTTGATGTAAAAACTCTTTTAAGGTCTAAAGTGTTTTAACTACAAAAAATTAAGTAACTCATTGGTTCAGATGACTCATGACAGGTCTTATTGCTTTGATTTCTGCTGGCTAAGTCAGTTCCTAAACACTGTGTTCTGAGTATGACTTGACTAAAAGCAAACATTCTGTAATATTAATTTACAATAAATTACTTCTGCAGCCAGCCCTGCTGTAAAACTCATTCACCAAGATAACCACAGAAAGTGAGTCACAGAAGAGACAAAAAAATACATTTATCTGGGGAGAATATTACACAAAGCTGTTCATTAATTTAATAATCATCTTCCAGACATAAAGATGGAAATGAATAGCTGAAAATATCAAAGCTAACTACATAAGGAGAGCAAAATATTTGATTTAAACATGTGAAGTGGAAAAATTTCAAAACATTTATCCTAAGTCAACAATAAAGTCCCAGCAATCATAATTGTGGATTAACATGGTATGGAAAACTGATCCTAATAAAAATGAAATTCAAATAAAGGAAAAATCATAGCATTTTTCAAAGACTGCAAATATCTAAGGTATTAGTTGGCTACTCTCCAATTAGAAGCACATCTCTCTTACTGAACCATCTCTATATTCATGACCTTAGCACGATTTATCAGCTACCTTAAGTTACATGCTCCAAGTAAATTTCCAATACTCTGAAGTTCTCAATAAATACCATACCCCTATGCTGCTTCTTTCTCCATATGACAGCTGTTCTAGTAACTATGAATTCTAAGATTCTCACAACAACTGAACAGAACTTCATCTCGGTGAGTTTCAGAAAAAGTCTTCTGTCCTTTCCAGCAAAGAGTTCAGATCAGTGTGTTTACTTGACTTATAATACACTGGGGAAGTGGCTAGTAAAGTTATACACATCCTTATGTGCACCATCTCGCCCCCTCCAATCATCCCAGTGCTAAACTTGACCCAAAACATGTTCTCGGAGGCAGTTAAACCCAAGAAAAGGGTAAAGGATGACTCAAAGAACTTCTCACTCATTAGAAAGACGCACTCAAAAATCATAATCCTATCTAGTAGCTTCCTGACCTTCTAAATGTTTGCCATTTTGCAACTGGAGTAAGAGGCATTTATTCCAGCTACACACAGCAAAAGGACTATGGGCACTCCTGAGCTGTTTTGATTTTGTCAACTTTTTTTTTTTTTACTGTAACATTTTTCTTAAACCTTCATCTGGCCTTCTACTTGTGGCTCCTCAATGTATGAGATTATCAACCAGTATAATCAGCCCTGCATTCTATAGCTCACTTTAGCAGAAATTTAAAGCTGTGCCCCCAGGGCAGCTGATCTGTGCTGTTACTGACAGAATTTGCACCAGCAAACCAACACACCACTGCAGGAAAAGAAATAACAAGCACTGAACTGCCCTGAATTAAACACAAGCTGTCTCCCATCAATATCAGACACCCAGTTTCACTGGGCCCTCACTTACTTCCAAACACATGACTCAGTGTACTTAACATCAGTGTAAAAACAGAACTGAAAACAGCTAGAGCTGGTTTGGTTATTTGAGGGGTTCTGTTTTGTAGTTTACAATTCCCTGAGGTCTCAGCAAAGTGGAGACAAAGCAATGTATCTAAGATTGAAATAAAGAGAAGATGGTGCTATTAAGGCATACTAAGAAAAGTGACTGATAACAGAAGTAGAATCAGGAAAGGTTTGGGAGAAGCTAAGAGGGTTGTAAAACTTCTAAGGAAAAGGAGAAAAATTAGTTCCACAGATACAGATGTGATACAGAGAAACTGGAAATGGTTGAGTGGAAGCAGGTCAGGCAAAACATTAAACAAAGCAATAAGTGATGTCAATTTATCTTTTTTTATGAAAATAAAGACTCAAATACCAGAAAATACGAAAAATATTTTCTGCTTCTAGGGATAGGGGGAAGACAGAATTGTAATACCAAAATACCATCAACCCCACGAAGTAAATGAAAAGCAATTTTTGCTGGTTGACAGTTCATCTTGAAAAGAATAGAAAAAGTCAAGTATTCAAGAGCATCTCATTAGTAACTTGTACCTTTCAGACCAGGCTTGCAATGATGCAGACAATATAATGTTTGCACTGGAACAGTGATGCACAAACATTTCTTCCCTGGGGTGTCACACATTATCTGTAACACTCTACACATGCAAGCACTTTCAATGAGCTTCACAGGAACAGGTGTTAAGGGACGAGGGCTATTCAGCCAACTTTATAGTCTGGGGGTTATCAGTATCTCTCATTCCATAAATATTATTTGAGTAAAGATTCTGTTAAATTAGAACTCTTCAGATAATATGAAGTTACCTAAAAAGAGAAACCCTTCAGAAGGTCATTTTGACCAAGGCTGCTTAAAACTCTCTGTTGAACTTACTGGTTGATAGCAGCTGAGACAAGTGGACTCAGTTGCCAGGAATAAGAGGAAAAAACATTCTAGCCACAACATTTTTTTCAAGTTAGAGAATACAGTAAAAAACCAGCAATTGGATCATCTAGTCTACTTCCTTTGAGTTAAAGAGAGAGTCCTCAGAGAAAGTTTCAGACATTACATGTTATTCACCCTAGTGCTGACCCAGAAAGCCATGAAGATATTGGCTGGAGCTACTACAGCAATCTTCAAAATTTAGTAGATCCTAAAACCAAAGCTTTTTTATTAAGATATAATGAAGACACTGGGGACAAGCATTACTTCAGGAGAAAGAAAAATCTGCTAAAAAGCTTAAACGAAGTTGTGGGTAGGAAAACAAATGGACAAAGAAACAAACTCCTTAAACCACAAACATTTTAAAGAAGTTAAAGATCTTCTAAGAAAATGAATAACAAAACAGCAAAAGACTGGTCAGTTGTATCAGAGAACATGAAAACTAGAAACAACATAGAGAAGAATAATCAGAATTTGCTAATGCAATGAGAACAGACTTTAAAGACAACCCTGCTACGTCTCCTAAACTTTACAAATACTTTGATCGTTACCAAAACACAGTTAAATATGATTATGGAATAAAAAGAAGAATAGATTATGGAAAGAGGGTATAGAAATGAAAAGCTTGAGGTAGTAAGGCATTCTGCTTAAATAAAGTTCTTGAAAAAATATGGAATAAAGTAGTACTGGCAAAAGAACAAAAGTATATAAAGAAACTGTTTATTGGACAACACTGGAGACAGGGAAGCATAGGATTAAAGAAAAAACCAAATTAACAGCCAGAATAATAAGGTTCTGGTTCAAACTTTAAAATTGCTGGGAACCAGGAAAAGAATTTATTTTGAGAAAGTGCTTAAAAAATTCAGAAAAGGCAGACATTACAAGGTTTACAAACCCAGTCAACTAGATTGATCCAGTCCCAAATCCTGTATTTCTAAAAGATCTCCCTATTGCTATAGAAATATTCTGTAAAAGAAGAAGAATAAAACAAAAAAAACAGTAAGAAAACAAAACCCCTGAGAAAGCAGTCAGAACAGTGAATTTGTGCCAGAAAATGAAGAAACAGCTTGTACCAGAAACTGTTCCTGAACACATAGTGCCGTACTGGAAGGGCTGACAACCACTGCCATAAGTGTTTTATATCAAGCAGTAGCCTAATCTAGCCTCATCTCAAAGAAAAAAAAAAAAAGAATCAATAAAGGAAGACCACCAATCCTTTGCCAGACTTGTACCTAACTTTTGCAGTTTGTATTGTCACTGACAGCTCCATGGGTTATTTCAGTTCCTGCAATTCCCTGCACTGTTGCTTGACACAAAACTGAAGAACTGAGGAGCAACTCAAGCACATAAGTAATGTATCTTTGTTGCAATGACTTACACTGGTCCAAGCTGATACCTTATAAAAGGCTCCACCTCAGCTCCACAATTCTTTCAGAAAAATCAGAGACCAGCCTTTTGGAAGAATATATCCTCTCGTCTGAAAAGCCTAGCACAGAGCTGATGCTGCCAATGATCTTAAACAACAACATCTATGACTTTAAACAACAAAAAACCACAGCAAACATCAGCATTCAACCTACATCACTTTATCCTTTTTCCTCCACAGTGGCAATAGCAACTGTCTGTCTCCTCCCTGGTCTCCCAGTTTCCTCTTTCCTTACTTCCCTGAAGTAAAGTACAGCCCTACCTGGCCTCCATATCTACCTCACACTGTCAAAGCATAGCAGAACTGTGATGGAACATATATCACCTCTCTTCAGAAAAAAAGAAAAGGCAGCAAAAAAAGCTTTGTGTGCAGGGAAAAGAGTCCAGGGCTGCCCTGGAAGCAGGGAGAGATGTTTTGTGCAATTAGAGTTGAGAGAGCAGAGTCCACAGGAAAGAGGGAACAAGGAAAAGCTACTTCCTGCTCCTCTGGTTGATCGACTTTCAGCACCTCCTTTCTCCAGAAACAAAGTATTTGGCCAAGAACCTTTAAAATCTGTTCCTACCATAAGGACTGAAACAAAAAAAGACAAGTATTTTCTTGAAACCATTATTCTCCTGTCACCATCATCAACATTTAGCTAGACACTGAACCATCAGAGAATTTTGTGAATGTAAGCAAGTCCTCCTCTATTTGATTTCTTTGCTTGCAAAATCTACCCAAACTTGGTCTTCCACAAGGCTGCAATGAAGCACTTACCTGTGGGAAGCCCTTTTCCCCTCAGCCTCTCCCGAATAGCCTGGCTCCTGTCTGGCTGCAATTTTCTATCTCCATTACAAGACAGCTGATCCATCTGCAAAAAAAGGCAGCAACATAAAGTCAAAATGTTGGAAGAGCTCATATTAGTATGAAACAAGCATTGTTTTTATGTAAATGCATGATATTAATCAGTGCCAAACAGTTAAGTGCAGCACAGGCATTCAAACTTTTTAATAAAAAACTGATTAATCAGTGAGAATATCCCCTAGAATTATCCGTGTTTGAATAGTCTGTGCATTATTTTACAACACATTTGGTCAACCTTTTTAACACTAAGAATAAATTAAGTTCACAAGCATGTAACTTAAACACATTCCACCCCTACAGCAAACTGAAGGAACAGCAACACTCAAAAACCATTTTCCATGATTACAACGTGACTAGAACTTGCCTAGTTCTACTGATGAGTTTTCTGTATAACAGGAAGAACTGTCTTGTACCCTCACAGGACTTATTGCACATGTCAAATCACATGCAGGCATTTGTGAGGAGTTTCTGTAGCCCCTCAGGCACATTCCTTTCATGTGTCAGGCTTAACTACTCCCACTAACTCTTCACTCAACCTTTTTTTTTTAAATCACTACTTCCCTAGGAAAAACTTTCACATGTATAATCATTCAAAGAAGAGTTTATTTGCTACAATGAAACATTTTTAGTGAGATCTTTTGATATAGTGGGAGCATAACCTGGACAGCAGCTTAGCTGAGAGGAGGGAAGGTGAAATCAAGCAGACTTCACAGTTAAAATACAACTCAGTTAACATTAAACAGACTGAATCAGCCTTGGGCTGTATTGCCCTTTACAAGGCATATTAACATGGCAAATGAAAACATTCAAATGGGACCTCTCAGCTGTGCTTCAGACACCACCAAATGACCAGTTACAGAGATAAGACCACTTTTTGATAAGGCCCATCAAGATTAGAGGCATGCCAACCTTGGAATAGTAAGTTGTACTCTGCCTCTAAAAAACCAATATTTATACATTTTTCTTGTTAACTTAAAAAATTCTAGCACACATACAGAGCACTGAACATTAAAACCAGCAGGGATAGCTGGCTAAGGTGCACAAAAACCTGGCAGCACAGCTATGCTGTCACTGTTCTGTCAACTCTTGTGTTTTTTCTTGTCTTCTTGCAAAGCCAGTGCAGTGACACATTCAGAATTGAAAAGGTTACTGGCAGGGGAAATGAGCAAAGCTTCAGCAGTGGATAACTGCTAGTCCCACTCCTTCATTAAGAGCATGGACAGGAGATGTGAGCCCACTTGCTGGATTCAGGTCTCCACTGGATTTCAGTACAAGCATTTGGGAGCACTGTCACTGTCTTTGGCAGGATGGTCTGGATCAGTCTGCTGCACTAACCCCAGACTCCCTGAAAGCCTGCTGACAAGAACAAGAGGAGGGAAAGAAGAAAATGTGCTAAGCTGAAATGACCATCAACAACTTGGAGAATAATGACTCACTTTCCAAAGTGGCTGTTTCTATAGCTTGTGGCCTGATTTAAAACTGGATCTTTAACACTGATGAAGGCCCTGTAGCCCTTTATTCCACTGAACCACAAACTAATTCCACTCAGCAACTACACAAGACTTCAGACACTACAGTAAGGAGCACTGGACTGACAGACATACCTCACACACTAGACAATGCTTCATGGAGCTCAGGCTCAGCACTATTTCTGGAAGCTTGGCATAATCAGCTGCTGTCAAATATTAGACAAATGCAGGGAACTCTCGCTTTCTGCAAGCATTTCCAAACAGATATATGAAGAAACTATCTAACAATTAGATCATAACTTTTTTTTTTATAAAGAAAAGGAAGCATCAGCAAATTAAACATTTTTCATGCCATTTCAGTGCTGCCTCTCTAGACCCCAATTTTTACATGGGCCTGCTGGGGTGAGTCCAGAGGAGGGACATCAAGTTGATTAGAGGAGTGGAGCACCTCTCCTATGAGGAAAGGCTGAGAGAATTGGGGTTGCTCAGGCTGGAGAAGAAAAGGCTTAGGGGTGACCTAACTGTGACCTTCCAGTAGCTGAAGGGAGCCTACAAGAAAGATCGAAAGAAACTATTTACAAGAACATGTAGTGACAGGACAAAGGAAAATGGCTTCAAACTGAAAGTGGATTTAGATTAGCTATTAGGAAGAAGTTCTTTACTGTGAGGGTGGTGAGGCACTGGCACAGGTTCCCCAGAGATGTTATGGATGCCCTTTCCCTGGAAGTGTTCAAGGCCAGGCTGGATGGAGCTCTGAGCAACCTGTTCTTGCAAAAGGTATCCCTGACCATGGCAGGGAGGTTGGATCTAGATTTAAGGTCCCTTTTAACCCAAACCATTCTATGGTTCTATGACAATTTATGGTCTTCGTTTATTTACTTAATATTATTTAACTATTCTGAAGTTATGCTGTAATGGTTTAGGTGAAGAGAGAAGTTGCCCATCAGGAATAGTAACTTTGTGAGATGAGTTTGTATAACTTCTTTCACTTCTAAAAACAGTTTGGTCATTATTAGACAATAAAATCATCCACAATTCTCATACTCAAGAGCTGAGCAGAAGTGCAAGAGAATTGGCACACTGCCTAATCAGTCCCTCTTTCTGTTAATAAGCAACTCCCCAAAAGTCAAGCATAACTTCAAGATAAAGTAAACTCACAGCCATAATTTCTGAAGCATTTCAAGTAGCAACAAGTCTAAGGCTTGCCCTACAGTTCATTACCTTGTTCTCCTGTTTCTTCCTACCTTTCTTTAATGAAGACAGTTCACGAAATGACCTCCTCAGAAACTCGTGAATGCATATTCCAGGAGGAATTGTCAAGAGAACAGACTGCTACATGGGGAGAGAAGCAGTTCTCTCCTTTCAACACTCACCCTTGTCAAAATTGCAACATATCAAAACAAAAGGAAGAATGACTGCAGAGTGACTGTGATTTAGCACTTTTGCTCTTTTCGTGCTCACCTTTACTATTTCCTCAAATGCTGACACAGACTTACCCCAGACAGGCTTCCCAGAACAAGTCTGACCAGCTGCTTCACATATGAAAAAGAAGGGGCACAGTTGCTGTTCCTTACGTGGGCACTGCAGGCATCCAGAACAGTCCGTACAGACACACGGGCATAAATGACATCCTCACACATGCCCAGCAGAATGCTGTTGAGATGGTCTCCAAGCTTGATAGGCTAGTGACAAACAAGGACAGGGGACACAGGAGAATCAGTTTTAGCAGTGACTTGGGGAACACTCAGAAACAAAAGACATTCAATAATGTACAGTACCTATTCATGAGACTTATTGCCTACATTATGTGAGTGCCAATTTGAAAGTCACCACCTAGGTGGTGGAAAAAATAGTGGCTGTAGAACAGGAGACAGGCATTTAGCCTCTGGATTCAACTCCTCTGCAACGATCTGGCCTAAATAAGCTGCCTGATCTGTAAGGTCAGGACACCAATGCTTTCCTTTCTCAAATGCTTAATGAAAAAGTAAAAATAAAATGAAAGGGAAAAGGTTCAGAGGAAGTTTTATTCCTTGATTTTGAACATTCTGCCAGTCACGAGTATAAAACTCAATCCTCATTACAATAATTTTGAGCAACCCTCTGTGTTCATTTTCTACAGTTCCTCACCTCACCAATATTTTGCAGCAGATGTGTTAGCATTTCCAAATTCTAGTGACATCACCAAACAGTATCAACAAAAATTAAGGAATAAAACAACCAAGCCACTGGTTAACGAAGCAGAGCTTCCTAACTGCAGGACAACACCCATACAGTCTAAAAAAAGTAACTCCAGATGTCTTTCTGCTCTCCCCATTCAGTGAATGCAGCACACTGCATGTGGAATATCACTCCCCAGGGTATGCAGCAATGTGATAACACTTGTTCTCAGATGCTGCAGGCACTTGGGACCTGAGCTTTCTGATCTGCAACTCTCCCAAAGTGGGTGGTTACCCACAAACACTGTCAAGCTTGTTGCATCACAGAGTGCTTCAAACAATTGCAATCTTTCAATCTTCCCCATGTGAGCACTCTTAAGGTGAGCCTTTACAAGGCACTCTGGACCACCCTGATTTAATTAATGTAGCCTTTTCCCATCTATCTGTTTATCACTTCTAACTAATCATAAAAATCACGTATGTGAATAAGATATGAATCTCATGTTCAGCCACACTCCCAGCAGAGAAGCAGCTCATTAACGAATGCAGGCAGACAAATATAGAAAACGTATTAAAAAAAAGGGAAAATCTGCACATGCAAATTAACACTCAAAAGTAATGCCATACACAAGACTGTCCTTTTGCCTACACTAACTCCACAGGACAGAGGATCCACCTGACAACATCCCAAAGGCAAATTCCTTCCAGGCATCCCCCCCACACACTGTCTTTGGGAAAATACTCTTTTATTAACAGGTAGATGCCTTCCCACTGCACTACTGAGGAACTGTTGCTACACTCTTAACCCCAAAGTAAGAAACAAAGAGAACAGGGACTAAAATTCGTGCCTACATTCCTCTCAACACCTATCTCTACCTACTTTAAGTCACTCTCCTACTACTGCTGAATACTGCTCCTCTCATCTCCTGCAAGACAGGAAAGCAAAGAAAGAGAAAAGCCCTAGTATCTAGGAAAACACTAAGGCTTTTGGGACAGGCACAGTAGGCCTTATAAACAGGTACCCTTAACAGTCAGAGTTTCAAAGTTTTTTACCTCACTTAGCTGCATTCAGGCAGCTACTTCCAAGTAAGTACAACTGAGATCCCAACTAACACTCTGTTAAAGAAAATACTAGGAACCGAACGCCTAAAATGCTGAAGTCTTTCAAAATTTCCTTTCTTAGTCTTATACATAACATCAACTAGTAGGAACAAACCCAAATATGAAACACAAATTGCTTCTCCCACAACTGCAAGTCCATCATTAAATGCTTTTTCAGAAGCATTTCATCTTATTTTCACTCTTTTAGATATTTAGTTTTGAAAGTTTAATTGGGGGCAGGGAAGGAGCACTCAGGAAGATAAAGAATCACATTTATCTTCAGTCAGTTTTGGCAAGACAGTCTAAGAGCTCTGCTGGGTGTGTAAAATAACCACATTGAGCAATAACACTCAGCTCTACGCAGTCTGCAACTGCATCTGCATTGACTGACAAGTCAATATCAAGAGTCTACTCCCTGTTCCAAACAATTCATACCCTTTCTTGGCCATTGTGAAAGGTAGGTATCTATATGTGCCAAATCCAGACTCACAGAAGCTATGGCAGCATAGAGAACAAGTTGTTTTGTTATGTGTAAAATAACCGTGTTACTTCAATATTTGTTTTTATATAAGCCTAAACCAAAACAAATTATTTTCTCCTTTGTCAGCAGCTTGAACTGCTGTCTTTCAGCCTGTGGCATTACAGGCTAGACTAGGCCAGATACATCTTCATGGAAACTAACAGCAATGTACTATCAGCACCTTCTCCCTGCAAGACAACACCACACTTCACAAGAAAAAGCTCCAAGTATAGGAAAGAAAACTTCTCTACTGTCCAGTGACTGCACATCAGAACAGACTGCCCAGAGAGCCTGTGGAGTCACCTCACTGAACCATGTGGACACAATCCAGTGCCAGGTGCTCTGGGATCACCCTGCTTGAGCAGGAAGGTTGGACCAGATGAACCACTGTGGTCCCCTCCAACCTGACCCATTCTGGGAAAGGCACCTTGCTCCTAAGTGTCTCAGTATGACAACCCTGCCCTGTAAACTCAAATGCAGAGTCAGTCCAATGATATCAGGTCTGAAGTTGCAATATTAAACAAAACCAAATCCAAACTTACCTGACTTTGAGGAACTTCGTGGTCAGCTCCCCAAAAGAGTGCCATACCAAGAGAATAAATATGGACCTGCCATAAGACACAAGATACTTGTCAGCTCATTGAACAGGAATGGAAATGCAAAGCAGACTTTTAAAGGAGAGCAACTAGCAACTATCATTTTGCTTATAAATACATTTCTGGTATTTAAGCTCAGTTGTCTTTCAAATCCCACTTCTCCTTTACATGAGGTTCAGAGAAGTAAATCCTACTGCTACAAAACACACTGCATCTAATTAGTGGCCCATCTTCTCTGTTCAATTTTAAGCTTTCATCTCACATTGAAGCCAGAAAGTCATGTAATCCATGCAATCAGCCTGGTGTGGGGTAAAGACTGCATGGTTGTGCCCAAGGATCCTTAAAATTTGAGTGTGAAAGTAAGGCAGACCGTAGCACGACTCAAGCAGGGGGCTATCCTAATGAGATCACTAAGATTGGGATCAAAGGAAAAAGAAGGACTGAACAAAACAATATAAACATTTAAAGCAGTACCTTAATCTATAGCTGATATTTTAAGGTACAAATACATTAACCATTACACATTATAATTAATGATTAATATATCTTCAACATAATACACCCTGATCAGTACAGGGAATAAAACCTTTAAATACTGCACAATTAAGAGCACAAGCACATGCTGGCTCTGTAGGTGACTGTCAAAACAAAACAGGTAAGCGTAGAAAGAAAGCACAGTTTTTCTGGACTGTGTAAGTAATGTACACTAGTGACAGCTCCCTATACCATGTTATTAATAATATTTGTGTTACTTAAAGCAACAAATTTATTGAATAACTCTGGAGGCAATGAACAACAATTACAAGGACAGAGATAAAATAAAAGTTCACTTAAGTCAGCCTCTTCACCAAAGCAAAACATCTTAGTTAAGTTCTAGATATATAAATTGACAAAAATCTGAACAGATTAGGACAGCAGTCAGAAAAATGCATCAGGGGTTCTCAGTTAATACCACTGCCCCATTCAAGCAGAAACATTCTCTTTCAAATACTGAGAAAATTGCTCTTTATCTAGTTTATTATCCATTACCCTTTCAACTGAAATGCTACAAAGTCTTCCTTACATATCAAGATACACTGCAGCTATGCAGAAAGAGGTGAACATGCTTTCAGGGCAGTAATGAATGCAAAAAAAAACCTTTTCAGAAAAAACAGCCAACAAAACCCAAAAGAACCCAAAAGCAATCAAGAAAAAAAACCCCAAACAAAACCAGAAGCTCACCAACTCTTTCAGTCCCCCAATAACGCAAGAACAGCAACTGAAAATACTATTATACAATTAGTTACTTCTAATTAGAGACATTGTCATTGTCCTGAGTCTGTCAGTGTTCAAGAAAAATTTGGACAATGGTCAGATACATTATTTCATTTCTGGGTTGCCCTCTTTGGAATCTGGAGTTGGACTTGATGACTCCTTGGCCCTTTCAACTCAGGTTATTCCATCATTCTATGATTCTGCGCTTCAAAATAACTGAAGCTATTTCCAAAAATGCTATGTGCAATCAGACCTCTAAACTAAAACATGCTACTCTACTAATCTATCTGAAAACAGCTTTCAAAATAAAAGCATTTATTCAAAAATTATAATTAATTTCTGTACTATGATACTTTAAATATGTTCCACAATATATAAATCAACATGAAATTAATTTCCCAAACCAATCTTCATTCTAATATTGAATGGTTTGGTTACTCTATTTCCAATAAGCCTGCAGTTACCTCACACATATTTGGATTCAAGCTGACTGTGTGTCTTGGAATCAAAAGGGTATTCACTTATTGACGATAATTTTTTTTTAGCATTTCTCGTGAACACACTTTTAACTTGTATTAGCAAATACAATCATAACTGAAAAGACAAATGCAACCCCATCACTGTCTGATCCAAGGCCTTAAAAAACAAGGTATTCTTCTGCTTCAGCAGCTTTTAGTAGAACAATCAAAAACGAAAACACCAATGATTTCCAGTAAATGAATTCAGTGAACTACAGCCAGTTGTGACAGAAGGAAAAAAAAAAGTTTAAATGTGTTAAAAGTTACCACAGTCAGCAAAGCAAGATCTGATTCTGTGATCTAAGAAACATGAAGTCAACATACTCCTTACAAATAACCAGTGTACCACCTGATACAGAGTTTAACAGGAATGCAAAGGGAAGCAGTCAAAAAAAGAGGGATGCACGTATAAGCTATTTATCAGCCCTACAAACTTCAACTAATAAAGTCATAAAAGGATTCTGGTTTTTGGACAAAGCTATGTTTCAGGGAGCTTTCTTCTTCCACATAAGGAAGTAGGTGGATGACCTTCCATGCAGCAAGCAAGGTTATGCTGACACCAGGAAAGAAATTCACACAGCCCTAACCAGAGAGGGTTAGTTAGCGCTGCACACGCACAGAGTGCCAGCATTTGGTCATCGCCTATTGATGTGCTCTGTGTTGGCATCTACAGGCCACAGAGGTCCCTCTGAGTGTTTCCTCCCTAAAGATTAAGAAACATCACAGCATGGCTTTTCATAGTAACAGTCCTCCATTTATTTCAAAAAGAAAAAAAGTAGCATATTGAATACTGGCACAGAGCAAAGAATGCAATCAGCTCTGACAAAGGTCACAAGCTTGTCCCTTCAAAACTATTTTTTCTGCCATTTTTAAAGGCCTGTTTTGTACATTAACTTCAGAGTTGGCACTAGAGGTAACATTACTGTCTTCAAAAGCATTGTCCCTCTTGAAAGAAAACAAACAATTCCAGCAGTATGACTACAGAACTTGGCAGCTGCATCCTCCATAACTGAACCTGAGTCTTCATTATGTCAGTGTTATTTTTATTCCTCTATTATTTCTCTAACTTTCAGCCTAAGTTTCTAAATGTTTATAGTTTTGACATAGATAAAACTGTAAACGTATTTTATCATACCATTAATTTTGACAATATGCAGGTCAAGAAGGATGTCTAAAGTACTTGGGAGTAACAGAGGATTTACAGTAGGTATTTGGTGATAGAGCCCTAAAGAAAACTGACTATATACAAAAAGCTGGAAACACCAAATATTCAACACAGAAATACATGTTTTAATAGTCCTTGTGCACACAACAGCTACCCATGCCAATACCACTTTCCTCTGGAGTAAGAGCTGTTCTTCCTGGAGGAACACTGCCAAATGCCATAATTGTTCCCAGATCACAACACTGGCTGTGGCTAGCTTCCCTCTAAGGATTATTAATCCAGGGAAGCCAAGGAGATAGAAATAGCTCAGCTTCCTTTTCACTCCCACTGCTAAATATCTTTGACTAAGCCAAGGCAATGGTTTTCTGGGGAAAGTGTTACCATTTGCAACAAATTCTTAAGAGCACAGCTGAGAAGATACTAATTTTAACTGTACCTGTCAATGACCTGGAGGAGATCACATATACAAACATCATCTGTCTGAACATTTACCCTTGTGAAAGGGTTAAAAAGGAGAAGTGGAAATTCTGTGCAGCCCTTGCTCAAGTATGCACACAGCCAGGTGCAGCAGAGACTCTTCCTCACAACTGCATACAACTATAATTCCACTTTTACCAGGAAAAACAAAGTAGGAGGATCCTTCCCCTCCTCACAAAAGAAATTACACGAATCACAAACCATGGGGAGATAAAAAGGACAGTTTAAAGCTATTTTGTGAAGGGATCAACAGCAAAACACCAGAGCTGTCTGCCAAGGAAGAGGCACTCTACCTTTTCAACATCTGACAGGGATGACAGCGAATGGTTCTGCAGAACCTCTGGTGCTGTGAATGCTCGCAGGTCTTGTTGGGACACATTTTCATCAGTAAATGACACACTGCCAGATGGAAGCAACAGGAGAGACCACGGAGAAATGATGAATCCCAGAGCAGCAGGATCAGCTGTAATTGAAAAGGGAAAAAAAAAAACAAAAACCACCCTGAAAATGAAGCAATGTTGTTTGATGCCCTTGCTTGATGTTCTTTTATTATCAGCCTACATACTGTTAGTGGAATAGATTCATGCTTCCTTTTCCACCTGCGGTGTTTCGCAACCACAACAACCACCTCAATTTTAATCACACTGAGGAGTAACACCTATCTTTTATGACTGTTCTTTGCTATTATTCATACCAGCAAGCTCAGGAAGAGCCTGCTAAAATACTCACAAATCTTTCCTGTCCTAAAGTTATTTCAATTATGTTACAGTTGACATATAAAATGTTCCCCTTCTGTAGTGCACGTCAATAATGCTAATTCCTACAATAGAATGGAGTTTGCTCCTATACCATCATAGCATTACTGCAGCAGCAATGTTTTGAAGACAGTAGACAACGTTAGTGGAGAAGGAAAATACTCATTAGAGTGGCTAACAGAAGGGGACAAAACAGAAGAGTTTTGTGGCACAGAAATCCTTTTTAGTCTAAAGCAAAAAAAAAATTAAAAATGCCTGAAAATATCAAAACAAGCACTGAAATTGCAGAACCAAAAGTGATCTAGAATATGCAATTTGCCAGATAGGTTTTTGATGTCCAATAATACTGCTGTCAAACTACTGTAACACAAAAAGGCAGGAAAAATAAAGACCATTTCCTTGAGTCAAAATATTTTTTCTACAACTCAAACATGAATCAACCCAATTTCACTGAAGGAGGCACAGGATTTTACCTAAGTAAAACTAAAAGTTAATTTTCATTTTTTCATAGGCAAAAAGGCAATATCTCTGTCTTCTGCTGCACAATATATCCAAGATGTGAGGAAACACATGTTTGAATGATACATCCTTTTCCCTTGATATTGTAAGGAAAACCAGCAGAATAATAATTTCCTCCTTCAGCATCACCACTAACATTTTCCACTCTCCATCTCAGGATATTCCTACAGTGCTGGTTCCTAGACTGCTGACCTATCTTGTAATCTAGAATATTTCTAATCTCCTAGGAAATGTATTAAATTACTGCTTGCAGGTATCAGGTGTAAAAGGATCTACCAAGTAAGTCCTTCAATTTTCTAACCCCACTTCCTTTGAAACAAACAGAGTAAGTGCTGTTCACTGTTGTAGCAGTAAGTTTAGATGCTAAACGAAAGAAACATAAAGATGGACAGACCATTCCTACTATATGTAACAAGAAAATACTACATTATATAGCAAGGCTTCCAAAAACATCTTTAGGAAGACTATCTTAGATGGCCGCTTTCAAAAATTATCCTGTGGGTAAGTACTGGATTTTTCACCATTTCTGTGTGTATTCACCACTGATATAAAAACCCTAAACCAGCAACATCTGAAAATATTGTAAGATTTCTGCTTATAAGTCCCAACTCAAGAACCCTAGGAAATGTAGATGCTTTAATCTTAATTTAACATTTTGTATAATACTAGAAATGCATAAAAACTCTTCATATTCTGAAACATACTAAGACAAAAAATTGATTTAGTTTTGAGAACAATTAAACCCCCTCCCACAATTAGTCTGAAGTCTTCCCGATATTAATTTCAACAAACTTTAAAGCATTTGTCCCCTACAGATATAGAGTCTGAATTTATTGATCCACCCCCACTCAAGAATCTTCATGACCTGAAGCAATGTAAAATTAATGTGACAAACAGTAAGTTTAGAAAAGGGACTGGTTTTGCCAAGCTCGTTTTACTGACATTTTTTTAGCTTCCTCTTTTAGTAGCTTGCAACTAACATAGCAGATCATACTGCCCCATCCCAACTCCAGGGAATCGAATCTGTTGTTACAAAGGATGAGGATAAAACAATTAATTGTCCAGTTTCTTCCTTAAGGCGTGCATCATAAACCAAAATAACTGTCTCAAAGCTCCAACTAGGTAGATCTACCTAGGAAAATACTTTTCAGTAACGCTACTCTTACTTTAACAAAAAAGTAGCAAAGATGCAATGTGTCAAATAGCCAGCAACTATAAGACAACAACAGAAACTATCTTCCAATGATAATATTTATGTCATCTTCTGTTTAGGCTTTCAGAAGAATTTACAAGAGCAGTAAAGGTAACATACTCCTGAAAATACAGAGGAAAATGACAAAAAAAAAAACCAACCCCTTTTTCTAAAAGCACTGGAATTCAGGATATGGCTCCTGGTCAATTTTCTATCCAACAGGTTTTCAACTGTGCTAGAGCTGCCAGCCTTCTGAGTTAATTCCAGAACTATGCAACTCGGTAACAAAACACTTGTGAGAGCACAGTATATCAAACAATGCCAAGACAGAGATAAATAGCGTGGTCTTACTTAAAGTGAGAGAGTGAACTGGCTTTAAACACAATAAAAACAGAAATAATCTTCAGCTACAGAGCATCTGCCAAACAAATGAGAGAAGGAAAAAGTCCTTTATGTGCTTTAACAGCATACAAATAGCCTAAGATAAAAAAGACCCACCACATTATAAGGGACATGAATACAAATATTTGAAATGGATCTATTTTACAATATTGATGGCAGGTAATTTTGAATTCCCAAGCTACAGTCACAATTCAAGTCAGTCCTTCAGGATCTTTTTCCCCCACTTCTCTCTTAGGCCTCAACCATTAGCACAGAACACACACATCGACAAAAATCTCTAAAAAGCACAGAACAATCCAAAAATATACATGAGATTTTCAACACCCATCTTTGCTTCCCTCTGTAGCCCTCACTGAGACACATAAAATTTCTCCTAGAGCAAAGGACCCTGAAAATGTGTATGCTCAGGCCAGGCTGGAGGCAGGCAGACCACTGACTCATCTGCAGCCTGGCCAGGATTATGCCAGCACACAGGACCACTTATGCTGTAAATCCTCTCCTCCTTGGGCTGGTGCAGCATGTCCCTGCACGCCTGGTGTGCAGGGCAAGCAGCACTGCAGCGTCTCTGCTCCCTTTCCCTTCGGCACAAAGGGATAGGAGAGCTCTGATGGGATACTGAACCCCTTGGAAAACTGAAATTTACTCTTTCCCGAGGATACTGGAGCAAGAAACAAGGTGAACAATTAGTTTCTGAGATCACATGTGTTGTCCCTGAGCTGCCCCACAGTCAGTCTAACACCATGCTACACTGTCGTGCTGACTACATCCAGCAGAGCTCTGCAAAGAGTGCACTGGAATGACTGGAGTCACCAAGCCTCTTTGGTGTGAGTAGGGTGGGTGGAGGAAGGGATGAGGAACAGAAACTAAAAATTTTTAAAATCCCAATAAAATTACAAAAACTCAATCTCTCTCCTTCTCAGCAACCAAAAGATCAAATGTCACCAGATGATGAGAAAAAAAAAAAAAATCATTCTCTAACAGTTACTGGCAAAGGGAAAAAGCAACCATTTATTGCCTGCCAACAAGGACTAGCTAGAAAATGAGGATTTGGGTTTTTACTCCTTCCTATTGCATTTTTCCTCTTGCCAACCAAACCAATCCATTTCCTGCTCCATCCCAACTAGGTCTATGACTACTTTGGACTGACCACTAGTCCCCATCAGCACATTTCACACTTTGCCTTCCTTCTTTTCATTACACCTACTCAAGCTAACCAGCCACAGTAGTTTGACTGTCAACAAGATTTACAGGTCCCTGAAAACCATAATCTTCTTTCTTCACATCCACTTTCAGATGATACAACTTTTCTTTACATAAATCATTTCCCACATACAAATTTGTAAGACATTCAACTTGCAAAGACTCTCTTTCTTTGCTCAACCTGTCTTTTTAATATCAGACTCACTTTCCCCCTTCTCTTCCCCCTTCCTTTAGATACATGTCTCCAAATTTAAGATCCAATTATTTTCAGAATCCTCAATGCACACTTTAGAATGGGAGTGGCTTAAGTGACATATGAAGGCTTTCCCACTTTCAAGCTTAGATAAATCTTTTCCAGTTAAACCTACCAAATTAGAGGGACGCCTGTTTTATAATTCTCAGCAGCAGCGAGCACAGCATTCTCCTTACGCTTATACACTCACATTTGAGATTACTTCAAAGACTTGTTCCTTTGACCTCATGGAGTTCTGAGTGCAAGATACAGCACGTCTGAAACAGCTGATACACCCTTTCAACAACAAAATAGTTATTGCAGATAATTAAACAGATGTAAGAGAAGGGCAGGTCTGGTATCGGCCTTTTCAAATCTCCAGATTAATCTCAACATCACCAGTGCAACTGATGTCAGATCTGCAAGTGAGTCCTAGATTGTCTTTCTCCTTCATTTAACAGCTTATAATATGCTGACAAGACAGGTACCAGAGTTGATCTTCTGAATTGGTGATTAGCAACTGGGCAATTCAATGTAAGCTTTCATTTTTCATAACGATAGAAATAAATTTGTGCAGTATTTTTAAGGAGTTCAACATCTGTTAGAATTGTAAATACAAAGAGGGATAAAAATATGCACATTTCTGTATCTGTTGCTGAATCAGACATGATATGATATGCAATTAACCATGTAAGACAATGGATTTTCATCCTGTGCTTCTTTTATTCAGTGCTTTGATGGAGAAGTAGACTCACTAAAAGACATGCACAACTTTTATGTATCAAGAAGCTATCAAATCTGTAACAGAAGCTTGCTTTGGACATTTTTTTCTAATTTCCAGAAACTAGCTTAAGTAAGAAATTAATTGAAGAACAGGTTCTCAGTTGACACAGTAATAGCAAGATTTCCAACTTGAAATAAACTACCAAAACACTACCAGGACTACATACATAAATGAATTATTACTTGGGCTGGTAAATCCTTTAAATTTGTGTGGTTCCTGGACTGGTGTGGAGAGGCTGCCAACAGGTAGCAGTTTAAGAGTTGACTATTTCCATGGCCTTTTTTATCCCCCTCATTTCAAAACAGCTGGAGCACAGGCTGTTGACCAATATGCCTTATTTAATTTTTTTGAAGAAACAATGAACAAAACACTCAGCAAAGCTTATATTTTGTTACAGAACAGCAAGTTCAGGGACTTCAGGACTCCGTACAGGAAGGAAGAACACTTTTGAGAGCTGGTGAAGGCTGAACATGCTGTGATCTTGCAGAAGCTAAAAGCTTGACCTATTGCCCTCTGCCCAGGAGTGATCAGTCAGTTCTGAAAAATTTTAGGAACTCACCCTCTGCCATAAAATAGCTCTTCCATGCCATATCCATGGAAGAAATGGGCCTGAAATTCGACCAAGGAAAACAAGATTTCTTTAGGATTCCTCGTTTGCTACAAGTCCTCCACAAATAAAGAAAGAAATTGAGTCAGACAAGCCTACAGGAACCTCCACATTTCCACGTGGACATTCCTGCATGTCCATGACACCTTTACAACCCAGCACAAAAACTGATATTCAAGATGACAAAAAAAGTCTCTAGACTGCTTCGTTAGTGAAGACAAACCTTCATTAAAGACTGTCTGGTTATCCAACTCTTGCTGGGAGGAATTAGATTACCTTTATCAACCTTAGCTACACAGAAAAGCTCTTTCATTTGAGTGTCTCTTGAAGTGCATTTTACCAAAGGCTATATCCCAGGTTAATTAAGAGCATGCAACTGAAAATAGTTTGCTGAACTAGCAGAAAAACAACTCAATAAAACAGCTTCACCTCCAAAAAAGAGACAGATTCTTCTGGCACTGATTTTATCTGAATTTGTGTTTTGGTCTTCACAGATAGGAAGCAAGATCAGAAGCTTCTGCCACCTTACCCAGTCCTTGCTGGCAAACATTCCCCTGCCTTAAAAACACATATCAGAAGTCCTGGGGCAGATTTCTGGTTTGTGCTCTCATCTTTCAGTACTTGTTCTTCTGAAGGAGCGCTGACTGTTCTCATTGTGGATGCCTGCCTGCAGTCTTCATAGAAATTATGATAATCTTCTGCACTACTCTCAGGACAAGAAAGGGTGAGCTCTTATTTTCAGTGGAGACTCCCTTCTGGAAAAAAAATCTAGACCTAGGATAAAATTTTAAGTGGTTTCACCGCTGTGGGCTCATACAACTGTGATCTTGCAGGTGGATTAAAAGATGGAGCTCCATGTGTCAATTCCTGTAAAGTTTACAAGAGTAAACCTCTAATCATTCAAGATCCCTCTTAAGTCAAGGTCTTAACAACCTGCCCTCTTAAAAGAAATAATTCTCCTGACTGTCTCCAAGAGACAACAAAGAGTGAAAGACAGAGGAAAGCAGATGCCAGCTTTCCCTTTCTTGCAGTATGAGAAGCAGCAGGACAGGTCAGTTGGTCAAACTGCAACAATAAACTCAGCATTCCTAATAGGGAACGCTTTTTACTACACATGGCCTGTGAGAACACGGGGAAAGGGAAAAAGGTAAATTTGAATGGGATGTCAAAACTACCTATAACTCACCTACCAAAAAATACATTGGAGAAGTTGATAACATTCATATTTGTAAAGCTAAGTCAAGCTTGATCAGAAATCAAGCACTATATAGCAGTTTTTGCCCACATCTGCCTTCTCTGGAGCCTATAAAGTATCCAACAGTCCAGTTGAGACCAGTCTCAGAGGCTGCACAATGCATCAGACAGAGCCAGTATCTGACTCAACAGATTGTCTAAACCAAATCTTAATAAAACCAACCCAAAACAACTTCAATGTTGAATCTTAATGAAATTCTACATCAAATACTTGCAAAAAATACAAAACATTTTTCCCTCAATAACGAAGATGTGCCCTTTGCATCGTAATGTGGCAAAACAATGACTATTTTCACAGTGTGACCCTTTGCTTTTTCATTAATAAAACTGAATAAGCTTACATATACATGCTTAGATACAAGGGGACGACCCCCACAAAGGTGCTGAAATACTAGGATGCATCATGGGAATATATACTTTATCTGAGAACAAGTTAAAGATGTTACTGAAGTTCAGTATTTGGGTTAAGCATTTATTGCTATAAAAAAAAGCAAGAAAAGGAGGGAAGGACCTTAAGGATTTGCAGATTTTAAAGAAAAGGGTTTCGAAAACACAAGGAAAGGGAAAGGTTCCATATTGAGACCTAGTGCTAAAATGTGTATTATTAGCAGTATTTCAGATGCTCAACCTGGAGCCTACTAAGGTGGGAGGGGGGAGGGAGAAGAAATACTTCTACTCCTTTGAAGTACAAGACAACACCACATTCCTCTCAGTAGCGTGTAGGTGTTGCCACTTGCATTCTGGGGAATCATACCTAGCCCTCTGGTCAAGTTTTCTGTTGTTCACCTTTGCCTCCCCTGAGACTGAATCTCTTCAGAGCACACTGGTCATGACTGCACAGTACTGTACCCATTTCTGTGTCCCCTTCAGTACTGAAGTGCTCCAATGGTCTCACACTTATTTATCACCTCTTTCCTGTGTTTTCAGCTCACTCCAATGAGTCTAAAATAATTGAAGTTACCACCACAAGAAACGGGATATGCCGCAGATTCTGGCAGAACATGAAGTGATGGTTGAAAGCAACCTTTGGGCTGGGGTGCAGCGAGGCACTTACCCAGAGACAACCTAGGAGCAAGTTATTGTTTGGGTTTAGAGCCTAGGAAGGACAAGGCAGTTTACTTTCATGGCACCTGAGCATAACCGAGACGTTTCCAGTTCTGTATTCACCAGTCTTTAAAAACGCTTACCTTTTCGGAATAGTTCTTGAAGGCTCTCTGCACTTTGATTCAAAATAGCCCATATTTCCTCTTCTTGTAGTGGTCCCCCCCGAACCTCCAGAGCCTCTGCTAGTGACACATGCATGTTACCTGGGAAATAAACAGACTGATGTAAGCCTAAATAACACTTTTCTTCTCCTTGCATGCAGTATTCAAGTGATGCCTTTTCCCGGTCTTAAAATCAAGAGTCATACATGGTTAGAAGGGAAAAAGGGATTTTACCTTGGTATTTATTTGAAGGATCCTTAGGTGCACACGTCCAGCTGGAATGCACCCCAATGCACACCACAATGCCCCCCCAGAAGATCTGGTATAACATTATAGGTTTTACTAATTAGCATATCTATCAAAGATTCCCCACTGAGAGGCTCGAGTGAGCTCCCCTCCTCAAGGAACCTTCCCCTGGATGGGTCTATCTCAGTTTACAGAATGTGTTCTGGAGAGGACCTTGGGGTCTGGGGCATTTTGATCCCTAACTACAAAGCTTCTAAAATGTTTGTTAAGCTAGGAGACTTAACAAGTCCAAGAATGTAGGCAAAAAGCCACTAAGAATACGGAAGTTATAAAAAGGTATAAAAGGGGTATACAAGAAAAGGCAAAAAATCATCATGGCATCACAAGTAGCAATAACCCATGTTCAACCCTTAGTCACAAAAATTCTCCAGCATTAACAGAACCCACCAAATATAAATAATACAAAATGTTCACTATGACGATAAAGAATTTTGAGCACCTACTCCAGAAAAACTCAGGCTAAGAAAATAATGATCTATATTAATGTTGTAGACTCTACATCAATAAACTCAACAAACTGGCATCAATCCATATGCTATGGGCAAGAATTTGCTGTGTTTATAAAGATGACAGATCGACCAGTAGTTACAGGTTTATTAAAACAAATCAGCTATTAACACAGATTTTGACAGGTTCAAGTCAGTGAAGCTGTTGGTAGGAAAGGAAGCTCTTCTTCCTTTCACAAGGTTGTTTATAGTATCTCACGACCATATTATGAGAAGCACTACCAGCAAACATGTACACAAGCAAAATAGCTATGGAACTGATAGTGAACTCCTTTGTTCAGCTTCTCCTTGCAGTTAAAAAAAAAGTAAAACTGTTAGTCTACTTATTACCTCCCCAGAAAACAAATCAAGGTTTCCTTCCCTGGATAAACCCTGGAGGTTATGCTTCAATATTTTTTCAAAGAGCTAAACCATTTTGACCATACTACAATATAATGTTCTGCTGTCCAAAACCATCTTGAAAACTGAAGAACGCATCCTTAAATATTCTGGCAAAGTCAAAGCTTCATCCGTTTGAGCTCAGAGCAAATAACCCATGTGTCTACTTAATTACTCCAGCTTTCTATGGAATGTTCTCAGACTGAGCATTCATGCCAGTTTATATTTCTGATTAGGATGCAGCTGCAGTGGCTTCTTTCTCTGCTTCTCTCCAAACCCCAGAGAATAAAATCTTGAGGCAGTGAGCTGTAGTAAGAGCCTAAGGTGTACTGTCAGTCATCACTGGTAAGGTTGTTATGTCTCAAAGGCTCCAAAACTGCTGCTGGAAATGGAAAATACAGTTCCACAAGCAATGCTCATTGCCTGGAGATCAGTAATTGGTATCAACAGTTTTAGATGACCCAATGGTACTGCTGGAGGCTCCTCCCCCTTCCTTTAAATCACCTACCCAGAGCCTCCCCATCACCACACAATCCCGGCTCAGGTGTATGGATACTAACTCATAGATATTAACCTAACAAATTTAAAGAGGGACAGGCTTACAGGCTATATTTAGTTTCCCAACTGTCTAGGCAGCTTCATGCCTTCCATGTGTTTTTACTTACAGATAACGAGGCTTATACACATATAATGGCAACATAAAAGGCTGAATACCCTATAGTTTCTAACTGAAAACATGGGTTTTGACAATACTTGCTATAATACTAGCCTTTTCACCTAGAATTCCATACTACTACTGAAAAATTACATATTGCTGGCTACTTTTCAGCACAGCTTATTTTTCCTTATTTCACAACTTCCCAGTTTCCAGCATTCTATTACTGTGCGTATTTACTAAGCCAGATATAGTTTCAAAAATAAATGTTCAAAAGTCATCAACAAAAGACAATGGAAGGGAAAGCAAAATCAGATCACATTTAAAAGAAAGATGAAATCTGAATTCCCAAAGAGAAAAATAAATAAACCATTAAAAACACAAAGGTAGGGGCCAACACAGACTTGCAGTAAATGGATGGAAAAGCAGAAACAAGTGTGTTTCGAGTCAGCATGATATTCACATACAGCTGGCACAGAGCGAGTGCCTGGTCTATCATCTGCTCTAGGAAATTCTGTCATTTCATGCCACTGTCTCAAATTGCAGCATGTACATCTAGAATCAAGCTATCTGGATTATTCAGATTAAAAGATCTCATCTTCTCCTAGGGACTAAAAACACATGAACTGCAAATGAAAACTTTTTGCGACAAATATTTTAAAGGAGTATGCTGAGCATAACACCAACAATAACACCCTTTTCCCCATCCTGAAAAACCCTGAATCTTTTCAGCTGTGATTAAATAGTGTGGACTGTTCTGTAGCAGATATAAGCCAATTCCCTATTTAACAGCACAACAGAGACCATAAGCATGTCTGCTGAAACTCCCAAACACATTACATCCACAGCAAAAGAATCCTACAGCAAACAATTTCTTGATCACAGTGAGAAGCATACGAACATACACACCCAGCCCTCAGCTGTAGCAGTGCAACCAACAAGATCTGCTTGCATTTTACAGATACTAGGAGCTTGACAAATAAAAATCAGACACACAACACACCGAGCCCAAACCATTTCAAACTGATTTTGAAAGCCCGAGCAGAATCCATCACAAAACCAGTCATTACAAGCACAGCCACATGCAAAATGCCACAAGCTGGGATTTGAGTGGGATTCTCATTGAAGCAGATCTGTTTCAGTAACTTTTTGGTAACTTTCTCTGTAACTTTTCTTCCTCAAAATTATCTTTAGCTGCAGTGCTTTTCTGCCTCAGCAATGAGCCGACCAACAGGCTAGTTATGAGGATTAAAGAACCTCCCACAAAGTGGTTCTCTAGCACGGAGGAACTGACTGAGGCAAGCTGGGGTGAAGCAGTTGGCAGGAGAATGCAAGGCCAGGTTTCTCCACCCGGACAGCGCAGCTGTTATCAGCCAGGCACGGATTTGCAGCTGACAGTGGGAGTGCCTGGCACAACACATATTTCTCCCCCACCAGTTTGTTTGTGTCAGATGTTTTTCACAAGAAGATATTTGTAGGAATGCTAACGTTTACAATGCACAACTCTTCCAAATTTGCTGTCTCCTTAGATTCTGGGAACCTTCAACAGTGCGTGGTTCTATGAGAATACAGAAACCTAAATGCTCAATACATACAAAGGCTTTTGGTTCTATGCAATACCTGGACATTATGATAAACTGCAACATAAGGACTATATTGAGTAATTTTTCTATGGGAAAAACATTTAAAGTTTTCATAGAATACCATATCAAAATTTTTTAGCGTTCCAGGTTGACTGGCAAAGAAATTTAGATGCACTGGCAGAGTTCTCTGTGGACTCTTAGCTCATGTCAGGCCATTTTTCTTGCAGTGAGTCATCTCCCTGCCTCCTCTTTATCTAAGGAAAGGAAGATCTGGAATCCTGTGCCCTGTTCCTTTCACTCCTTGTAACAAGAATGGACAGATTAAAGAACATTGAAAGGTGCACCTTACAAGGACGAGTTGACTTCCCTTTTTCTTGGGACAGCGTTATGATGGTATCTTAATATGAAGCCACACAGACACTTGGCTGGAGATGGGATTGGGGTAGGCAAGTCACAGGGTTAGGGGGTATGAACTCCACATGAACTGCTAGGGCATGGATAATCCATACACCCAAAACTCAGACGAGATCACAGCCACAGCATGTCCAAACAGGGACATTCTCACAGCGGAGAGCACAACACAGTGTAGGAAGACAGTGGACAAATTAAAATAGTTAGTGCTGGAGGTGCATAGACATGAACCTGACAGGTTGCTTGTTGCTTGAAATTCTGGGGCAGAATTTCCTCCCAGACCACACAGGAGTACTATTTCCACAGGAAAGGAGTTGCATCATGTGGAGGCAGCTTTTATGCTCCAGGACAAGAGAGTAAATTCAGGTGTAAATCATTTGTATTAACAAGCTCTGAGTGCAATTTCTCGGCACCACTCAGCCCTAAGCCATGCAGGCAGCACAGTCACAGGGAAAAATGCTGCCTAAGCCAGAGGCCTCTCCCATATCTCAGACACTTTTTAAAAAGAGCCTGTCTGCCTTATGAGGACCTCCCTCTAGACAGACAGCTGACACACTCCCCAGTGGGTGGGATGGGGCTTTGTCTCTCACCTGAAAACAAGCTCAGTGACCTCTTCGCTTTTAAAAGTCTCATTTTAAAGTCCCAGCAACCCATGTTAAAAGCACACCACCTATAGAGCACCCAGACAGTGCCAGCATGGCCCATGAGGCAGCCTCCCACTTGCTCTGTCCCAAGTAAGAGGGAAAACACAACAGGAGCAGCCCTTCACACCATGTAACTCCATCAAAATGACTCTCTGCAAGGTATATGCTTTTTCCCCTACCACTTACAAAGTCTTCACAACACCTCACTTTTTAATTACTTATGTATGCAGAACAGAAGTTAAATGCTCAAAATTGTCATTTCTCCCAACCACCACCATTTTTCCTTATACAATTTAAATTTGAAATTGAAGGTCTCCAACAGCAACAAAGAATTAGGAAAATTTTAATGGCCTGTTCTTTCCAAATTTTATTGAACTGCCACCAGACAAAATATTAAGAAGCTATTGCTATAACTGTGATTATTAAAGACTCTAATACAGTAATTTTTGTCAAAAAGTTCCTAAAAACAGATTAATAGTCAAAAGGCTAAACTGCTTCAACTTGGTGTTTCAGTTTTAGTAACACATATCCCTTGCTTTTTTCCTCACCTTGAGCATCAACATTTTTCGTCAATAACTTCAGAACAAAAACTTTTGGTCAAAAGCTGTGCTTTAACATCAGCTAACTGCAATGCCTGGACTACCCCATACTACTTGATATTTCATAGGGATATGATGTGAAGAAACATGAAAAGCAGCTGCTCTAGGCATCCACGCTGCAGGTGCTTTTAGATGTGCAAGAAGCAGTGAAAAAAATCTAGAATATCAAATACTGTTAGAATTTCTAGATAATCACATAAAATACTCTGATATTAATTTTTACCCTTTGACAAAATTTAAAACAAGTAAGAGAGAGCAAGAAGGCTCTATATACATACAAAATACTTTCTGTGGAGAAAAAACCCACCTCATTTGTCCCATAGAAAAAACACTGTTAGCTGACCTTAACTGTCCTGAATATGAGCAATATTGCTCCTTGCTCCACAGAGACAATTAGGGAAAAAGTGGCAGGTTCTGAGGAGACTTTCTCTTAGAACATAAGCCAAGAGCCCCTTCTTGGCCCCTCCTCTGTAGATATAAATGCCTGAAGCCAGAAATACATTTAACAAGACAATTCTATCCAGAGAACCTCTTAAAATTCACCTTTCTTATGCCGTGATTAGCTGCCTGAAAATAAAACCCTGACACTTTCATTCAGCACTCACTGAGCATGAAGTGCTCTCTAAAAGCACTCGACAGGCACTGAACTGCAGCTAGATCTGGACAGTTTGGAAAGTCTGGTCTCTCCCATTTCAGAACCTAAGCACCTTAAGTCATTACCATGCCCTGTAATTTCAGAATCCTGGCATCTATCCTATTTATTTACATTGGCCCACACCTTACACCCCCGAACAAGATCTGGACTACATCTACCAATTAGTTTATCCCCAATACTACTGTTGCTGAAACTGGGCTGAAGTGCAGAACCCTGGAGCCAAATTAGAAAGCTTGCACTTCAGTAGTCTTTGAAACCTTATTTTCAAATACACACATAAAATGTGGTTTTCCTATGGCTGCAAGTCCAATTTGCATAGACTATCCAGAAAATAAGGCATTATTTGCAAATAGTCAAGTCAAGCACGCAATCAAGTCAAATACACAAGCTAATCAAGTCCACTGTGCTTCAAGAATTTTTTTCTTTTAGAGTCTTGCTCTCGAGTTAATTACTGCACATTATTCTCAATTAATGTCTTGAAGGACAACAAAACAAACCCTTGTGTCACAACCACTTTTTTCATTTCTCCTATAGATACAAAGAGGGGACAAACAGCCCCACAAGATCCAAATACCATCTCCCCCCTGTTTTTTCAAGTATTTAAAGAGCTGCCAGAAACCAGGTGAACCAAAATTTTTGTGAAAAAAACCCCACACTTTCATGGTGCTTTTCATTTAACCTGTGACTTGACAATAATATTACCTCAGCACTATTCCTTTTCACTTTTCAGAGGTCAGCAGAGATTAGTATTACCACCCAAGTATTTCTCCCCTCCTCCAGTTATGGAACAGATTAGCTTCTTCCACTCCCATTTTTCCCTCCATGTTCTCCTCTTTCTCCCCCATAGGCAGACAGGATGAAATGCAAAACAAAAATCTCATGCTCCTGGGCAAATCCTCAACCTACACCAAGAAAATTTCTTTAAAACTGCATTTCCTCTTCAAACTGATAGCTTGCTGCTTGAGCTCAGACCTCCCAAATAAGGAACAGAAACTAGCTCAAATTTATGAGAAAACACTATATGAAAACACTCCCAGAAGTATAAATGAATTTTATTTGAACATACACAGATGATCAGATGAAATGTTAGCAGTTTTCCTCCCAAAACCTTAAATTGGTATTATATTCCCATATCTGGAAGACAGAGGAATGTGACATACTGAGAATCTTGGCTTGCACCTCCAGGACAAGCAGTGTTTATTTTACTCAAAAAGTGCTTGCTTTCTTTCCTGGAAGGTGGAAAGAAATCAGCTTTTGGTATTGGCCTGAACACACAATGGGAGACAAGCAAGGGTTAGTGTTGACTCCCTCTTTTGCTCTTCTGTCTCCATCACCAGAACCAGATAAACTTGTTTATCTGAAGCTTCGTGTTAGGCAAACTAGTAAAGCCAGTCCAAATTGTATATAATGATCATGAAAGTCATGTTTTCTAGGCAACTGTAGAATGCTTTTTTATACATGAGGGTAGCTGATGCTTCACATTTGATATTAAAATTTTATTCAGAAGAGTATATAATTATCACTACAAAGTAAGCTTAATCCACATAAATCGTAGCATGACTCTTGTATCCCTCTCTTTGTTTAATTGTCGGTGTAAGATTCTTGGGCAACTCCCTTATTTTGCTGTTGATCTGCTCCACCTCGGAGAGGGCACGTCTCCTTGATGCATTTCTCATACTTGCAACTTTCATTTTAATTGCTAAGCAGGAGCAGAAGACCTGTGACTAAGGCAAGCTTTAGGAAAAAAAAAGAAATTTCAGGACTACAAAGCAGCTTGGCAATAGTGACACTTTTCAAACAGCACATGAACCAGTAACACCCTTCTTCACATATAACAAATTAAACCCTTCTAATGACCTGATATAACCACAAGCAAAAAGGTATCTTACTACTGACAGCATAACTTCACGATGGAGTGATGATGTGCTGTCTATCAGACAAAAGGCACTAAGAATGGCACCTCCAGCTTTAGTCCAGCAGTTATTCCATTGTTGCATGCAAGAGCCATGCATTCCTCACATACTCTAAAAAGGTCATGACTGAAGTCTGTCCTTACTCACTCACAGCTCTCAGCACAGCTGAAGAGGGAATGAAAGCTTTTGTCAGGGGAGCAGAAATAGTAGCAGACAACTGATTTAAATGTCATGGAGCCACTAGAAAGCATTATTCTAAGTCATTAAGTACTACTTCCCACCATCTGTGACATTCTAAAGCTTTCTACAAATAAAATACTGGGGCTTTGGTCAGCACATCAAGGGAGCAGTGACAATTACTTAGTACAGTAAGTGCTTTTTCATTCACTGCAACATTATTTTATAATTATATTGTAATATTATTCATAACCAGTCCCCAATGTTTGAGAAGAATAATGCTCAAATATTTAACACCAAGATATAAATTACCACAGACTAGAAATTCAGTGACTCTACCAATAAGTTTCACTAATGGATCATCTTACTTTAGAGTAGATTTTTAAAAGCTTAGCTTAAGGCCTCTCCATGGTAATGAGGTGATACAGCTTTTACTATATCAGACAAATTCTCTAGTACCAAAGGGCTCAGATTCTGCAGATGCTAACTCTTTCAGTCTCAGTAACAGAGAATGTATCTTCCTTTAAAAATGCCTTTTCTTGGTAAGATGGCCCCTTGCTGTAATGTAAATAATCAGTGTCATAAAGGTAGCACAATTTCTGGATCAGCAAGAAATTAAGTCAAGTGAATAAGAGTTCTCTATTTTCTTTGATGTGACACTCGAAAAGTCCTTCAGAGAGGTACAAAAATATTACATTAATGTGCTATAATACTGAGGGGGGGAGGAGGGAATCAGTATCACCCACCAACCTTAGTAATAAAGAAAAGTGCTGGGTTGTTTGCAGTATATTTGTAAATAACATAGAAGTCAACATACACTTAACAGGTATAAAGACTGACCCTACCATATATTATTTCAAAGCCTGACTTTAATCCTACATATTCACATCCAGTCCTTCCATAAATGGCTTTTTAAGCTTTTCAGGTGAGTAAACTGCATGGTTCTCTTGGGTTTTGAGATTTCTTCCCCCTGTGGGAGAAAAGGTGGATCTGAGCAAAAAAATCTTTGTCAGCCTCATATATTTGACTATCAGACATTTTGGAGAAAGAAGTTAGCAGAAAAGATAGCATCACTATGGCATATCAAAGCAGTTTTTCCATAGTTAAAAATGACCTCATGTACGGTACTTGGGAAAAATGCACTGGATTCAGAAAGAAGTGCTGTGTTCTTCATTTGAAAGCAGCACCCTTGCACACTCATGAGAAGAAAGAGAGCTGCTGACTTGTGTACTCCAGAAAAAAGTCCTGGTATTCAAGGACAGTTCCTACTAGCAGCTACCTCACATGTCCTGCCTGGGAAGGAAATAATATTCAATAATGGAGATAAAACTGGCTGAATAACAGAAGCAAGTTTGAAAATGACATCCACCTGCATCTGATTCCTCCAGCACTGCTTTACCTCAGGTGCATACAGGTAAAGAAGCTGCAGTGCTACAACACAAGGATTTTTTTGTTTAAGCACACATTTAATTTGAGTGCTAACAAACTCCCACGTGGATCACCCCACATACCAATATTTCTACTAAACTGCACTTGTATGCTTTCTGCTATGAAAATTAAAAAGGAAAAAAAAAAAAAAATCCAATCAATTTAAAAGTTACTACCCAGCCAGCTGCAGCTACTCAGTTCTCACAAATACTCCAATGGCTTTCTTACCCAATGCCCTAAGCTGAACTACATCCTCACACACATTTTTTCTGCCTGTGACTTAGTGAAAATAGTTGATGAGAGTCCAAATAATTACTGATGGAGAAAGATCATCTGGAGGGTCTACGATGCACCAAGTCTTCAGTCTTTGATGCCCAAAAAAGTAATATTCCCAACTCCTGGAAAATTTAGATTTCCTTAAGCAATTACATATGCTCTACAGCACAAACAACACCACAGACACACAGAAGTTGCAGCAGAAAAAAAAAAAAAAGTGTGTTGCTTTCTCATACAGTTATGATTTCTTAGGTTCATTTTTGTGAAAAAAGAAAAAAAAAAAAAGGGAGATATGGCATAAGGAACAGAACTTTACAAGGTCTGCAGATAGATGACACCATGGATATCTTATCTGTGAACTCACCTGTCTGGGAGTAAAGCTATTATTCACACAAGTGATGACTAATTATTATTGTGAAAGTCTGAATTTCTAGCCTGAAAAACAGACAAGATGGAACAGAGGCCTACATTTTAGCTGTCAAGAACTGTACACACAAGAAAATCCATCTCTAGGACCAAGGCATAAGCTCAGAGATACCTGCTCTGCTCTCCTGTAAGTTGAAATAAAGACTAATTCAAGCACAATAGCAAATATCAAGTCTTATTCAGAGAGTACTGCATTTTCTCCACACTTCTGTAACAGAAAAAGAAAAGTAACTTTGCTCTCAGGCAGAGAGAGAGTCTCTCTACTCAGACATGGTAGTACAAGGCATGAGATTAATACTTTTTATATGCACCAAAACACAATTCAAAATGTCTGCAATATCCTCCTATTAGGTGTGAAAACCTTTACAAAGATTTAAGCAGGGGGAATCAGTGACTAATCTTATAAAGCAACTTCATACACTTCCAACTGAGAACCATAACTCACAATAATACCCTGTTCTCACCCCGATACCTCATCAGGAAACATGAACACTCCAAGGGAATGGCAGAGACGCGAACAGGCAGCTGGCTGGATAATGAAGGCAAGCTGATCCTAAGGAAATGAGAAGCACTGGCAAGTGAGGTTACATACCTGGCCCTCTGCACTTTATGTCTGTCAGCCTTCAGGAAGGATGTGCTTTTTCAGGGCACACTCATGCTGAGGAAGCGTGTGCATGTCCCCACACGTGCATGTGTTACCCACTACCTATATAAAAAGTGTGTGTCCACTTGTGTGCACGCATATATTCCATATAGACCAACCACTTCCTTTTGCTATATTTTTCTGCTGAAGGACAAGAGGAAAACCCTGAAGGACAAAGAGAGTTACAAATGGGCAGGAACACCGATCTATTTTGAGAAGTCAACATTAACTACCTGAAAGCCTTGTTAGAGGGTCCCTAAAGCCTATTAAAGGTTTTGGCCAAGGCAGATTTAAGTAAGATTCTGGAAGCATTTGTAAAAACAGATTTGATACCAGCAGATGGGTTGCAACTCTAATAACAGACCTCCATCTGTCCAGAAACCAGCTCGCCACTCTACACACACGGTATTGCAAGTGTAGCATTAGCAAGTCTTAAAAGGTAGAACCATTTCCTGCAAAGCACTTCAAAAGTATCCATTGTCTTTATATACCCCTGTCCTCAGAAAAGACTTCACAGCACTTTCTTCTCTCCACAAACTTTGCAGAGAAAAAGCGACCTATTCAACTGCTACTTCTTGAAAGCACTTAATTGCTGTTCAAGCGATAGGAAAGGTATTTCCCTTTCCTGAACTGATGCTGAGCTGAAGAGCAGACTGTTGGAAATTGTCCTTGAACAGGACACATCTCAGTTTTTCACCTAGTAACTTAGAATCCATCTATGTAATGTAATTTCGGTGACCTACCAATAAGGTCCAACATGACCTACAAGAAACAGTTTTCAGTAAACCATTAATGACAAAAACCCCAACCGGATAATATGAGATACCAGACCTCTGAGTTAAATGCATACAGTGCAAACACAGAGCTTTCTTCTTCTGCCTAACATGTGCCTGTCCCAAGCCCAGAGACTGTTTCCACACCACAAGGTGATCATTTGTCCTCTCAGAATGTAGATCCCTTCTTTCTCCACTTTCTTCCATACTTATGCATAGAGAAATTAATTTAAGACTAAAGCCGTGCTCATTCTCTGCATACACACTCCTAACCAGTAACCAATTTGCAGGGCACTTAAAAATCTGAGAGCAAGCAGAAAACATGCTGTATATTCTTCCATGCTGGGAAATAGACCCAATTCCCAGAAAATAGAAGACAAGCTTTTACATTAAGGATATTATTCCCTATGGGGCCATAGAGGATTTCCCTAAATTCTGAATTATCTGCTGCTGGTGATTTCATATTTCAGTATTTCTCAAGTTCTTCGACTTCTCTGTTAAATCTATCACTAGCAGGGTCTTTAAGCACATTACCCACCACCTTCCTGCAAACACTGAAAAAATACTGGATTTTAAAGGCAGATTTCCCTTATCCAACCATCCATAGCTGATCCATTTCCTGCAACTGATACCATACATCAAAATTTACCTATTGTTTGCCCACTCATCTCTTTAGATGTGACATACACCAAGTACTGAGAACAGTACAGTCTGTGAGACAACTATTTAGCAGCACATCTAGAGATAGCCATCAGTTCAAAGATTCCACATAAAACATGAAGATTTTTGGTCATGGAAGCTTGATTTTTAAATGAGCTCTTTATGGAGGCCAAAACCTTACTGAGCAGCTTATACTGTCTAGTTTAAATCCTGCAATTAGGAGGTTTTAGCTCCAGATTAATTAGTAGACAAAGGCACTTGAAGACTTGGACTGCCTATGGTTAGAAAATCATGATCATCCTTCAAAACATGAGTTGACATAGCACATATAGCTTTGTGCCAAAATCATACAAGTTAATCAGAACCTGACCAGTTAACTTGAGTCCCTCAGCCTGTCACTCTGCTCACCGCACTTCAGAAAAATATATAATTATATACTGCATGATTCAGTAGGTGTTTATAACTGAACAATTGTTAAATTGACTATACTGCCCCTTGAACAAATTTCTTACACACACCCAATTTATGATTCATCTTAAATTCAGTGGTTACGCATGATTTATTCAGTCCTACAGCCACGATATTCTCCATGGCTTAACTGCCCTCAAAGGTGGTGTGATTATTAGTCCTTTTCCTGTTAGATGGGAAAACTTGGCATTTCTCTTTCAGAAGAGATTCATCTACTTGTTATTCCTGCCCAGCCTCAAATGCTTACCAAGCTTATGGTTTCTGAGCCAAGAAAGTGAATGGGATTTGGAGTGTGAAAAAGACCCTCACCACAAAGAACATAAGCTTCAGTATCACTTGACAGCAGCATGAAAAACCTGCAAGAGTGATTTCTACAACTCCTCAGCAGACCTTCCATGCAAAACACACTGCCTGATCTATAGCAAAGACAAATAGTCCATGTGGTAACAGATTTGATTTAGCTTCACACACCAGAATGGACAAAGAACTCCATCTGATCACTATCTGCACTCCATAATGTTTTGGTACTTGGAGAGATTACAGGACAGAACAAGCTACAGAAGATGGCACTGCCAAAAAAACAGGAAAAACAAGACAGCAGCACCTCCTCCCATGGCATAATATTAAGCCTGCTATCACCAAAAAAAACCCCCAGAGTTCTGGGAAGTTTTGCTTTGTCTGGATGATAAACATTCATATTAGAAGGACAAAAAGCCGTATTACACCCTTGGGCTGCATAACAAAGGCATATTAGCAGAAACTTTTCCTCTACAGGCCTAGAAACTGAGAGGAAAGTGATTCACAGCATCATCCTTCTTTCCTTTTCTCTGAAGAACATTCCTATGAATAGTAATGGGGGCTAGTCAGACTGAGAACATACACAGGTAATGCCCATGTACAAATTGTGTCTGCTATACTGGAACAGAACCAAGCAGAAGGTCACATTAATCTCTGAAGTCACTGGGCTGGTGAGAGACTAAGTGAAAGGACAGCACTTGAATCTTTTATTCATGCAACTGGACCAAAGGGAGTTAGACCAGTTGAGGAATGCATCAAATTTTGCTGCCTTCACAATCAATTTGACTATACCATGTACGACAGCTTAACTCTGTTACTGCATGGAGACCCAAGAGAACACTGACTACAACTGCCTAAAATAAACAGAAACACCAGACTGACATAAAAACAACAAAAAAATCCTCCCCTCAAAACATGAGAGCTCAAGTCTTATATAGTATAGTCGGCATACAATATACCAACTTTCATCCTTTCCATGTATGTCTAGAACTTTGACAACAATCCAAATTTTCTTCCAGTCCTGAATATAGTATTTCAATTTTATTCTTGCAAACTTAAGAAAATGGGTATGTTATTTAAAAAGCAATATTTACATTTTCAGTATACAAACAGCATAAACTCCTAGGAGAAAATTCAGCTTTTACAAAAAAATTTTCACAAATCTGTGTGAAAAAAAGCCATGGGCTGAACCTCTTCAACTCCTATTTCCATCTTTTATTGCTAACTAAACACTTTAGAGGTTATTCATTGATATATCACATAGAAAACTCATAAAAAACCACTTGGACAGCAGTCTGAAACAGATTTCAAAACTTTCAAATGTTTTACCAATAGTTTCAAAACATCCTCCCATAAACTTTGCTTACAAAATACTGAATTTGAATGATAGTTTATCAAACTGGACCAGTTGTACTGGTTTACCTCAGCTTGCATACACACTTACCTGAGAAAAAGTAGTGGCAGCAATCAGTGAGAAGCATCAAGTGCTCACCACTTACAGATATACCCAAATTGGTAGTAATGTAAAGAGGCAAGGAGGGAAGAAAAAAGGAGGGGAGAAACAAAACTTTACAGTCTTGAGAAGGAAATCTTAGAGACAGGAAAATGTATTCTCTTCTTAGTCCACAGTGGGAAGTTACCCATAGATTCCTCACTGTGAACAAAAGCACAGGAGCTGGAACCAAGACTTCATCAGAGAGTTGAGAGAGAAGAATGGAAAGAAAGTGCCTGCACTAAAGCACACATAGGCTGTGTGCTTTATTTAGCCAGGGAAGAAATACCCAGCTTACAGACAAAGGAGCAGTCAGGAACATTAGAAACTTTCACAAAAAAAAAAAAAAAAAAAAAAAAAAAAAAAAAAAAAAAAAAAAAAAAAAAAAAAAAAAATTAAATATAAATTAGAATTATAGATACCAAGCCTTGCTGGCAAAACTAAGGGATTCAATGGACCATTACTAATCAACTCCAGAAGAAATGTACTTTTTCCTCAAAAAATTGTTTTACCATTTGGTTTTACACTACTGACCCTTTTTCATCCACATACATAGATGCTGAATATTAACCCAGTTATTCAGGGGGAAATAAAGGCATAGAACTGTTTGCAGCCTGCATTTTAAAAGGTAGAGATTAAAATTTTGAGCTTTGGAAAAAATTTAACTGAAGACAGCTGGCAGTAACCTAGGTTTTGCTTCCTACCATGCTGATGAGTGACTTCTCCCATTTTTAAGGGATCTTTTACAATAATTACTTATATGGAAGTTGCTGTAAGACTTCACCCTTGATTTTACACCATCAGTCTAAAAACAGGCACTAAAAACCCCAATTTCTCCCATAGACATAGATGGGAGTAGGGAAAAAAAAAAAAAAGGTGAAGGAAATCCAAACCTTCCCCACCCAGAAGTCACACACAATTTACAGCTGCTCTATATACCCAGGCGCCTGCTGGTGACTATTTACAGCTTTTTTTCACACAGCAAAATCTGAATTCCACAAATTCTTTGGAAAGAGTTGGAAGGCTTTATACCTTGGGGTTCCAAAACTATTATAAAAAGCAATCTCTCTTTTTAGATGCATATTAGCTCTTGGCACATCCACGGTGTTGCTTGTTGCTAGGTTTTTTTTGAACTGGCATTTATAGCCTATCACTGAAAATACATCAGAAGCCTTGAAATGAATGTTGTCTACATAAGAAATATATATATATATAAACTATTAAAGTCTAGACAGGCAATAGTTTCTCTTCCATTTCTCCAAAACCACTGAAGAGGGAAGCAGAACAAACAGATTTTGCATCAGCAGCAGACTTCCCAACCAGCAGTTCATATTATGGTGAAAAGTTAAATTCTGTGATCTTCAGCTCTTTAATATTCTCAAAGCAAAGGCAATGGGTGGGACAGAATCAGTGATAATTAATGTGTATCCCAAAGAGTTCAGTTAATGTCAAACACAAAAATATTTTCTATAACATTGCAAACTATTCTGCACTGCACAAGTACCAGGGAAATTTCCACAAACCAGGTTAAACTCAATTTCTAATTAAATTCTATTCTGCTCATTAATACTGAGTAGTTGAAGACACAAATTCCTTCAGTGTCTGACGATATCACAAAACTAAGGGCTCTACATTGAAGAATGCTCTTTCCAACCATTCTGTGCAAGGTCAAAGAGCACACACAGCACACGTGGTAGTATCAACAGAGCACAAGAATCTGATGTTGAGGGAAGCAAGGACAAAAAGAATGCCCTTCTTATCGCAGACTGTCCTTCCCTTCTTAAGTAATGTTTCTCATCTGTAAAAGGAATCCAATTATTTATGTCTCCATAAGTTGTTTTTTGTTGTGCTTTTCATGTGATGCCATTTAAAATGAGTTTGCTTACATATTTTCCTATTTTATCTAGCAGTATATTTTCACTTTCCCATTCACCTAAAACTACAACTGAAACTGTGGTATCACCAAGGTGTTCCTGTCTTTTTCTCCTCTCTTCCTGAGCAGCTATTTTTACTCTAGAGTCACATGCATGAAAATGAATTCCCCTGATAACCTGACCATCCATCATTTAATCCCCTCCTTATGTGATCTGAAGAAAAGGAAATACAGATTCCATGACACAAAGGATGAGAAAACAAGCAAGGAATTGCAGCTGGAACCTGACAGCTGTTCTTCTCTGAACATCAAGTCAAGCCCATGTGGACACACACATGAGCTTCAGAGGCAGATTACAAAAGATTTCTTCTAAGCTTTTGGGCTTTTTTTTTTTTTTTTTAATGGGTTAAAGAAGTTCTTTGTTTGAAAGAGCTTCCCATTTCTGTGGGTTTAGAAACTTAACCAATGTTTAATACAAGAAGTACTAAGCTGGATCAGGCCAGCTCTCCCATCCCCTTTCCTGGCAATCACTAGTTTATTGAGTTCCTGAGCTCAAGCTGCACAGTCAAATCTAATAGTCACTAATGGTTTCTGTTCTGTTAACTTCTCTAATCCCCTTCTGAGCACATGTACACTTTCACTCCACATGACATTTTGTTCCAGTAACACAGCTGCAATTAAGAAGTTCACAAAGAGTATTTTCTTTTGTTTGCTGTAAGACAGCAACTTACTTCTCAAATTTCACTAGAAGAGAACATGCTAAAGGTCTTGAAGGACCCAGACACGCCTCAAAGTTGTCTGACTTTTACTGAACAACAGTAAATGTTTGCAGCTACCAAAAATAACAGAAAATGTTTTCTTCCAACAAAACCAATCTTCAGCATACTAAATATTTTCTCTTCTTAAGGCACTGCATGGACATAAAATTTCAAAATTATTATAAAACCATTTTTTAGGATTTTCCTTAGCAGTTTGTGACAAAACAACAAAAACCAGGCTTCAAGTTTTCTTCCTTTACACACCATATTCCTCAAATACACCGAGGATCAAACTGGATCACAGATCAAGGGAAAACGGAAAAATTATTCTTACCAAAACTGTTTGCCAACAGATTAAAACAAACTAATGTGATTCAGTGGTATCAAAAAACCTCTGAAAACAAGAATAATTAAAAAGAACTACTTCATTTTAACAATGCATCACACTTCTGAAACATGAAGTCTTGTGCCACTCATGGTGAGCATACGCATTTTAAATTGACATGAAGGAGCTCTACAAAGCTATTTCAGTAATTCAGTTCTACGTGTTAGCCCATGTGCTTAAAGCTCCAGGCTGGTTTGGCTGTTCCACACATGTGATAACCTAACTGCAAAGCCACTCAATAAACGAGTCTATATTTCTGATGAAACAAACTTTCAGCACTGCCAGCTAGCAAATCTTTTATAATCAGATAATCTTTAAATTCTATATTAAGGTCACTCAAGCAATTCAGTGATAGGGCACACTGAAAAAAGAAGCTGTTCAAAATTTAAGGTTCTTGAATATTAGCTTGTTTTGATATGCATCATCAGATTATAAGGTTCAGAAGAAATCTCTTTCAGGAAATCTAAGTCTAAAGTTCTGGGGTTCCTCAAAAACTTACAGTGTATATTTCTTGCAGTTCTTATTAAACAGATCAGTATGACAAGACTTCCTAGACAAATTTCTGATTTTCAGAGTCTGAACAACCTTACTAATAAAAAGGAGTAAGAGGATAAATACTTCTAAAAACCTACAAAAAAACCAAGAAAACAAACAAACAAAAAAACACAAGATACACATCAGATAGTTATTAACCCTTGAAGACCTTAAACATAACCACTAAGCTGGGAACACCAAAAGTACTTGCAGCTATGAATGTCTGAAAACTCATCCCAATCTTTATGAGGAAGAAACCTCAGCTCACAGAAGCCTCCACCACTAGCACATGAGATAAGGACATTCTGGTAAAGCCCACAAACCTGAACTGGAGGCAACTGAAGGTATCCCAGCAGACCTTGAATGAGTCCAACCCTTTCTTTCTCTCACCACTTCTTTACCTCACCTTCCTTTTTTTTCCAAGCTGTGTGCTCCTCCAAAAAATAACCATTTTCTAACATGTTTTTCACAAGCTAGACCTTCTAGGTCAAAGTTTTCCAGGTGCTGTGCAGGTATTCTGGCTACCCTGTAAAATAATTTCTTCCATTGTCAGAGACAAGCCATTTAACAGCTCATAACTGCTACTCTTGTACAGAGCACTGCTAATTTACAGACATACAGATATATACTGCACTGTCAACTGTAATGTTATGTATCAATAAGGATGTCAATAGCATTTCTATTCCACTTGCATCCCACTCCAATTCCCAGTGAAGTTAGTAGGGAGAGACTCATTGTTCTTCAGGGGGCATCAATTCAGAAGCCAAACAAAACCATTGAAGTTATTTTTATGGAAAAATATAATCAAACTCTTAGTTTTTGCTGGACTGCAACTTTCTTTTTATTATGCCAGTGGATTCATTAGACGTGCTGTTATTTTTTGCTGCCATTTTCTGTACAGTTTTCTAACATTAATGAATAAGCTGAATGTTTCTGCAAGTGTTTCTGAAGCTTTGTATAATGGTTAAGAGGAAAGCCCTTCAGGTGCAGGGCACTGGTCTAAGAACATAGAAAAGATAATTGAAGATACATGAAAACTCTAAAATACAGAGTCTATGAAGGCTGCACAGAATCTCTTTCCTCCTAGAAACCTACCCAAGATAAATCCTTTACCAAAAAGTGCAGAGGGAGCTTATTAACAAAAAAATCTCTGAATAATGCTTGCATACAGGCAGTACTCTCTTATTTCCTAAATGTCAAAGTAATGGGAAGTCCAATTTCGAGACTTAGAAAAGTTGAAAGCAAACTGGCTTCAGAAGAACAAACAAAAAAATGCACCTCAATCACTGAAAAAAAGTTAAAACACACTAAGGCACTTGAAAGAAATACCATAACAAAACCTCTGAAGGAGAAACTAGTACTTATCACCTGTTGAAGCATCCCATTTAAGGAAGTTACACATAGTCTTTAATTAGGCTGCTGGAGGGATAGCTCCACATAAACCTAACCACCCAATTGTCCAGTCAGTGACACGTACTGAGATGTCTCTCAAAGCAACACGTGTGCTGTTCCTCGCTGACATTTAAAAGCAAGGCATAAAAAGCAGCACTTGGACAACCGTATCGACCATTTGCTTGCCTGGGATTCAAACTCCCAAGTGAATTCATCGAAGGCAAATACAGCTTTGCACTGACTTGACAAAATAGAGCTATTATTTCACTGACCATAATCCTAAGCATTAGGAGGGGATTTTCCACCTACTGATTTTACAGTAAAAGTACTAAAAGGCAAAACTTCTGCTTTATTTCCCTTCTCTAACTTTTCTCTGTTGAAACACTAAATTATGTTAAGAGAGAAATGGGTAAAATCAGAAATAACACAATGCTGGCCGTTGATGAATTGTGATGAGAGAAGAAAAATCCGCAAGATATTTTACACTACTGATATCCTGATGAGCAAACTAGGTAGAAAAGTTAGACTATCTATGTATGACATGGTTAAATATTCACACGCTGCTTCATTTTTTACCCCTCTATTACTTAAGGCAATACCCAAGTCCAAATCTATCATCATTTAAACCAGGCATGGCTTTGCCAGGAAGCACAACTATTTCTAACAGCTGAAGTTTCAGACTTTAATTTAGCTCTTTTTAAAATTACAATATACAGAAGTGGTTAGCAGAAAAAGTCAACAGTCCCCATCAAGAAAGATGGAACACATTCAACACCAAATTAAGGTTGCTTACATGTTTGAAATATTGTAGTTAATATTTCAACAGCAACATTCCACAGGGTAAAACAGACATTGTTTAATGAGTCAAGTCCCATTACCTTTCCCTGGTGACCCTAAGAAAGCCCTGGAACCATGTGCGTCACACAGGTTTATTGGGGTGGGAATTTATGCCCTCCATGTAGCCATTCATGTCCATCTGAAAACTGGAAAATACAGTGAACAGGCACATGCTATTGAGATGCTGAATAAATTAATATTAAAAAGGGAAAAATCCTCATCTGAAACATAAAATTTATCACTGGGAACCAATTCCCCTGCACAAACAGGGAGCTGCGAATGAGAGTGTCTATAGCCCCAGAGATTATGAGATAAGCCGTGTTCTGTCTGTCCTTAGCAGTAACTTAGAAAAAACCTTTGCACTCAGCTCCTTGGGTTTTTTTCTCTAACAGGTTTTGAGGGCCTGCCCACTACATGAGCAGAACACTGGCTGTTCCATGAATAAAAATAAAGACAGACTTATAGAACGGACACGAGACTCAGAGAAGCTTCCATCTCCAAGCACGCAATTTTACTACAGAAATTGTTTACATTAACAAATCCTTATGCCTGTCAACATCTATTCTGAAACAGCACTTAAGTCAACAAAAAAAGCAACCATTTCAACAACATTGGCATAATTATGCTACTGCAATGAACTAGTATTGTCAGTTTCATACAGCACATAGCATGGTGCTAGAGAGCATCAGCTGCACCTACATATGTAAACAGATGTAGCCAAAACAGCTTTTACAGCTGTTGTGAAACTGCATATGAAACAGAGGAGAACCTGGTATTTCCATTGCTTTATCCAGTTAAGAGTTTTGCTTTCACGATGATGAAAAGCACATCAAAAAATTAGGAATTTGTGCGCTCTAACAGCCTTCTCCCCTCAACAAACAAAACTGGCTTTCAAGGAAAAGTCTGATAGGAAAAAGCCTCTTCCTTAAGTTCTTCTACTTGAGAAATAAACAGGAGTGTTTCCTAACAATCCATTTCAGCATCAATTTCAAGCTTACAGCATGAATGTAAGCCACATGCAACAATATTGCTCAAGAAAAGTCACCCAAAAAGACTTCCAGCTCCAGATCTACTTTTCTGAAGAAACCAGACTTCTGATATGCCCCTTCCAAGGTACTTCTCTGCACATGCCTGAAGCCAAGTACCCACACTACATACAAAATACTCAGAGAAGATGTCAACACCACATGAAAGCCATTTCCAGGTTCACTTTCAAAAATTTCAGCAAGCTCTATAATGTTCCCACCCATATTTCTCCCACAGATACAGACAAATGCTCTTTTGTAAGACAACTTCCAAGAAACACACACAAAAAATAATCTTTAGGCAGAGTTGGACAAAGAAACCATGAAACCCCAGAAAACCACATGCTTCCTCTGAGAAGGCAGAAGCACACAGAAATTTGAAGAAATTAAAAATCTCAAAGTCTACTAAAAAAGCGTGATATTTTGGACAGCATCAGATTAGTTCATGAAGAGGTTTGGTTCCAAACTTGTGCACATAAATTTTCATCACTCTTACCTCAGTCAGTTCTTCTCCCTATGCTTTACTTTTACCTGCAAAACAGGAGATAAAGCTTTCCTCTCCTTTCCAAGTGCCCCATCTCACCCAATTTAATGACCAATTGTTAGAATCAGGAACCACAAGCCAACACAGCACCTAGTCCAAAATCTGACATTACCCTACCACCTGCAAATCGTTAAAAACACTACACATCCTGCAAAACTACAGTATTCCCTACAAATACCAGCAAACAAAAATAGTCAGTTTTAATAGCAGCTCTCCTTTAATTCTTGACATATTACTTGCAGACATTTCTGTGGCATATTAAATTTACATATAAAAGATAAAGGACAAATGAAACCCTGAGAACAAAGCCTTCCCACGTCTGTTATTCTTTCTACAGTGTCACAACTGGAGCAGATCTCTATCCTACCAAGTGGATTTCAAATTCACAGGGCATATCACTGTCCCAAGGCAGCCTACTCAATTCATTGCCTTTTATGAAAGCATTTTAATGGATAATGATGCACAAAGAACATGCCTGGTTCCTCACCAGGTATTTAAGTGGCCCAGGAGAAAGAGAAGCCCGGATGAAATAAAAAACGGCACCAAAGAGTCGTCTTGTGCCCTTCCCATCTGTAAATGCCAGCTTCCTTCTCTGTACTTCAGGAGGAGGTGGGGCTGGGAAACACTTCTTTCAGAAGTTCCACCCTTCTTTACAGATGCACAGATTTCATTAATAGTTAACTGGCGACATACAACATTAACTTACTCTGGTATTCACAGCTTTCCATCCACACTTGTCCCATGGTAAACGACAGCTTGGGGCAACTGCTTACAAATACACACTACCCCAAGACTTGCTTTTTAATCTTTTAGTCTCACTAACTAGCTCACTTTGAAAGAGTAAAATTCCAGCCAATTTTTTCTGTAAGCAGAGGGAAAAAAAAGTGACAGACTGTTGAGCGGATAACCAACACGCCTTCCAAAAATGCAGCAACCAGAGCAATACTTAATGTTCTTAGGTTTAACAAACTACTGGCAAAATCACTTTAAATTTTACCATCAGTGGACTAAAGGTTCTAGGCTTGTCATACAAGTAAACTGGAAAGCTCTTCAGAAGAAAATCAGACCCCTTGAAGAGCTGACCTTACTCTTGTTCAGGTTAATAAGTCTTCACATGTGCTCTGGAACAACCACTAGAAAGGCTCTTGAGTGTAAGGTGACACTGAACCATGCCATAAATCAAATCCCTCCTGATGGGAGAGAATTTTCTAAAAGTCCTTGCAAGGAGTTTCAAAGATAAATCAAGACTTTTCCTTGAGTTTCAATGCTGCCAGATAGTTGTTAGTAAGTCTTATCAGAGGAACAGAGCCACTAGCATGACCCAGGTACAGCATAGAGCACAGAAAGCAGGAGAGAAGTCTCATTATCAAGACTTGCATGGCCTTTTAAAGATAATTTAACCAATAGTTACTAAAAACGTATATTATTTTCACTTTCCTACAAATTATTCAGTAACACGGCCAGGAACTGCGGAATTCTCTATCCAATCATTCCAAACTACTTTTACTGCAGAACATGGAGTAGTAGAAGAAGAAGTAGGTTTAGAGAATAACAACAATCCTCCATTTTGATATTTTTTTACTCTTATCTATGTACTACAAAGAGAAGCCCAAAACCTCTAAATTTTTCACCCTGTGACAATCTTACATAGTAGTCTATCACCAAATTCACACCACTGTATTTTCTAGTTCTTGTCTGACTGTTGGTAATTTTTTCCAAGGTTGGAGGTTAAAACAGTGCTGTTCAGGGGGGTAAGAACCCTTAAAAACAGGCAGAGAAATATTCTCGGCACTCTGGGTTCCTACAGTAAGGTCTCCTTCACTGTAAAGAACTTTGAACAAGAGTGTCAATATTAACAAGGCCCTCTGGGCCATAATGTCGTGTATTTCAACATACAAATATTTGAAGTCATATTTGAAGCCATTTAAGTACAGCAGCATTCAGAGACCTTAGTGATAAAGAAGAGCTTTGTGAAACTGACAGGCACTCCAACAATAAACTCCATTTAAGAGTCTGCCCAGTCTCATTTTATCTAATTACTTACCTCCCTTGCAGGAATAGCATGCTATTAAGGTTTGCTGATTAAGATTTGAAAGCACTTTGAAGATTTATTGTACCATACAACCACTAATTATTATTGTTCATACCTGCATTTGGTTGGGAGAAAAATAGCTGTGTGTGAAATAATTTCTGTTCCACACGTAAAAATAAAAATATTTGCCCTGCTGTGCTTTTTAAAAAGTAAACAGCTAAAAGACTGTATTTTTACTTTCGGGTCTTCACTGTGATAGTCAATCTGTACGAACCACGTGGCTGAAAAAGTCCCACCATAAAGGAAAAAAAAGCAAAGACACTACAATTTCCTGCCACCAGAACAGGTGACATTTGTGTCCTGGTAGCTTCCCACTCTCAGGAGTGCAATCTCCTCCCTTCACTACGCTTCTTCACTACTTCCCTTCAAGGCATTGAAAACGACAATGCTATGCACAAGTTATCACAGGCTCATGATGACCAGCCACAGTGGTTATTTACCACTCATCCACACAGTCCATTTTCACTTTCACAGGCCTGTGAAGCTGTAAATAGACTACTAGGTCACATCCTTTCACCAGGCTCTGCTATCCCGGTGAAAATAAATGCAGTGTACTCACTTATGCTTTAACATTCTGCCCAGCCTTCTCACACAGACACTTCTTTGCTCTTCCATCCACTCAAACGTCCTTGAGCCTGTGGTTCTCACAGCTTCAATTCCACTCAACAACAGTCTCAGAATTAAGAGGCATTTTTTCATTAAGCCATTAGAACAACACCCTGTCATACAGCCTGTCTCCTTTCTTACATCTGGTATATTCGAAAGTACTTACTTTTACTGCACCTTTAACTTAAAAAACCCAAACAACCACACTCTGATTAGGAAAAAATCAATATAAAAACCCTAATCTAAATAAGGTTCACTTTTATCATGGACAAGCAAAAGGACAAAACAAGTCCCATTATGGAAGGAATACATTATGTGCCTTTCCACTCACCAAACAGGGTTGATAGGTGAAAAATGAGTTACAAAATATCTTTAAAAGTTAGATTGTAAGTTTGTCTCTCTTGCTGTCATTCTCTTCTTTCCTTAAATTACTACTTAAATTCTAGAACTGTTCATGGAAAGACATGCTTGTTGGCAGATAAAAAAAGACACTCCAAGTGAAACACATCTGTTGCATGTGAAAACTGAACAGATAACGTCCGATTGATAGCACTAGGAGTGGTAGCAAATTTTGTTGTAACTGCACTACCAAAAGATCCTCTGACTAGATTTACTCCTTCCTCATCAGTATTTCTTGCACAAGACCCAAAAAGTTTGTTTTCCCATTTGTACCTCTATCCTGGCTGATTCTAACTCTTGCAGAAATGTCTTTAGAACCTATTTCTGGCCATCCAAAGACAGACTTGCAGAGGCCACGTTCAGTCAGAGCCCTGATGCTTAATGTGAACACCGACAGCAGTGCTGCTCTGGAATGGGTACTAAATGTTACCATTTCACTAACCTGAGCCCAAACAAATGACCTGGGAGTCATGACACCTCGGAATATATATATTCAATGACAGCTTTCTCACATGAGGTTCAACCCTCAGGAAAATGTCTGTGGATTCTGACCCAGTTTCACAAAACACGTCCTCTTCCCTGAAAAGGTTTCAGGAACTGATCACGGTTACTGCCCCAGCTAGTTCCACATGCAAAGACTTTCATATTCCCTTCTCCCAAACTCACACCTTAATAAGATGGCTAGACACAGATTACCTGCAACCAACCTTACAGTTTCCATGTCCTACATTTACTTCTGATCCTACCTACAAAACCAAACCGGTTCCCAAATGTTTCCCCAGTAAACAGGAGGGGTACAGAACAGCTCCTGGCGGTTCCCTATGAAGTCACTGCCTTTGTTGTTTTAAACATGCAATTTAAAGAGAATGACACAATCTAGAATATGAGAGAGATTATCCTGCGGTCTGCGGAGGTGTCGATTGCTAGGAGATAAAAAGCCAATGAAACCTACGCTATTTCTCATCACCGGCCAACAGATTTATCCTTCATTTCTGCTTCTCCAAAAACATTAATGAGGAAAAAGTTTCCTCTCTGTTAACAAGTGCGAGGGCTGCGGGGGTTGCTTTGTTTGGCTGGCGCAGGCAAACCCAAGCCCTTCTCGGCCGGTAGAGCGCGTCCCGCTGCTCCGAGCGCCCAGTCCAATCCCATGGGACCCGGGCTTGAAGTCCCGATGGAAGCACCAACATCTCCCGCCGCTCCGTGCGGCCTTTCTTCACCTCTCCCACACCCCGCCGCCGGCCCCCCTGCGATCCGAGAAGCGAAGCCAGGCGCTCACACGCCCACCGGCGGCCATCCCTCCGGGAAAGCCCCCATCCCTCCGGGAAAGTCCCGCTCGGCGGAGGCCGCCGCTGGGCTCGCTGCCCCGCTCGGCGCGGCAGCCGCGCACCTACCGCCCCTCTAGAGCCGCCGTCCGCGCTCGCAGGGCGGCGATGGAGCCGAGCAGCGCGGAGCTTCGCCCGGAGCGGCCGCGCAGGGCTGCGCTGGGAGCGCGGGCAGGGAGGCAGCGCGGAGCAGCATCTCCTCCCCGCCGGCCGCCAGACCCGGCGCGGAGAGGGCGGGAGCGGCGGCGCTCCCCGCCCCCTGGCTCCCTCCTTCTCCCTCCCTCTCTCCTTCTCCCTCCCTCCCGCTATGCACGGCTGGCCCGCCGCCCGCAGCCGCCCCTGCGAGTGCCCCGGTACCTGCGGGTACGTACCGCGGCCGCCCGGCCCCGCCGGCCCGGCGCTGCCGCTGCCCGCTCCGCTCCGCCTCGCTGCGCCGGTCGCTGCCCCTCGGGGCCGCCAGCAGCGCGGGGAGGCGGGAGCGCACCGCCCACCGCCCCCGACCGCCGCGCCTTCCTCCCCTCCCTCCCTCCTCTCTCTCTGTCTCTCTCTTCTCCTCTCTCTCTCTCCCTCCCGCCCCCGGGGCAGCGGGGAAGATGCTGACACACGCCCGGCCCCGCCCGCTCGCTCCGCGCCCCGACCGGCCCCGGCCCCTTCCCGCCCTCAGGGTGCAGCCGGAGCTCCACAGCGACTTGAGGATTGACTCGAGAGCTGCCTCTCTTGGGAGCGAACTTCAGCCCTAGTGACGGCAGCCTGTTCTTGGCCCCAAAGGCGTTTCTTTGGTTTTTTTTTTGTTTTCTTTTATTTTCCTTTTTTTTTCTCGGGGATGATCTTCTGGCTGCTCCCAGACTTTGGCTCTTCAGCTGGAAGTCTTGGTCCTCAAACTTAAACAAAAGCCTTAATGGCAAAGCTTTCAAACGTGGCCGATTGTTCGTATCTGTCAGACGAACTGAGGTGAGGGAAAGGTCCACTTGATGAGGTGAAAATTGGGGGTTCTGTTGTTTTTTGTTTTGTTTTGTTTTTGTTTTGTTTTTGTTTTTGTTTTTTTTTCTAAATAAGGCTTCTTTTTCCAGTTTGAATGTGAGATCCACTCTGGGAACCCACTGCCCACTTGTGCAGTGGGGTTGGAGCTTCCCCAGTGGGTTCCTCTGGGGTTTCTGCAGTAGCTCCCTCCTTTGTGGAGACAGACTGTGAAAGAAACTAGTCACAGGGCAGGGAAAGCGCTTTTAAGTCGCAAAGAATAATCGCACCAGAGACGTGCCCCCAAATTGGGGCTGTGTGAAAATGAACTTCCAGAATGACAGTCTGGAAGAGTAATTTCCATTAAAAAAAAAAAAAAAAAAGAAGTGGAAACAGTTGCATTAGAGTAAATAAAAATGTTTGACTGTAACTGTTTCCTAGCAAAATACCAACTGCTTTGTATTAACTAAAGTATTAAGGACTCAGCATAAAAGTCAGTCTGCCGTAACTAATAGTGTCAGGGACTTTGTGTAAGTCATAACAAAAATAAAGATGAGTAGTAAAACGAATTAACATTGTTTGAAGTAATTTAAATAATTTAAGTAATTTAATTGTAATTTAAATATAATTTTCTTGTAATACAAGTTCTTTAAGTTGATAACTATCTACTTACATTTTAAGGTGAACTGAGTATATTGGCATCCACATTTCCAACAAGAGCTCATTTTGGTGCCTGTGCATTTAAACATTCTATGGCACCTCCTCTTTCTACAGGTTAGTGTCTCAGTGAAAGAGATTTTTTATAGGTGTTAACGATCTAGAGAAGGTTTTATCCTAAACCTTTGCTTCCACACTTCAGATCAATTCACAGTGGCCCTAACCCATGTCACTATATGTTCTGTCTTCACTGTATTTGAAGATAGGGCACAGAAAGAACTCTTTGTAGGAATATGATTTTTTGGAAAGATGCTTTATTAGTTTAAGTAAACAGAACGAGTGAAGCGGGACTGGGGGATGTGTTAAAACCCAACGTACACAACAAGGTAATATTGTATACTTGTACTGGCATATGCCTCTGAATGTAGAAGTCTCCTCCCCAGAGAGTCGCCTCTCTTAAAAGACTGTAAATTTGATTGTAATTTACTTTCCTCAAAAGAAGATTTAGTTCCTTGTTCTTCATTCTACTAACGAGCATCTGTTTGGGGCAGCATTTTCCTTGGCCTTGTAAATGTATGTGAATGCCTTAACAATTATCCCATTAGACTATTTGATTATATTTTTAATTAAACATCTTCAACAAGGAAACTTGGAGCTTAGAATCAATGAAAAATATAATTATCATCTTCACCTACTGTGCATTTTACAGGGATGCAAATACATGGAAAACATTGTCATAACTTTAGAAACGTATTACATCACTGACTAAAAGAAAGACATAGCATGTTGTGCACAAAGACTGATGCCTTGGAATGCCTCTACTGTGGAAAAATGAAATGGCTTTTGCCAGTGTGGTACTTCTGGACTTGTTGTGACCACAACACATTTATTGCAGAGATTGACATTCCAGTACGTAAGGGATTCCTGAGGGTGACTTTTTCCTTAGCTGTTCAGAGAAAGTTTCAGAGAAATGCTAACCAGAGATGCAAACATTAAATAAATTTTCCTCTGAAGAGATTGTCTGGCAAATAAATCTCTTCCAATTACTCCACCATCAAAATCTTGCATCATTTACTTATAGCTTATGTTTAATGTAGTGCAACTTTGCTTAAGAAAAAAAAAAAAAAAAAAGAAGCCAATTTATGTTATGTACTTGTCATGTACTTGTTATATACTGTTCATGTTGAAACTTCCTTAGTAAAGAGTTGTGCTTCTTATCTATGCCTAAACTGGGAGATTCAAGAGCACCTCCAAGTTCCTGGTTTGGGATGCATGCCTGGCCACACCTTGACTGTAGGTTTAGGACAAAACCTGTACATAAACTGGACAGAACCCTCCCTTAAGCTCATGAATATGGGCAACTGAGAATCAAAAACTGTGTGGCTTGCTGCAGTGTACATGTAGAGGTCAGTTTAGAGGGACACTAAGTTTGACAGTTTGTACTTTGCAGCTAAGGAAAAATATATAAAAAAAAAGAAAAAGAAAAAAGCCCAACATGGGTGCATCTTATAGTAATTCACACACAAGTCCTTGGCCCACAAAGCACCTTCTGTTTGTCTGTGTTAGGTGTTTTCCTTGTATTATCTAAAAGATCCTAAGGAAATTATATGAGTGGCTCAGAAAGAAGCAGCAAAGGGAAATAGCTACCACAAAGATTAAATCTCTGGGAAATATTAAGACAGTACAATGACTGTTTGGGATTTTCAAAAGTGACAATAAATTCTGGGCGTTTCCCAGTTTTGGTGCACAAAGGGGGACCTTATTTTCAAAATGTACAGAACAAGTGGTATCTGAGGTTTAGCAGCTTGATTGACAGATCCCTTTAGAACTACTGGCCATTTTATGGTTTTTGGCTAAATGACAGTCAAGGGATAGGGAAAACACTGCCTACAAACATTTGATGAGGCTCAATGCCAGTGGAAGTATTTTTGGTCCCCATCTGCAATGAAATTCATTGGTAGGCAAGTTTCAGTGAAGGCTGTAGTGCTCTTGTTAGCCCTATATCAGTACAGTTGCAAAAAAGAAGCTTGAAATATATTTGGGAGTATAGTTACATTGGTACCATGTAAAAATTTTTTTAAAAAAATAGGAAGTTTACTAGGAAAGTAGTTCTTACATCAAGACTTACAGGTCTTGAGGACAATCTTCAAGAAAATCTAATTTACAGGAGCCAATTAGCTCTAGATACTTAAAACCAGACTGGCTGAAATAGTAGTAAATATACAGTAGAGAACAATCTTGCCCAGACAGAGAGTACTTGTTCAAACGGGTCCTTTCTGCATTTAGCTTTGGTGTCTATCTTAATGAAGGTTTTGTTTAGGACTATTACAGTGAAGAGTTAAATCAGAGCAGCGGAAGAGAGACATTAAAATGTATAGGGAGAGTAGGAGAAAAGGACTTGTTTTCATTTAAGATTTGAAATGAGATGAAGGGTCACTGAGGCTGAGAAATACACAAAGGCTGTCCCAGACTGCAGCCTGTTTGGAGGAAAAGGCTCTCACATCAACAGTAGCTAGATTGTATGGAGGGACAGACCAAAGTCTAGACAAGTTGCCAGGGGTACAGGGGGGCACAGAGATTTTTTTTTTCCAAAATTGTTGTGTTTCTATAATTTCTATAATTCTATAATTGATGACTCTCAGCTGACCAAATTGTAAAGGCCAGGCATTGGGGATTTTGAATATTCCTTTGTTGTAGCTCTCCAGCATCTAAAAGCATTGTGCTTATCTTCAATCAATTCATTCCTCTTGCTGCAATGCAATTTAGCATTGTCCTGTGTGCAAGCAATAGTACAACTTCTGCTGAACACAGCAAGAGCTTCACAGTTCCTTCCAACAGAGAAGGTGCTGACTTGTACAAATGACAGCTTTATATTTGGCCATGATCTTTGCTCCTCACAGGTCAACAAGAAATGCTGCTTATCTAGTGGTGAGTTCTACGATTTGGGGGTCATCCTTTATTTTTGTTTTTGATTTCATGCAATGGAAGTTGCACAATGACAGTTTGAGTAGGTGGATGTCTACAGGTAAACAATCCAACACGTAGTTCTGGCATTTACAACGTGTGCACTGCTTTATTACACTTCCCAAGCTGTTGAAATTCCTCAGGCTTCTCACGTGAATTTGTTCTGCTTGATCAAATCCCACTTGGCTATTTGTGATAGAAGTGACTGGAAACGAAGTTGTTCATCTCTAAGGATTGCACGATTTTCCTATTTTTGACTAGCAAATCTGCCCATATTCAGATGGATGGTCTTAAACCTAACTGGAAGGGATGGGAATTGAATGTATGAATTGCAGCACTTTTAATTAAAAGGTAGTAAACCAAGCAGAAGTTAACAAACAAAATTAACACAACCCAACTTTCTTTTTCTTAACTTTTTTACCACTGATTGTTGACATCTGTAAGATTTTTTTTTTCAGTTTCTACCATTGATAGCATTCACTCAGGGACACTGGTCATAGCAACAACCAGTTGTAACAAATTCTTGGTGAACATTGTGCTCAATATTTCCTTTATGCTTTTGTATGTTCCCAGTGCCATCTTTACAGAGGCAATACCAGGGTCCTTGCATTTCCTCGTAGTAGCAAAAGGTACATAAACAAATGTCTGACATTACAGGTGATGAAATATTTCAGTAAAGGTTAAAGTATCTGTGGATGAAGAGATAATAAAAAGAGACACTGATGCAAACATGTCTGTTGAGTCATTAAATGCTTTGGAGAACCAGAAAAAAAAAGGTGAAGATAGACTCCAGGAGAACATTGTGAGAGAAACATAGAATTAAAGAAGTAGAATCCCTATATAAACTACTAAAAGAACTATAAAAGAGTCAGAAGAAAACAAAAATAAGAGACTATATCTAATGACATAGAAATATTGTACTCACTGTAACGGTGCTTGAATTTATTTCCATAGTCATAAAAATCTCTTCTGCCTTTCTGTAAATCACTTTAGGGTATCATTCTCCAGAAGAATTCCACAAGAGTTATTCCAGAGTAACTACATTGAAATCTGTGGAATTAGTCCAGTTTTACATTGAAGTTACAGTGACCATAATTTGACTGTAGGTGACAATTACTGTGACACCTACTTATTCTGTAAACCATTGTAATTTACATTTCTATTCACATTTGCCATAAAAAGCTGTGAACTAATTTGACCAAAAAGTTGTCTTGTGTCCTATGTAATAATAAGGATTATTTTAATATACTTTTTTAATGTTATTGTACAAAACTGTGGTTTTAAAAGCTATGTGTTGGGATATCTGATGATAAATTTGGTTTGACTAGGTAAAAAACTAGTAAAAAACTATTTTATCAAGCTAAAGGGACTGTGTTCCACCCTAGAAGTTAACCTTTTCAAACAGTTGCACCCACTGAAGTGGATTGCTTTTAATTTTATTGGAATAATAAGCAATAATAAGTACATGCTCTTGCATTTGTGCAAGATTTTTTCAGGATTTTACCTTGCTTTCTTAATTGCTTATTAACACCAAGCTTTCATGGTAATTTTACATTTCTTTCCATTAATTATCAATTAGTTTTGCTCTCATGGATTTTAAAGCAAGTGCCTTTAAAGAAGAAAGAGATACTTACTTTTGAAGAAGAGAACTCCTCCCACAGAGTGAGCAGCATCCCTTCAGCCTGGTAAATTTTATCTCCAGTAATACATAGGCCAGCCACTCTAGCTGACTTCTGTGAGAATTGCATGTGAACATCTTGTGAAAGTTTCCCACTTTGGTGATTAGAAGAATTATATTGATTAATATAATTTCCAACTTCCATTTAGTTGTGTCACACTGCTTCTCTCAGTAATGTTCTACTGCTTTGTTAATTGGAAAATATTTTTGAAGTGTGAAGCAGATGGAGCAGTGTGATGGACAGCCTTCTTCGTGTTGCTTTTGTACTATGTATTTCCACAACTTGAAACATAAACAGATTTTCTAACAGTCATTAGCCCCAAAGAGAAATTTCTTTAGTATCCCCTGGCCATAAATTACTTTTAGAACAAGCAGAGACAGGAAACAGTTTGCAACAGAAACACGCCCTTGGAAAAGTGTCTCACTTCTCAGAGACGGGTCATCGTTTAATCCCTGTGAAGGAAACACTTGACAGTTGGGGTGAAGTGTTAATGAATTGCCTAATTTTCAATTCTGCCTTTATAATCCTAATTATATATTTTTATGTATGCCTGACAATATTTTGGCATCTGTAACTCCTGCCTCTTGAAGATTTCGAAGCAGGCCTCTATACGGGATTTGCTAAATCTCACAACAAATGGAAGGGTAGTATTATCTACATTTCAAAGAAGGAGAAGCTGAGGCATGGCTTGATATATTCAGGGTTATGCAGGAAACTTGGTGCAAAGTACTGCCTTGGTGTAAAGTTTTAACTCCTAATCCCACACTCCTCCAGAAGAGCTGGTAGTCCAGAAGGAATCAGACTCTTGCTTAGAGTCTAGAAGGTTTTCCTCTGGCTACATATAGCAGTACTTAATAATCTATTTTCACTTCACTACCTTTCATAGTGAGTCCTGTATTTTTTTAAATTTAAAACATGCCCTTTTCTCCCTGCGACTCCAAGATTGTTCGGCAGAAGACTATCTTATTTACATTTCAAAGGGCTTCTTTGCAAAATACTTCCTTATGGTGGAACCACTAGTTTATGCTATTAAATAAAATCTTTACTCAGCATGTTTAAAAATTACAGGGCATTGCACACAAGGAGCATTTCAGGCTACATTTGCAAGCAAATTTAGTGTGTACAAGTGCAGTCAGAGCATAAGAATGTTGTGATCTTTTGAGTAACTTCCGTTGTTCTGAGGTTGCCACTCTTTGGCTCGACACTAACTAATGTACATGAGCCACCTAAAAATCAAAGAAACTGTATCTCATTCTTTGTGCTTGGCAGCTTTATTTTTATTGTATTTTTAAGAATCCAGGCATAAAATGTACCACATATACTTACGTATCACATGACTAATTACAGTCTAACTACTTTGCACTCACGGAATGCATCATATGGTGTCAATTACAATCAGGCATCATCAGACCCACACAACTTTGGCTGAATCCATTAATAGGAGAAATGGTAATGCAGAGTGAACTGAAGCAACAGCATGTGGTGGTATCTGTCTCTTCACAGCATCGTTAAATCCACAAGCACTTCAAACACCTTCTTCTCAAAGTTAGCCCCAGCAGTCCACGGCACGGTGTCATCAGTGAACAGGCACAGAAGGGTACAGTTGGCAACAGGAAAGTCTGCTAATTCCAGTGCTTTGCTCTGTGTCTGGACAGGACAATCTGTGACATGGCATTTGAGTGATGAGAAAACACAGCCACCAATGAGACATTCTCTGTCTCTTATCACCACTGGTGTTAAGAATAATCTAACTCTAAAATAAAAGAAGCTTTTAGAAGTGTTTAATTCCCATTTAAGCAGGAAACATGGATTTTTTTTCTGCTTCTTGTGCTAGGATTTGACTGCATTGTCCACACCTCAGTGTAATTTATCCCATTGCATGGAAAGAGAAAATAGTAGTGCTCTAGGGAAGGCACACTTACCATGAATGCAAAATATATTGAAGGGATATGTCCAAATCACACAGCATGCCATGACAGCAAATCATAAGCACATAAGTAAAGATGGAGGAAAAAAAAAAAGTTTTCATTAACAGAGCTTTTATTTCTTAGATTATGCTATTGCACAACTACAAATAACACCGAGTCCCCTGTGATACATATCATAGTCGGTCTACCTGAGGTCAGAATTGGGAAACTGCCATTATTTACAGAGAAAAATACAGGCATATGTTTTTCCACAGCATATTTTCTGACCCTCCCGTACCAAAAGTCCATAGAGATGTACTTTGACAACTTCAAGAACAGCAGACTAATAGAAAAATAAAATTCAGGGGAATGCACCCAAATGCAGTGTGACCAAATCTATCTCTAATTTACCTGGTTTGCATGACAGTTTAAAAGGAAGCTTAAGGTAAGAGGGTTAATCTCTACTATTGGATCAAACCCTTAGCTGAATGTGACTGGGGAGAAGTCTCTCTTCTTTTACAGGAAACTATTTGGATTCAATTGTTTCCTTTACAACTTTTAAATAGACCCATTGTCTCTAAGGCTTATCAGGCAGAGATTTACAGAAGCAAACTTAGCCATATGTTCTGTACATTCAGGAAACAAAATATGAATAAGTATATTTTTCATTTCTTATTTTAATCCTGATTAAATTATCATTGCTAGATAATGGCAGGAATACATTCAATATGAAATCACCAGAGGAAAATAACCATATCTTTTAAGCTGTATAAGGGTGGGAGTAAAAACATAAATTATTGAAAAGTATTTTATCTGAAGATCACTGAAAATTTGCAGAATTTATCTGTTCCTGGAGAAATAGATTAGTATTTTTTTAAATAGTCTCTAAGATTTGTGCTCCCTACTGCTATGGCTGCCTTATTCCAATATGAGCAGTGTATTTTCTCTAAGAAAGCCTGACAGATTCCAATATTATGTTATAATTTTTCTTTATTCTAAAGAGAAGCAGACATGACATTACTCGATTTTCATACGAATCAACGGTCTTTTTTTTTGACAGTAGGCTGGGCAGGGTCACAATATTCAACAAACTTACCTGAGTGGTGGAACAAGGCTGAGAATTGGAGCTACATTACCTCAAAAGTTTCTGAAGTGTTTAGCCAGAGAAGTCTGCCCTCTGATTTAAGACTTCTCTGCATGTAAACTGTGAACTTATTTTTTTGAGTGGTCTGATCAGTAGTGTATGTAAATAAACAAGAGCCTGTGTACTCTGGTTATTCAGTCCTTGAAATTATTCCAGCAGACAAAGTGACTGCAAACCCAAGCCAAATGCAGTGGTTGCTCTTCCATAAGCAGGCACCCCAAATTTGGGAGCTAAAAGCAGATGTACATGGCAAGTAAGAAAAAACAAGATTTTCTGTCTTGGTGGGCCCCAAATCTGAGTCCTTTGAGTATCACTGTGCATACAATGGTACTGAGAAGAAAAGTACTTACCAAAAGAAAACCAGGGAGGACCAGAGAAGTCTATGATGTAGTTTGGAAAAGGCAAAAAAAGGAACCACTTTCAAAATTCCACTCTGTGGGCAGGGTTTTTTTTCTTCTCAAATCCTTAAGATTTTTTCTTGTCTTTCTTGGGCAAAAATTAAAAGATGGAACAAAATAACCTGTACAGAGACCTTAAAAAATAGTAAATAAATGAGCTGTCAACAAATCAGCAGTTATTTGAGTTGTACACATTAACTTCCTCTCAACTCACTCCAAGCTACAGCAGGGGTTTCCTGTTACATCCCTGTACCTCAGTCT